>NC_088980.1:87372409-88013422 GCF_963932015.1 Anas acuta
AAGAATTTTATTTTGATAGAGTTTTGTAGAGAATCACAAAATCACAGAATCACGGAACTGCGGGGGTTGGAAGGGACCTCAAAAGATCATAAGGTCCAACCCCCCCTGCCAAAGCAGATTCCTCAGAGCAGGATGCCCAGGTAGGCGTCTAGACGGGCCTTGAATATCTCCAGAGAAGGAGACTCCACAACCTCCCTAGGCAGCCTGTTCCAATGCTCCGTCACCCTCACTGTGAAGAAGTTCTTTCGCATGTCAGTGCGGAACTTCCTGTGCTCTAACTTGCAGCCATTGCCCCTTGTCCTGTCCCCACAAACCACCGAGAAGAGGTTGGATACATCCTTCTGTCGCCCACCCCTCAGACATTTACATACACTGAGGAGATCCCCTCTCAGTCTGCTCTTCTCCAGGCTGAACAGACCCAGGTCTCTCAGCCTTTCTTCATAGGGAAGATGCTCCAGGCCCCGTATCGTCATTGTGGCCCTCCGCTGGACTCTTTCCAGGAGATCCCTGACTTTCTTGTACCAGGGAGCCCAGAACTGGACACAGTACTCCAGGTGAGGCCTGACCAGGGCAGAGTAGAGGGGGAGGATCATCTCCCTTGACCTGCTGGCCACACTCCTTTTAATGCATGCCAGGATCCCATTGGCCCTCTTGGTCACAAGGGCACACTGCTGGCTCATGGTCAACCTGTTGTCCACCAGGACCCCCAGGTCCTTTTCATCAGAGCTCCTCTCCAGCAGGTCAACCCCCAGCCTGTACTGATACTTCGGGTTGTTCCTTCCCAGGTGCAGGACTCTACACTTGCTCTTATTAAACCTCATTTGGTTTCTTCCTGCCCACCTCTCCAGCCAGTCCAGGTCTCACAGAATGGCAGCACAGCCTTCTGGCGTGTCAGCCACTCCTCCCAGCTTTGTGCCATTGGCACACTTGCTGAGGGCAGACACTATTCCCTCATCAAGGTCGTCAATGAAGATGTTGAATAAGACCGGACCCAACACCGACCCCTGGGGAACACCGCTAGTCACAGGCCCCCAGACAGACTGCTCCTCCAGTCACTACCCTCTAAGTTCAGCCAGTCAGCCAGTTCTCAGCCCACCTTGCCGTCCACTCATCTATCCCACACTTTCTCAGCTTTGCTAGTAGGATGTCATGGGAGACAGTATCGAAAGCCTTGCTAAAGTCAAGGTAGATGACATGCACCGCTCTCCCCCCATCTACCCAGCTGGTGATGCCATCATAGAAGGCAACAAGGTTGGTCGAGCACGACTTCCCCTTGGTGAATTTATGCTGACTACTCCTCATAACCTTCTTCTCTTCCAATTGCTTGGAGATGGCATCCAGAACAAGCTGCTCCAATACCTTTCCAGGGACAGAGGTGAGACTGACCGGCCTGTAGTTTCCCGGATCCTCCTTCCTGCCCTTCTTGAAGACCGGAGTGACTTTGGCTATCCTCCAGTCTTCGGGCACCTCACCCATTCTCCAGGACCTTTCAAAGATGATAGAGAGCGGTTCGGCAATCACATCTGTCAGCTCCCTTAGCACACGTGGATGCATCCCATCGGGACCCACGGATTTGTGTGCGTCAAGCCCACTCACATGCTCCTGAACCACTCTCACATCCACCAGGAGGGAGCCCTCCATTTCCCAGACCCTCTGCCCTATTGTCAGGGGCAAGGAGTCCCAGGGGAGAGTCCTTGAAGCAAAGACTGAAGCAGAGAAAGCATTCCGTATCTCTGCCTTCTCAGTGTCTCCTGTGAGCAGAACATCCCTCTCATCCAGCAAGGGACCCACATTATCCCTAATCTTCCTCTTGCTGTTTACTTACTTGAAAAAAACTTTCTTATCCGTTATCTCTTTTGCAAGCCTCATCTCTAGGTGGGCTTTAGACTTCTTCATCGCGTCCCTGCAGGCCCTGACAACACATCTATACTCCTCCCAAGAGGACAGACCCTTTTTCCACATTTCATAGACCTTCCTCTTCCTTTTGATCTTATTGATGAGCTCCTTGCTCATCTACGTGGGTTTCCTGCCCCCCTTCCCTGACTTTCTATTCTTCAGGATGCACCGACCCTGAGCATGGAAGAAGTGCTGCTTAAATGTAGCCCAGCTCTCAAAAGCACCCTTGCCTTCTAGCAACTTATCCCATGACATACTCCCAAGCAGGTCCCAGAAGAGGTCGAAGTTGGCTCTTCAGAAGTTCGGGGTAGCAATCCTGCTTTTAGCCTTACTTCCTTTGCCTAGTTCCATCTGGAACTCCACCATCTCATGGTCACTGCATCCCAAGCTGCCCCCAACCTTCACATCCTTAACAAGGCCATCCCTGTTAGTGATTGCACATGTAAAAAAAAAAGGACAGGGAAGTCCTGAAATTTTCATTGTTCGATGTTCCCCTGACATTATGTTCTTTCCTGAATATCCATTATTGACCGTCAGCATCTTCAAGCTGGTTGTTTTTAACTGACCTGGGGAGGATATTCACAGGTTCTTCTTCCAATAAACTGCAAGGAAAACAGACAATAAAGAACAAACATCAGTATCTCCTGTTAATCCTTTCAAAACTTCTACTTCATTTGCCAGAAATAAAGAAGGGGTCAAGTACTGTAGTTTCAAAGCATTGTAGCAGGAACAATACATAACTGTCATGTAGCAGGGCCTACATGACAGTTATGTCAATTACCTTGTTTATATTGCTCACCAGTGTTTCAATTTTTGCTGCTTTTCCTCGATCTAAGAGTACAGCAGATGTTAACGTGGGCTGTGTTCTGAGCAGATACAGTGTGAAGTTCAAGCCACCTACTGATGTGCTGCAGTCATTTCAGTTCTCATGAACTGAAATCTCAGTTCTCAGCTAACTCAGTCAATAATTTATGAAGAAAATTCATTATGATGGGCATAGACTGCAAACATGAGTATGTGCCCACATGTGAATAACAAAGAAGTTTGGTCAGTTAGGCATGCCTGATAATTCTAAACAGAGAGCTACTCAGATCACACTTTTCTGAAATATGAAGAATGAAGGCAAAGAGGAAGGGAGGAAGGGAGGGAGGGAGGGAGGGAGGGAGGGAGGGAGGAAGGGAGGGAGGGAGGGAGGGAGGGAGGGAGGGAGGGAGGGAGGAAGGAAGGAAGGAAGGAAGGAAGGAAGGAAGGAAGGAAGGAAGGAAGGAAGGAAGGAAGGAAGGAAGGAAGGAAGGAAGGAAGGAAGGAAGGAAGGAAGGAAGGAAGGAAGGAAGGAAGGAAGGAAAGAAGAGAGGGAGGGAACTTTAACCTTTAAATATTTGGAGAAACTGTTGTTATGCAAAATTATAATCCACAGTACATATAGTTTAATTGTCCACACTACCAATGTGGACATCTTCAGATGTCAACTCATGTACTGTGTAATGCTGAAAAAAATGACAGTTGTGACTTCAGAGATGTACAACATTTAGAACATTAAACTTAGAACACCTAAACAATTAACTCACCACTGGGGGAAAAAAAATAGAAATAAAATTGGTACAATTGGTACAGCACCCTTAGCTCAAACTTCTCTTTAGCAAATTCTCACTATGGAATGATATGGAAAATTACTTTTGAGCCATACATAATAGAAAACCAAGGGTCACAAACTGAAAGAAGAAAATATAAGTCACAACATGCAATAGAAGCCATGAAATGAATGACAGTACAATTAACATGACAGAGAGAAGATGGAAAGTTGTCAGAAATTGCTGTACAGCTGTTCAAATTTGATAATACTGTGGAATTGATTTCTTCACACTATCTATTAGAAAAAAAGTTTTCAATCAAAAAGTGAGGGAATGAAACATGAGTGCGTATTCACTCATCCATGTGCATGCCTGTGTGTGTGAGTCCTTCTGTGGAGGCTGATGCCACAGGAAGGAGCTCAGCAAGGCTGTTAGATCATGCAGACAATGAAAAAGTCTCTGCTGAGACTGTGAGAAGCAATAATTGCAGGAATACAGTGATGGTAACTTTGGACTGGCTTTTGGCTGTTGGAAAATTATTTCTAATGTCATTATAAAGAAGTTCAACAACTATTCCAAAGTCAACTGGAGATAAAGGGTCTTTGGGCATTGGGAGGTTTGGTTGAGAGATGTACCAGTAACAATTCTCTCTGTGATTGCTGGGAAGAAGCTGGCTCTAACAGATCCCATAAGGATGGAGATGGGTAGTCTTGCCTGTTTGAATTTGACTGAAGATGCTAGCTACTCTGCTGAAAACAAACAACAACAACAAAAAGGAAAAAAATAAATAACTTTCTCAAAAAAAAAAAAAAATGTTGCTGCACTTTCCATTGAGAAAAGTGTTATTTCTATCCCTCTGCCTACTGGAAGCCTTAGGGGAAACACAGAGCAAAAACCCTTAACTGAGTGACTGCAGACATTTGGTAGAACATCTCTACTGTAGTTTTATCAGGATGGTCACACATAGAAGAAAGGAAAAAAATATATTGTTCTAAAAACAATATGAATTCGGTATGAACAGAAATTCTACACCCTTTAGTCTCTAGCTGTTCATATAGACTATGTCAGAGCAAACTTCACTGGAGTAAAACTTGCTTATTATACAACTTACAAAGGGAATGAGTGAATATTGCACACTGGGACTAGCTGCGATACTGAATGTTTTCAGCAAGAATCAACTTCTTGTGATTGTCCAATCTGTACCAGGTCAGCTATGAGACAGAACAACATATGCTCTGAAATTTTCTGGAAACTGAAAAAAATTGATAAAGAAAATGGCTACTCTTTAGATTAGAAAATATTGAGCACACTAGTTCTTTTTGAATTCCCTGATTAATACTCTAAATTGAAGAGGGAAAATGGGAGAGAAATGACTGTATGATTTCACATGTATTTATCCTTTGAAACTTGGGGCAAGGAGGTTCACTGGTTTCCCATAATAACTGAAGGCTTACGTATCTCTCAGATTTCAAAAAGTGTCCTTAACTGTGTTTAGGAAGAATAACATTTGGAATAAAGATTGCAAACAAAGAGATGCCACCTGATGGCACCTAAATATTTTGTCCTAAAGCTGGTGTATATTATGTTGTTTCATTAAGAAGTTTTTTTGTTCATTTTTAATAAAACCAAAAATAAGAAACAGAAGCAAAACATTCCTTATATAAGAGGCAAAATTAAGGGCCAGGTTAGAGCAACACTTTTACATTTGATTCAGTACCATCTTTTCTGTTGTTGTTTCAACATATGAAATAAATTGTTCTTTTTCCTTTCTGTTCAGGAAGACAGTAAGAATCTACTGCATTTCTTCCCTATTCTTTCTGAAGCAGGTGACATGCTCCCCATGTGTTCCTGCATTTACTCATTTTAAATTTTGCAGAAAATACATTTTTGCACTTAAAGAAATGTTAACAGAAAACATCTAGTACATTTGCTGCTGTTTGAGAGCCGTGTTTTGTCACACATTTTAATGAAGCTGTACTATCCAATCCTTGACAATACAATCAGGTTGTAGCATTAGCTTTTGGGAAGATTTGCTGCTCATATTTGAATGCAACAACAAAATGTATTGCTGAACTTTATATATAATCTTCATGAACTCTTGTGAAAAGTCTTCCTTCCATCAAACCGGATCATCAGAATCCAAGAAACAACTGTAAGCCATTAAATGTACGTAGGCAAGGCTGAATGGTGATTGTAACTCCAGTGTCAAAATATCTTCCTGAAGAGTTGACCCTGATTTGTTGACCAAAAAAAAATATATCTATATTTATAAATATAGATATATATTATAAAATATATATAATATATATAATTATATATATATAATATATAATTATTTATATATATATATATTATTTTTTTTTAAAGAACCCAACCAAAACCAGACTAACAAACAAACAAATAAGCCAACAACAACCAACCAAAAAAAATAAATCTACAGCCTATAAACCACATGTAATTATAACCATTACGTGCAACAATTGAGATTAAAGCATGTTCTTAACAACCATTTAAAATATAGCCCATTTTAAATATTTCAATTAATGTAATGGAAAGATGTAATTGCCTGCATAATTTGCTCTTCAAATCATTTGAGGTGAAGAACTGGCTGACACACATGCTAAATTTCCTAAAGGAACCTGCTTTAATTCACTTGAATTCATTCACCACTAAAGGCTCAGAAAAAGTAATCCCTGAGTAAAGAGCAAATGTCTTAATGGGAAATATTTTATTTTAAATAGAAAATAAATCGTTGTTTTACAGTCAGACTAGATCGGAAATTTCACTGTGCAGTGCAGTTTTGTTGTTGTTGCTGTTGTTGGTTTGTTCTTTTGTTGTCTTTTCAATACATGGGAAATTTACAGAAACAACATAACAAAGCGACCTGTAATAGAGCTATACCAGGTACTGTTACACTTGAGGGTTATCATGGTTTAAGTGGCCACAGAAAATTGCTGGGAATGGAGATATTACAAAAAGATGACTTACATAAACCTTTAAATCCAGGGAAGGCTGTATTGCAAATACTCCTACAAAGGAGCAATTAGATGCCTGTTTCTTGAAAATTAAACAAGGTGTAAAGTTGGAGGTAAAGTCTGAATTAAAAAAAAAAAAAAAAAGACAAAAAAAAGAAGCAAAAAAATATTCCAAATTTATGCTGAAAAACAAAACTATTCTAGCTATCATTTCCTCCATACCCAAGAAATATCTCAGGGACTGTCCCATCTTTGTCATGCAGAGCAACCTTATTGGCACAATCATGTTTCCTTTAACTGTGCACAGCATGGGGTGAAGGTATGGTGGTGTATGAAGCCTGATGCAGAAGCACACATTTGCTCCAGCCATTTGCTTGGCTCCCATTTTCATCAAGTGACATTTTCAGATGCTCTTTCTATATGGAAGGTAAGAATGTTAGATTCAAAACCTCTTTCTTTCTTTCTTTCTTTCTTTCTTTCTTTCTTTCTTTCTTTCTTTCTTTCTTTCTTTCTTTCTTTCTTTCTTTCTTTCTTTCTTTCTTTCTTTCTTTCTTTCTTTCTTTCTTTCTAACATGGGACAGCTTCATATGGCACATGTGGACATGTGTGGTGTGAAGGCTAGCTAGGAATAACAGTGCAGTGGTGTGAAGACTTTGGGATGGAGGCCTCCAGTTGACATCTAGTTAATAAATGGTGGCTTCAAGGCCAGCTGTGCTCAAAAGTGTTTTTTACTATCAGTGGTATGTGTGTTCTCTGACCTATGATTTTTCAACTGAAATTTTGCATTCAGATCAACACAGTTGTTATGGCCAGAAGCAAGAACATCATCCTTCCAACTACCTCCCATTTTTCTTCAGAGGTCATTAAAAATGTAAACTTTGATCAGACATCCCTTTTTGTATGCAGCTGCTCTTCCACTGCTTTGACAGATGCACCAGAGAGAGACTAACTCTTGCCTTTTGCCAACTGCCATGCTGAATAGCAAGACTGACAGGCAGAACTGGACAACATCCTTTTTTATCTACTGGAGCTTGACAGCCATTCTCACTATGGCTTCTCTGTCTAGAGGAGAGAAAAGGAATGTCTAAGCAGCAGAAATCAGCATCAGCACTTATTTCAAAGGATCCAAAGATTTCTAACTTGTGAAGTACTTGTGTTCCCCAAATGACTACAGACATTCTTGCAGCCCTAGCACTTTGTAGGGCCCTTACCAGAGTTTCAGAGTGACAGCTGTGGGACACAGCTACGTGCCTTGTGAGGAATTCTCCCTTACAGAGAAGGTGGGGCCCACTCTCTGAATCTTGTCCTGTCCATCTGCTTTCTCAATATTTTCAATAAAACATTTCTCTTCCAAACTGTAAAGGTTTCATACGATCATGAGTTTGGGAATCTTTCAGGCAACAACAGGGGCAGGAAAGACTGGACTCAGCTAAATAATGTGCACACCCCACCTCTTGGTCTAGAATTTTGACTGTCTAGCCTGAAGAAGCCCTATGATCTCAAAGACTGGTGTCTGGATAATAACCTGGTCTGAGGGTTAGACAACAAATAAAACCTCTACCACTGGAGAATTTAAATTAGTTTTTTTGTTTGTTTGTTTGTTTGCTTTTAATCGGAGTGTTTTTTTGTGTTTTTGTTTTGTTTTGTTTTTCAAACAACAACAAAAAATAACAAAGAAAAAGCCCTTGAATTTTATTTAATTGGAATCTTCTGGGAAGAGAGTGCTGGCTAAAAGAAAAATCACCTAAACCATAATGTTAAATTTAAATGCCTGGTTTTAAACTTTTAATAATAAAACATCTTGGGAGCTGAGGTTGACCTTTTTTATTATTATTTTTTTTAAAATCCTGATAATTAATTCTAGGTTAATTAATAAATTAAGAAAGAAAGCTTTCAGTTATATTGAAAGAAAAAATTTGAGTAGCTGGAATTTTTTATTTTTTTCCCCCCAAAGGAAAATTACACTTGTTTATTTCACAACAAACCAAATGGAAATATGACAGCCTTTTTTTCTGTTCTGCCAGAGTTCCATTGTTCTGAGCTGGGTAAAGAAAGAAGATTAAAAGTTGGTAGTGCCACTTTAAAATACAAATTAACATTTATATATGAGTAGCAGAATTTTCTAGAGGAGAATTTTATTCCAAAGTTTACCCTTAAGCTGAGCTGAGTGTTCATTGGAGCTTGATATTGGGAACCTCTGGAGAAAATGCAGACCCAGAACTGTGGATATGTATGCCAATTTACAGCAATTTGTTTTTAAAAATGACAAACAAAATGAATACCATATGTTTTAAAGCAATTGCTCTTTCTTTGAGACTTAGTGTTAATAGAAGCCCAAAGCTCAAGGTAATATTTGAAGTTAGCAGAATTATGCCAGCAGAAAGCTATGCTTTATTTTTTAATAAAATTCTGTGTTCTGTACAAACACTGTATAAAGAAAATGAAGTGCTTTATATTTCCTTTTCTATCAAAGTATCTTTGTTTGGATAATTAGTAGCAATTAGAGATTCTCAAGTTCCCCTGCATATTATTTGGATGTTTCAGAGTTTATTTCACGTAAGTGAATATTTTGTTTACACTGCACTTTCACTTTCCTACACAAACAAATGAGAATCAGTAGAAAAATCAATGCTTTGGAAGGATAAGTGATAAATGAAGCAAACTCACTCTTTCTTTCTTTCTTTCTTTCTTTCTTTCTTTCTTTCTTTCTTTCTTTCTTTCTTTCTTTCTTTCTTTCTTTCCTTCTTTCTTTCCTTCTTTCTTTCCTTCTTTCTTTCCTTCTTTCCTTCTTTCCTTCTTTCTTTCTTTCTCTCTCTCTCTCTCTCTCTCTCTTTCTTTTTTTTTTCTTTCTTCCTGGAAGATGCTTTAGGCTGTGAGCTAATGCATGAAAGAACCTGAAAGCAACCTCAAATTTTATTATAATTTGTCTTAGAACTAACAGTATCTTCCCACTGGGCCCAAATCACAGGTTTAGTCTCAGTCAAAACCAGCTGTCATCTCTTTTGCAGACTATAACTGTAATCAAGGTTTTATCAGAGACATTTTAGGTTCTTTATATTGTAAATGAGCTTCTTAATCCATTAGGCTGATTATGCAAAGCATAATCCAGGGCCAGCCTCTAAACGTTCATTTTATAAATGGAACATCACTATCTCACTTTTAAAGATTTGTTAAAAATGATTGCCAATTCCACACAATTGGGTGCATCTCTGATGGGAAATGTAAATGTAGTTGATAAAGATTGCAGAATGTCGGGAAACTGCATGAGGCTTTTTAGTAACTTCAATAAGTTATACTAAACACAGATGGGCCAGTGTGCTATCCTCACTCTTTCTTAACCTTGGAAAAAAATAGGAAGCTGTTTAAGAAAGATATATGGATGAATTTTTTCCTTACAAAAGCAAATGAACAAAAAAAAAAAAAAACAACACACACACAGAAAAAAACAAACAAGCAAAAAATCCTCAACTTCCCCCACTTGTAAATTGATTCCTGTGATAATATTATTCTGATAAAAATGTATTAAAGTTCTACCGAAGATGTGAAATTGTTTCACTGTTGCATATTTGTGTTATGCTGTTTAAGACATTTTGGCTGTAAAATAACCTAAGATTTGGGTCAGTGAATGACGAAAAAATAAGTATACTGAGTGAACATATAAAGATGATTTAATTTTTCACCATGTTCCATAGTCAATTTATCTCAATCGAATATTTAGAGTATATTAGAGTATATGTAATAGAATCTGTGAATCTGTGGCCTTTTTTTTTTTTTTTTTTTTTTGTAATAACATCTATTCGTTTATGATATGTACAATAAATTGACCTTCAGTAATGAGTCCAGTCTCAAGTTGACCTCTCTACTAGGGTAATGAAAGTAAAAATCAGATACATTACCTTGATGAAAGTCTATTAAAACCAAATATAATAATAATTATTGTTGTTGTTATTATTATTATTTATATTATTCCTCCTTTAGAAAAAAATTAAAGTGAGTATCATCTGCAAACAATTTTTTAAGAAAAGGTCTGGATAACCTGCTTTTCTGAAAAAGTAGATTTTTTTTTGTATTTGAATGTAAATGTGAAATCAGGTGAAGAGCGTGGCCACCTCCTCCAGTCACTCCCTCCCAAGACTTCTCTCTGGCTGCTGGGGCCCAACCCAGTGCCAGGGAACCTGAGATCTCTGCCCAGACTGCGGGATGTGGCTGCCGTTTTCCTCATTGCAGGGTCAGCCAGTAGAAAAGCTGAACATGTATCCCAGAGACACATGGACAAAAAGACTGGACACTGACATCACCAGTCATACAGGCTGCCCTATGGTATAGGCAGCCAATTCCCTTCCTCCTCTCTGGCTCGTTTGGGAGCACACACCACGCCTGACCCATGGCTGGGAGTAGAATCACAGAATCAGAGAATATCCTGAGTTAGAAGGAGCCCACAAGGATCATTGAGTCCAGCTCCTGGCTCCATGCAGGATCACTCAAATATCAAACCATACGTCTAAAAGCATTGTCCAAAGACTTCTTGAACTCCAGCAGGCTTGGTGCTGTGACCACTCCCTGGGGAGTCTTTCTTCTAGTCTGAACAAATCAAGGGACTTCAGTCACTCCTCATATGCCTTGCCCTCTAGACCCTTCACCTTCTTTGTAGCCCTCCTTTGGACTCTCTAATAGCATTATGTCCTTCTTATAGCTCCCCCTTTTCCCTGCACACCGCCCATGGATTTGCAGAGCTTTTCACTTTCCCACATCCCTCCCAGTCCAGGGCCATTCCCATTTCACAATCTGTGTTTCCAGTTGCAAAATCCTTACTTCTCTAAGTTGTGCCTGTTTGAAAGCCCACCAATTAGTTAGACTGGAAGGTTTGTATCTGGTGATTGTCTCCTAACTAAGCCATCCTCAATGAGTCCTGCTGGAATGGGTAGTATGGACATGATTATAACATTTTTATTGTCCTCCAATTTGTGTGGTAATCCATCAAAAGCTTATTATATTTTGCAGATTCAAGTGTGCTCTTTTGAATGCCCCAAGGCATGTAATGCATACATTCAGATTCATACTGTTAAAAAAACAGAACAACCAACCAAATAAATAAATAATTAAATAAATAACACCCCTGCCTCCTGCACCCTCCCCCCCGTCCCCTGGGAAAAAAAAAAAAAAAAAAAGAAAAAAAAAAAGAAAAAAAAAAAAGCCACTATTCTACTCTGCTGGGCTGCAGCACATAAAACATTATTTAATACAGTAAGAAATGTAATAATAATAATAATAAAATTAAAAAAATATATTATCTTGGGGAACACAACATATGTCCCAAGGGAAATCTGGAGACTTAAGTAGTCTGAACGCAACCCGCATATGTCCCTTTGGACTCAATGCTACAGAATGTTCCCTAGTACTTTAGGTTTAAGAGTGCTCATATGCATATACTTACACTTAGAATTGGGTCTAAGATCAGAGCTCTGAGGCAGTAAATCACTCATTGTCCTAATTTTCAAGCTTTCTAGGCTCCCCATCAAAGATATGGAAAACAGCAAAAGCTTCCTGGCCTTCTGAACTCCCTGTTAAAAGAAAAAAATAAATAAAAATAAAATAAAATAAAATAAAATAAAATAAAATAAAATAAAATAAAATAAAATAAAATAAAATAAAATAAAATAAAATAAAATAAAATAAAATAATCTTTTACTTCCCCTATTCAGGAACTTCTCAAATTCTGTATTTCATTACAAAGGTCTTTCTTTCCCCAAAATTAATTAATTAATTCAAATGGGTCTGTAGGGCTTATCAGTACACATACAAGTATGTGTATGGGCTGGATATTTTGCCTTTGCATTTTGATTTTTTTGTTTCTCTTTCTCTTTCCTTCTGTGTTCCAAGAGATATGTATTTATTTCCACATATCTTGAAGTCAATTTTCAATAAGAAACACCACGACATACTCCGCTATTGAGTGGTAATAGTATTAAACTTTCTTCAACAGTCATATCTATATTTCTAAATCTAGGTGCTTTGTCATTATACTCTGGAATGGTGCCATCCAGAATCCTGATAGCATGTGTCATAGCATCATTTCCATTTCACTACTCTCTCTTTTTGTCCATTAACTAAAAATGTAAATATTTTCCAATATTTTTATGATTCAATAAGATTTGTGTAAGACTTCAGCAGTGGTAACTGAACATAGTACTGCGGCTGTTAAAAATTCCACTGTGAATTTTTCAGCTCAATGAGATAAGCACAGGCTGAAAAATTTACAGTGGAATTTTTAACAGCTGCAGTACTATGTGTCGTATGACACAGGTAATTAGGTTTTTAGAGAAGCTTATTTCCTACATCTTTACCATCATTTTTTAAAGGAATTGTCCTAAAATTTTTGAAGGATTCATCTTCTTAACCTAACTCCACCATTAGATATACAAGACATAACATTTGCTATAGTGATGTGGAATTAAAAATTTATGGGGCTCAGTCCTTGCTCACCAGAAGCACTGTCAGGTGATAAGCAAAAGAATATTCAAAATGAGGCATATATGAAATATTGCTTTTCCTCACATACCATCTTCTAGTCTGGGATTCCTTCTGAATCACGTAATACAGCTGTTATTCATGAAACTCCTGTTTTATTAAATGTAGGTTCTATTGTTGAATTGTTTTAAATTGACTTCAGATCTTTAGTGTGTTTTCCCAAGTCAGATTTCAGATTTCATTTAACATATGGTTTGAAGTTTTCAGGTACTGTATTTTTAATACTAACTTAGGGAGACGTTACCACCCTTAAAACTTCCGCAAGTGATGACTGTTAAGTTTGAAAAGGTTTCATAGGTGCTCTGGGAGTATTAATTTATGTTTACTCTTTAGAGAATACCACAGGCAAAATATATAAATATACATTTTATTTATTTATTTATTTATTTATTTACAGAGATAACATATTTGAAATTATTTAAAATATTAGGAGCTGTTGCAGAGGCATCAACCTCAGAGGCATGAGATAAAGTTGCAGCCTACTACATCACTTTGCTATTGCATTTAAAGCTCTTTTTTTTTTGTTTGTTTTTTTTGTTTGTTTGTTTGTTTGTTTGTTTTTGGTTCTGATACACTCTGTAGGGCTAAAACAAGTCCTGGCAAATCCTGGACACTACAAATGCCTTCATTAGAAGGCTCCCAGATGCACTCTGGAGGCTGCATTTTATCATATGTCCATGGATCATAGTGATAATATAATGGAGCTGCTGAAACAAAAGATTTCCATTGATCTTTTTGTTTTCTCTTACAAAGGTCATCTAAGGATTATGCCATTAGAAGATAAAACAAACAAAAAAGCCTTACTACATTAGACTTCAACACATGATGTGCAAAGATCAAATGTTCTGTGGATAGGTTTCTACTTAGCTTCTTAAACAGTCAATATATATTCTGAAGAAAGAAAGGATTGTTACTTGTTGCCATTATTCATTGAGGGCAATCTTGGAATATTTGTAGCTTAATCCATCCACTAGATTAATTATCACCATAAATCACTTATTATTTTCTGAAATCCTGTTGATGTTTTTATGGTTTTTGTGGCATTGATGGTCTTATGAGTTAGAAAACACACAAAGGAAGCAGACTACAAAAAAGCAAGCAAAAACATCAACTACTGATCCCTGGGCACATGACCAGGTAACCCTGCTATGGGGCAGCCATGGGTCCTGGGGCCCATGGCTAGGAGGAAGCTGAGTGACAAGAGGGCTGTGAGGCCATCACTGCATGTCCTTTTTCACTTATCCACAGTATTGTAGATATACAGTTTCAGGTGGACTTCAGGAAGTCACCTAGTCCACTCCTCCATGTCCTAGGGGAAGGATAGTTATATTCAGAGGTTGTTTTTTTGTTGTTTTTTTTTTTTTTTTTTGTTTGTTTGTTTGTTTTTTAATCTGGTTTAAAAGCCTCCAGAGAGACAGATCTTGCAGTTCTCCTTGACGGTCTTCATGCTTCATTTTCCTAAGCTCAGTTTTGTTTTGCTGGCCTTCGGGATACCATCATACTAAATATTCTTAGTTCTCCTACACTCCTACCATGCTTCTATTCAATTGAACTTTTAATTTACCTGTCCTACTCCATTATAAATCTTTCACTCTCATCTTTTCTTTCATAAATTGTGGCTACCATTTTGAATTTGTGGTATTTATTTCATTACGCTAAAGAAGGTCAAGTCCTTTGACTGTTCCCACTGATCTCTCATTTTAAGTCTTTCAGTATTATCCTCCTTCACTTTCTTTATGAACTGTTTACATATTACAGAAACTTTAATGTCTCATACTATCTGAATTACTCAAGACTGTCCCTCAGCAAGTAACAGACAATAACTCAAAATAGACAGGGAAATTGTTGATGTTTTACCCTTCTCTCCTCTCTAAGGTTCAGCCATCCAGCACTAGGCTGCAAATTATGATTTTTTTTTCCTTTCTGGTTTCACAATTTATTTATTTATTTGTTTGTTTGTTTGTTTACTCCAAGAGTTTCAATAGGAGTGAAAATTTGTTGTTGTTGTCATTACGTGCTTTCTTGGTATACTGCTTAACCAAAGAAAACTAATTTAGCCATGTGGATTTGAATCAATGCCAATAGTGGTGTCCCAGCGTCTAATCTAATCTGGTGTTTTGCAGAATGTACAGATTTACAGCCTCCATGGAAGCTTTTGAAGCAAGTCCCCAGGTCCCAGGGCCTTTGTTTCTTCTGAGAAATTTAAAAGTGTCAGATATGTCTGTGTATTTGAAATCATATTGTATTTGAAATCATATCTGTGTATTTGAAATCAGCTGAGATTATGACATGACGTCTCTGGTGAATGGGGATGGATGCACCACGGAGCACCAGTAAATATCCACTATAGGTCAGTGCAATATGGCACAGACTGGGATGCAACATCAAAACTATAGGGAGGGTCAGACTCAGAAGCCCCATGTGCATGATTGGGCATGACTTTTGTAGTTTTTACAGATATTTTCTTTACAGACACACTGAAAAAAAAAAATCAAGTATTTGGGGAAAGCACACTTTCTGTAAAATTTTGGTTTAATTTATCAAGGAAATCTGCAGAAGTGATATTTAATGTATTCTCAATTTCTCACAAAAAAAAAATCTGAAAAAAATAGTTGCAGATACTCAAATAATTAGAACATAATGTTGACTGGAGAAGGAGATACTGTTATCTATGCAAATTGAAATATATCTTGATGATCTGGCTTTTTTGCACTGGAAGAAACCTTTTTTTTTCCACTTTATTTCTCTCCTATCACCCATAACTTGAAGTATAATCTTTATTAGCTGAATTGGTATTTAGAATGTTGTACCGGCATCAGCAAAAATTGAGAATTCCTCATTTTCAGCTGTTGAGCATAAGCCAGTTTATTTGTCCAAATGCTGCATAGAAGAATTATGAATCAGAAAACATGGTCTCTAAATAGGAATCCAGTGGGAGGAAGAGACTAGTTCTCTCTGGTATTTCAAAGGTATTGCTGACTGGAACTGATTGAATTTTATACAACATAATCATTATTCCACATTTGTATCATTCTGGGTTTCATCGAACTGTATATTCAGTAAATTTTTGTCTCTTTAGTCATCTCTATGGTTCAGAGAAGAGTACTCAATCAATAACTTCTTCAGTGATTCATGATTAAAATTTTCTGTGAGCTACTTTTAAAAGCAATATACCTGGATGTTCAGCAACTATAATGGCCTGTTAAACTACTTAAAACAACTCTTTATATTTGGTTAATGTATTTGAAACCAAAACCAAACCAAAACAAAACAAAACAAAACAAAACATTTCAAGAAGGGATCTTAAGCAGAACTTCTAGAAGACCCTAGGGATTTAATGCATATAATAAGCTGCTAAAGCAGAATCAGAGGGATTGCTATTAAAGCACAAGTCCTTTCTGTCAAGAGCCCCAAGGCACAGCTTGTGGGAATTACTGCAGTAATGTATCTTCTCTGCAGCAAAATGGATAGCAGTCTGTGGCTGGTGGAATCACTGTGCATGTATTATGGTGCAAAAAACTCTGGGGAAGAAGAACCAAGTCCATATGTAGAATGAGGCACTTCTGATCAGTGATCTAGTCATACCTTCAGATTTCTTACAGGAAACACACACAAACACATGCACACATATACACTTCTGTAGGACTTGGCACCTTTGTCTAAGAGTGCAGAGAAGAAGGGGACTTGTTTAGTCTTAACAGGACTGAGCTCTGTGTTTCCCTCACGTCTGACAACAGAAAGTAGAAAGTCAGATGAGACATGAAAGAAGTAAATGAATTTGGCAATCAACCCGCTTCCATCATGAAGGAGAAATGGACATTCAATTGCTCTAACTGACAAGAGCATTAAATATCTCGCAGGAGCAACGGCAGAACTGCCACTTGACCAAAGTAATATCTGCCAACAGACTCACTTCTGAGAGAACTGCAGGGAGGGAGGAAGAAAACAAGACTCTAACAGTGACCAGATCTATCACCTTTCATTTGTAAGTTCACACCTTGGAAAAAATATGGAATATGGAAACAATTCTTCTGTTATGGGCAGATAAGGAGTTTGTCTCTAGAAGAAAATAAAAGTGTAACTATACCTACAATAAGGCATGTATGGAACGTCTAGAATACATTATATATATATACATATATAGATATATATACACACCTTATATACCTTGGGCTTCAACAAGAGGTTCATGGGGACAAAATGACTTTTGCCTTAAGCTCTGTTTCTTCATGAGCATGTTTACACAGCAGCAACAAAAGTACATATATCTTAGAATAAGGTATATATAACTAAATATATGTGTGTATATATATATATATTACTTCTGGTAATAACGAACTGAATTTCCAGTTTAAATAAGAACAATTGTTAGGTATGTTTTTATTTACCATTTACTGGGAACTACCAGCTTTATGGCAGCTACATAAAAGAAGCTACAAGATACTTATGCCATTTTTAAGTAGGCTTTTGTTATATACATGTACTTTAACAGGAAGGAAAATATGGCTCCTCTACTTTTCCACCCATATGTACAGTTTTCCTCCCTAAAAGAATGAACTGTACTAATATGTGTGCTCTATTATCTTCACATCATGGTCCAAATACTCTGACATTTAAAATAGTGTGAGTTCTTTTAGCATTACCCAAGGTACTACAAAACTGGTTTCAGATAGCAGAAGATTCAGGCAGGTGATGGTGATATATTTTGGTGAAGAAGATGGTAAGTTTAAGGCCTGGGTCATGTAGTAGGTTTGTCCATGATGGGAAACATTAATCCTTCTAGACTTGAGGAATGGAGCCTTGGACAAAAAGTGCTACTGGGTTCCACAGGAGGTCTTCTGAGCCAAGCAGAGGATGCTTTTTTCTGGTCTTCTCATCCTAATTACAGTCTCTGCATCTTAGTATTTCTGCAGTCAGTGATCTTGGTTTTCTTTATTTGATTAAGTTTTCCTGTATATGTTTTTGGTTTTCATTTCAGGACTTGATGAAGGCCCCCCATTTATTTGTAAGCCTCATCACGTGATCAGGAATCACATCCTAAATACATATATGTACATATATGTACCTTAAATGATGGCATTAATTTTCAGAATCATCTGAGGGACTTCTGAAAGTACAGCCAAATTTTAAATCTTATAAATAAATTTACCTTTATTTATAAATATTTATTTAGCTTTTTTTTTTTTTTTAGCTAAACTTTAGGCCACAAAATTAGCCATGTTGAATACTTTTCTTTTTTTTCTTTTTCTTTCTTTTTTTTTTTTTTTAAAGTAGAGTCCCAAATCAGGCCATCTCTGTTGAAACAAATTTTATAAAATATTGTGAAATTTTCATATTTCCATTGAAAACATACAACAGTGTAATTAAAAATGAAAATGCCTATAATTTTATGAGGATGATATCCTTCTCTGTCTTTCTCTTTCTTAATATTTATATATATATATATACTCCTGTGTGTGCTCATGCATATTATAGGCATAATGATTCTATCTGGTCCAACAAAAGATGTTTCACAAGCTTCAAGATAATCATGTGAATAACCTCACTGAAATTTGTGTTTCAAGTATTAAAACATATGATTGTTTTCTGAATTAGGTTACCCTATAGATAATTTACTTGATAAAGACTACTTTCAGAGCTACAATATCCATGGGCACCACTTCACCACTTGATTCTCTGCTCTTCTCCTATCTATTTATCTGCTTTGCTTACTGAAATTGTAGACTGTTTAAGGATATGACTGCCTCTCACTATCTGCACTTAATGCTGGTATATTACAAAGTTAATAGGTTCCTAATCTTGTCTGGGATTTCTTGGTGTTGCCATGGTACACAATGACAGTAAAGTTTCTTAGATGAGGCAAAGAGATTTGCAATGAGTAAAGAAGGTAACTTTCTTTTTAAGTAAAGTAGAATACAGGCAAGTATTAGAAATACATAGGCAGCTATCATTAAACATTTAATATACCTAAAGATAAAATTACCTGCACAAATACATATAATGCATTTAAATTAGTTTTCTGTTATTATGCCAGTACTTAGGAGCTATTATATCTTCAGATACAGAAATGCAGTTTCAGATCAAGTTCAACACTGTTTCACTGTTTACCTGGTGACACAGAAATCCTGTCTTGCTTGCTCTGACTGCATGCCTGGTTTCAGCTAGGATATAGTTAATTTTCCTACTAGTAGCTGGTATGGTGCTGTGTTTGGGATTTAGGATAAGAATAATGTTGATACTACACTGATGTTTTAATTGTTGCAAAGCAGTGCTTACACTAAGCCAAGGGCTTTTCAGCTTCTCACATTTTCCATGCCAGTGAGGCTAGGGATCCAGCCAAAACTGGGAGGAGACAGAACCAGGACAGCTAACCCAAAGAGGCCAAAGGGGTATTCCATATCATATGGCATCATGTTGAACAATTAATTTGGGGGGGCTGGCCAGGGTGGGGGGACCAGCTGCTTGGGGATAGGCTGGTGAGCAATTGCATTGTGCATCACTTTTTTTAATACACATTACTAGTAGTAGTACTGTTATTATTATTATTATTATTATTATTATTATTATTATTATTATTATTATTATTATCATCATCATCATCATCATCATCATCATCATCATCATCATCATCATCATCATCATTGTTTTCCTTTCTTTTCTGTCCTAAAAAAATGTGTTTATCTCAACCCACAGGTTTTCATTTCTTTCTAATTCTCTCCCCCCATCCCAGAGAGGGAGAGGGAGGGTAAGCGAATGGCTGTATGGTGCTTAGTTGCTGCCCAGGTTAAGCCATAATACTATGTCACTTGTAATGAGCGACTTTAATATCTGTGCTAATACAGCTTGCTGCATCCCCTGTATAAGTTTGACAGAAGCCCCAGTGGCAGAGAAGGAACAGCTACCTAAATTAAACTGAATATGTCTTGATTGAAAATGAAGGAAATGATATTAAACAGTCACCTGTGGGTACGTCATATGCTACCCTGTGCTGAGTTTGCTGGTGTAAGTGTCTGATATACTAACATTTTTAGAGCTTTGACATAGCAAATAAGGAGCATATCCCTCACTGTAAGGAGAGAGATTGGCACTCCATTTTAGGAGTTTGCTAAAATATTTCTTTTGCTCCCGGCAACATTCTGTACTACAGACATTTTATCTACAAAAAGTGTGTCACATGGGGTGATGCCTGACCTATTGATTTCTGCATCGGTGCACTAAAGTTCAAAACAGATACAATCCTCAGATAGATTAAAAAATCTGTTGAAATCAGAGAAGTCTCAGGCAAAGCAATACTGGTACACCTTCAAATTCCTATCAGTAGCTTGAAGCAAATGAACCACGGTGCAATGGCATAAAAACAAATATTAATTTCCAGCATCTTCTCTATGATTTTTGAGTCAGAAACTCTTAACTAAAGAGAAAAGAGTAAGAGAACATTGTCCAATTATACAGTAAAATCAGTCATGTATTGCATTATTTATGGAATTTCTTTAGTCATGTTTTACCTTTATCTTATCTTCCACATGACATACCATATTAATTTCTTTCAGGAACATTTTTGCATCTCAAAAAACGCATAAAAAATGAGTAAGTTAAGATTTATTTTCACTATTCACCCATGGATTGTTCTTGAAACATCCTGATCCTTCAAAGCAGGTCATTTTAGTGCTTGTTATGATATATCATGCACTTTAATTTTGCTAAATTGTTATCCATAAATTATAGCAAATAAAAACAATAATTAATCACTGAAGTTTTCCATAAATCTCAGCTAAATTTGAATTCATATGCTAACATCTAGAAACAATATTAGATAACCTTACCAGGAGAAGAAAAAGACAGGAAACAAATTAAGCTGGAAGTATAAAATGAAAAGAACATAAAGAATTTTGGAACGATCAGAGTAACAGAACATGCGCTCATGAGGAGACCAACATCCGATGCAAAGTGTTTGTGTACATTTAAAAGATGGGCCAGAGATATTTTATTAAAACCTCAATTTATGATTTTGGTTATTTTTGACGAATTAATGAGATTTGAGATTTGCCTCTGAAATGCATTGCAAGTTGCAATTTTTTTTTTTTTTGAACAATTTTAGATTTTGAAATTTAAGATAAAGTGGTTGTAGAGTATTATGATAGAGATATGTTTCAGCATCAAAATAGATTTCTAAATGAAAATCCATTTGGACTCTATTTTTGTCCTCTGTTTGCCTCTATGCATTTCACTCATAATGAAAATATTCAGGTTATTCCTCCATGTCTCAAAAAGTGATAGTATTTTCTACTTCATTGTGAGGCTTGAGCTATAATTTTCATGTTTACTCAACTCCCTTATTTTATAAGGGAGTTGCTGTATATGCTGACTTCCTGTATATTTTAATGCCCAAATCAGGCACCTCCCTATGGTGGGTGGGCTTTTTTTGCCTGTGATATCTGGTGAGTAATCTTATCTCAACCTTTGAGTCCTTTCCATCATATTTTCTCCCCTTTTCCTTTGAGGAGGGGGAGTGAGAGAGTGTCTATGATGGTTTTCAACTGCCCAGGAGGGTAAAACCACCACAAAATGCCTTCTAAAAAGATTGTTTTTCACAGGCTGCTCTTTATCAAATGCAATGCTATACCTTTCTTCTTTCACCAATTACCCATTTGAATTAGGATATCCACCAGGATATCTCATATGGTCAAGCTGAAATCTAGTGCAAGGCAAGATCAGGTAGAGATATAAAGAGACTTAGTTACTTCCTAACAATACTCTATGTGCTAATGCTTACTTAGTTCCCATTGACTGAAAATCCTAATTATTTTAATTAGGGTATGGCTGTGCCTATGGCTTATGGTAATGGAGTCCTTGTGGCCATGTCTGATTTTTATTCATGGAAAAAAGTTAAACACAAATCTTCAGTCAAAATTTAGCCCCCAAGCTGTATGTGATGCTTGATACTCTTTGTCAAAAGCTTGATACTCTTTGTCAATTTTTTTTTTTTCCTTTTCCTAACCAATAGAAACAAAATCTTCTTTAAAGTTGCCTGAACCTTTGTAGCTATATGCTGTCTGAACATATATAGCTGTATGCTGAACACATCAAATTGTAAATAGGCTAGAATTATCTTCTAAAACTCAGTAAATTTTACTAAGGCAGTAATGACCGAGGCCAAACCAAAGAAACTGTGTAGAGAGAATTACCTAGCTGAAGAACAGAAATAGCATGCATAATTCCATAACTTCTGTCAATTGTAGTAAAAATTGCTTCTGAACTATTTTGTTGTTTATAAGGTGAAAGTCTTGATTCGGGGAATGGGGAAAATGGATAGGGTTAATAGAAACTCTGGGGAAAAAAATATATTTAATAAAGCAATTAAAAGATACATCTTGTATCTTGTTTCTTTTTTTTGAAGACTTTGAAGACTAGAGTATTGACAGACATCTAGTCAACCATGGTTAAAGAAACTAGTTTTCTTGGTTGTGGTGATTTAATTTTTTCAATATTCCTGTCTTTGTGATGTATTTCAGGCTGTATTTGTGGCTGTTTCACTGCAAGTATCACTGCCAAATTTAGCATCACAACAGACAGCAAGGGTACAGACTAAATCCTGGGAAGAAGACAGCAAACACAGGTCAGGAATACAGATAGAATGGGATAGCAAGATTTAATATTCTCTAGTGGTTTACAAGTGTTTACAGAAATTATCCAGTTTCCTGGCCCAATGCAGTCAACTACTCTCATGGCACACTTACTGGAACCTGGCAGAATGTGCTGGATGAATATTTGATTTTCACCATAAGAGAGGGACACCTGTTTGGAAGGAACACCGCGAACAGGAAGCAGGACATGGTTCCATCAAATCATTGTTGACTGCCTAGATGTACTTGACCTCAGTAATAATGAAGGATGGTCAATCCTATCTGAAAAGCTCTTGAACTCAAAGGATTCTCAGATGACATATCTATTCTATTTTGGTCATTGTCAAGCATTCACCACCGTAAAGTGTTCTTTTCACAAATAATTGTCTGAATGACATAAAAGCAATATCTCATGGCACATTCCCTCTTTTTCCCCATGCTGATGGAAAATTGAGTAGTGACTTCTTTTTTTTCTTCTATTTTTTTTTTCTTAGCCCTTCTTTTAGTTAAAATATAAAGACAGAAAGAAAATCTTAGATTGTCAAAAATATGTAATATATAAACCAAATAGTACAGGAAATTTAAAATGTGGGGATTAAATGAGATAAATGTTAATATACTTCATAATTATGAACCTCTAGTCTGAAAATGCCTTCAGTGTGAAGTTACATCTACATCACTGTGGCCAACAGTGTTACTAGCCTTAAGCAAAGAGTGAGAAGATTCAGCGTGTTCAGGAAGGGCTCACACCCTACATCTATAAGCATTCTCAGTGCATTTCACACTATTAATGAAACCAATAAGCTTTTTTTTGGTCTCAGTAGCTGTCATCTGTGGATTATAAATTTTCAGCTGATACCTCATTTATAAAAATATATAAATCTGTCTAGGAGGAGTTCAACAAAGGAACAAAGACACAGGCAAAGACAGATTATTCTATTACATGTATGGATCACTAGTACGATATGTGTTTATATTAGACGAAATGAGGTCAAAGTAATAGAATTTCATGTATAAACAGAGGTAACATCCTTGTACTAAATTTCTAGTCTCCTAGAAACACAGTTACACAGGAACGCACAAATTTATGAATAAGCTACATCCAAAAGAAACTACCACTGTTCGACTTTTTAAAATCTTATTTGAAATCTGCAATATAGGTTGAAGGATATTGCTTATCTTCAATACATTTAAAAGATATATCACATATTGATGAAAAGAAACTACAACTAGTTTCTAGTAATATAATACCTATTGGAGTCCTAATTGAATAATTAATGATCTTTTGAAGTGTTTATTTATTTAAAAAATATATATTTTGGAAAATACTCAATACAGGGATTATTCTTCATTCATATAATTAGTTTACTGTTACACATCAATTAACATTTTCAAGCATCAGTTCCTAAGTATCCCATTAATGGACAAATGGTCTTTTATTTACCATTTTACTGCCCATAAATTTGAAGAACTACATAACATTTGTTGAACAGTCCTGCACAATTCATATGGAGATGGAATTATTTTAAACTCTACTAATTAGACATTTAATTTACTCTGATTTTATAGATCTTGAGTTCTCAGCATATTGTTTATCATTTTTAAAGGCCTTCTGCTTTTTAGTTGTCTTTATGTTTTAATCAAATAGACATCTGTTACACATACCTACATTTTGAATTATTTATATTTCATTTGCTGTTTTTTCCAAATGTTTCTTACATATTTTTACTTTACTTTTTTATTCTTTTTTGAATATATTCTGTGGAAAAAAAAATAATCATGCATTCATAAAGCCATATTGCCATTTATATTCTCCAAGAATACATAAATGTGTAATCTTTTTTTATTATTATTATTATTTTTTTTCTTTATACTTATTGTTTCCTTTGTATAACTCAGATCAGTGGAGTGCTTTATTTCCACAACATGGAGTAAACTAAAGAGGGTTTATAGGTAATAGACTTTTCAAAGTTATATCACATCAACACTCTCAACATAGCATATGTACACAGACACTTACAACAGTGCTATATTAGAGGAGTGTGTCACTTGCCGTTTTTAAAAGAGCAGTATTTTTGCAGTTTAATTGACAAGAGATAACCACAGATCCCTCCTGCAAAAAAAAAAAAAAAAAAAAAAAAAAAAAACAGGTTTGTTGGTGTAGGTATTACTGATATTCCTGCTGAGTAACTGCATTAGGATATCTGTGTGTTTGCTTGTTCCATCCTTTTTAAATTCCACATACGGAGTTTTACTTTTTGTAGCTGCAGTCACAGTATTAACTAGTGATTGTGTCTGAGTGGGCTGTAATTGTATTGAGATCTGGAGCCAGCATTGCTTGAAGTATCATAAAAGTTCCAGTTCTGTTCCTGAACCTAACCTGGCAATTTCCTCTTTCTATGCTATGGTGGTTTTGCCCTGTTAGGCATAGTCACTCTTGGTCCCCCTCCTCAAAGGACAAGGGGGTGAAAATATGATGGAAAAGCTTAAAGGTTAAGATAAGGTCAGGGAGATCAGTCACCAGTTATTGTTACGTGCAAAACTGACTCAGCATAGGGAGATTAATATAATTTATTGCCAATCACTAGTAGAGTAGAGCAACGAGAAGCTAACAACAAATTAAAACCACTTTTCCCCCATCTACTCTCTTCCACGCCTTCCCCCGAGCAGCTCAGGGAAACAGAGAATGGGGACTGCGGTCAGTCTCTGCCACTCCCTCAGGGTCCCTCCCTGCCCCTGCTCCCCGTGGGGTCCCTCCCACGGGATGCCATCCTTCCCCAGCTGATCCCACACGGGCTGCCCACAGGCAGCAGCTCCTCAAGCACTGCTCCCACACGGCTCCGTCCCACGGGCTCCATCCATCCATCCCCCAGGAGCAAACTGCTCCAGCACGGGTCCCCCACGGCTGGGCGGCAGCTCCCCCCAGACCCCCTGCTCCTGCGGGGGCTCCTCTCCACGGGGGGGCTGCAGCTGCGGCCTGGGGCCTGCTCCTGCCCTGCGGGGGCTCTCCGTGGGCCGCAGCCTCCTCCAGGCCACATCCACCTGCTCCACCGGGGGCTCCTCCACCCACGGGGGGGCTGCAGCGTGGAGATCTGCTCCGTGGGGGACCCATGGGCTGCAGGGGGACAGCCTGCTCCACCGGGGGCCTCTCCCTGCACAGCCCGCAGGGGAACTGCTGCTGCCTGCCTGGAGCACCTCCTGCCCTCCTGCTGCACTCACCTGGGGGGCTGCAGGGCTGCTTCTCCTCTTTTTCTCCCTGGGAAGCAGCTTTTTTTTGTTATTTTTTTTCTCCTTTCTTAAATACGCTCTCACAGAGGAACAAGCGACATCGTTTCCTGGCTTGGCTCTGGCCAGCAGTGGAGCCATTATCTAACGGGGGGGCAGCTTCTAGATTCTTCTCACAGAAGCCACCCCTATGGCCCCCTGCTACCAAAACCTTGCCACGTAAACCCACCAGAGCAAGTCTTTCGGTGAAGAAATTTTTCGCAATAACCAACCGAAACCTCCCCTGGTACAACTTGAGGTTTTTTGTTCTTGTCTTGTCACTTGGGGCTTGGGAGAAGAGAACGATCCCCACCTCTCTGGAGCCTCCTTTCAGCTTCCTGTAGAGCACAGGAAGGTCTCCCCTGAGCCTCCTTTTCTCCAGGCTGAACAACCCCAGCTCCCTCAGCCGCTCCTCACCAGACTTGTTCTCTAAACCCTTCACAAGCTTCAGAGCCCTTCTCCGCACACGCTCCAGCACCTCGAGGTCTTCGCTGAACACAGTGCTCGAGGTGCGGCCTCACCAGAGCCGAGCACAGAGGGACAACCGCTTCCCTAGTCCTGAGGGCCACTCTAGGTCTGATACAAGCCAGCTGTAGAGATATTTATATGCATATATATTCAGCACTAGTACATGTTCCTTGGAAAACCGGTCAAACTCTCTTCAAACCCCGTACATTGATGGTTTCCTCTAACTGGCACTGACGCTTCAGCTGGATCCTCTAAATCCCATGTTACTGCTTCTGCTTCCTAAGCAGGTGACAGAAACTCCTAACTGGAGAGCAGAGGAGTTGTAGTTCTGTATCCAGGAAATATTTGGAAGTTTGGAAGATGCTTCCCTTGCTCAGCTGCCATCCCTATGTTCATCAATCACCCGATCTTTTGCCTTCCAGCAAAAGTCTTGATGCAGTTCTTAAGGCAAGTTCTTTCTGAAAATCCTCAGCCACCTCTGTGCACGCCAAACCTTTCATGGCACTGTGCAATGCGCGGATGGCAGCGATAAATCAGGTTGTGGAAGGAATGGCAACGCGTGGGGAGGGACTTTTCAGGTGGCTTCGCGCTGTTTCGCAGGTCCCTGAATTAGAGCTAATGAGGAAACAAGTGGTAGAAACAAAACCTTGAGGGAGGCGTGGATAAAGAATTGGCCAAAGTGTTAAAGAGGACCTTTGGGCAGTGGGCAATTGCTGGCTGGCTCCAGGCGCGTGTCTGAGGGTCTCTGACCAACTGTATGATAGATTCGGGCGCGTGGACAGCACGTGGGGCTACGGGGAGAGGACATGTAGTAGTGAAAAAGGGCAATAAAGGCCTCCTGTTCAAAAGCCATCAGGAGTCTGTGTCTTGCGTCCCTTCAGCAACACAAAGATTTGGCTCCAGATCCAAAATGTCACGTATTTGGCAATTTTATTTATGGTAGCACTCCCCACCCCTCCCATCTGCTCTTTTCCCTTCCCTCCCCTCCCCTCCCCTCCTCTATGCTCCCTGTCCCGACACTCTGTTACACTCCCCTCCCCTCCCCTCCCCTCCCTTCCCCTCCCCTATACTACCCTACACACCCCTATACTACCCTACACACCCCTACACTCCCCTACCCTATACTATCCTACACAACCCTATACTACCCTACACTCCCCTACACTCCCCTACACACCCCTACACTCCCCTCCCCTCCCCTATACTACCCTACACTCCCCTACACTCCCCTCCTCTATACTACCCTACACACCCCTACACTCCCCTCCCCTATACTACCCTACACACCCCTACACTCCCCTCCCCTATACTACCCTACACACCCCTACACTCCCCTCCCCTATACTACCCTACACACCCCTACACTCCCCTACACTCCCCTCCTCTATACTACCCTACACACCCCTACACTCCCCTCCCCTATACTACCCTACACACCCCTACACTCCCCTACACTCCCCTATACTGCCCTACACTCCTCTACACTCCCCTCCTCTATACTACCCTACACACCCCTACACTCCCCTACACTCCCCTCCCCTCCCCTATACTACCCTACACTCCCCTCCTCTATACTACCCTACACACCCCTACACTCCCCTCCCCTATACTACCCTACACACCCCTACACTCCCCTCCCCTATACTACCCTACACACCCCTACACTCCCCTCCCCTCCCCTATACTACCCTACACTCCCCTACACTCCCCTCCTCTATACTACCCTACACACCCCTACACTCCCCTACACTCCCCTCCCCTCCCCTATACTACCCTACACTCCCCTACACTCCCCTCCCCTACACTCCCCTCCCCTACACACCCCTACACACCCCTATAATCCCTTCCCCTATACTACCCTACACTCCCCTTCGCTACACTACCCTACATTACCCTATGCTCCCCTCCCCTATGCTCCCCTACGCTCCCCTCCCCTATCCTACCCTACACTCCCCTAACCTCCGCTGTCCTACACTACCCTATACTCCCCTCGCTCCCCTCCCCTCTACTATGCTACACTACAGTACACTACAGTACACTACACTACACTACACTACACTACACTACACTACCCTCCCCTCCCCTTCCCTCCCCTACCCTCCCTTCCCTTTTTTTTTATTCCCTCCCTTCCTCACCCCTCCCCTCCCCTCCCCTCCCTTCCCTTCTTTTTATTCCCTCCCCTTCCCTCCCCTCTTGTCTTCTTTCTTTCAGGTAAGTTCAGATCGCTTCAGCCGTTTTCGTAGCTCATATCCCTGGCTGATTCACTGGAACCCATCAGCAGCAACCAGAAGCGCTCCAGCTGCTTTGTCACTAGTTGAGCAACAGTCTCCAACTGGGAATCGCTGACTTCGTTGTGTGGCTCAGACAGGTGCCTTGCAGTTCCACCGTGGCCTGGACGTGTCCTCTTGCTGTGTCCCCACCTACATGGCAGTTCTGCTTAGAAGCAGCAGCAGGCTTTGGAAGTAGTCCCACTCCTTCCATTTTCAAAGGTTTAGCTTGGCTAGCCGGGTGGTGTCTGTCTATAGAAGACAACAAAGAGATTTGGGTTAGAAACAGCTAACTGAGTAGTTCCTTCCCACAAGGGCAAGGAATATTTACCCGTTCCTAATGGAGGCTGCAGTGTCAGAGATAACGACAGGTCCTTCCGAGAGCTTTGAAATATCCCTTGGGGATGCTGAGTCCAGAGCAAACCTGTCTAAAGTACACCGTGGAATCACTCGGAATGACTTCCTAGCAGAAGCATGTGTCCGATACGGCTTCAGCTGGTTGCAGTGTTCTTCTTCACCTAATACCTAAATTCAGATAAGAGGTCTCAATGCAGATGGAAAGATTGAGAAATAGAGAAATCACTGATGTGCTTTGAGAACTTCTAAGGACTGAGAACTAAAGAAATCCAATGTTGTAACATTAAGGATCGGTTAGAAAAGTAAACGTTAAAAACAAGTAAAGGAGAAGAACAAGTAAGCTTTCTTAAAGTATCTACTGTATTTAAAGGATCTTTAAACAAGTAAAGAAGTAATGAAATATATACGCAGAGAGATAGATAGAGAGATAGATATGCAGAAACCTAAGAAACTGCTGCGCAGGTTAGCTTCTTGCTCTCTTTTCTAAAAGTCCTAGTGAATACAGCATCTGTGTGCGTTACAAGCATTGCCCTCAGTCCAGCACAGGTATACACGAGAGGACAGCCTGCAGGTTGCGGAGGCAAAGCAACTGCTCTGGCTGGATGTGAAGAGCCAAGACAGAAGTTGCTGTCAGGGAAAAGATACACAGAGGGGATGAAAAAGACGGAGTGTGCTTCCGACCTTCACAACTTCTAAGCAAGTGGAGATGAGGTTGTGGAAGAACCAAATAAGCTGTTGATCGAGAAGCAGCCTGAAGATTGCCCTTAAGCAGGGCCTTGCATTCTTCATTTTTGTAGCATTGCTTGCCTTCAAGTGCACGATCATGATTTGATTAACTTTCTACCACTACAGAAATGCACCGGATTCTTTCACAAAACTTACGGGTGGTAATTGGAAATACTGGTCAGCATTCTCTGTTTCCTTCGTCATCTCAATTCTCTTTTGGCCTGGGAAGCTTTTCAGATCAGAGGAGAAGATCCGCTGTAATACGGAGTTTTGGATCCTGCAAAGGAAACGAAGAATCCTACTGACAACTCTTTTCAACCTCACCTGCAACCATCTCAGAAAAGAATACTGAAAGAACACCGCTTTATCATGGGAAGCATACATTTGAGCATAGGTGTCCTATAGCTGAAGTGAGGTTAAGCAGGTTCCAAACAAGGGGAAGGAGCACACCCATAAGCATTTCCATTAAGCCGTGTTTGCAAACAAATGGTTTAAAGACTTAGGTTTTCTTACAAGTGAAGAATGAAAAAATAGAAAGAAAGAAAATTACCCAGACGTACAGTTTTCCTCTAGCTTGCTTTGCTTCTTTCAGAATCTGAGTCTTGAGTGACAATCAGGGAGCAGCATTGTGCAGAAATGCCAAAGCCTCCCCAGCTTGTTGTACCTTCATCAACAAGGGCTTTGATACTGCTGCCTCCTCTGCAACATCAGCCATTTCCTAGGAGAGCTGGTGTCCACCAGGTCAAATAGGAATGGGAAATCCCTCTTGCCACAACCTCACACTCACACCAGAGTTGGCAGGACAGGCCGATGGACAGAGAAGTGTCTGTAAGAGTGTTAGAAAACAGACTTTAGATTTCCGTCAACCCAGGAAAAATTACTTGCTCATCCCTTCAAACTGACCTCTAAGTAGAAGGAGGTGATCCCAAGCTGCATTCCTGACATCTATGCTGCAAAGTCATCCAGTGTGACATGTTACTGTACCAGCCTGTGATGAACAGAAACAGGACTTTGAGGTTATGCTGTTGGATTAGAATTAAGCTCAAAGAGTTAGTCCTTTGGTATGTTTTTTGTCTGCAAGTGTTTTCACTGTTTCCCAGACAATGTCTCCAGCAAGCTGGCTGCTTGCTTCATTTGTTCTGTTCCGTTCTGTTTTGGTTTGTTTTCTCAGCAAGGGTTCTTAGAGAAATGAGATTAAAGTGATCATATTGTATGTCCATCCCTCCCTCCCTCCCCTTCGCTTGTCCAGAGCTTTTACCTTGTCCACCAGCTTGAATGAACTCGCTCCTAGGCGCAGTTGTGTCCAAGCCATTCTGTTGCTAGACATGTTGTGAAAACAGACAGCTAAGTAGTGGGGAGAGGACGTGCTGCTGTCTGCAGTGTGACCTCAGCGCTTAGCAAACAGTAGGGAATACACAGAGAAGGGCGTTAGGAAAACTTCAAGCCCCAGATACATTTTACGTGGAAACCATATTTCCCAAGATAACACTGGACACAACTGCATAATCAAAATGGATTCATTTCTTGGTTCATCCAACTCCTAGGTTTTAGTTTTGAAAGTTTCTGTCTTGGCTTAAAGCACTCTTCCAATCTCTATTTCCAGTTACTATGATTTCCTGAAATAGCTAATCCCATTTTTGTCTTTGTACAATCTCCCAGTCTCTTTGTTTTCCTCTCCCCGAGAAACTTAGAACTGCTCTCTTCATACTTGACAACTAGATATGGAGCTGTATCAGCCAGAAGGAAGTTTCCTTCACACTTTCCGCTTCTTACGGTACCTGGACTCTTACCTTTACTCTTACTCGCCCTTCCTACATTAGCACAAAGAAAGCTGGTTTGGAGATCTGACGTCTTGTTTTCCAGAAGCTACCCTGAATCACCCTTACGAGAGCTGTCCCACGCTGCGAGCATAAGTCTTGCAGTCTGGCCAGATATTTGCCTTCTAAGTCAATAATCAAATCTGTCAAGTTAAGAACATGGAATTAATGGAAAGGAAATCCTTTTATTTTGATCCCAATTCCTTTTTTTTTTTTAATTTCTTTTTTTTTCTTCTTTTTTTCTAGAAAGATTCCATTTTTCAGGTGAAAAATGGAATGAACAATGTTAAGGTCAGGCAGCTTGCGCACTGCAATTGCTACCCTGAAAGCAGATGGAGTGCATCTTCATACACCACAGCCTGAGACACTAGTCGACAGGCCAGCCCATGTGATGAAGTCCATTGCTGTCCTGAATGTTAACGTGACAGGGGGACTCTTAAGCCTCTTGTTTATGCTTTAGTACTTGCGGTCTATGGGAGGACCACAGCACACTCTTCTCTGTCTCCCCTTATTTGTTGATCGTCTCTAGGAAGAAGAGAATGTGCAGAGGCCCTCACGCGTACATTGGGTCTGTTCTCACTCTGTGCAGCTCCATCATTGAGCAAAGTACCAACCTTGATGCTTCTGTAAGGGCTTTACACAAAATACAGAATACTAAAATGAAACATTCACAACAAAACCACACTGTTTTCCCCAGCCAAGCATCAAAACACTTACAGAAGGGCATGGGCCCTCTCTGTGCACCTCGAGGTGAGATCCACAAATCCTCACGTGGCTTCAACACATCCAGCACCCTTCTCTGTCCCTCCCAGCTAAACGTGCCCAGAGGCAGCTGTTCCCAAAGTGCTGTGGTGACATAATTCCCTTCTGTTTCTGAAGTCATCACCGCAGGCGCCTCCCAGTGACGGCACAACACTCTCTGTTGCTAAGGCGTATGTCTCAGAAACAGCTAGAGAAGTACCACTATGCCCAAACTGACTTGAATTAGAGTAGTTCCAAAATTATTCCCTGCTCCCCTACATCTGTGGAAGGTGTGTGATCAATCTTTTCCTTGAGAAAGGATTACAGACAAAAAGAGCTTGATTCTGAGACGTTGCCCGTACTTGGAGAGCAGTTCACCTTTGATTTCCATGTAAGAAAAAAGAAGGTGAAATCAACAATTCCCTTCCTCTGATTTGGGAATAGGAAAGAACCCCAATTATCCAGGAAGCCATAATAAGGAAACTATGCTTTTCCTTGTTAAACATCTTGTTTCTTTGGAAAACTTTTCCAGTCCTTTGCAACTGCGGTGGTCTGAATCGGGTGGGCAGCCGAGTTCCACCACGGCCGCTCTCTCACTCCCCCTCCTCAAAGGGAAAGGGGGAGAAAATACGATGCAAAGGGCTCCAGGGCTGAGATAAGGATGGGGAGATCGCTCAACAATTATCGTGACGGGCAAAGCAGACTCAGCAGAGTGACCCTCAGGGTCCCTCCCTGCCCCTGCTCCCCGTGGGGTCCCTCCCACGGGATGCCGTCCTTCCCCAGCTGATCCCACACGGGCTGCCCACAGGCAGCAGCTCCTCAAGCACTGCTCCCACACGGCTCCGTCCCACGGGCTCCATCCATCCATCCCCCAGGAGCAAACTGCTCCAGCACGGGTCCCCCACGGCTGGGCGGCAGCTCCCCCCAGACCCCCTGCTCCTGTGGGGGCTCCTCTCCACCGGCTGCAGCTGCGGCCCGGGGCCTGCTCCTGCCCTGCGGGGGCTCTCCATGGGCCGCAGCCTCCTCCAGGCCACATCCACCTGCTCCACCGGGGGCTCCTCCACCCACGGGGGGGCTGCAGCGTTGAGATCTGCTCCATGGAGGACCCATGGGCTGCAGAGGGACAGCCTGCTCCACCAGGGGCCTCTCTACAGTACACGGGGTAACTGAAGCTGTGTGCCTGAAGCAGCTCTTGCCCTCCTGATGCACTTAACTTGGAGGCTGCTGGGCTGCTTCTCACTCCTGTCTCTCAGCTGCTGTTGTATCATGTTTTTTCCCTTTCTTAAATCTGCTCTCCCAGAGGCCCAACGGGATCTCTCCCTGTCTCATCTCTGGTCAGCAGCTGGTCCCTTTTGGAGCTGGCTGGAGCTGGCTCTGATCTGACATGGCGCAGCTACTGGGCTCTGCTCACAGAGGCCACCCCTGCAGACCCCTCTACCAAAACTTTCCCATGTAAAGCCACTGCATATGCTTCCATGAGAACACAGGAATTGTGCCCTTCTTTTGCACTGTGTTACAGTGTTATTCTTAAGGACAGGAAATATATTCTTTACAGAATCACAGAATTTCTAGGTTGGAAGAGACCTCAAGATCATCGAGTCCAACCTCTAACCTAACACTAACAGTCCCCACTAAACCATATCCCTAAGCTCTACATCTAAACGTCTTTTGAAGACTTCCAAGGATGGTGACTCCACCACCTCCCTGGGCAGCCTGTTCCAGTGCCTAACAACCCTTTCAGTAAAGAAGTTCTTAAAGAATCAAATAAAGAGTTCTTTAGAATCAATAACATTTTTGTTTTGTTTTATTTATTCATTTATTTAGTTATATTTAGAACTGATCTATTCTTCACATACAACTCTTCTACCCCACTAATTTCTGTTATTTAAGGGGCCTTACTTACTTTTCCATGGTCTTTCTCTACTTTACTGGTCCTGTTCAGAGTATTTTGTTCTACTGGCTAAATGCTTGGCAAATGTTTTAATTGTTTTAATATCAAAGTTACCTGTTCATCTAATTTTTTTCCCCCCATATTTTTTCTTTCTATGAAATGGTGCAAGAGAAGCCACTACTGGAATTTCTCTTCTTGGATTTCATAGGACTTTCTTAGCAGACCTTTATAATTTTGTGTTCACACACTACAGACTTGCCAGTCCAGAGCACAGCAGTTTGTCAGAAATGTTCCCTAAGGAGCTGTGATTTGCTCTAACTTGTGTTCAGTGGCCAAGCAGGGTGCATACTGTACCCAAGAGGATTCTGTAACAGTAGTGAACAATATTATTTTTTCTTCCAAGTTTAGTTTTATTTTGCTACTCTCATTGATTTTGATGGCACTTTGGTTTTCTTCCTGCAACTGTTCTTGTGTTGCTTTGTTGTTATTTGATTGTGAGGTGACAGTTCCTGCCTGGTGGGAGAGTGTTACCCGAATTGTTGTTCCACATTTTTTCTTCTGTTCCTTCAGCTCTTACAAACATCATATAATTTCCTGAATCTGTCTCCCTGCCTAAATCACACCTGGTATGGATGTTTCCTGAGAAAAAGCTTTAAATCTCTTGGATTTTTCACTTCATTCAAGTCAGATTTGATGCCTCCTATTTCTAGCAGGTGATCAGTGGGACTTAACACAAAGCTGCATTCTGTTGTGATGCAGTCTTTTGTGTGTCCTGCTGCTGGTGGATAATACCATCATATTTCTATCATTCACCAGTGTTGTTGATGTAAGGCAGTGACAATTTTGATCCCTGTTTGTTAATATTATAGTTTTTCTCCCTTATTTTTTAGTCTATCTCATGTATGTTAACTCTACAAAGGACATTCAACAGACCAAACAGTTTCCCAGCCAGAGTCTGAGCTGGAAATATTCATATTGTGCATACATGACTACATAGCCTGCGAAAGGTAAATTGGGTACACTGTCTTCTTGTCTGTATAACATGAGTTGACACATATGTGGATTAACTCTTGTCATTCTTTTCCACTGCACCTATAAAGTTAATCCATGCCTCTTACCTTTTCATCTATGCCACACATGCTACTTTTGACATTGTTCTTAAGTACAGTCATTGTGCCATATTCAATGCCATCTCTGTAAGCATACCCATTTTGCAATGTTCTGGTATGCATCACACATCTTCAAAGAGATCAGGAAATTGTTCCCAAATCTTCCCTGAGGTAAGGCATAATTTTGTGGATCTGTGATTGAATTTGTCTGTAATTCAGTTTGCTCTATGGGAAGCAGTAATAATAATACTCACTTTCTGATGCTTTTATTGTGTCTAAATTAATTTATACTGAAAACTCTTTTAGTATAAAACCTCCTGGTCTCTGTGCATATTGCATACACTGTATAGTGATATTCTAGTTTTCCTACTGGCATGTATAATATTTTTGTAGCGAGTACAGAATTTAGTTTCTAATCTACTACAGATAAGATAACAGAGGACTGGTATCAAAAAGACTACTGGGATAAGTGTTGATAAATCAAAAAAATATATATTTTTTAAAAGCATGCTTTATAGTCATTTACCCTACATAATACTCAGTTTATCACTAATGGAACTTTAAAAAAAAAGAGGAAGAAAAAACAGACTGATAGATTAATTTTGCATTACAGATTTAAAAAGCTAGTATATAGATTTCTTAAACCATATGACAAGGTGCTAGCTGTTTCACTTCTATGCTTCCAGTGCAGAAAATGAGAGAGCTGGTATTTTAACACAGCCTCTGAGCGGAGGAGCTATACCCATAAAACCTTCCCCTTCAAAGTAATTTTCTGTGGTCTAAGAGCTACACTGCTTTAAACAGAAACCTTTATTTGCCTGATTCTGAAAATATGTTAATCCGGTAACATCTCTTATTACGTATACTTTTAATGGAATTTCTCTAGTAATTTGTTGAGAAAAGATAATACTCTGTGTATGGGTAAGAAAGTATGGCTAATCTTGGAACCTATGATCACAAAAGTGTTAACAATTTAGCTATTAAATGAAGTTTTTCCACGAATTCTGATTCATTTATTGTCAGATGTTCAAGCACATAGGCATGAGAAAGCACAAAGTGTTTACTTGTCTACCTATTCTAGAAAAAGCAAAGGTTGAAAATCCCTGTGGAAAAAAAAATGTGGCTGAAATTGTCAGTAATAATTTACTTGAATGACAGAGATATTTTCAACCATTTGTTTTGAACTTTCAAATGATGAGTACCTTTGCTGAGCATATTTAGCAGATAATTCTGTGTTTTATTTTCCTGTGAACCAAATAAATCAGCATATCGGCTAGCCCACTTTAAAGCATTCAGTGTGCAAAGAAGAAACAGAAGAAGAAAAAGTATTTTCTTTCATACAATAAAGCTATCACAAAACTAATAAGCATGAGATTACAGAGTAAACTGGAGAATGTAATCTACGTGAGTAAGAATATGTATTTGCTCATGCATTATTATGAAGGCAGAAGGGCTGAGATCAAGTAAGCAATATTTGTGCAAACCAATTGAAATCATAATGGTCATTCTCTTTGGCTTGTAGAGAGATGGTAATGAAGGGGAGAATGAACTTCATTTAAAATTGCAGTTGTATAGGAGAAAGACTACTGTCTTTGCTTGTCTTCATATGTTTCTTTTTATCTTTAGGGAATATCCTGGTGGCTTTCCTGCAGCAGCACTGCTGTGGCTCGTGACTGTTACAGAAGAAAGAAAGAATCTCCTCCCTTTTTCTCTTTCAATTCAATCAAGGGATTGAATACCTAGCAGAAGACCTGGTGAAATGGCAATATTACAACATGACAACAGTATTACAATAGGCAACACAAAACAAAATTTTAATTGTGAATGTTACACATTGTATTCATGCATTGATACCACCTCTTGAAGACTTTTTTTTTTTTTTTTTTTTTTTTTCCAACTGATTAAAAGCTGTTGGCTTTGCTCAGATACAGAGAAACTGACATACGCTGTACTGGACAATTCAGAAGATAGAAAAAGGTAGATCTATAAAGAGCTTGTTTTGTAAAGAGTACTTTAGACATATGGAATTTAAATATACAGCTGAGAACAAAAATAAGTACAGAAACAGAATATATATGCATAAAAGAATTTGATTCTTTTTCACACAATGATTCAATTAGCCCTTCACCCTTTCACTAACTCATTGGAAAGACACTTTTTCCCACTTCTATAGTTTCATCCTTTCATCCATTACCAATATATTCATATGTGAAAAATGTATTTTTCTATCAAATCAGGAACTTAAGCAGGTAAAGAACATATATTAGTTTCCTATATGCAATGTTTTTTTTCTTCTGTATGTAAGTTGTACGTGTTCCTGTTTTTATCATAATGTATATAACTGTCAAATAAACTTTACAGATTAATACAGTCTGAAATGTGTTAAGATTACACTAGTGCATTAATTCCCAATTGATCATTTCTGAAGAAAAATAATTTGATTTATTTGTACTACTAACCACTTTACTTATTTGTGTAGACAGTATAATTCAGCTGTACCAAAAGTTTTGAAATGCTACAATTATCAGTAACTAAACAGAACTAATGAATCTAGCCCCTTCCCTGTTCCCCCCCTTCCCCCCCTTCCCCTCACCCCTGGCCTTAAGCTGTTATTGAGTATAACATTCTGTAATAACAAAATAATTATCTCAATATTTCTAGAATTTTTCCTTCTTCCTGGTAGACCTCATGACTACAGACCTTTGTGTGAAATTTTGGAAATGAATGCTTTTATTAGTATGCAAAACTACAAAGAACAATATAACAACAAACTTCTTAGATGGACATGCAGGCATACTTGAAGATAAGAGTCCTATTCACCTGTTTGTGAATTGCTCCAAAGACTCCTGGTCCCAGTCGTATTTGCCAACAACAGAATGTGCAAACCATGCAAGTTGCTTTCTGGGAGGTCTAAAATATTATTAGAGTCTGACATGCCATTGCCCAAAGGAATTACAGCAGTGAAATCCATGTCCTTTCCTATCAATGACTGTTCAAACAATAGTTGAAATATGGTATTATAAAATTGTTAAGATGTTTCTTCTTCTTCTAGAGTCACAATAAATTCCTAAAAATATACTGATAAAATGTATAATCTCTCTACATGTAATTGCTTGGAAGCTTTTCACTTTCCACATTTTCAGAAGCATTTACATTTATTTGAAATGTGACTGCATTAAGCAGTTTCTTTGTGTAATGGAGGTAGATAGTAAAAAGGACATTCTCTCTCACCCTGTCCCCCCCCCCCCCTTTATTTATTTATTTATTTATTTATTTATCTATTTATTTATCTATTTATTTATTTATTTATTGGTTAGTGATAATGTCTTAAATTGAAAGTCTGAGATACAATCAGAAACACTATGAAAGTCTTCACTGAAGTAATCTGCTTCACTGGGCATGATTGATGACCTTCTAAGAGTACTGGCAGTTGTATTCAGCATTCCCCATGAATCAGAAATTATGAAGCAAGTTCTTAAAATTGTTCTTGTACTGCTTGTATAGACATATTAAATTTTCTTGTTGGAATATCAGATCTTTAGAAACTAGCCAGACATTTTACTGGAATTAAGAGGTAATCATACTTGTTTCTATACTCGTGGCTTTAGAAGGGTAAATTTTAAGTTATAATCTTTTGATAATCCATTGCAAGGTGCATTCATATTGCAGATTGATACACTCACCTCTATATTATGCAATAGTTTAACTCTGGAAAATGATTAAAAATAGAGTATGACTCTTTTATCCTAAAAAAAATGTTTCCTTTCACTTTTTATTTTTGAGATATGCTTCTCCTGGATATAATTTTAAATAGTATAGTAAATAGTGTAAATAATGAATTAATTTATGTACAAGATATAATTTACTGAATTCACACATATACCTTCTGTGCAGTCACACAAAGCAGTTTCACAAAGACTTGAAGCTTGCATATTCAGCTTCCTACACAGTAAAGGTGATTTTTATTTGTTCATTTTCATGCAGTTTTGTTTTAAGTCTCTTATAAACTGATTAGCATGAGCACTTTACTTCCTCACCATTTGTGATTATATTTATTTTGGTGAACAAGGTAAAAATGGACCATAAACCTTCCATTGCTCTTGTTAACTTGGAACATCTGCTCCAGTAATATGCACCTGGTTGGATAACTTTGACATCTGGGAATCTTTCAGTTGATGGTCTTGCCCTTACTGAACATGCCAGCAGAGATGATGAAAGCATGATTAGATCTATTTCACGGTATTCTTTTTGTAGTTCAACATACCTTTGCCAAAGCCATAGCCTGCTGGTGTGACTCATACACACTTTTTTTTTTTTACTTTTTTTTTTTTTTTACCCTTTTTTCTTATTTGAACAGGTAGTTATAAGCTTAATTTTGTAGTACCTGACAGAAAAAAAAATATATATATACCTCTAATGCTCTTATGAAAGCCCATAAGGAGTATATTTGCTAGTGATACATAGGTTTCAAGGAAGGCACAATACCAGGAAAGGTTGGCAGGCAGATGAACAGCAGCTCTCTTTAAATATGTATTATGTTTCTGATACGTGAGATTGCCAAAAAGGTTTGTAGCACCACAATGACAAGTTTCACTTCAAGGACTGAATCCCTTTAATGTAAAAAGGTGAATGGAAGCTGGTGAGTTTCAATCAGAACTGTATCACAGGATTTAGGGACGGTTTCAGATAATAATGATCTCTGTCCAGAAAGCATGCAGAAAAAGAAACAGATAAAGTAATAAGGCTTTATCCCTTGTCAAGATTGTATGTTTGTTTTGCATAATATCATCTCAGTTCTCAACAAACATTTGCAAGGCAGTCTAAAAGATGAAAAGCAGCCAAGTAGCATTATATCTGTTGCTTCTGGAAACTTTTATTTTCCACTGAGAAGAAAAAAAAAAAAAAAAAAAAAAGATCTAAAGATCTTTTTCTCCATCTAATTTTGAATTCATGTTAGTTGATATGTAATCTTTGATTCCAACTATTGTTGAAGTGTATGCATGTGTGTGTGTGAGTATGCATATGTAGCAAATGGGTGGATTACATACACCCTCACAGATAAGTCATCATATATTTATGTAGAAATGTACAATGCCAACCTCTGCATTGAACCAAATCAGTATACAGTATTTTTCTCTCCATGATTCATTTTTAATTATTTTGCATCCTCTAGTTAGTTTATCTTTTATGATCATTACCTCAATAATTAATCCAAAGGATGCAGCTTTCAGACTAATGTGCTCTGAGTCTAATGCCAATGTCATCTATGTGCATTCTGTGAAAATTAAGGTTCTTGTTATTATACAGTTAACTCAAGGTTGGCATGATTTAACTACTTCTCTTGCAAGTCCAAGCATTTGCAAGCAGGATATTAGTTATATCTAAAAGACAATGTTTTGGTTTTTTTTTGTTTGTTTGTTTTTAACTATCATCCCATTGTATACATTTCACTGTTTTTTGAGAAGCTGAGTATGGTGTTGAGAGAGACAAGACATAAAGGCTTAATGTATTAATGTATTTTTTAATGATTATTTTCAGTCTTTCAAATTTGCAGAGATTTGAAAGACTACTGAACCAGCATGTCTTAGTAAAATGATGCATGTCAATCCTTTCTCCAAAGAGATGAGCAGTGTGGTAGGTCTCCCTGCTTTTTTGTTTGTTTGTTTGTTTGTTTGTTTTGTTTTGTTTTGTTTTCAGGTGAGTCCCAAGTGGGTTGCCAATAACAGTGAGTAATGGCTTGCATTGGCTTGCCTCATGAGTTTCTGGCGATTGCCTCTTTAAAGTGATTACCTCTCATCAGTAAATTATTTACTGATGATATGCATACACATTTGTATGTACACCTATTTACTCATGCTTTTTCTATAGCATCTATATAAAGACTAGATGATACTGAGTTTTGAGATTAGATGAGATAGTTTCCATCAACCCGGTACTCATCTCATATGTCATGTGAAGATTTTGTTGTAAATTTTCAATGGTGGGAAGATTTGTAATGCTCTCGCTTAGGCTTTTGCCTGAAAAATGGGCATTTATGTCTTTAACTTGATACAAGTTTTTGTTTGATTGTTTGTTTAATTATTTTGTTTTTGTTTTTGTTTCTGTTTTTTCCACTTTCAGACCCTGATGAAAAAAAAAAAAAGAAACCAAAAGACTAAAACCTCAATTATTATCAATTCCAGTAACCTAGTAGTATTATTTTAAAATACCAGGTTCAATTAAACAGAAATAAATAAATAAATAAAATAAAACAAAAGAAAAAAAGCTGGCCTGGAATCAAACAAGCCATAAAAAAAAAAATCAGAAACAATTAAAGAATTAAATTAGTGAATCTTTTCACACACAAATACACACAGACACACACAAAATATCTTGTATTTAATAATACCTTAATCTGGGATTAAGGTGGTTTTACAGAGATTGAATCTAATTTTTTGGCCAAAATATTGTACAATGCTTCAACTGCGTCATATACAGCACAACAGTTACACTGGAAATATTCTGACATAATAAATAAACAAAATTTTTTGCATGAAAAAGAAGTAAACTCTACTAAATGAGATAATAGTTTATCACCTACTCAACTGGCAGTGCAGAACAAGAAAAGATTCATGAAATATCCCTTTTGTTAAAGATATTAATTTACCCCCAAAGACCTACAATTTTCACATCCCGTAATCATCAAGGCTACCACAGAAATATTATCAATACCATTTTATGCCCTTTTAAAAAACTTTATTCTGTACATCATTAGGATGTTCCACTTAGCCCACATATTTCTTCTTGTGCATTACCAAATGTGTCAATTCTATACTTATACATAATATACATTATATATTGTAGATGAAGAATTCAGGAATATAATACTATTCTAGTGGTATTTTGAAATCTGTTGAACAAAGAGCATGCTAATCACTCAAAAATAATCCAAAATATGCAGTAAGCTTCCTCTTAAAATACATATAGATAATGAGGGAACAACTGGTTTCCTGGAAATAAAACACCCTAGTACCAGGTGTATTATAAGCAATAACATTAGCATTTTATTTTTAACTTTATTTGTACTCTTATCTAGAGCAAAACCCAAAGAAAATGTAGATCTATCTAAAGAAGTCAGGAAAGAAATCATCACAGTCCAAAGATTAAATGACCCCTACAAGAAACACTGCAAGATTTTATCAGCAATGATTCTGTGATCAAGATTCACAACTCTGTTGAACTGCTCAATCAGAGCTGGCATGTATCTTACTAAAGCACATTTAGGATTTCTCTTTTACTGGATGGAGATGGCTGGTCTCTCCTAATGAATAGAATCTTAATTCTGAATGATGTAATTCTTGCAGGTGTAAGCAAAACGATAACTGGTCATCAGTATACAGTAGAAGGAATTCATCATGCATTTCTTTTTCAGTATGTAATTATTGAGAAATATGGCTGTAGGCTACAATCAGGCTTTATACCAATGCCTTTATTATTGCAAAAATGTTTGCAAAAATGTTATTGCAAAAAATGAAAAAACTCTCAAATAAATGAAGAGCTTGATATAACAAAGTTTAAGTAAAAACTTTAATGCACAAGTGATTAAATACATTTAAGCTATCAGTATTCTTTTAAGATTCCTCTACCTTATCAAGTCCATTTCAAGTAAAAGTTAGCAAAGTATGATAATCTGTTGATCATTGAAAGTGTGGATTGATGACAGACATTCAGTCTCTGTGAGACTGGAAACAGCACAAAGAGTCAAAGGTATAATGTAAAAGGAAAGTATTTTTCAGTATTCATTCTTATATATATTTGGACAGTCACAGATAGAAAATCATTGTAGACCTTATCCATGGCATGTTTTATTGACCAGCAAAGCAAAACAAGCAAAGAAACAACATCAAAAAAACAACACACACACACAAAAGCAACACAATATACACAGTAGTGTACAGATATCCTATCAAGAAATGGCTAAAAGGAAGATTTTTATTTTTTTCAGCAGGTACATTACATGCATTTTTCAAATAACTTTAAAAAGAAGCTGAGAATGAAAATTATAGATATGCACTGATAATAATTTACCTTCTGTGTGTTTCTGGCGGCTGTTATTTTACCTCTACGCACAACACTGGGATGAAATACGTTCCTGAATTACTTCAGGTGCAACGAAATAGCAAACAACTTCACTAGAAGTTGTATGGCACAACAACTTTGTGCTACTCAAACACTTCTAATTGCTCTTCCCACTTTTTTTTTTTTTTTACTTGAAGTTAGTTTAATTCCTATTTATGAATATATTCTTCTATACATATTACTCTGATTTCTATTGTTGATACAGACCGAGGAAAAAGTCAGTAGGTGCCAGGTGTAAACTACGAGTACTGATCAGCTATCATGGGTAGTGCAAGCGTGCTATGTTAGAGAGTATTTGATCATTATTCATACGAAGCCAAATATTAGAATACAAATCAATTCTTGCTACATTCCATAGCCTATATCTTGGCATAATGACCTCTGTTCTAATCAATATTTTCAGTTGCACTAGGTTTCTATAGGTGACATTAAAGTGAATATGCATTCTTTTGGGATATAACAATATTGACCAAACAATTATCTTGTAAAACAGTGGATCATTACAGCCACTTTCCTTATTAAATGACTAATTCAGCATTTGAAACATGACCTTATGGCAGTGTCTTGCTACAAATAGATTCCAGCTTCCTGAATCTTCATAGAAGCACTTTTGCTTTCCCATTTGAAACAAAAATACTAAGTTTGTAAATTACAGAAATATTGACAATTTACAAGTTTTGATTACGTTTTCAATATACTTACTTCTTAAAGTACTTCCTAATTTTATGCTAGAGGTGTCTTTTAGGTAGTACCTTCCTCAATTTGTTTTTATGCTAGAGTTAGATTATTGGAGAAAGTTTTATGATAAATTTTAGGTATTTATTCTTAAATTTTCAGAGCATCAAGATGTGGCTTACCTGAATTATTAACTCAGCTTTCAGGATAAATCTTTTCACAGCTGCATATCTTAACCTTTTACTCTCATTCCTTTTCATTGCAGAGCTGGAAAATGAATGCATTTTTGTATTTACTGAAGTCAATGGGAAGTACAAATGTTTGACTCATCTGAAATTCAAGCTTTCTAAGTGCTGAAATACAGTTTTACAAGCAACCTTCCCTCCCTGGCAACTTTTACTGTGTAGATATAGGCTCTACAAGTATGAGATTCAGAATTTAAAACTGCAAAGCAATTGTTTATTTTTTAATACAAACAGAAAATAGCTAGGGCAGATCAGCTACCAGCTGAGGCATAAATATTGTTACCTCTCCTCAACCCATAAAGCCTTTTTTTGTCAGGTATCCTTGAGGTGCTGTGTAGCAAATGGTTTGGAATTGGCTGATCTGCAGTTTCCCTGTGTTGCAGTCCTCTGATTCTCTTTTTTTTTCCTGTCAGTGTTTTTGTCCCTGAATCCTTCACTGCTAACCATGGCAGTCTCTACATTTATATTTCTGTGTTACTATTTTTCACACCTTAATACATGTTTGCTAAATAAAATGCCAAGATTACCATTTTTACATTAAACCAGGACTTGGATCACAGAAACACAAGGCTGAAGGTCAAATTGATTTTACAACCCGAATTCAGTTTGAAGAAAATCTAAGTATCCATCCCAGCTGTATGCTTAAATATAATTGTTGGAGGGAGAGGGAGAGGAGCAAGTTGTTTGCCTATAAAAAGTCTACTTGCCATCTGAAGCTCCTGGTTTCCTTCACAGAAGTCTGCAGGGTTCCCAGGAACTCTGTATCACCTCTGCCATTCCCTGCAGGTATATTCCAGATTCCCTATGCACTGTATACCTATATTTAAGCATGTGAACCATGATCAATGTATGACCACACAAAGTCCAACAATGTAGGTTAACAATTTTGTATCTGTCTTGTGTTTGTTTGTTTATTTTAAACATTTCTGTCATTACAAAGATTCATTTCAAAATCCACATATATTTGCATACATTGATGACTACTAGTCACTTGTGGCAAGGTCCAAAAAGGTACCTGTTTACCACACTCCTAGGAATGTTTTCTGCATGAATAAAATAGAAGCGAGGGGCTGACATATTATCTCAGTCTGACCACTGACAAGAGGACAAGCTCCAGCATAATGTTTACCTAAGTAAGCAAGAAGGATCCAGTATGTCTTTTTCTAGAAGTTGGGATGTAAATGAGAAGATCTCTGTTATTCACACACACAGAATCACACAGAATTTCTAGGTTGGAAGAGACCTCAAGATCATCTAGTCCAACCTCTGACCTAACACTAACAATTCCTTCACTAAACCATATCACTAAGCTCTACATCTAAACATCTTTTAAAGACCTCCAGGGATGGTGACTCAACCACTTCCCTGGGCAGCCCATTTCGATGCCTAACAACCCTTTTGGTAAAGAAGTTCTTCCTAACATCAAACCTAAAACTCCCCTGACACAACTTAAGCCCATTCCCCCTCATCCTGCCACCAGGCACATGGGAGAACAGGCCAACCCCCACCTCGCTACAGCCTCCTTTAAGGTACCTGTAGAGAGCAATAAGGTCGCCCCTGAGCCTCCTTTTCTCCAGGCTGAACAAGCCCAGCTCCCTCAGCCGCTCCTCGTAGGACTTGTTCTCCAGGCCCCTCACCAGCTTCGTCACCCTTCTTTGGACCCACTCAAGCACCTCGATGTCCTTCTTGTAGCGAGGGGCCCAAAACTGAACACAGTACTCAAGGTGCGGCCTCACCAGAGCCGAGTACAGGGGGACAATCACTTCCCTAGACCTGCTGGCCACACTGCTTCTTATACAAGCCAAGATGCTGTTGGCCTTCTTGGCCACCTGAGAACACATCTGGCTCATATTCAGCTGACTGTCCACCATCGCTCCCAGGTCCTTCTCTGCCTGGCAGCTCTCCAACCACTCATCTCCCAGCCTGTAGCTCTGCTTGGGGTTGTTGCACCCCAGGTGCAGGACCTGGCACTTGGCCTTGTTGAACTTCATACAGTTGACTAGATCCAGCCTATCCAGATGCTTCTGCAGAGCCTTCCTGCCCTCGAGCAGATCAACACACACGCACCTAACTTGGTGTCATCTGCAAACTTAATGAGGGTGCAATCGATGCCCTCATCCAGATCATCGATAAAGATATTAAAGAGGATTTGTCCCAGTACCGAGCCCTGGGGGACACCAGTAGTGACTGGCCTCCAACTGGATTTGACTCCATTCACCACAACTCTTTGGGCCCGACTATCCAGACAGTTTCTAACCCAATGAAGCTCAATAATTTTTTTTCTTTCCAAACTGAGATGAAATGTTACATTCCATTCTAGCAATCAGAATTTCACGTTGAAGAGCTTCAGATGACATCATCCATCAGACACTGCATGATAGATTTTTAAAAGCCCTAAATTTAATGAAGATATACAATGACATGCAAACATGCAGTTACAAACACTAAATGCTGTAGTGCTAATTAGAATTATGAGAATCAGAATAAGATTAACAAGGTAAACGGGAAACTCATGGGATAGGACAGTGTGTCCATGAATACCCAGAGCAGAAAACCAACTTTCTGTGAAACTGTAGGGACATACTGATTATTGGGTAAGTAAATCCACATGAGAAAAATCGTTCTGATATCAAAGCTTTTTTTTTTTTTTTTTTTTTTTTTCTTCTTTTTAGTTATTGGTAGGGTGTTTTGGTTGGTTGTTTTTAGTTGTTTGGTTGTTGTTTCTTTTTTTTTTTTTTGGCTTGGAGGTTAGAAAAGAATATTATATCAGAAGTAAGTGGCAAACATGAAGAATGAGAATGATTAGTTGTTGGAATCTGGAAAATGAAATGTAACTAAAAGGCAAAACTATTCCTTGAGAAAAATCCTTACCTTTAGCTACCAGGGTCAGAACTGTCTCTTAGCCAAGATTTATTAGGGAAAGGAGCTGATGTGTTGCTTTGTCTTGGACCCAAAGAATATTACAGCAGGAAACTGACTTTTCTTTTTGCTCAGTTTTCACTTGCATGTGTAGTAAAAACAAAACAAAACAAAACAAATCAAATCAAAACAAAAGAAAACAAAACATTATGCAGGCAGTATTTCCAGTATAAATGATAAATGTTCAAAAACTACAAGGAAAAACAGTCTCGTGATATTTAGTATTATACAGCCCATCCAACTTTCTACATAGAGTAGTAGGACAGCTCTTAATGGAACATTTTTACAGAAATAATATTGAAAATTTCATAATAAACTTAACCATTGAAATTAAATAAGAATACAATCACAGGATTAAAGGCAAGGGTAATGTAGGTAGGATGGGATGCAATAAATAATTATGGACGTTTTTGGTGCTATATTTAATTAGAATGCAAACTGATATTGAAAGGCAAAAGACTTGCTGAAGGGGTCTAGTAGAAGAGGGGATGGGAAACAGATACAACCTATCCGGGGAGAAAGAAACACTACATCTATTTCATCTCTTAAATCCCTCCTCAACACCAGGCCATACTTTCCTGTAAACTTACAGAGTCAGAAGACATAATGAGTTTACACTAAGCAGGAAGTTTCAACTAATTGACAGTTGAACCTCCTCCCCTCCACATGCCCTCAAATTAAAAGGAATAGTCAAACAAAGCCAAAAAATTCCCCACCATCTCCTGCATACTCCAAGAGTTCTTGGAACATTTACATTAAACCAAGACTTGGATCACAGAAAAACATTAAAGCAGTAAATGGATGTGTTTTATTAATGCTCACATGCTTCTATTTTCAACTGAAAAACAGAAAGGTATCAGCCCAAGAATGGCTCCAGTGTGGAAAAATCACATATGGTTACTTTCTGTTGCTTCTCTTTCAAAGCAATCTGTTGCTTTCTTTTCTTTCCTTGCTTTTGTTTCTCCATGCTGCATTTGCACAGGTGTAAGTCCTTTTCACTGCCAGATGCTGTTCTCATGCTAGAGTGGAGTTAGCAAATAGGCCATATCGGAGTACAAGTACTTGTCCCGTGGTTCAAGTGTTTGCCTGAGAAGTGAGACCTGTTTCATCATACCTTGTGTTGTCACAAGAAAACCATTCTTCAGTGATTTCTTTAGAGACTTTGCCAATGTTAAAGAGGAACTATGAGATGCCAAGTTACTGCTCTGGTACAAGTGAGTTGAAAAATATCTGCTTTCAGCCAGGCAAAATGAAGATCTGCATTTAGATGTCTATCATCTGCTTTCTACTCAGCAAACCACTGAGGAAGACAGGAACAGATTTCCCAATAGGATCCTCCACAGGAGGGAAAACTCTTCAGACTTTTGATGAACAGCAGCTAGTCCTGCAGAGTACATGTCTTGTGACACTCACAAGTTATGCACCATCCAGACTTATGTTGTACCTACGTTCACAGTAACCTCTTTCCCTTCCAAAATTGAGTAAAAATATCATTGCTTTTTGATCTATTGAAAAATGATAGTTCAAGACAAAAGAATTTGAATTCCAATGCACAAGAAAAGGTCATTTTTAAACCTCAAGTCTGTCAGAAAACAAAGCTGCATTCTCCAGCCTGCTTGTATGATATTAGGTGCTGTAAGCTGATAGACAGGCACAGCCGTCTTTTATGGGCTCCTGACAAGTAAGCAAAGGGTAGTATATGTCTTCAGAATTGTTATGGAAAATGAGAATCTCTTAACATGTGACATAAATTTAAAATGTCTTTTGGCACACCAACAGTGATACAACAGTCCAGAGAAATACTGTGGTTTTTATTATTATTATTATTATTATTATTTATTTATTTATTTATTTATTTATTTTTAGGCTAGAGTCCAACCTCAAAAGTTCCACATTAGGACAGGACAAACTACAAACAAGCCTATGTACAATGGCAGGACTACTGTACAAACAAGCCAAGAAGCTGGTAATAAAAGATGGTATTACAGCAAAAAAAAAAAAAAAGGTACTGCTTTTCCTTGATTTTTCAGTAAGCTCCAAAACCTGCTTTGTTTTCTGAAGATCTGAATCTAGTAGCTCGGAAGTATAATTAGTTTATTGTGGTTAGTTTAAGGTAGTTGAAATATGTTGCTGAAAATTATGAATAGAGAATAGGCAAAAAGATTATGTTATGTTATGTAAATTGAGATAAAAAGAAATGGAAAATAATATTTTTTCCTTAGTTTTTGAGCTTCTTTTCTTCTAGGAACTCTATCAGTGATAAGCCAGATGTTAACACTGTTGTGTGACAGTGATAACAGTGATATACACTGTCATGCACATAATTTGTTTTCTTAAAATCCCTATGTAATCATATTAAGCATCATATGCATGGAAGTGACACTGATTTAGTGAGAGAAAAGTGGAAGGCAGGGATAAAATAAACATATTTGGTAAGACTAAATCCCTAAACACTGATGTCGTTAAAAGTTTGAAGTAACATTTTCATGCTTCCAGGCAGAAATAAATGTTTGAGAAGTTGCATGAAAAAGGAAGCTCACTGATTAAATGTTATTAGCAATGGGACTACATAACAGCTCACACCAAGGAAAATTTAAGTCAAATATCCTAGATTTTCCAATTATCAAAGAAAGATTATGAAATCATAGCATATGTCACTATACAAGTGCTTCTGCATATACAAAATCGTTTTTATACTGTCAAGTTCAAAATGCTTTCTCATTAGTAGTTGACTTGGACACTAAAGTTAAAAACATTGACCTCTTTTAAATGAGATTGTTTTAATTATTTATATTGCTATATTTGTTTAGTATTTCTAAATTGTTATTTCTTTATCTCCATAATAGATAATGAATTTACTTCTATTGAGATATTTCCCTACAGAATACTTCCAAATACTGGAAAACTGAGATAGATAATAGAAATAAGATTGTGTCTTTTAAATATTATTTAAATAGAAAATTGTCTTGATAAGGAAATAATGATTTGTTTATATCTAGATACACATATATACGTGAACACAAATATGAATACATACATTTACATATAGGAATACTTAAAAATAAATGTAAACACACATATGTATTTGAACATGTTTTGTTTTTTATTTAAATATCCATTTTTGCTTCAATGAAGTTTTGGGCCAGAAGAAAAGATGAGGGAAAAATTACCTTCTATTTTCCTTGTTTGCAGTTATTTAATCTATGCCTTGACAGTGCTCAGCCTTCATTAACTACTTGTCACCCATGTGTGGGTGGTTTCACTTGATATGATTGCTGGGAAATGATGCAGTCAACGTCTCTTGTCAATGAAAACCAGAAGTGCCTGACATGTGTGTTGCTATTAATTGTATCTGTAAGTTACCTTACGTCTTCCAGGGGATTTGGAAAGCTAGAGGCCAAGTTGTTTTTGTAGGACTGCCCAAGTTAAAATCACAGGAAAGAAAACCAGAGGACTGGTTAACTCCAACATCACTGATGTCCACCTGTATTTCTGGCCAAAACAATGCCAACACTTCATCTGCCATGTGTCCTGGTTTCAGTTAGCACAGAATTAATTTTCTTCCTAGTAGCTGGTGGAATGCTGTGTTTTGGCTTGGGATGAGAAGAGTGCTGATAACACCCCGATGCTTTAATTGTTGCAGAGCAGTGCTTATACTAAGCCAAGGACATCTCAGCCTTTTGCTCTGTCCTGCCAGCGGGCAGGCTGGGGGTGCAGTAAGAGCTGGGAGGGGACAGACCCAGGACAGGTGACCCAAACTAGCCAAAGGGGTATTCCATACCATCTGACGTCATGCTAAACAATATATAGGGGTGGCTAGCCGGGGGGAGGGGGCCGGACTGCTCGGGGTTAGGCTGGGCATCGGTCAGCGAGTGGTGAGCAATTGCATTGTGCATCACTTGTTTGTACATACTATTATTACTTTCCTATTATCACCATTGTATTATAATTGTTATTATTTTATTATTATTTTGTTATTATTATTTTCCTGTCTTATTAAACTGTCTTTATCTCAACTCACGGGCTTCACTTTCCATTTCTCTCCCCCGTCCCAGAGAGGGAGGGGGGAGGGTGAGCGAACGGCTGCGTGGTGTTTAGCTGCCGGCCGGGTTAAACCACAACAGTCTTTTTGGCGCCCAACGTGGGGCCCGAAAGGTTGAGATAACGGCAGATCTGATCAGAGTGTGTTAAACTAAAATTGGTGTAAGGATTAGACCTGCTTAATAGTCACTTGTCATAATGCTGATTGCTTTAATCTCAACTCTGCTGCGCCTGTTTTCCAAATTGAGTATTATAGTACATTATTTTCCGTATTTGCTCTCTGTTGTGTTGTTTATTCTCTCCGGGCCCTGGTTTCAGATCATTATGGTGCTGTGTGTTGTAGCAATGGCTTATGAGACGATGAAATATGTGATCATGACTCTAACTTGTTATTTGTATTCAGTAACATCGTCGACTCTGTACTTTGGAAACTGTATCTTGGAAACTATTAGCAATTATACCTATTGTTTTTTTCCATTATGGAGTCAATCTGTGGAGGGGAAAGGGGAAGATATTTTTCCTTACTTGCTTACTCTCCCTTCCTCCTTCACCACCCCTGTATCCTCCTGGGTCACTCTGCCTTCCTCCTTCACCACCCTCTTATCCCCTGAGCTTGTCACAATAGCTCTCCAAGATATTGAATATTTCTGGAATACTCAGAATACCATAGTCTTGTTGTTCTGCCTCATGAATGCACTTCAGATTCTGCTTATAGTTAAACAACTACTTATGAAGCTCATCCGGAGATCTGCCCGGAGGCAGGATAGTTGTGGGTGGCAGGGAGTATGGGTGGATATGGGCAGGCATCTAGAGCAGTTGGCACCCCCAGTGTGTTGGAAATTCACCCCTGAACAATGGCAAAATCCTCAAAAACTGGCAGAATGCTTGAAAAAAAGGTGTCATGATTCTGGCAGTTCTAAAGTAACACAAATCATTGTAACGTGCTGGGGCCTGGCTCATGCCTATCGAGCTGCCATTGATACTGCTATCAACTTAGTGACAGACCCTGCGGCCACTCCAAGCCCTGTGACAGATCCAACGGCCACTGTGACCCCTACGGTGGACTCGGCAGCTGCTCCAGATCCGGTTCCTGCAGCCACTCCAGATCCGGTTCCTGCAGCCACTCCAGTCCCAGCTCCTGCAGCCGCTCCAGTCCCAGCTCCTGCAGCCGCTCCAGTCCCAGCTCCTGCAGCCGCTCCAGTCCCAGTTCCTGCAGCCGCTCCAGTCCCAGCTCCTGCAGCCGCTCCAGTCCCAGTTCCTGCAGCCGCTCCAGTCCCAGCTCCTGCAGCCGCTCCAGTCCCAGCTCCTGCAGCCGCTCCAGTCCCAGTTCCTGCAGCCGCTCCAGTTCCAGCTCCGGCCGCTACTCCAGTCCCAGATCCTGCAACTGCTCCAGCTCCAGCTCCTGAAGCTGCTCCAGCTCCAGCTCCTGAAGCCGCTCCAGCTCCAGCTCCTACTGCTGCTCCAGTCCCAGCTCCTGCAACTGCTCCAGCTCCAGCTCCAGCTCCTGTAGCCGCTACAGCTCCGGTTCCTGCAACTGCTCCAGCTCCTGCAGCCGCTCCAGCTCCTGTGGCCGTGTCAGAGAAACGAGCTGTAGCAGTGCAAGTTGACCCTGCAGAGGGTATTCCAACCCCTGTAACGGGGTCAGAGAAACGAGCTGTAGCAGTACAAGTTGATCCTGCAGAGGGTATTCCAATCCCTGTAACGGGGTCAGAGAAACGAGCTGTAGCAGTGCAAGTTGACCCTGCAGAGGGTATTCCAATCCCTGTAACGGGGTCAGAGAAACGAGCTGTAGCAGTGCAAGCTGCCCCTGCAGAGGGCATTCCAACCCCTGTGGCAGACCCTGTAACAAAGTCAGAGAAACGAGCAGTAGCAGTGCAAGCTGCCCCTGTAGAGAAGGTGAAAATATGGTACAGAAATTCAAGTCGTTTAGAACGCAGAGAGTCTTCTGCCAATCCAAGTAAGGCTTCTGCCAAAACTAAGTATAGAGATGACGAAGATGATGACGACGCTGGGCCATCAAGGATTCAGGAGGAGGAAGATGAGGATGCCGAAAGAGCAACAGTAACTACCCGAAGCCTAAACGAGCGCGAGCTACGAGATGTGCGAAAAGATTTTGGTCGCTGTATAGGTGAGCAGCTTGTCACCTGGCTGCTCCGGTGCTGGGACTCTGGAGCCAATTGTGTGGAATTAGACGGCAGGGAAGCCAGACGGTTGGGATCCCTTGCTCGAGACGCCGGCATTGACAAAGCAATTGCAGATGGAGCACGACCCACCAGCCTCTGGAGGCGTCTCCTCTCAGCTGTGAGGGAAAGGTATCCCTTCAAGGAAGATATTTTATGTGTACCAGGCAAGTGGACCACTATGGAGAAGGGAATCCAGTACCTGAGGGAATTAGCCGTACGGGAAGTGATTTATGAGGATCCAGACCAGACACAAACATCCAAAGATCCAGATGAAGTCAAGTGTACACGACCCATGTGGCGGAAGTTTGTACGGAATGCACCATCATCATATGCCAGCTCATTGGCAGTAATGGCCTGGAAAGAGGATGAGGAACCCACAGTGGATGAAGCGGCTAAACAACTCCGGCAGTACGAAGAAAGTCTCTCCTCTTCCTTACAGGCCTGCGTCTCAGCTGTGGAGAAACTGTCTGAAGAGGTCCACCAACTTAAAGAGAATCTATCTTCCCCCCAACCTGAACCAACCAGTGTCCAACGACCGAAAGAGAACACCTGGGAGAAACTTTCTGAAAAGTTTCACCAACTTGAAGAGAGATTATTCTCCTCCGCACCTGTACAAAGCAGTGTCTCAGCTATCAGGGGTAGGCGTTCACCCACACAAGGAAGACGATATAGTGGGTACTCACCCCGTGCCACCCTGTGGTTTTACTTACGAGACCATGGAGAGGACATGAGGAAATGGGATGGAAAATCTACCGCGACCCTAGAGGCACGGGTACGTGAGTTGCAAAAGAAAACAATCAGGAAAAAAGGATTCTCCGAAAAGTTTGCTGCTCCAACTTCCAGCAGACAATCCTTCAAACACAGAAACGAAGAAGATTCTGACCAGGATTAGGGGGGCCCTGCCTCCAGCCAGGGGGAGGAAAGGGACAATCGAGTTTATTGGACTGTGTGGATTCGATGGCCTGGCACATCACGCGCACAGAAGTATAAGGCTTTAGTAGACACCGGTGCACAATGTACTATAATGCCATCGAGCTATAAAGGACCAGAGCCCATCTATATTTGTGGAGTGACAGGAGGATCTCAGCAGTTGACTGTATTGGAGGCTGAAGTAAGTCTGACTGGGAATGAGTGGGAAAAGCACCGCATTGTGACTGGCCCGGATGCTCCATGTATCCTTGGCATAGACTATCTTAGAAGAGGATATTGCAAGGACCCAAAAGGGTTCCGGTGGGCTTTTGGTATAGCTGCCTTAGAGACAGAGGGCATTAAACAATTATCTACCTTGCCTGGTCTCTCAGAGGACCCCTCTGTTGTGGGGTTGCTGAGGGTCGAAGAACAGCAAGTGCCAATTGCTACCACAACTGTGCACCGGCGGCAATATCGCACTAACCGAGACTCCCTGATTCCCATCCATAAGCTAATTCGTCAATTGGAGAGCCAAGGAGTGATCAGCAAGACCCATTCACCTTTCAATAGCCCCATATGGCCAGTGCGAAAGTCTAATGGCGAGTGGAGACTAACAGTGGACTATCGTGGCCTGAACGAAGTCACGCCACCACTGAGTGCTGCAGTGCCGGACATGCTGGAACTTCAGTATGAACTTGAATCGAGGGCAGCCAAGTGGTACGCCACAATTGATATCGCTAATGCATTTTTCTCCATCCCTCTAGCAGCAGAGTGCAGGCCACAATTTGCCTTCACTTGGAGGGGAGTCCAATATACTTGGAATAGGCTGCCCCAGGGGTGGAAACACAGCCCTACCATTTGCCATGGGCTGATCCAGTCTGCGCTAGAGCAGGGGGAAGCTCCTGAACACCTGCAGTACATCGATGACATTATTGTGTGGGGTGACACAGCAGAGGAAGTTTTCGAGAAAGGGAAGAAAATAGTCCAAATCCTTCTGAAAGCCGGTTTTGCCATAAAACAGAATAAAGTCAAAGGACCTGCACGAGAGATCCAGTTTTTAGGAATAAAATGGCAAGATGGACGTCGTCAAATCCCAATGGATGTGATCAACAAAATAACAGCTATGTCTCCACCAACTAACAAAAAAGAAACACAGACTTTCCTAGGTGTTGTGGGGTTTTGGAGAATGCACATCCCAAATTACAGTCTGATTGTAAACCCGCTCTACCAAGTAACCCGTAAGAAGAATGAGTTTGAATGGGGCCCTGAACAACGACAAGCCTTTGAACAAATCAAGCAGGAAATAGTCCATGCAGTAGCCCTTGGGCCAGTTCGAACAGGACCAGATGTAAAGAATGTGCTCTACACTGCAGCCGGGGAGAACGGCCCCACCTGGAGCCTCTGGCAGAAAGAACCTGGGGAAACTCGAGGTCGGCCCCTGGGGTTTTGGAGTCGGGGATACAGAGGATCTGAGGCCCGCTATACTCCAACTGAAAAGGAGATATTGGCAGCATATGAAGGAGTTCGATCTGCTTCGGAGGTGGTCGGTACTGAAGCGCAGCTCCTCCTAGCACCCCGATTGCCGGTACTAGGCTGGATGTTCAAGGGAAGGGTCCCCTCTACGCATCATGCAACTGATGCTACATGGAGCAAGTGGGTTGCACTGATTACTCAGCGGGCTCGAATAGGAAACCCCAGTCGCCCAGGAATATTGGAAGTGATCATGGACTGGCCAGAAGGCAAATACTTTGGGATATCATCAGAGGAGGAGGTGGGTCGTGCTGAAGAAGCCCCACTGTACAACCAGTTGCCAGAGAATGAAAAGAAATATGCCCTGTTCACTGATGGGTCCTGTCGTATTGTGGGGAAGCATCGGAGATGGAAGGCTGCTGTATGGAGTCCTACGCGACGAGTTGCAGAAGCTGCTGAGGGAGAAGGTGAATCGAGTCAGTTTGCAGAAGTGAAAGCCATTCAGCTGGCTTTAGACATTGCTGAACGAGAAAAATGGCCAGTTCTCTATCTCTACACCGATTCATGGATGGTAGCAAATGCCCTGTGGGGATGGTTACAGCAATGGAAGCAAAACAACTGGCAGCGTAGGGGCAAACCCATCTGGGCTGCTGCATTGTGGCAAGATATTGCTGCTCGGGTAGAGAACCTGGCTGTGAAAGTACGCCACGTAGATGCTCATGTGCCCAAGAATCGGGCTACTGAAGAACATCAAAACAACCAGCAGGTGGATCAGGCTGCTAAGATTGAAGTAGCTCAGGTGGACCTAGATTGGCAGCATAAAGGTGAATTATTTATAGCCCGATGGGCCCATGACACTTCAGGCCATCAAGGTAGAGATGCAACATACAGATGGGCTCGTGATCGAGGGGTGGACCTGACCATGGACGCTATAGCACAGGTTATTCATGACTGTGAAACATGTGCTGCAATCAAGCAAGCCAAACGGTCAAAGCCTCTTTGGTATGGAGGACGATGGCTGAAATATAAATATGGAGAGGCCTGGCAGATTGATTACATCACACTCCCTCAAACTCGCAATGGCAAGCGCCACGTACTTACAATGGTGGAAGCAACCACCGGATGGCTGGAAACATATCCTGTGCCTCATGCCACCGCCCGGAACACCATCCTGGGCCTTGAAAAGCAAGTCCTATGGCGACATGGCACCCCAGAAAGAATAGAATCAGACAATGGGACTCACTTCCGAAACAACCTTATAGACACTTGGGCCAAAGAACATGGTATTGAATGGGTGTATCACATCCCCTATCATGCACCAGCCTCCGGGAAAGTTGAACGATACAATGGCCTGTTAAAGACTACCTTGAAAGCAATGGGCGCTGGGACGTTCAAAAACTGGGATACGCATTTGGCAAAGGCCACCTGGTTAGTCAATACTAGGGGATCTACCAACCGAGCTGGACCTGCCCAATCAAACCTGTTACGTACTGTAGATGGGGATAAAGTTCCTGTAGTGCATGTAAAAAATATGCTGGGTAAAACAGTCTGGGCTACTCCTGCCTCAGGAAAAGGCAAACCTATTCGTGGAATTGTTTTCGCTCAGGGACCTGGATACACTTGGTGGGTGATGCAAAAGGACGGAGAGGTCCGGTGTGTACCTCAAGGAGATTTAATACTGGGTGAGAATAACCCATGAACTGAATTGTACCATGTTAAATAGTATATTATACTGTATGTTATCACTACCATGATTACTATAGGTGACTAATTAGAATGTATGGAAAAAAGTGTAACCTGAGCATGACATAAATGGTATGGAATAAGGGGTGGATAGATGTCCTGGTTTCAGTTAGCACAGAATTAATTTTCTTCCTAGTAGCTGGTGGAATGCTGTGTTTTGGCTTGGGATGAGAAGAGTGCTGATAACACCCCGATGCTTTAATTGTTGCAGAGCAGTGCTTATACTAAGCCAAGGACATCTCAGCCTTTTGCTCTGTCCTGCCAGCGGGCAGGCTGGGGGTGCAGTAAGAGCTGGGAGGGGACAGACCCAGGACAGGTGACCCAAACTAGCCAAAGGGGTATTCCATACCATCTGACGTCATGCTAAACAATATATAGGGGTGGCTAGCCGGGGGGAGGGGGCCGGACTGCTCGGGGTTAGGCTGGGCATCGGTCAGCGAGTGGTGAGCAATTGCATTGTGCATCACTTGTTTGTACATACTATTATTACTTTCCTATTATCACCATTGTATTATAATTGTTATTATTTTATTATTATTTTGTTATTATTATTTTCCTGTCTTATTAAACTGTCTTTATCTCAACTCACGGGCTTCACTTTCCATTTCTCTCCCCCGTCCCAGAGAGGGAGGGGGGAGGGTGAGCGAACGGCTGCGTGGTGTTTAGCTGCCGGCCGGGTTAAACCACGACACCATGTTACATAGTGTGGTAATCTCTGGCTGTTTCAGTGAGCAGAAAAACGTGACATTAAGCATTTGCTATTCCTCACAGTCTGTGATGCATACTTGTAATGTATCCAAGTCATTTTATTGTGTAATCTTCTGCTAATCCAGGAATATTCATGTGCATTTTTATGCTCTGATGTTCCAATGCTGTGCTGGTAGCTAGCTAATCAGTCACTAGTCACTAGTCAAAAAAAATAAATAAATCTATGTTTGTGAAAGCTTAAGAACAGATCCCCTGCTGTGTGGTAGCTATAGTGGAGGTAAATGTATAAAGAGAAGAGTCTGATGCTGTATTTCATTCCTGATGTGGAATGGGTTCTATGACAGGGAAGGTACTGCATAAATCTGAAACAAGCAAGCAACGCACAAATCACATGTTTTCACTGACAACTCAAATAAAGAAATAAATAAATAAAATAAAATTCCCTTGATAGCACTTTTGAAAAGTATTGTAAACCAATGATTTTCCAGTCCTTTCTGTGACTAGAGCTCTGCTATTTCTCAGACACATCGGTCTTTCCTGAAATGGATGCAAATGATGCATAGGTGAATGATCTTAGCATTGCTGGACATGTCATGCCTGAGTTGGCAACTGCTGCTGCTACTGTCTCTGCCATTATTGAAACTGAGTCTGAGCAGTCTCATTCAGCTTATCCAACCATGTAACTGACATTTTTGCTTCATCATCTTCAACAAACATCACTGTAGAAGTATATTACTTTTTCAGACACTTTTCAAGGACAGTTTTAAGTCAAGAAAAGTGTCAATTTATTTTTGGTACAACTGGTAATACCAAAAATAAATACCTACAGAAATTTAGGGTTTTCTCTTGAAATGACACACATTCTGTTCCTTCTGCTGGAGAAACTAAAAGGTGTGGCCTTGAGTAGACTAATACGTTGACAAATATAGTTGATACTATCACTATAGAATACCTCCTAAACAATTCTCACCTTAGGAAGCACCGAAAAATTAAATTAGTGAAACGTATAGTAACCAGCTGTTGTAAGACAGTTTTTGCTTTTTTGTTACCTAGCCTCCACAGGTACAGAGATCATCCGGAGAAAATATATTTTTAGCAATGTCCACCTCCTTAATTCTGCAGCTACTGTAAAACAAAGCAAAACAAAAAAAGCCTAATGTACAATCCATGCCAATCCCACACTATCTGCATGCATTTTGATTTGGAAAAACAACAAAAAAAAAGAAATATTTTAAATTCAGTGCCAATACAATATGCACAACTGTGTTCATTTTGTGCAAAGCTTGAATGTTATTGCACCAGAAAAACTGTAAAATCCCACAGACTTTTTAATTGTTTGTTAAAAATAAGGTTTCGTTGGTAGATGTATAGTAATAGGCTGTGTTCCACCTTCAGATTAGGAGATTTTCTACAAAAATGTCTTTTAAGACACTCCATGCTTTGATTTCATTGCACTTGAATAATTTGATTTCTGCTTACAGTCAAAGTTAATTTCCTCACAGGTTAACACTCTGGCTGTATGTAGATTCAAACCAGTGCTATGCAAAGTCATGTATCTTAAATTTTCATGCTATTTACGGCTACTGAGAGCTATATTAATATGTAAATAAGTAAGAAAATAATAAGTAAATAAATAATGCACCCAGCAGTTCTACAGGGCACTGGGGGAAGAGCAGCAGGCTGGGCTGCTCTTAGGTGGTCACAGCCAGATCCAGCTAGCTCTGCAACAGAGACAATGCATGTCCAACAGCCTGCATTTCTCTGGTGTCTTGTTCTCTACCTTCTCTTCTCTTTAGTGCTTCTGATGCCTCAACTCACTGCTGCCCTTTCTTAAGTATGGTTTTGCAGGGGCATGCTACATCCATTTTGTCTGTTGGGGAGCTGTCTGAAACCAGCTGTGACAGGCACTACCTGGCTTCCTCCTGTACAGGCCACCCAACCTTACAATTACGCCCAGCATGCAAGCTCACAAATAGGAAAACTGCAATATGGGGAAAGACCAAGCTGGCAGCAGGCCTTTCCTTGTGTTGCCTTTTGCGTCTTTGCTTGGGAGAAGCCTGGAAAGACTAAATTAACATTCCTGCATTTGGAAACTCCACCCTGAGCACTGTTGAAAGTGATTCAACATGCTCCTCTTCTCTCTGGACAAAGTCCTGGATGGGCAAGAGTTTCTTTTTCCTTGAAACCTGCCTGGAGGCTCTGATTCAAGCTTCTGAGCCTTCACACAAAATTGAAGAGATTTTCCTCTCAACTTACAAAGCAAGAAACACTAAATGCAGTGAGAAAACTTGTCCTTCAAACTAGAGAGTAGAGTAAGGGTAAACAGAGGCCTGTGGGGTGAGAGAGGTGCCAGGGGGTGTGTATGGCATGGGTGGGAATGAAAGTTTTGTAGCAGACTGCATGGGCCATGGGGTGTTGTACTAAAAGGGACCTGGCAGACAGGAGGGTAATGTACATGCCCTGGTCAGGGCTGTCTCCTTGTGAAAAAGGGCCTGAAACCTCAAAATGGCTTTAGTGTCTTTTTAGGCACCTATATCTTACCTCTCAACTACAGCAATATGAAGATACATGGCATTTACTACCCATAGGCTGTGTGTGCCCAATATCACAACAATGTGCAAAGGCTGCTCCAGGCTCTGCTTCTCCCAAGTGTCCTTGATGTCAGAGGGCCCAGAAGCTCAATGGGTGCTGAACATGCTGCTAGGGTCCTTTTTCTTTAGGGCCTGGGACGATGGACAGTGAGTTGGCTTGTCACAGAATCACAGAAACATCAAGGTTGGAAAAAACTTCTAAGATCATCAAGTCCAACCATTAACCTAACATTGCCAAGTCTACCACTAGACCATATACCTAAGCACCACATCTGCCCATCTTCTGAATACCTCCGCGGATGGTGACTCAACTACTCCCTGGGCAGCCTGTTCCCCGGACTCACAGCCCTGTCAGCAGAGAATATCTTCATAATACCCAACCTAAAATGCCCTTGGCGCAACTTGGGGCCATTTTCTCTTGTCCCATCACTTGTTGTTTAGGAGAAGAGACCAACCCCTACCATGCCTTTGAGGTAGTTGTAACAAGTGGTAAGATCTTCCTTAAGCCTGCTTTTCTCTAGGCTAAATCAACCCAGTTCCCTGTTGAAGTAGATGACCTGGACGCTAAAGATAAAAAATGTTAATGGTTTTAAAATGAGACTATTCTAATTACATGTATTACTGAGTTTGCTAATATATCTAAATCGTTATTTCTTCATCTGCTTTCACTGGTTTTTCCTGATCTTGCAGTGGATCCAACTCTATAGGCTCCAACCATTTTCTGGAAGATCCACATCCAGGCACACCTTGCTGTTCAAGTGACTGCTGGTGATTGGTCACGTGTCACAGATACTGTCTGCTGTTTTGAATCTGCTTCCTTTTTGTGCAGTGTGCATTCATCCTTTCTGTAGTTCAGTGAAGCAACTCATTGTTGTGCCACTGTCTCATCCCACTCAGTGGGAGGCAAGGAAGGTAAATCTTTATAATCCCCCAGCAAAAGGGCTATCTATCTGTGCTCAGCAGGACTGCGGAGGTGGCAGAACCATGGCAATGACTCAAAGAAACACTACAAACAGTTTATTGGTTCTTTCTAACAACAGTCAATAAACACTGTGGATAACAATGTTTTTGTACAGGCATTAAACTTGTAGGAAAAGATTAAAGGAAAAGAGCAAGAGAGGTTTCACCACCCTTGGATCCAGCACTGTTGTCTTGAGTTGGAGTCTTGATATGCACATGGAAGGTCAACATCAGCAAATGTACCTGCTCACCCTTACACAGTCTAATTGATCCGGGGCCACCTTTGGGATGGCAGCTACCCCACACCTGTGGTTTGCTGTTCTAGGAGCTTCTTAGGGTTCTCAGTGATTTCACATCCCCACCCAGGAAGTTGCCCAAATTCTAGTGGGCAAAGTCTAGTCGTCCTCCAGTCCCGAAAGGGGGAGTAGGGATTGGTCCAACATTCTCTTGCTCAAGTTTGAGACGAAACAGGCAAAGTTCATTAGACAGCCACCCAAAGGTGGGCAGAAGCACCTGTGTCTGCTGCTCCTGTTCCTTCTTCTCTTAGGTGTCCTTCATGTTGGAGGGCCTAGAAACTCAGTAAACTGTGGGACACTTGCAAGAGGTTTTTTTCATCAGAGTCTGGGATTACAGGTAAAGTGGTTTGTTGCATTGGGAGGAAATTCTGATGACAGCCTATGTGCATGGCCAAAATACAGCTGAGTTTGGGAGTGGGGTGGCTGTGGATGTGAAAGGAAGGAGGAGGGTTGAAGGGTTGGCTAAGGGCCCCTTTCCTTGGGATTGCTCCCCCCTGTCATTATGCTTCCAGAGAGAAAGGCTGTCCCTTGGACACAGGGACAGCTCTCTTCTTCCTCTCATGGTTGCTTGGATGTAGCCTCCTCTTCATCCAACAGGCCCCCTGCTGGCCTTGTGCCAGGGACTTGCTGCCTGCCTGGGTCTCACTGTTAGGAGGAGCCCACAGGGCACACAGACCTCCTGGCCCACTTGCACACGGGCCAGGCAGTTTCATGGGACTGGGAACAATGAGCAGTGTGGTGGCTTGTAACATTATGAGGCCTCTCTGAAGGTGGCCTATGTGAATAGCCAAATACAGCTGGTCAGCAGTGGGAGTGTTATGGCTTGAAGGGTGTTCTAATTTTCAAATAGCCATGTTCTCCTCTTGATTCACATCCTCATGCCATTTTGCTTGCCAGAGAGAAAGGCTGTCCCATGGACGCAGTGAGAGTTCTCTGCTTACTCTCATGCTTCTTGGGCTTGAGCACCAATGATGACTTTTGTGCCAACGATTTTGGCCTGAATGTTTGTCTTCTTAATTTTATTTATTTTTTTGACAGTTCTGGACTGTTCAGGACATACTTTATTGAGCCACTTGTTTGGAAGACTGCATAAAATATGATAATCACTTGCTTACAGCTTTATATCATCAGGAGGCCACAGTAATGGTGGCCTATCAAGAAAGAAGATGTATTTTATTGAGGTCTTGACATTGATTTACTGTTTGTAGTAAAATATATATATATATATATTACTATTATTTTCATTTGAAACTTAAGATAAGGCTTTCACCTTAATGAACTGTTTGAAATACTGTCACTAATGTGGACATAAACTTCTAATAATGAACAATCAGTTCTTTCTACAGATAAATTCCTCTGGAAATTTTAATACTTACTTGAGCTTTTCCAAGGGCTCTTCAATCATAGTAAGAATTATAGTCATTACAATTCACTTCTAAAAAAAGTATCCTGTCCTTACCAGTAGGTTGTAAAGATGGTCAAAGAACTACTGTAACTACTGTCCCATTTACCTTTCCATATTTAATAAATATCTTTATTGGGAAAAAAAAAAAAAAAAAAAACAAAAAACAAAAAACAAACAAAAAAAAACTCTTTCTAGTTTAATGTGCCTGGAATTAATTTTCAGTCTCAAAATTTTGTTTAGACTTGGTCAGGATTATTCTTTAGCCACTGCTTCCCACCTACCACTTGTGTCTCCTTCCATGCATGCACACATTCCTCCCACTTCTTCAGTAGTGTTCATTTCGGTGCTGGCAGAGAGGATTACTAGTATGTTTTAATCACTGGGAACACACCCCAGTCCCACACAGAGTTCATTCTTTGTCAGTGTTTAGGTCCAGCAATTCATTAACCTGTATCTCATTTTTTAAGGTTCAGAGGTTTGCAGAACTGAACATCAGTTTTGAATAGTATTCACATGCCTGCAGATCTGTGGGCATCCTAGACTTGGAAGTTTGGCTACATGTTGCATTTTCAGACATGGTCTCATGTGTGGTAGGTAAGAGAGAAGCAGCGCAGTCCTCCTCTGAACCCAAAGGCAAAGCTCCCATTGACTTCACTGAACATGATCTTTCCCTTCAAGAGAGAGTGCCAAATTAGCCTCCAGGAATACATCATTCTTTTTCAGATAACAAAAGCGGTGAATTTTTCAGATCAAATGAAATACCCCACAGGATTTAAAAAAAATAAAAAAAAAGAAGGGGGGGGGGGGGGGCTCAGTAAATCTATATTCTGTGGGTGTGTTTTCTTCTGCACTGTGAAAACCTTTTCAGATCATACAAAACTAGTCACGCAGTTTAGTGTTATGCATAAAATGGGAAGAAATCTTTTGAGATGTTTATAAACTTCACTCTCATCTCTCAATACTTAAGTGTTCTTTCTTAACTGAAAAGTGAAGCTTGCACTACTGGATAAGCCAGTGTTTCAAAGTTCTTCAGATAATTGTTCTAAATTGTTGAAGTCCAACTCTTTTCTCTATAGGGAATCACTCTCCATGAACAATGTGTAATTCAGTGCTCACAGGCAGAAGTGCCTTGCCTAATTCATTAACACAAGGTTGCAATAGGGGAAAGAGAACAGAAGAATACTTGTGTATTGTAAAGGTAGTTATTTGCAGGAAAAAGAGCACTGTGGTTCAATTGTTTATTGAATTTCCTGATTATCCTGGAAGCAGTGCTGAGTTAAAATGAATGTGTAATGAAGATCAAAGAAAATTAAGATATAAATTGGAGTAGTTCAAATTAAGTTAATGGTTCTAGGCCAGTTGCAATTATAGCATGTTTATCTTTCATTTTTAAGCTGTTTCACTGTGTTTTACTATTTTATTTATATAAGCTTTGTTTACCTAGTCTACCTACATAATGAATGGTTCAGATCCCAAGTATTAGATTTTTCCTGCGTGCTGTAATTTGTTGTATCATCTTGCTGAAATAAAAGAAATCATCAAATATTGTCTTAAAATTTAAAAAGTTGTATTTCATAGCAAATTCAATTTCAGTTTTGTAGGCCTACATAACTGTATAGTCATGAACTCACAAATATTGATTCCAAGAGAAAGTGTAAGATTATCTGGCATCATTTGTATCATCAAGCCAAACAAACTGTATTTGATTGAAGAGTGCTTTTCAGAAATGCATCTGCAATTTGAATAGCTTATCTTCGTTCTGACCTGAAAATCTCACTGTTCTGTATTAGTGAATCAGCAAGTACAAGCAATGGTGTACTAAATTGTTTGAAATCTTAGAATTTTATGTGGAATGTTAATAATGTAGATTGTGAAAGTGTCCATAATTTCACTGGTCCTAATTCTACATGCTACAGAATAATAGTTTTCTGAGTACTTATGATAGTTGGGGCACATGAAGCCTGAATAACATGTCTGACTGTATAGATTGTAACTTGTTTGGGGTAATCCAATCAAACAGATACGTTTAATGAAATTTCATTGCTTTTGTAATCCACGGTGTTCATTGTCCAGACATCATGATGACTCTGGACAGAGCTGGTTGTCTACCATGTTTATACCTAGAAGGTACTGACTTTGTGGCTATACTAGTAGACTAGACTAGTCTACTGCCACAGTGGGCAGACAATTGTACCATAGCACATCTTATTCTGTATGCATTTTGATCTAAAGAATTAAAATTTGACTTACAACAAAACCATTACCCTGTATGTAATACATATGGCATGCCTGACTCCTTAGTGTTAAGACCAGATAAATCTCCTAAGTTTCTACGTGCAGTAGTTTCAAACAGGGGTGAATTAGAATGAATTACTGTTAACATTTCAGCTATTCTTAAAATTACCAAAAATGATTCTACAGATGTGTTAAAGAGTTTACAAACTGAGATTAATTTGCTCTCACAATTGGCTATCCAGAATCTTTAATCCTCACAAGGAGCTGTTTGATAAGAAATGCTAAAAAATTCCACCACCCAAAAAAAAAAAAAAAAATACAATGTGAACGTTATTTGACAAGTCTTACCAAAAAGCCTAAGCTTGCAAGCCAGTCAGCTGACTGGTCATGACTATGGTCCTTGCTACAAGACCTTCAAGCATGGGCATGGCCCATTTTAATGATATTTGCTAGCTGTCGGGAATTGTGCTTTTCTGTATTGGGTTTTGTATCAAATCAGTATGTGTATCACTTTTATCTAAACTAGTACTGCATACTCAAATAACAAACCCTCTCAGAAGTTATAATTACATTGGACCTAAAGGGATAGGTCTCATCCAACCTCACACATAGAGAGGCAAGAGAGACGCATCATATATGGTGTAGTCTCATTCCTAGTGACCCATAAGTCATTGTATGCCAAGGGGTGGAATGATGGGAGGAGCCGTAAAGGTGACCTAGCTATTATACAAAAAAATGCTGACAGAAAGTGTCTGCTAAAATGTCTGCTAAAACAGTAACAGAACAAAATGTCTGCAAGCCTGAGAACTGGTACGCTGGGACCTAGACCTGTGAACAGAAAGCATCCTTGCAAATGCACAGCTGGCCTCTTTGAAGTGCAGCTGACCCTAAGAACCAGGGACATCTTAAAGATACCAGCAATAAGCACAAACCCAAGGAACTATAACAACAACCTATTGTCTGAAAAGGTGAAAATTGTCTGGAGAAAGGGGTAAACATCCTGAGAAAGTAGTAATCAGCAACTGCTGTTGTCTGGTTTAGCTGAAAGAAAAGAAAACAGTCTGAGAAGAGTGGAAAACATCCTCATCCGTTGGTTGTCTCAGATGATAAACAGAAATTAACAGCATCTATTGGCTGCTCTAAGTGGTGGTGTCCTCTGCCCCCTTATGTCTCTGTGACATAAGAATGGCACATTTTCCATCCAGAATAGAGCCTCTCTCCTGCAGGTTTCCTAAGCAAATTGGACTTTTTGTTGGGTCACCTGGCTGACCGAAGTTCAACATGCAGATCATCTTTGAAGTATTTTATTGGGCCCACTTGTGAGGTTGATCTTTTCTGGGATCTGTCTTTATTCACCCCTTTCTTGGGTTGATTTGGCCCCACTTCTGGGATTGGTTTGATAGTTGTTGACATTTCGAATAGTTGAGTGTACATGTCCATATCAGTAATTAATTAATCAATTATAAACACATTTGCTGCATTACTATTGATAAGCCTGTAGTAATCTGTAATACAGATATGTGTGTGTGTGTTCGTATATATTCTTGCTAGTATGTTATTGATTGTTGCTCCTTTTCATTTTATATATACATGTATATATACACACTTTCCTGGTGGTAATTCATAATAGCTTTATATATATGTATATATACTTGCTTTATTCATCACAGGTTTACTTGCTAAAGTGTAGGAATACAGGAAATAAAGCATCCATGTCCTTGTGTATTACAGTGTCCTACAAACCCAGTGTTGCAATCTCTATACACCCACAAAGTGGGTAACCATAATCATTTAGGTCACGACAACACCTAGTCTAGTGCAGGGTATTTTCCACTAATGGTGTTGTATAAACAATATAATCATTATCTGTTTAGGATATATTATCTCTAGCTTTCAACGTTTTCTCTGCAATGAATTCTGTGCAACCCTCCATTCACATCTGTGTTTTTTCTCTGTAGTGTCTCCAAATATTCAATATTGTGTTTAAAAGGGAGACAGCAAAACTAAAAACAAGTTTTCCAGAGGGCTTTCAGTTCTGCTATATTCAGAGAGAACATTGAATTCATGCATTTTTTATTTACTGCAATGGGTAAGAATTTTGAATTGGTTTCTACTAAGTTTCAGTACTCACAGATAAACCATGGACTGAATGACTGGTGAGAGACCAGTCTTTCAGAATCAATGGCAAGCCCACGTGTGTCATCAAAGGTTAAGCACAGTGATCCAACTGCTGTTTTCAAAGAAAATGTTTGTGAGTTGCAAGAGTGCCAGCTTCTGCTTTTGTCTTAAATTGTCAGTGGTATCTTGCTTAGAGACACCAGTACACTCACTGTATCTCAATGGGCAAAATTCTAGACAGTTTTTCACAGTGATCCTACTGTCACAAAAAACAATGTAATTCTGGTTAAGTTTTGGAGCTAGGAGACATGGATATTCAAAAAAATAATATCTTATCCTTGTAAGAGTTCCTGCAAGCAGAATTTGGGAAGAGGGCCTGAAAGCTTCCTTAGACAAGTACAGGAGAACTCTCTTACCTATAGGCAAGATAGGCTGATATTAAGTGCAGAAACTGAGGAGAAAATAGCTTTAGTCATGGACTTGAATCCTGACTTATTTCTAGGTGGCACTCGGGACTCTTGCTAAGGGCATACCACAAGTTTTATAATTTAGGCTGTAGGCATGGAGAAATGGATCTGGTAGTCCCTCTGAAATCTAATCATGTATAAACATAGTTTATTAAACCTTAGTCCTCTTCAGGGTATTCCTTTCTGCAGTCTGCTCTTCTCTCAGTATGGCCTGTTCACTTTGTTTTTACATTTCTCTTGCAATTATCTTTATGATGCATCGTTGTATGAACTAAATGTGCTCCAAAAATAGTTCAGATTATATTCTGCTAATTTCCTGTCCTTATTATTATTATCCTTTTGCTAAACCTTATGTTATCTACAAATCACATCAGGAGATAGACAGATATTTAAGAAACAGATGCCTAAATCTAATTTCCTAAATACTCATTATGGTTCCAGTCAAGTTTCCTAATTTTAAAAAGTTCTAGGCACAAAGAAATGTCTCCTGAACACAAATGTACACACATATATATACATGCAGACATTCATGCTTTAGTGTATATATGCACATATATGTATGCTTATAATATTTGTGTTGATGAGTCAGAGCTAACGTATTATGTTTGGGTGTACTATATTTAATGAGAAAGAAAATCATTAATTCTTGCAACTCTACCCATACTCAGTAAGAAAAAGTTCCTACCAGCTTTGATGACCATTCTGTGTAGGAATTAATTTTTCAGAATTGTGTTTGCATTATGACAAACAGAAAGTGACTTCAGAACTCCAAGTTACTGCATAGTCCAAAATAGTCATAATACTGTGTTTTGTTGTTGGTTTTGTTTTGCTTTGTTTTGTTTTTGATTCTCTTAAGGATACATCACTCAAGACAGGCATGAGAACTTCTAGACAGTATCAACTGCTTAGCAAACTAAAGCAGTTTAGAACAGGTCAACTAAAGATCTAGTTAATTAGTTAATTACATTTTTTCATTATATTCCTGGAAAACATACTATGATACTGTCAACACTATCAGCAGGGTCTAACTTCCAAAAATGAGACACATAACACAGGTGCAGTAGGGATTGCTGTGTTAAATTAACATTTGTATACTATTTTTGAAGCAATCCCAGAGGCAATAGCCCCTGCACATATGAGGCATAAGTGTTTTATAAACTGGATTAATGCAATGAATGATGAATATCCATTATGAAAATGCAACTTTCAGAGCAGAGCATAATGCTCTTTTGAAGGTACAACTAAATGTTCTGAAAGAGAGAGTAGATACCTTATCAGAATACCAGCTGAGAGATTTTAAACTCCCCTAGGTATATAGGGCAAAGTATTGGGGCAGGGCTAGGGCCAGCTGAGCATTAAGGAAAAAAGCTCAGAATCGCCATAAAGCAGTCATCCAGTGGTTAGAAATTAACAAATTCAGAGGTAGTGCTTCAGGAGTTATAACATGGACATTAACTGTGATTCACCTGAACTTGTTTCCTGTGGCTGTAATTGTGTGTCTATCTAGCATTCTCTTTCAAAGTTTGCCAGGACACAGTGTAGGTTAGAAGACAGATCTTTACTGTAGGAAAAAAAGCTTAATTGATTGTTTGTTGTTGTTGTTGTTGTTTTGTTTTGTTTTGTTTTTTAATGGTTCTACCTATTTATTTCACGAAACATTACTCGGGTAAATCTGAAGTGGAAGATAAACTATTATGTTAAACTACGAAGGCTGTATTCACTCTTACTGCAGGAGGGAGATAATGCTACAAAATTGTGTGAGAACTGAAATGAGGGGAAAGTGATAATTATTTTTTTAAAAACTGTTTTCAGTCACTCATACATAGTTTTTTCTAGATTTCACTTGCTTGTTCAACCATACTCACAAGTACCAATATATGTATTTCCAAGCGATCAGGCCATGACAATTTAATCTTAAATGGAGAAGAAATTATGCTATGGGTACTCTCTGTGGTCTAAACTTTGACTATGACCCAGTTGGTATGAGTTTTCACTATGTGTAACTATGTGTCGTGGGTTCTTTGTAATTGGTTTATATAGGTGTTCTTTTTAATTGGTTTATATGCTGTTTATATAGGTCATTCTTACCCTTTACTGGTCAACAGTTCTTTGATCAGTTACCTCAGAATCTTGCTTGCTTCACCCTTCATAAATACTAGGCTATGTTGCTGCCCATTATCTTTGTTTTATGGTCGTAGGTATTTTTATAATTACTGTTTACCTTCCTGTTATGGTGATGGGAATAGAAGAGGTGCAGAGAATGTGCTGGGTTTTCTGCAGATGAGTTTTCTGTAAAGCGGCTTTGTTGGATTTCAGGCATTTTGATCTTGATACAAGTAACATATTCACAATGTTTACCAGTTTTATTGATGTGAAACTTGTATTTGGTAGATAATTTTTCTTTAAAACTCTTGTTTTACTGTTTGTCAGGTGGTTTCACACATGTATTTCCACTCATATTTCATATCAACCTTAATATTTTCATTACAATTCTCTAAACTGTTTCTTCTGAGTGCAAATTAATAATCTAGGCTCAACCAAAATAGATGTCCAGGAATAGTCTGAATGTCAAGCCTAAACAGCTAGAAAATAGCATGTTTATACTGTCAGTGTAAAAATGTATTCGTATTTCAACTCATATTAGCCAAGATTCACTGCAGTGATTCTTTTGAGAGGGTGTAATTCTATGGATCACTGTGATCCAGCCAAGCCTACTAGTAAAAGTCAAGAAATTTTGTCCTATATAAAATTAAATTGGATTAAAATTTAATGATTTGAGTATCCAACAGCAAACAGAAGTACTTAATTATTTGCTCCATTTAATTTACTGTGACTCATTTGCTTGAGGAAAGATAGGTTCTGGTGAACATATAGAAGAAGCAGGCTCTATGAATGGTTTCAGTTTTCTTTATTAGCTCTATCTTGTTTATCTGCACACAACAATTTTTTACCCATCTCTAGCTGCAGCTGACAAGTGTCTGAGATGTCCATGTATAGGTTCAATATGAAAGAGGTGTTCATTTGCAATGTGTCCTGCAACTTATGTTGGCCACAAGTTCTTTTTCTGCATTAGCAGAGTGAAGGCAGTTGACTCCGTTTACACATAAGCTCAGTTTCCTTTGTCAAAGCAATTTACCTATTATAGTCCTTTTATGAATGAATTTAAAGGTACTCTTTTTGAATCAGGTGGTCTATTACAAAGGTGTACATAGCCAATGAAAAGTAATTGCAATATTATTTCAAATACAGCATTGAGTTGTACTCTGACTTCCTTTTAAGCTTGTACATAATAAAAGGTACCTTGAAAAAGGTGCTCATATCTTCCTTCTGAAAGCACTGCTTACTTTCCAGAATATTTATCAGAATATTTATATATATTTCATAATATTGGTATGAAAACGGACACATCTAAATACAAATAAAAGAAAGTATAAAATAAATAAATAAATAAATAAAACCTCAGTTTGTTAAATAAAAAGGGCCAATTTTACATTCTTGCTTTTCCAGTACTATTTGAATAAGGCACATCTATGATGTGTGACTTTGAACCACTTTTTTTTTTATCACTCTGTGAAGATATATGGAGAAGCTAAAAGTTGGAAATGCTTCTTATATCTTGATGTAAATGAGATTAGCTGGGATGCATTCAGCTATGTGAAAACAAAGGAGTCTCTGAACTCAACCCTCAACCTTCTGGTACTTTCAGATGAATACCTTTTTCCTGTTTCTGTTGAAGCTGGATGCATCTGTGTACCTCCCTTCTATGCGAGTGTGTGTGTGTGCATATATTCCTGTCATTTTGTTATTTTGGAGAAAGAAAGGGTTCTGTAGATTCAGAAGATAAATACTACTTTTTCTGAATACAACATCTGAATTCATCCTTCAGCGACCTTTTCAAAAACAGGCCACATGTTGACTTAACAGCAATATTTGTACTACATGCTTTATGCTGTGCCAAGTAAGTCACCAAGGCACTCAGTACAAGTATTGCTGTCCATACATCTGTTGTTTGCCAAGGTACATTTGGCATTAACAAATCCAGGAGTCCTCAGTAGAGCTATGTAGCTGATTGCTCCGTACTGAGAAAGAAGAAAAAAAAAAAAAAAAGAGTCATGTGATTGGCAGGTCTCTCAACACATTTCTCAAAAAACAGGCTGTTTTGGGGGCGGTAAAAGTTCTGTAAGAGTTACCAGTTTAGGAGCTTATTCTAATCATAATTACTGGGGTTTCAACTTGATACAACTCCATTTGGTTTGAAGGAATGGCTCATCACTATGCATGTAAAAAGGAACAGAGATCAGAAGAAAAATCATCGGACTTCTATGGCACAGTTATGAAGGGAGAAGTTGGAAGGAAGTTGTGAGGACTAAACCAGATCATAAATAAATGTCAAAGGAAAACCATAGAAAGCTAAAAGATGCTTCTTTTATTTTGCCTAGTTGGGGAATATTTATTCTTAACACCTGCTGATAGCACAGAAGAGGCATCTGTATCCAGATTTGTGTTTTCAGTTCAGCAGGTGACATTGAGAACATTGTAGAAACATATGTCAGAGAGATAGAGTTTAATTCCTATTATAAATATAGAATACTTATGTTTCTAATGCTACCATGTGGTGAAGTTGACAAAAGAGTGTCCAGTTATTAGAGGAATATTAAAACACTTCAATTGTAATCCCTGTTTAAAATGAAAGTACAGTTTCTTTTTTAATCACCTTTTTATTTTCAACTCTTTTCTGAACATTTGTCAGAAGTCACACAAGAAAAACTTGGAGCAAACATGCTTGCTAGATTTATTCTGACCAAACTGTTTTGACCTTTAATCATGTTTTCTCACACCTTGACTCCAACTGTCATCATGTGTACAGTAATCTTGTCAGAAAAAAAAAAAAATGCTACCCTAGAAATCGGAGAAAGAATGCTTTAGGTGTGGATTCTGGTTGGGAACTTTTTTCTTCCACAATCTGGAGTTAGTTTTAAATAAAATAAAGTTACACGTCAATACCAAGAAATTGCCCGTAGTCTCTAGATGTTGGAGCATAGCTTAGCTACATCCTGATGCTGTGTCAGGAGGAGACCCAAGTAAGCCCCATATCTATAAAAAGGAGGGATTTTTTGCATCCTCTGAATTCTTCTCACCTGTCAATAGACAGATACTGTCAGAAATTTATGTAATGGTTGCACAGACTGAAAGAATATTATAATCTGTAAGTCTTGGGGTAGCATTAATATTGTAATTGATGAGTATTTGTGAGGAATCAATAAACGAAGCCTTTGGACCCTGACACTCATTTCCAAGTCTGCTCAAAGGGTCATGCAAGAATCTGTGAAGCTGGGACCAGTGTGGAATGCACTAGCAGAGATTTCCTGCAAAGTCGTCAAGCAGTAATTTACCATCCACTTTGATTATGATCATGATGTTTTGTGCAAAACTGAAATATTAGATGAAGAATTCTCTCTTCAAGGAGAGAAGACAGATCTCTGTTATATTAAGGAAATACTTCTCGGTCTTATTTTCAGTTTGGTAATATTAATTTTCGTGCTAAAAAATATGAAGTGCCCAAAATGTCCCTTTGTATGAGAAGAGACCGTAATGTCTTGCAGTGGTTTCTCTTCTTTTCCTTTTTCTTTTTCTTTTTCTTTTTCTTTTTCTTTTTCTTTTTCTTTTTCTTTTTCTTTTTCTTTTTCTTTTTCTTTTTCTTTTTCTTTTTCTTTTTCTTTTTCTTTTTCTTTTTCTTTTTCTTTTTTTTTTCTTTCTCTTTCTCTTTCTCTTTCTCTTTCTCTTTCTCTTTCTCTTTCTCTTTCTCTTTCTCTTTCTCTTTCTCTTTCTCTTTCTTCTTTTCCTTTTTTCCTTTGTTTTTTTTTTTTCTTTTTTTCTTTTATTTTTCTTTTCCTTTTTTTTTTTTTTATTCTGGAAAATCTGAACTAATCCTCCCGTAAAGCCATATCCAGCTTAGAAAAAAAAGGAGGATTTTTAAATGATTAAAGCAGAAAAGCTTTTTTTCAGCATCTGCTGATCTGCAGGAACGTGATCAGATTCACATTTTCCTTGAAATTAATGAAAAGCAGAGTTTTAGAATCCATTTGCAGAACAGTAAAAAGAAATGGGATAATTTATATTACTATTCCAGATATGGTATTCTGCAATGTAATATATGGGATCCATAAGTGGGACAGAGAAACAGTGCTAAAATGCTAAAAATAATGACCCTAAGAAGCTAATAGCTTTTTTTTTTTTTTAGAAAGTTTCCTCAGCTTTTTAGTATTAATTTACAAATATCCTGTCATTCTTTCTAATATAAAGCTACTTGTGTAACTCAAGAAAAAATATCAAAAGTTCTCTGCATGCACCAAGTAGAGAACTTTGGGGCAGGATGCTGGGATGCCTCTGTGCTTCTATACTTAGTTCACACATACCTTTCCTCCAGAGGTGGATATTTGTATAAGAAAGTTGTATAAGAAAGTTGTTGAAGTGTATCCAGTGTATACACCGTTCATTTCATAGTTTTATTTATTTATTTATTTATTTATTTATTTGTGCTCACAGGAGCTCCAGCCAGTTTTATTTTGCCAAGTGGTGCGTAATGGTGCAGTGACAGGAGGGCATTATATATGGTTCAAATGCACTGTGGTAAGTGGTAAATTAGTAAATATTCTTTTTCCTTCATTCTCTTTAAAAAGAAAACTAAACAAAACTAGACCAAACCAACACTAAAGAAAAAATAAACAAAAATGTTTTCTTCTAATCGTACTTTCTGTGGTCCAGGCCTTTTTTGCTCTTGCCTTTGATTCCTTCCATTTTGAATTGTTGCTTACATGCCTGATGTTGCAGACTTGAGACTTATTCTTTCATGAGAAAATCTTTGTACATTGTATCTTAGATTAAAATTGCTAATAAAAATGTCATATGACACCTGAGGGAAAAATACATTTTTTTTTTTTTTCTGAAGTAAAACTATCATGAATCACTTCAATTATAGAATACTGTAAGTATACTTCAAGTATAGAATACTGTTTATTTAGATATAGAATACTGTTTATTTACTGTATAGAATACTACTCTAGAATAAACAGTAACAATAGATATCAGATTAAATTCTTACCCTATAGCTCTATTATTCTATTAATTCAGAACACTAGTGAAGAAATGTAATGAAGAAATGCTTTGTAATTAGGTAGATAACACCTCTGGTAAGCTGCAGTTCCTGGTCTAAAAAGTAATGAATGCTTATTAATACAGCTGTTAACATATCAAGGCATCAAGAAAGGCCAGAAAAAATTAAGACTGACACTTAAGAGTGATATTCCTAGGTGTCTTTTAATCTGTATGTCTTTAGGAAGAATGGTAAAAAAAAGTGAAATAGGCATCTTATTTTTAATATTAAAATTAGTTACTGTTTTCAATGTCAAGTAGCATAATATGGTCAAGTTTGCACCTATATTTGCATACATTAATATTTATGTTGGAATGTGCATAAGCGTCCTGTGTGTAGGTATGTATATATATGCTTACATCATACATGTAGAGTGGGAATGTTACTTGCTGTTTTATAATTGATGTATTTCACACTTTAAACCATGTTCTTAATAAGGCTTCATAACAATATGTTGCGATGAGTTGTTAGACTGAGAAGCAATTGAAAAGATTATCATATATTAGAAAGATCCCACTCTGATCAGGATCACTAACCAAGCCATAATCAAGAGCTAATTGTCTTTGATGCGGATTTAAATGCAAAGATGATAGAAGATAGATAAAATTATACTTTTAAGGTATCCAGTAAAATTCTATTGCATAATTTCTCAGTCACCAAGAGCCCAATTCTGAAGGTCCTGAAGAATTTCTGAAGAAAGGTTCTGAAGGCAAGTTTTTTAAAGGTTTTAGACATTTTGAAACAATGGCCTTTAAAAATCCTTATCAATCTAGTCTTAAGTAGGTCTTATTATTACTGATCTAAGTAAGAGAAACAAATAACCAGCATTATACTTGCACAAAGTTTAGTGGGTATGCAGATATGTTCAAAAACATTTTTTCAGTCATAAAGAAGTGAAAACAAAAAAGATGGTGCAGAGGGTTGTAGCATTAACTTGTAATTCAGAAAAACTGTGTTCCAATCTCTCTTGTGTCATGCATCTCCCTAAAATCTAGAGCAAAAAAAAGCACTTAAATCAAAGCTCTTAACTTTTACATGCCTGGCCCTCAGACTAGAAAGAACTGTAATAGCTAAAGATTCATTTTATATTACTTTAAGTTTTTTTAATCCAATCATAAGACATCCAACAGAAGAGCATAACCTCCTGCTTCTAAGCAGGAAGGTTACATCTCACGCTCCTTTATACATCTCACTCTTCTTTATCTTGAAGTTAATATTGGTCATGAGAAGAGGATATACCTACAACTTGGGAAGGGAATTACTGGTTGAAGAAGCATATAAACTCCAATTTACCTGGAGCAAAGGCAAGAGAGGTTTTGAAAGCTGCACTGGTGAGATTGTTTTTAAGCGTGCATTTGATGTCTAGGGAATTTAGGACCAACCAAAGCACGACTAGGAGATGTAGGCATCTAAAAAGCATCTGGACAAAGCTGTGTAGCATGGTAGATCTCCTGAAAATAGGAGAGACCTAAGTCCATTTATTGTGGACCTTCCCTTCCAAATGCTGATTGCTTTCTGACTCAATATGAAGAGAAGCATGACTAAGCAGGTGTGATCATCTCAAAAATTAAAGGAAAGCCTTTTAATTAATAATATTAATAATAATAATAATAATAATAATAATAATAATAATAATAATAATAATAATAATAATAATAATAATAATATTTATTATTACTTTGCTTTTGGCAAGCATGCTAACAATGAAAAAAAAACCTGCTAAATTCAGATTTCCTCTTATATGGAAAAGATAAGCTTCCTGACATGTGCTTTGTGCTTGCATTTTTTTTCGGAGAAGTGAGTCTCTCTAAACTGGAATTATGTTTATCAAAAAAAAATAATAATAATAAAATAAATCAATCAATATAGTATGAAAGAGAATGCTCAAAATTTCCCAACCCAGAATTGGTGAAGCAATACAGATGGGATTTTTTCTTAGCAAGGCCATCTGGTTTTTGTTACGTAAGATCTTTGAAAACGTTGCTAATTTCTTTCCTTCCATAAAAGATATAAAGTATAAATTTGAAGAGTATAAAGTATAAATTTGAAGATTTCTAGTTATGGTAGCACATAAACATGATCCGTTACTATAAATTCACTACCTTTAAAATCCAGGGAGGGTTTTGTTTTTCTTATCTTCTCTTTAACATGTTTAAAACCAATTTATTGATAAAAATTATAGGTACCTTCACTATTTACACCATCATATTCATGGGAAAGCTAGGTAACAATTTCATCAATCTGGTTTTGCTTCAGGAAAAATGCCCAAATGCCCACAGTTACCTCATGTCCCTAAATGTGTGTGTGTCTGGGGTTGGGGAGAAGTACTATATTTAAGTTTTAGAAGTAATTTTATGGTCTTTCAGCAATGAATTCATGTGAAATATCTGATGATTATGGGAATCATGTGTATGTTTTTCCCATTCACCTAAACTGCCTTGGCTAACCAGTTTGCTTTGAACATTTTTACACTGCAGCACTCTGCTAGTGTAATATGTTGATAATATGTTCATCATGAGTATTTAAAATCTAGCAAAGACTCCTGTCTTTTAGTATTTTTACAGTGACAAATGGTTTATTCATTGTTCCCAAAAGTATTATTCTCCAGTTTACTTGCTTATATCCATTAAGTAAAGGCGGAAACTTCTGCAAAATTTGGAAACTTGGAAACTTTAGAATTTCAGTACTGGAATCTTTGTGAAGATGAAAAATTTGCTAAATAAATCTTCATTCTCCCAAATAATTTTGTATGTTTTGATATTCCTACCCTGAAGTGAAAATGGAGGTAGTTTTGTCAAGCAGGAGCTGAGGTTCTGTGAAAATGAAAAGTCATGGTAAGACCTGGTTTCAGCAGGAGCAGAAAATAATGACAAGAGTAATAGAGGGCCATACACTGCCATTATCACTATATGAATTGTTTTTTCCATAGTGAAATACCTCACATCCACCCATAAAAATTCTTTCTTTACTTACATAGTACCTAATTGTATTTTCATTCATTCACTTTGGAAATTACATAACTGCCCTCTGGAAGAGATTATTTAGTTTCATGCTGATTATGCCAATACTTTCAGTCCTTCCCTGGGTGTTCTGTGCCTTGCTGCTTTGCATTTCTTTCAGCCTGCACGGTTACCTGCCTCTGCTGCTTCACAGTCATCTTGATTACATGGCACTTTGTGTCATGTATTTACATGTATCATGTAAATATTGTAACAGGCAGGATCATTTTATGATTCCTCTTGTGGCAAATCATAAACCCATGGCAAAATAGCTGTATTTAGTCCCATTTGTAGGATATAAAATTCCTTCCCCTCTGAGCATCTCTAGTTCTCCAGGCAATATTATTTGGATTTTTCCTGGTTATCCTTTCATTCTAAGTTTTTGTTTTGTTTTGTTTTGTTTTCCACTTATATCTGTTTTCTTCATTTCACAATTACTTCTGCTTCTAGTCTCTCCCTATATTATTTCCCAGTTTGGTGCTGGTTATTTACACAATAAACTAATTTTCTGCAAGAAGGCAGTTTGTTCCATTTCTGCAAAATGAAAAGTGTCTGGGACTTAACTTAGCTTGAATTGTGCCATTCCCTTAGGGAACTTCAATCTGAAATGAAGGAAAATGGAAAAGAAAATGGAAGCAGGGGTGAATCATGGCTTTAGACACTGGATGCTTACAGCTCAGTTTCTCCCCTTGTCTTTGTAAAAATTTTTTCCTGTTACAATTTCATTTTTATTCATAATCTGAATTAATCAATTCTGATAATTAGCAAAACTTGTAATTCTAACTTGTTATCATCGATACTGATCTTGCTGTGAATTACTGAATATAATTCTTTTACCAGTTGCTTTTCCTATGGCTATTTTCTAGGCATGTCTAAACAACTTCTTCAGTTCAAAGGGATTGAACTGCATATGAAACATTTAATTTCTGAGAAATAAGATGGTAAATGTTATTTAAAATATAATGAAAATAAACTTTGAGATTTCAATCTTACAGCATTTTATTTTGTGTATCTGTATTGTTCTTATATATCATATTATTTGATTTTTCTGGTGGAAAAAACAAACAAACAAAAATGATCTTCTAAAATTCTGGAAAAATATATCTGTGGAATGCTAAAACAACAACAACAAGTGATAAATACATAAAATGCAAAAGCAAATGCCTTTATGATGTCATCATCCAAGGCACAGAAATTGAAAAATGTGCTTGTTAAATACTATGAACTATGAAAAGATCAACTTTTGTATGCAAATTCTGGTTGTAGTAATTAAAATCTTGTTATTTCATGATCAGTAAAAGAATAGGGAAAAGAATGACTGTGTATAGCTATGCACATCCATCAGTGTTCTGACAGCTCTCATACTCTTTTCTGTCTAAGAAAAGATCATGTACCTCACCTGGGATCACACAGATGAGTGAGGTGCATAGGTGTCTGAAGTACAGTATAACGTGAAAATACTGCATGTTAAGAATACGAAACAAACAAACAAAACAAAACAAAACAAAACAAAAAACCACCTTTCATTCAGTTCTAATCTTGCCACGTTAGAAGCATGCATGATTCTCAAATCTCTGTATACCCAAGAGTATGACCTAAACAACAATAACTATATCTTTGTACTTTATATGATTGGAAGTCTCCTCCTCCATGGAGTGATACTTTTTAAATACAGAAATCATGGAATAATTAATCATTCATCTTTACTTTGTTTTCTACTTGTACTTAAGATGCTTCCATCATACTGGGACTTCTCTCAGCACTGACTAAAAGTTATCAAATAGACACCATATTACGTACATAATGTCTAATTTTAGCAGAACATAAATCTTTAATGTATTAGAGAACATAAATATTTTATTAACTGTTTAGCCTAACAAGATTAATTTATATCTATCTATATATACATATATATATGAAGAACTTGTAGTGATTGGTGTCTTTATGGACCTATTGCTAAAAATGTAAATTCAAACTTTGACCTCAGTTGTGTTCAGGTAAAATTGAGAAAGAGAAAACTACTCCGTGTATCACTGGTATTCCTCCAGAATTAAAGCAATGCTATTGAAAAATGAGTTTAACCTACAATTGCTTTTTACCTTGAATTTAAAATTTTCAACCACTGATGATGTTTCTGTTTGAATTATCATTTTATCTTAGCCATGTAATTTTATTATATTAGATCATCATGAATGTCACACGCTGTTTACTCCTGTGAAAGACATATCTTTTCAGCAAGCCACTATTGTAATATATTTTTTTAATCATGTTCCAATCTCTAAATGACAGTAATTCTATTGCATTTAGGAAAAGGGAAGATGGATTTGTTCCTGGTCCTCAGGCATTTATTTCTGCATACTGGTCTTCCAAGCGATGCTCTTGAAAATAGGAGCAAGAATGTAGCAGCAATCAACCTGAAAAACAATGTGCAATCATTTGAAGTGTCTGAACCCAGGGCTAAAATGAAGGGCCCAGACCTAATTCTTCAGGAAATGTGTTGTTTTGTCTTGGAGTTGAAGCAGTAAATATAAAGTATATTTTATATGAACACATATCAATGCAAACTGCATTCTGTGTCAAAAACATGGGCTGCTTTATCTAAGTGAAAAGGCTTTGTTTTCTGTTTGAAAATGACAGTGAGAATTTTGGATGGAAACTGAGAAGAGAACAGTAAGCCATATCAGTAACAGTGCTGATCACAGCTGAAGTGTATGTTACCAAGGTGACCACACTTACAGACTGTCCTGGTTTCAGTTAGCACAGAATTAATTTTCTTCCTAGTAGCTGGTGGAATGCTGTGTTTTGGCTTAGGATGAGAAGAGTGCTGATAACACCCCGATGCTTTAATTGTTGCAGAGCAGTGCTTATACTAAGCCAAGGACATCTCAGCCTTTTGCTTTGTCCTGCCAACGGGCAGGCTGGGGGTGCAGTAAGAGCTGGGAGGGGACAGACCCAGGACAGGTGACCCAAACTAGCCAAAGGGGTATTCCATACCATCTGACGTCATGCTAAACAATATATAGGGGTGGCTAGCTGGGGGGAAGGGCCCGGACTGCTCGGGGTTAGGCTGGGCATCGGTCAGCGAGTGGTGAGCAATTGCATTGTGCATCACTTGTTTGTACATACTATTATTACTTTCCTATTATCACCATTGTATTATTATTGTTATTATTTTATTATTATTTTGTTATTATTATTTTCCTGTCTTATTAAACTGTCTTTATCTCAACTCACGGGCTTCACTTTCCATTTCTCTCCCCCGTCCCAGAGAGGGAGGGGGGAGGGTGAGCGAACGGCTGCGTGGTGTTTAGCTGCCGGCCGGGTTAAACCACGACAGTCTTTTTGGCGCCCAACGTGGGGCTCGAAAGGTTGAGATAACGGCAGATCTGACCAGAGTGTGTTAAACTAAAATTGGTGTAAGGATTAGACCTGCTTAATAGTCACTTGTCATGATGCTGATTGCTTTAATCTCAACTCTGCTGCGCCTGTTTTCCAAATTGAGTATTATAGTACATTATTTTCCGTATTTGCTCTCTGTCGTGTTGTTTATCCTCTCCGGGCCCTGGTTTCAGAGCATTATGGTGCTGTGTGTTGTAGCAATGGCTTATGAGACGATAAGATACCTGGTCATGACTCTAACTTGTTATTTGTATTCAGTAACATCGTCGACTCTGTACTTTGGAAACAGTATCTTGGAAACTGTTAGCAATTATACCTATTGTTTTTTTCCATTAGGGAGTCAATCTGTGGAGGGGAAAGGGGAGGATATTTTTCCTTACTTGCTTACTCTCCCTTTCTCCTTCACCACCCCTGTATCCTCCTGGGTCACTCTGCCTTCCTCCTTCACCACCCTCTTATCCCCTGAGCTTGTCACAATAGCTCTCCAAGATATTGAATATTTCTGGAATACTCAGAGTACCATAGTCTTGTTGTTCTGCCTCATGAATGCACTTCAGATTCTGCTTATAGTTAAACAACTACTTGGGAAGCTCTTCCGGAGATGTGCCCGGAGGCAGGATAGTTGTGGGTGGCAGGGAGTATGGGCGGATATGGGCAGGCATCTAGAGCAGTTGGCACCCCCAGTGTGTTGGAAATTCACCCCTGAACAATGGCAAAATCCTCAAAAACTGGCAGAATGCTTGAAAAAAAGGTGTCATGATTCTGGCAGTTCTAAAGTAACACAAATCATTGTAACGTGCTGGGGCCTGGCTCATGCCTATCGAGCTGCCATTGATACTGCTATCAACTTAGTGACAGACCCTGCGGCCACTCCAAGCCCTGTGACAGATCCAACGGCCACTGTGACCCCTACGGTGGACTCGGCAGCCGCTCCAGATCCGGTTCCTGCAGCCGCTCCAGCTCCGGTTCCTGCAGCCGCTCCAGTCCCAGCTCCTGCAGCCGCTCCAGTCCCAGCTCCTGCAGCCGCTCCAGTTCCAGCTCCTGCAGCCGCTCCAGTTCCAGCTCCTGCAGCCGCTCCAGTCCCAGCTCCTGCAGCCGCTCCAGTTACAGCTCCTGCAGCCGCTCCAGCTCCAGCTCCTGCAGCCGCTCCAGCTCCAGCTCCTACTGCTGCTCCAGTCCCAGCTCCTGCAGCCGCTCCAGCTCCAGCTCCTGCAGCCGCTCCAGCTCCAGCTCCTGCAGCCGCTCCAGTTCCAGCTCCTGCAGCCGCTCCAGCTCCAGCTCCTGCAGCCGCTCCAGTTACAGCTCCTGCAGCCGCTCCAGCTCCAGCTCCTGCAGCCGCTCCAGCTCCAGCTCCTGCAGCCGCTCCAGCTCCAGCTCCTGCAGCCGCTCCAGCTCCAGCTCCTACTGCTGCTCCAGTCCCAGCTCCTGCAACTGCTCCAGCTCCGGCAGCCGCTCCAGCTCCTGTGGCCGTGTCAGAGAAACGAGCTGTAGCAGTGCAAGTTGACCCTGCAGAGGGTATTCCAATCCCTGTAATGGGGTCAGAGAAACGAGCTGTAGCAGTGCAAGCTGCCCCTGCAGAGGGCATTCCAATCCCTGTGGCAGACCCTGTAACAAAGTCAGAGAAACGAGCAGTAGCAGTGCAAGCTGCCCCTGTAGAGAAGGTGAAAATATGGTACAGAAATTCAAGTCGTTTAGAACGCAGAGAGTCTTCTGCCAATCCAGGTAAGGCTTCTGCCAAAACTAAGTATAGAGATGACGAAGATGATGACGACGCTGGGCCATCAAGGATTCAGGAGGAGGAAGATGAGGATGCCGAAAGAGCAACAGTAACTACCCGAAGCCTAAACGAGCGCGAGCTACGAGATGTGCGAAAAGATTTTGGTCGCTGTATAGGTGAGCAGCTTGTCACCTGGCTGCTCCGGTGCTGGGACTCTGGAGCCAATTGTGTGGAATTAGACGGCAGGGAAGCCAGACGGTTGGGATCCCTTGCTCGAGACGCCGGCATTGACAAAGCAATTGCAGATGGAGCACGACCCACCAGCCTCTGGAGGCGTCTCCTCTCAGCTGTGAGGGAAAGGTATCCCTTCAAGGAAGATATTTTATGTGTACCAGGCAAGTGGACCACTATGGAGAAGGGAATCCAGTACCTGAGGGAATTAGCCGTACGGGAAGTGATTTATGAGGATCCAGACCAGACACAAACATCCAAAGATCCAGATGCAGTCAAGTGTACACGACCCATGTGGCGGAAGTTTGTACGGAGTGCACCATCATCATATGCCAGCTCATTGGCAGTAATGGCCTGGAAAGAGGATGAGGAACCCACAGTGGATGAAGCGGCTAAACAACTCCGGCAATACGAAGAAAGTCTCTCCTCTTCCTTACAGGCCTGCGTCTCAGCTGTGGAGAAACTGTCTGAAGAGGTCCACCAACTTAAAGAGAATCTATCTTCCCCCCAACCTGAACCAACCAGTGTCCAACGACCGAAAGAGAACACCTGGGAGAAACTTTCTGAAAAGTTTCACCAACTTGAAGAGAGATTATTCTCCTCCGCACCTGTACAAAGCAGTGTCTCAGCTATCAGGGGTAGGCGTTCACCCACACAAGGAAGACGATATAGTGGGTACTCACCCCGTGCCACCCTGTGGTTTTACTTACGAGACCATGGAGAGGACATGAGGAAATGGGATGGAAAATCTACCGCGACCCTAGAGGCACGGGTACGTGAGTTGCAAAAGAAAACAATCAGGAAAAAAGGATTCTCCGAAAAGTTTGCTGCTCCAACTTCCAGCAGACAATCCTTCAAACACAGAAACGAAGAAGATTCTGACCAGGATTAGGGGGGCCCTGCCTCCAGCCAGGGGGAGGAAAGGGACAATCGAGTTTATTGGACTGTGTGGATTCGATGGCCTGGCACATCACGCGCACAGAAGTATAAGGCTTTAGTAGACACCGGTGCACAATGTACTATAATGCCATCGAGCTATAAAGGACCAGAGCCCATCTATATTTGTGGAGTGACAGGAGGATCTCAGCAGTTGACTGTATTGGAGGCTGAAGTGAGTCTGACTGGGAATGAGTGGGAAAAGCACCGTATTGTGACTGGCCCGGATGCTCCATGTATCCTTGGCATAGACTATCTTAGAAGAGGATATTGCAAGGACCCAAAAGGGTTCCGGTGGGCTTTTGGTATAGCTGCCTTAGAGACAGAGGGCATTAAACAATTATCTACCTTGCCTGGTCTCTCAGAGGACCCCTCTGTTGTGGGGTTGCTGAGGGTCGAAGAACAGCAAGTGCCAATTGCTACCACAACTGTGCACCGGCGGCAATATCGCACTAACCGAGACTCCCTGATTCCCATCCATAAGCTAATTCGTCAATTGGAGAGCCAAGGAGTGATCAGCAAGACCCATTCACCTTTCAATAGCCCCATATGGCCAGTGCGAAAGTCTAATGGCGAGTGGAGACTAACAGTGGACTATCGTGGCCTGAACGAAGTCACGCCACCACTGAGTGCTGCAGTGCCGGACATGCTGGAACTTCAGTATGAACTTGAATCGAGGGCAGCCAAGTGGTACGCCACAATTGATATCGCTAATGCATTTTTCTCCATCCCTCTAGCAGCAGAGTGCAGGCCACAATTTGCCTTCACTTGGAGGGGAGTCCAATATACTTGGAATAGGCTGCCCCAGGGGTGGAAACACAGCCCTACCATTTGCCATGGGCTGATCCAGTCTGCGCTAGAGCAGGGGGAAGCTCCTGAACACCTGCAGTACATCGATGACATTATTGTGTGGGGTGACACAGCAGAGGAAGTTTTCGAGAAAGGGAAGAAAATAGTCCAAATCCTTCTGAAAGCCGGTTTTGCCATAAAACAGAATAAAGTCAAAGGACCTGCACGAGAGATCCAGTTTTTAGGAATAAAATGGCAAGATGGACGTCGTCAAATCCCAATGGATGTGATCAACAAAATAACAGCTATGTCTCCACCAACTAACAAAAAAGAAACACAGACTTTCCTAGGTGTTGTGGGGTTTTGGAGAATGCACATCCCAAATTACAGTCTGATTGTAAACCCGCTCTACCAAGTAACCCGTAAGAAGAATGAGTTTGAATGGGGCCCTGAACAACGACAAGCCTTTGAACAAATCAAGCAGGAAATAGTCCATGCAGTAGCCCTTGGGCCAGTTCGAACAGGACCAGATGTAAAGAATGTGCTCTACACTGCAGCCGGGGAGAACGGCCCCACCTGGAGCCTCTGGCAGAAAGAACCTGGGGAAACTCGAGGTCGGCCCCTGGGGTTTTGGAGTCGGGGATACAGAGGATCTGAGGCCCGCTATACTCCAACTGAAAAGGAGATATTGGCAGCATATGAAGGAGTTCGATCTGCTTCGGAGGTGGTCGGTACTGAAGCGCAGCTCCTCCTAGCACCCCGATTGCCAGTACTAGGCTGGATGTTCAAGGGAAGGGTCCCCTCTACGCATCATGCAACTGATGCTACATGGAGCAAGTGGGTTGCACTGATTACTCAGCGGGCTCGAATAGGAAACCCCAGTCGCCCAGGAATATTGGAAGTGATCATGGACTGGCCAGAAGGCAAATACTTTGGGATATCATCAGAGGAGGAGGTGGGTCGTGCTGAAGAAGCCCCACTGTACAACCAGTTGCCAGAGAATGAAAAGAAATATGCCCTGTTCACTGATGGGTCCTGTCGTATTGTGGGGAAGCATCGGAGATGGAAGGCTGCTGTATGGAGTCCTACGCGACGAGTTGCAGAAGCTGCTGAGGGAGAAGGTGAATCGAGTCAGTTTGCAGAAGTGAAAGCCATTCAGCTGGCTTTAGACATTGCTGAACGAGAAAAATGGCCAGTTCTCTATCTCTACACCGATTCATGGATGGTAGCAAATGCCCTGTGGGGATGGTTACAGCAATGGAAGCAAAACAACTGGCAGCGTAGGGGCAAACCCATCTGGGCTGCTGCATTGTGGCAAGATATTGCTGCTCGGGTAGAGAACCTGGCTGTGAAAGTACGCCACGTAGATGCTCATGTGCCCAAGAATCGGGCTACTGAAGAACATCAAAACAACCAGCAGGTGGATCAGGCTGCTAAGATTGAAGTAGCTCAGGTGGACTTGGATTGGCAGCATAAAGGTGAATTATTTATAGCCCGATGGGCCCATGACACCTCAGGCCATCAAGGTAGAGACGCAACATACAGATGGGCTCGTGATCGAGGGGTGGACTTGACCATGGACGCTATAGCACAGGTTATTCATGACTGTGAAACATGTGCTGCAATCAAGCAAGCCAAACGGTCAAAGCCTCTTTGGTATGGAGGACGATGGCTGAAATATAAATATGGAGAGGCCTGGCAGATTGATTACATCACACTCCCTCAAACTCGCAATGGCAAGCGCCACGTACTTACAATGGTGGAAGCAACCACCGGATGGCTGGAAACATATCCAGTGCCTCATGCCACCGCCCGGAACACCATCCTGGGCCTTGAAAAGCAAGTCCTATGGCGACATGGCACCCCAGAAAGAATAGAATCAGACAATGGGACTCACTTCCGAAACAACCTTATAGACACTTGGGCCAAAGAACATGGTATTGAATGGGTGTATCACATCCCCTATCATGCACCAGCCTCCGGGAAAGTTGAACGATACAATGGCCTGTTAAAGACTACCTTGAAAGCAATGGGCGCTGGGACGTTCAAAAACTGGGATACGCATTTAGCAAAGGCCACCTGGTTAGTCAATACTAGGGGATCTACCAACCGAGCTGGACCTGCCCAATCAAACCTGTTACGTACTGTAGATGGGGATAAAGTTCCTGTAGTGCATGTAAAAAATATGCTGGGTAAAACAGTCTGGGCTACTCCTGCCTCAGGAAAAGGCAAACCTATTCGTGGAATTGTTTTCGCTCAGGGACCTGGATACACTTGGTGGGTGATGCAAAAGAACGGAGAGGTCCGGTGTGTACCTCAAGGAGATTTAATACTGGGTGAGAATAGCCCATGAACTGAATTGTACCATGTTAAATAGTATATTATACTGTATGTTATCACTACCATGATTACTATAGGTGACTAATTAGAATGTATGGAAAAGAGTGTAACCTGAGCATGACATAAATGGTATGGAATAAGGGGTGGATAGATGTCCTGGTTTCAGTTAGCACAGAATTAATTTTCTTCCTAGTAGCTGGTGGAATGCTGTGTTTTGGCTTAGGATGAGAAGAGTGCTGATAACACCCCGATGCTTTAATTGTTGCAGAGCAGTGCTTATACTAAGCCAAGGACATCTCAGCCTTTTGCTTTGTCCTGCCAACGGGCAGGCTGGGGGTGCAGTAAGAGCTGGGAGGGGACAGACCCAGGACAGGTGACCCAAACTAGCCAAAGGGGTATTCCATACCATCTGACGTCATGCTAAACAATATATAGGGGTGGCTAGCTGGGGGGAAGGGCCCGGACTGCTCGGGGTTAGGCTGGGCATCGGTCAGCGAGTGGTGAGCAATTGCATTGTGCATCACTTGTTTGTACATACTATTATTACTTTCCTATTATCACCATTGTATTATTATTGTTATTATTTTATTATTATTTTGTTATTATTATTTTCCTGTCTTATTAAACTGTCTTTATCTCAACTCACGGGCTTCACTTTCCATTTCTCTCCCCCGTCCCAGAGAGGGAGGGGGGAGGGTGAGCGAACGGCTGCGTGGTGTTTAGCTGCCGGCCGGGTTAAACCACGACACAGACTCATGCTGAACTCATCAGTAATCAAGAGTTTAACTAGCAACATCTCTAAAAGTTACATTTCTGCCTTGGCTAAAATAAAAAAGTTTCGTGGAGCTTCTCCTTGTCCACAGACTTTTTTTTCCCAGAACTATTCAAAAATGTATGGCTGAAATCTTGTATCTGGACCAGGACAATCTCAAGCACAAATGCAGGCTGGGTAGAGAATGGATTGAGAGCAGCCCTGAGGAGAAGGACCTGGGGGGTGTTGGTGGATGAGAAGCTCAACACGAGCTGGCAATGTGTGTGTTTGCAGCCTGGAAAGCCAACCATATCCTGGGCTGCATCAAAAGAAGTGTGTCCATCAGGGCAAGGGAGGTGATTCTCTCTCCCCCTTCTACTCTGCTCTCATGAGAGTGCCTGCAGTGCATTCAGCTCTGAGGCCCTCAGCACAAGAAGGACACGGGAGTGTTAGAACAAGCCCAGATGAGGGCCACAATGATGGTCAAGGGGCTGGAGAACCTCTCCTATGAAGGCAGGCTGAGGGAGTTGGGGAGTTGGAGCTGTTCAGCCTAGAGAAGAGAAGGCTACTTCATTGCAGTCTCTCAGTACCTAAAGGGGAACTACAAGAAAGCAGGAGAGGGACTCTGTCAGAGAGTGTAATGATAGGACAAGGAGTAATAGTTTTAATGCAATAAATAAATAAATAAATAAATAAATAAATAAATAAATAAATAAATTTAGATTTTTGTTAGATATAAGGAAAAAATTCTTCACTATGAGGGTGGTGGCACATTGGAACAGGTTGCCCAGAGAAGGTCAAGCTGGATGGGGCTTTGAGCAACACGGTCTAGTAGACGGCATCTCTGTCCATGGCAAGGGGGTTGGAGCTAGGTGATCTTTGGGTCCCTTCTAACCCAAACCATTCTGCGATTCTATGATCGAACTTCCACAGTAGTAGCCAGCTGATCCTTCTGTGCTGCACAGAAAACCACCAGGAGTTTAGACTTGCCAGTTCTGGCAAATTTGAAAATCATCAAACCTTATGTGTTCAAATGTGATAATGCTAGATGTCACACAGTTCACATCCTCAGTGTCACATTATGAAACACACATCCTTTGAGAGAGGCCTAGAATGGTTGCTCAGTTAGTCCTGGTAAAAACACTCCTGCATACATGTATACCACAAGGACTCCCAAAATCTTTGCATCTTTCTTTACCAGTGCTGCTACAGTCACAAATATGTTTAATGAATGATGTGTGCAAAAGAAAAAAGGAAAAACAAACAAACAAACGAAAAACACAGCAAAATCAAATAGAAGAAGATGCTGTTAGTGAGCTAAGTGGAAAGTTGCTGTAACAGTCATATTGAATTTGTCAAAGCTGTTTCATGGAATTTATTTTGTAGTAGAGTCTGTCAGGAGTTAAGGGATCAAGAGCACAAGGGCTTTACAGGTCAATGGAAAATCATTCCTGGGTAGTAAAAATGGGTAGTAAGAAAGCTAAGAAAAATTATTGGATTCTTTAAGATATCACATAATTTCTTGTTCCTCATCCAATTAAATCTCTTGCTGTCTAAATTATTGCCTTAACTACTTTCAGACATACACTGAGAAATCAGTGGTTTTTTTGGTTTATCTATTTGTTTGTTGGATTTGTTCAGTGGACAGCATATATTAAAAAGAGATAGTGTTTGAAAATCGCTCAGTGATCACAAGAAAATTAACCACTGTGATGTCATATCAAGAAAAACATCAATAATTTTCTAACTGTCTTTTCTAGTCCAGGAATATCTACAGTAGCTTATCACACATAAATTCAGCTCTGAGGGATGGAAGGTAGTTTGGGGCATTTTTCAGGGTAGGTATAATTACATTTTTATGAATCCATCTTTTCTTGATAAGAAGATTTAGTTGCATTTGGTTTGCACTGGTATATAGACTTTAGTGTAAATTCATGTGGTATTACAAAAGAGTTTGAGAGACAAACCTCACAAAAAAAAAAAAAAAAAAAAAAAAACTGTCAAAACAGAGATGAAAAAAGCAGGACAGGAAAAGATTATACAAAAACTTGATTACCGTGAGAAAAAACTCATTCTCATGCTAACTCTGAGTGATCCTATACAGCAGGACTGTAAAAGAGTAAGAAATTAATTCAATTTGATACTGAATTTTGTCCTATCTTTTCTCTTAAATTTTATATGTATTAGAGATATGCCATTCATGTGTCTGAGTTTTTCTGCTTTGGGCTAGCTGAACAAACTACAAGAGACTGAGCAAGAAATTACTTAATGATACAGGTGTCTGACAATAGCTAGGATACCAGATTCACAGAGCAAGTAGCAAGAAATAAATAAACAAATAAATAAAGTTTTGGTTCACTGGTGAAGTTACACAATAAAATTACCTTGGACCCAATTATTTTAGGGTCAAACTGAAACACCACTTCAGTTTTCCCTGAAAACTGAAAAAAATTGATCATATAAAATTCATTTGACTAATCAAAAGGTTCTGTTTAACTATCATGAAGCCTTTTATTTAAAGATAATAATAATAATAATAATAATAAAGCTATGTTTAAATCTAATTTTATTTCACTAAATAATAAAACTAAGAACAAAATATAATAAAATGTAAATAATAAGGCTAACCAATATGCCAACATAGCTACGGTATGCAAATGCATTTTAACTTTCTTGCATTTTTTTCTTCAGGTTTTCTTAATTGAAATAATCTGACTAATTCAACATAAATTCACAGTCTTTGTTACCCCAAAATGCTTTTTATAGTCAAACTATGTCACCTGACACATTTTATTCATTCTCTTCAAAAATACATTTTCAAAATGTACCCGTCTTTCAATCTATAAAAATAATTGCAAGATCAAGCAGGTGGCAATTTGTAACTGCTACTCCTGATTCTCTAGAATTTGCATATATCCTAATCTCTTGATCAACTAATCTGTTCTTATCTGCAAACCATCTGTTTGTTTCTTCCATTTATTTTTCCATTTGGATAATAGGCATCCTTAGATATGCTTGTTCAGTGCTTACCATGACCTGGCCTTTCTTGGCAGAAGTTTCTACTTGCAAATTCTACTCACAACTATTTAGAAGATAAATAATGATAACAGTAACTGTGGCAATGCACTGTGCAGCAAAGGACTCTTCATGTTTTCAAATCTTTTCTTTTCACTAATAGAAAAGAGCAACTTGCTGAAGTCCCATAGCAGCTTTATGTTAAAATTGCTTTTGGAATATTGTTTTAATTCAAGAATGCTCCCTTTTTTGGATAGGCTTGAAACTAGTGCTGTCTGCCTGTCTATCCATCTTCAATTAATTTACTGTCAATTATGGGCACAGTAGAAGTAAACGTCATAGGCAAGAGGTCGCTGCAGACAGACAGCATCTTAAATGTACTGCCTTGAAGGACAGAAACCTAATAAAATCCTAAATATTGATTGAAAATCTTAACAGCGAAGAGGAAAACCTAGTAGACCAAAAGTAGTTTGCTTGCAGTTTTAATACAAGATGAACTCCTGGCCTTACAAGTGTATGAGTTTGCAGGCAGAATGATAACCACTGAAGCAATTCCACAAAAATAATATTTAATAAGAGAACATAGATGTCATTCAAAATGTTTGTTTTTATTATTAGGGTTAATGTTGATCTAGACATAGGGGCTAAAAATCCCTAATGCTGAAAAAGATCTTAGATACTGGAAAACTGCAGTAGAAAGGGAGAAAGGACTTTAACTTGACACCGTATCATTTTGAATAGTAATAGTTTTTGTGATGATTGCCAAGTTGGGATTCCCTTGAAACTCATCAGCATTTTTATAATGTCTTATTAACCTTGTTTGCTGAAATTGTGTTGCTGGCCAAATTAGATATGATGCTAGAAATTTCTTTGGGGACTCTAGAAGTGCTGGGATATGTACATTTGCTGCAGTTTAATAGAAATAATGAATATTCTCTTCTTATGAACAACATCTCCTGATGATGAGTGCTAAAAATGAATTATTTTTAGCATAATGGAGCTCCTTGAGAATGTCAGGAAAATGTGTCCTTTCCAATAATTTCCATGTTTTATGACTCCCAGTACTAATATAAATCTCCTTGAGAACTAGATAATCTGGCACTATTGGTACTTCCAGGCTTTTCACTGTTGAAAATAGGATTATTTTTGTTGTTGTTATTATTTTTTGTTGTTAATGAGCCTATTTGGCTCTCATTAGAGGTACAGTTTAATGGTTGAGCAATGTACATTTTTATTTGTTCTGTTTGTCATTGCATAGCATTATAGTTTAATCATATATAAATTGTAGAACTTAGTATGTTTCTTTGGATTTCAGAGCAACATGATCCTATTGTTCTAGCACTCTGTACACACACAAACACAGAACTTGAAAACAAATCATTGCATTAAAGAGATGGCAATGGGATGCATTCCTGTCCTACAGGTAAAAAGCACTAGATCATTGTTAAAGAGCTAACATAGCCGGTACATGTGAGAAACAAAAATTTTAAAAAGAAAGCAAGGAAATCTTGAAAAAAATCACGGAAGGTAAATAGCTGTCTACCGCACTTACTCAACTCAGTACATTATATGGTTTTAACACTGTTTTGCAGTTGAGAATGGGAGATTTTAAATACTCTGTGATGCATACTCACTGAACTCAGTTATTTTAGACATAAAACGTCAGGTCACTTCAGAAAGGGAAGCTATGCAATGAATTGATTTAATTCCCTGCTACTGGTATCAGGGAGGATTTGGCATAGAAAATATATGGATCACTTTGAGGTCCTTCAATGTTTTAGAATTAGAAACATGAACATTACTACTCATTAATAACCTTTATTTGTATATTTTCCTTTTATTTCTTTCATCTTATTATTTTGACAATCACTCACAACACAAAGAAATAAATACAATTCTCTCAAATACTGTTCAGATTCATACATATGCATTTTAAAACAGCAATGCTTCAGTCATAATAACAACACTTCTGAGGATCTCTTCAACAAAATGATGGTGTTTTTTTTTCAGCTGAGAATTGCAGACTACAATAATATTTTCTTCAAAGATGTTACAGTGCTACAAATGTAGAACATGGAGAGAGCTATGGCATTCTTAAAAAACAGAGCACACTCTCTCACATATGTTAGTTTGTGTTTATATGCATGGTAAATCCAGATGTTCATTGCAATCCTTTTCTGAGGAGAGCTTATTTTCACCCATATGCCTATTTTTCAAACTTTCCTTATCTTTTTTTTTTTTTTTTTTGATTAAATCTCTCTCTGAGAAGAGTATGTTCATTATAGACTAGGCTTTTGTTGTTCTATTATTATGTGACACTTAGGAATAACAAGTGGTCAATTATATTTTGCATATTTTGCATAGCGTCATCAGAAAGGAAATTCAATTTACCTGCTTCTTCTCTCATCATAGTACAAAGGACATTTTCTAACCCTAGTGACACTTTAATTAGCATGATGGTGGAAAACAATATTTTCCATCTTTAGGTAGTTTAGGGGCGTCAGCCTGTAAATCATGATTTTCTATTATATTTGGAATGGGTTAGATAATATTTTCCTCGTGACCCACTGAGGCAGGCAAGTCTTTCACAAACTTGAAACCTATCCTAAAGAATTTTATACAAAACAGTTTTATTTAGAATATCAGAATATATATATTCAATATTAAATGTCTCATATTTCAAATATGGAAGAAGTAAAGTTGTGGAGATTCCATTCACAAAACAGATTGTTCCTGGTTTTATTTTGTTTTATTCTATTGTTTACGTTTCTTTTTAATTGTCAAAAGCGTTTATACCCCATGATCAGTCCTCTGAGATCTCATTCAAAAAGTATAAAAGACAAATTGGATTTGGAGTTGTTTGGCTTTAGGCAATCTTTATTGCTTCAGTGCAAGATGGGTAGTCTCTTTGAGCTATTTTGCATATAAGACAAGAAGAGAATCCAAGGCAGAGAATAAGAGATGGGGAAACCACTCAAAATGTGAGTGAGTCACTGCATAGCCAGCACTGGTGGACTCAAGAGTTGTTATTTCTTAAATTGCTTCATTGCTTTCTCTTGATTAAAAAAATCAGTACTTTGTTGCAACTGAATTCATAGACCCACATATTGTTAGGAAATCAGAAATGGTTCTGATGGGCAAGCATAAAAGACTAACACATCACACTAGTTTCAAACTTCAAAACAACCCTTTAATGATTTGATATTCAATGATACACATTGACAGTCACTATTAACTGTTATTGCTATATACACAAAACAATTGCCCTTAAAAATATATATCCTAAATTAAGTGTGTACGCAATGACACAAAACTTACACCTTTCTAGCTAGAACAAATGTGTATGGTCTGTGATGGTCCCTAGTTATTTAGATCAAGGGTATCAGGTTTGGGAAGTCATGAAATAGGGAAGCCAGAAAATGAGTAGGCTGTGTTCATTCTTCCCTTCCATTCCTCACTCATGCTTTTTGCTGGTCTGAACTTTCCCCAGAAGAAAGGGGATGATCTCATCTGCTCTTGACATCTTATTTCTTCTGTCATCCTATTCTGCAGGAATTTTCTGGTCTCATCAGAAATCTTTCCCACTTGTTTTGCAGACTGCTTTGATTTTACCAGACACATCTGCTGTCTGCTCTACACGTTTCATTCTTATTTTGCAGATTTTATTACTTTCACATGTTCTTCTGCACTTTTTGCAACAATATCATAAGCCTCCATCTGCCCATTTGTGGATAGGGATATTATTTATACATTTAAGCTTATTAGTACTACAAACTGCTATTAGCAGTATTTCAACATTACAAATTGCACATACAGTGTCAATGGTTTTGCTGGTTTAATGTGCTACTACCTGGGTTCAAGGCAAACTGTGATAATCTTGCTTGTTCTTTTTTGGTGCCTATGCTTTGTCTCCAGTTAGAGATTCCTTTAACAAAGAGGGAGTGCTTCTCTATTCAGTACAAACAAAATTTCATTCTCAGAGTGATGGAAAAATGAGTTGAAATAAAAACTGGCTACACAGCTACAAGCAAATGCTATTCCATGCAATTGTAATGTAAGACTTGTATGGCTGCTGCTGTCGTTTACGGTGAAATTTAATAAGTACATTAGGCTGAGGTAAACATCTGATTATATTTGATTTGTTAGAAAAATAACTCAGAAAAAAAAATAAAAAAAAAACACAGATGTTAATGGACAGGCAGGCATTCTAATAATAAGTCATGTTAAACTTTTCATGAAGGACATAACAATTAAATATCACCCTTCCAAAAGGTTTCAGTTTGACAATCTTTGTATCCTTTTCACCACAGGTAATGATTAATAGGGTCTGAGATCACATCGAAGCTCTTTTTTCACTGACTGCCAAGTACATACGCATGAAAGCTGTCTTCTATTAAGATCTGCTACTGCTCTGAATTAGCTGCTAGATTGGTGGATTCGTAGTTGCCCATCTCCTTTCTGTCATAGATTTTTTTCCACAAGATTCGGGGGTTTGACCATAAATCACCAATCATACCAGTAGATGCACAAGACAGCTATAAAATGTCATGTCCAACACATGACGCCAGCATCAGGATATATTATATCATTGGTTAGGTCTGAAGACACTGAAAAATCCATGTTGGAGTCAAACATTTAAATATGATTGTGCTAACAGAATAGAGTATTTCCAAAAGTGCTCTCTCTCTAATAATTTTTCTAATCCATCTCTTCATACAGTAGCAAAACAATGTACTGCTGTGCTGTTTTGTAAGGGTGTAGCACAGAAAGGGTAGATTGAACAGGAGAGAAAAATCAGACCTGGAGAATCTCAGGTCTCTATGCAATCAATATGGAAATGTGTTCAGCCCCTCCAAACCGAACCTGTGGAAACCACCCAGAAATATATTCAGTCTGCAACATGCCATTGTAAATAAAGGTGCAGCAGTACTCCAGTTTTGTTCTTTTGTATTGGTCTTCTGCATGTCTTTTCTTGATGACATGCAGATGCATTATTTCTATTTAAAAATTGGAAACTGAGGCATGAGATCAGCTTAGTGATTTGGTCATGAGCACACAGAAAGCTCAGAAGTGCACCAGGGACTAAATTCAGAACTAACCAGCCCAGTCCTTTTAGGACCTTACAGTGAACCCATTTGCTCATTTGGCCATTACTGTTACTGTAACTATTGGCCATACTGTTTAGATCAATATCCCATCTAGTAAAATACTTTATGTCTTCACCGTGCCCATAAGGGACACACAGAGAATAATGAGAACAGGGCAAATATATTTCCCCCCCAACAGCTGCTCAGGGGTTCTTGATCCAGCTGTTGCTTACCTGTTAAGTAACCCATAGAGTATCTGTCTCGCCCATGTACTTGCCCAACAGCACATTGAAACATGAATGTTTCTTGTTTTCATCCGGCTCACCTCCAGTTGGTTTCATTCTGGATCCTACACGAATTCTTGTAGTGGAAAAAAACAATGAATAGCTGACACTAAATGTCCTTTCTGTGCCATTCATAAATCTGTAGACCATTTCAGTCCTCTCTTATCTCAATGACTGTACTTCACTCTCTCTTTTGCTAGGTGTTAAAAGTTAAAATAACTGAATAACTGAAGTTCGTCATATCATGCAAAATTGCATACATCTAAAGGCAAGTAGAAACCAGGCACCATCTAGGTCATGATTTTGTTTATACTAACAGAAAACAAGGTAATTCACATTTGTTTTTTTTTTTTTTTCTCTAGCATCATCTCTGATTTAACTGAATTCAGAAACTATTTTTCATTTATCTAATTATTTTCTCAAGCTCTGAGTTACCTGAGAGACCATATAATCTGTCTGATTAAATAAAAAAAAAAAAAAAAAAAGAGTTCTTCCCTCTAACTTCTAATGGATCTTTTATTTCCCGTCTTAAACATCAGCAGATGGAAAAATATAATCTAAGGAAGATAATAAAAACCCTAAACGCTTAAATGGCCTTCAAAAGGAATTTGAAACTAAAAGGATGGAGGTAGATCTGCATATGGTACATGCTGATGAAGGTCCTCAGAAAGACAAGGAGCTATGCTAGTTTAACAGTAAGTGAGGTTTCACTCTATGCTTATAGGTAGTTGATAAATTCTCCTGCCTTGTGTTGCTTCTCTTGAGCATCATCCCAGCTGCCAGATAAATGGCCAGCAATCTGTTTGGACAAGAAATTAAGCTCCATTAATGGGAATGTATGTGTTTTTTCTCCGTCTTGATGTAAAAAATAACTCATAATAACTATGGGAGCTCTGAGCAGTTCTTAGAGATATTTCACACTCTCATTTTGTTAGCTGTTGAAATTAAATGATTCCTTTTTAAGTAATTGTATGAACTATGTTTTGTAAGAATTCTAAGGATAAATCATGTGATGATTTTGTCATTGAAATGGCAATTTTATTGATCTAATAATAAATTATTGATCTAATAATAAATTGTTTTATATTTCACTTCAATTCTCCAGTGAATTCTGTTTTGCCCTTCACCTAACATATTAAATGAGAAGTAGCTTCTACCTGTAATGAACAGTTGTGATTCATTTCATCAGGCAGTTTATCACTAAAACCATACTGCAGCCTAACAAACTGTGGAGTCTGCAGAAACTAATATAGCATTTGTATGCACTAAGAACATCCCAGGAAGATCCATAAACCATGTGGTCTCAATGGAAATCTCATGACAATACAAAGCCGGTATCTTGCCATTCTACTGCCAAACAAATGAAACAGAAACAAAAACAAAAAAGAGAAACCCAGGTGAAATAGGGTTCATCTCACCTGGTGACCCTCTACCAGCAACGCATCCAGTGCTCATCCATTCTCAATGGATTTCATAGGTACTTCCAGCAAACATGTCACAAAACTTGAGGTGGGTGTCTGAAATGAAAGATTTCAATTGATTTCACTAGTTTTATTTCACTCCACTGACTCAAGAGGAGTTTGCATGACTAAAGTATATTAATGTCTAATTTTTATATCACTCATGTTAGGATGTGTTGCATTTCTTTGTTTAGTGGTTTTTGGCTAGCATGGGAAAATTGACAGAGCTGGCATATTAGGCAAAGATTTCTACTTCTACTGATTGGTGAAAATGCAGCCAAATTCATGAGCCTAGAGAAATGATATACCAAAAATGGGAAAGGTTCAGTGAAGTAAACAAGGGTGATGAAAGACTTAAAATTGCTTCCGTGTGTGAAGCAAATGGATAGGAAAGGACTGCTTAACCTGGAAAAAAACAACTATCACCAGTGTCCTTGTCTATATACAAAAGAATTATGAGGCCTTGATAGGCATTAGTCAGCGGTTAAAATCTTGCAGTGAAGCTAAGGATTAGCCCAGGACTGGCACTATGAATTTATGGCATTAAACTGTCTTTTTATCTGAGCAAAATTTGAATAAAGTAGGAGCTCTTTTTCTGTAATAAGAAATGGCTATTCATAGTCATATTAGATTGAATAAAATAGTGATAGGAAACTGAAGACATATGAAAAGCAACAGTAATATCTCATCCTGTTTTTCCCTTCTGCACAGGAAAAATGAACAATATGAACAATATGGAGAGTCAGGCAGATGTGAGGTGAGCCTGAAAACTGTGTGCTTTCATGTAAGAGTTTCATGTGTTTATAGTGCCTGTAACTTTACGTATTTAATTGAAACAACATTATTCTTAAGTTATTATAGCATAAAGCACCCAGCAAACATCTTAATACCACCCTAAAGAGATCAACTCCCTTACAAAGCTTTTACCTTATACAAAATCAAGAAAACAGAACTTACTAGCACCTACCTGAAACTAAAAACTGCAAAATTAAGACAGGTATAAAATGGTGCCAAAACTGACAGCAGCTGGGTTCTTCAAACAACATTTTAATAGAAAATAAATAAATAAATGAGAGGGTTGCTGTTTCCCTTATTGCAGTAGTAACCATAGAAACCAAACCCAGGGGTTATTTTCATTCACAAACCGTTTTTTTTTGTGGCAAAACAAGGAATTCGCTGAACAAATTGATGGGTTTGATCCTCCAAAGTGCAGCTGCAGCTCAGCTTGCGTTTGTTCCAAATGTGAGCAGGCACCTACCAGCACTGCATAGCTATCAAACAACCCTTGGAGAGGAAAAAATGGTGAAGAAAAGGGGTCCCCAGGCCTTTCTTTTGCCTTTCTAATACAGTCTTGTGTGTGTCAAAATACATTTCTTATACGGAAAATAAATCCTAATCAAAGATTCAACACATTTTATGCCTTAGCCTAAAGTTGACTCTTAGGCAGAAAATATATGGAAAACTGGGTTTGGCTGTGAACTTTGATCATGCCATTCTTAGTTAGAATTACTTGAGTTAGCCAGGAATTTAATTAGACTTATACAGTGCCAACTAATTTTAGCATTGTAGAAATTCACAATTAATTAGCTGAAAATCTTCTCTTATGAAACATAAATCCTCTTCCTATTCTGCTTTATATAGTGAATAAAACATTGTTCCATTCATTTCTTTTTGATCTCCTGAAAGATGTAAAGCTGTACATTAGATCATAAAATACACTGATGAGTTTTCTCCTAAAATCTACAGTCCACATTATTATTGATTGAGGCATTAACTGATACTCCTATTACATTTCTGTAAGATTATATTCAGTACTACAATCCTGTATCCAACGAATTATTCTATCATCTTTGGTTATTTAAAAATATTACTTTCAATAAGCCACTGAATGTCACTTCTTGTTAATTAGTAGTTTCAATGACAGGAATATATTCTAACATTAAGGAATTGTATGCATATAATATTAGGTTAAAAAAAATAAATATAGTGGTTGCATATATTTTTATAAATTATTTATCAAAAACTTAGGCGACAATGTAATAGAAAATGTAACAAGTTATAATACAACATGCTTTGCACCTTATGAAGTTATAATTTACTCACAGGAATAAAAAATACAGTTTTTGTTCTGTCTCTATTTATGAACAGATGTTTCTTTGTCTTTTTATCAAATCCAGTTTATTGATAGAGATGCACACATAAGCTATTGTAATAATTGGCAATAATCTACTTTTTCTTTGAACACTGTTGCTAAATTACATAAAAATATCTTTGTTAAACAGAAAATTGCAAGAACCCCTATATTAAATACTTCTAATTAAAAATTTGGAGGAACTGTTTTAATGTAAAGAATAATTTAGTACTTTGTAGTGGTAAGGGATATAAAATTGACCCAAGGAATCTCAAGGGCATCCAGAAAAAATGAGATTGACGCATTTAAGACAGTCATAAACCTAAGCACACAGTAGTTCTTGCCTGTACAGAGCTGATGGAAAACAAAGCTACCTATTCAAGACAGTCTGTGTCTATGGCTTGACAAGGTGATAAATCTGTATCTAGGGTACTTGGTAGCATATGAAAAAGTTCAACAGTCCAATGACATGAAGGACTGAGTCCATCCAAATTCTTTTTACAACTTCAGATTTGGTGAAAAATTTGAAAGGGTAACCTTGTCCCTCGGTATCTCTACAAGTCTGTCTGATGTGGTAAGTGATCAGATCAGTAAAAACGTAACGCCCTTGTATGTGTTCTGTATGTGTATGTTCTGGCTAACCTAGCAGATACGTTGACTCACAACTGGTCCAGCTTTAGTGCATTCTTCAATGGGGTATTATATCTCACAGATCTCATATAACTCTGGTATAAACAGAGAGAAACAAGCAGTGTGATAACACGCTTCAATGACCCTAGCTAAGCAAGTTTAGCTCCAATGCAGAAAGCTAGCTCCAAGATTATGTGGTAAAGAATAAGGATGATAGAACAGCACAGTAAATGAGATAAAGCATGCAGCCTATTATAGCTCAAATGACTTATGTCCAATGTAATGTTAGAATATATCCTTTCTTGTGTACCCTGGTGGGACAATTCAAACTTAAAATGCTACTTAAGTCACAAGAATTTTTGCATGTGGATGCAGATGAGTTTGACACATAACTCAACTAAATTGTTAATAAAAGAAAGAGTTTTATTTCAGTTTATTTAAATGCTACACCTTCTTTGTCATGCCAAACTTAAAAGCAGTACAACAAGCCATTTCAGTTTACAAAATATGTATTGCTTTCTCAAGTGGCAAAAACGCCAACAGACTTCATCAGAACCAAGATTTCATCCATACTGCCCCATAATTTACCCTTTAGCTTTAAGCATAGCTGAAATCTTTAAGGGCAAAATCTTGAATTAGGAAATTTAATGGCAAAGCTCCCATAAACATCAATAAATGCAAGACTTAAAAGTTCAAGCAGAAAATGCTGGGTGACCCATCAGTGAATGTCAGATTAAATCCAGACTTGGGAAAATTGTAGAATATAGGCAATGAGGACTATTAGGGGAAAAAAGAAAAAAGAAAAAGAAGAACCAACAACAAAAACAACACTCAAATGACAGACACTTACATAGCAGATTAGTGGTAAAGGTATTTAAATGTTCTTTTTTTTCCCTAGCATAGCACACACAATTTTCATAACAGTATATTTTCACCTCTCCTGTAACCAGTAGTTTTCTATCCAGTTGTGGGAAGAAAGGTGTACTTAGAACAGTCTAGACAGCACAGTTCTATGTGATAAGAGCATAATATTGCAAATTAATGTCTATCTGCCTCTCAGAGGAGGTTTCTATTTGGGAGAGAGCTGCTGAATAGATCTGTCATCATAATACAGCTATAGCATCCAGTGGTTTCTCCTGCAGGAAGCGGCTGAATTGTGTTTCCCATTTAACATGATTTAAAAAAAAAAAAAATCATCAAAGAAGCAGGTGGAGTAACTTACTAAATAGTGCAAAGACAAATAGGTAGATTAAACATTACACAAGGCCTACAGTATGGGAGGGGCAACTTAAATGAGACTGGTATAAGTCCTTGCCCTGCAGAAATCATGGCAAAAAAACTCATTTTTAGAAAGACAAAGATTTCACATCAATCTCTGTGAACAAAGCAGGGCTAGAGTATAATTCTCTCTTTAAAAGTAACTCAAGGGAATGAGACACAAATAGAACATGGACCTTGCACCAGATCTGCTAAATTCACATGAACTGTAAAGTAAGGGGCACTGTTTTGGTCACGAGCATATATTTGCTGTTAGGGACATGGAATATTTTTGGCTTTGAACTGCCTTGTAAGTTAAGCAAATATATATACTTTCAGGAGCTTCTTGTTTGCTTGACTTTTCATTGCACCTGCAGTTATCTAGGGTCTTCTTGCACCGTCGGTTCAGAACATATTTCACTGTGTAATGTCTTCAATGTTTTTGACGTACATTATAGTACAACAACTGATTTTATGCTATAGGTGCTAAGCTAACAGACTTTTTTTTTTCTTTTTAAGGTGTTACACACTTAGATTTGTAGTTGGCGTAATTAGCATAAATGAGCTTATTACTTTTGGTTAATACTGCATATTACATCAGATTTTAGTAGGAAGATTTTTCATTTACTCTTTTTTTTTTTTTTTTCTGTGTTTGTCCTTTCTCCAAATATTCTTAATTTGTTGCAGTGCTGACACAGCAATAAATAACACAAAATTTGATCCTTACTTTTGTAATGTTATATATATATATAACTTCTATTATAACTTTCTTATTTTCTACTTTATTGGGAAACTACAGCTTGTCTTAGTTTCTGAGCAGACACTTAAGGAAATCTTATTTTTATGTTATTTGAACTACAGTCAGATGAGCAGGGCTCCATATTATTTAGGCCGACTGTTTAATTAGCAAAGAACACACTGGAAAAAAAAAAAAAAAAAAAAAAAAAAAAAAACAACTACTAAATCCTTGATGCTTGTTCTGAAAATATAGAATGTATCACTTGTTATCTGATATGATAAGATATCCCCTAGTGGTATTAAACTCTGTAACCTTACAGCCTCCATTACTTATAAAACAGATGTTTAAACTTCTTGATGCACACAAGTGTATGTAGAGTCACATCGTTTTAAATCTAATTAGTGTTTAATAAGCCATTGGAAAAGTTGTCATTCAGCTCTTACAAATTAATCCTGATCTCTTAACACATGCTGATATTTTGAAACAGTAATTATTCTGAAACAAAAAAGAGGTCTGAGTTAGTCTGAATTAACATAAACAGCTCCCATGATTATTTTATGTGCTTCCAGCAGAGAGGTGTTAGTAGTCTCCTCATGACTCGATAGGAAAAACTCTCTAACAGAAGGATTAAAAATGTTTCTGCATGATAGTCAGCATTTCTCAATAAAACACAATTAATACAGATCAGAATGGAAGCAAGAAGTATGGAGCTTTCAGAATGACAGTATGGCTAGAGTAATGTACCTTCTTTGTTAGCAAATTACATGCAAACTGAGCCTTGTATCTGCTAATAAACCTGGGTTCTTTCCAGCTCACATACTGGCAATTAAGACTGTGCTGGAAATAATTGACAATTCTGTTAGTGATGCATGTGTCAGAAGGGAATCCAGTTGGTTTCCCAGAGTTGGACTGGCTATATGCTACCAGGAATAATAATAAATATACATATTCATACAGGGACATATGGACACACACATGTACATGTATATATTCATCTATATCTGTATATATGTATATTTATATAAACACATGTATTATCACAGTGTTACACACCTGTGAGTCTAATTTCTGGAAGGTTTACCTGCAAAATGAATGCAATACTTGCTCTTGTACCAATACAAACCCAATGTTAGTGCCATAGACTTGAAAGTGCAAGGACTTCACAGTCCTTCTTTCCTCTGGAGCAGTGAAGGGCATGGATAGAAAGGAGGGCAGTAAATGTAACATACTCAGTGCTTACCAGTGATCAATAAATACAACAAGAAATATTTTCAATATTTATTGCATTGACATCAGCAACCTGGATGGAAACTAACATTTTCTCTCTTTTGTACTGCATAAATACACATATTCTTTTTGGAATCAAAATTTTCAAGAGTGAGATATCTATTTCACAGAGCTGATTATGAGGCTTAGATGAACAACAACAACAACAAAAATCAAATAAAAAAAATCAAAACTGGAACTTGAAGTACAAAAGATTATACTTTTTTTGTTTGTTTGTTTGATTCAACTGCGGCTTTCCTGCAATGGCATGATTCTGGAAAAAATAATAAATAAATAAATAAATAAAAAGAATCAACAGAAATCTGATTCAATGGCTAATTTTGAATGAAAAACGTAGGCTTCTCCAAAAGCACCGACTAACAGCATGTGAAGTAAAATTCATCTACTTACGGTAAATGACTTAAACAGTCACAGGAATGTTGAATAATTCTGAGACTCTAATAGATAAATAAATAAATAGATAAATAGATAAATAAATAAATAAATCTGTGAGCAACAGAGTGTCTATATACTTTCATTCATTTTTTTCTTTTTTAAACTAAAATTTGTTTACTATCTAAATTTCTGCATAGTACTTTTTTCTCTTCCATTGACTTTCCAATAAGGTGCAATGCAGGGAAGAAAAAAAAGAATAGGAGCAACAAAATGAAACTCCCATGTAAGAAGATCAGAAACAGATGGTAAGAGACTCTGAATATGCAGACTCAAAGGAGATCTAGCCAAAGAGAACATACAAACACTAGAAAACAAGCAACTCATCCAAACTGCATTGAATAGCAAGTAATGGGAGACAGGCAGATTCAACCAGGGCATGACTACAGCTGTCAGTAAGGCTTGATTCTCTCATCACTCTTGAATGATTTTACAAACCAATGTAGCTGATAATAAGATTTTGCAAGATAATTAATGCTAGAATGTTCAGCTGCCATAGCCAATGAACTAGCTGAGACCCCAGAAAATCTTTTCAGGCCCTGTATTTAACTTTCTTTCAATGTACTTTCAGTCACTATCACCTGAATGAAATTGTATCTGCTCAGTAACTCAGTTTCCAGCCAATGATGTTCACCCAAAAAAAAGTAATCCCTTTGGATTTCTACATGATAATAAAAAGAGCGCTTATAGCAGAAATAGGATTGAGGTAATATTGAAACAAGATTTCTTTTTTATCTTTTGGCTGCACATCAAAAAATAGGAGCAGGTTTTGCCACACTTACTTGGAATCAGAGCACTTCCATGGAGACCCTGACTGGTAAAAGACCAGGAGCTCTGGTTCTGAACTAACAATGTATTTGTATTTGTTTACCTTCATATGCAGGCTAGTCTAATTTGTTCATTCCACACCACAAAAGGGGTAGCCTCCATCTTGGTCACGCTTTGTTAGTTATTATGATTCTATTTGCATGACCGTGTTGTGGATGCCCTGCAGGCAAAACAGTTGAGCATTCATCATGCTAATGTGACAAAACTTTTTTTGGCATGATATGTTTAACTAAAAGAACTTTGGGAGGATTCAAACCAGCCTTTGCTTGGGTGATATGAAAAGGAGCCAAATGCAGCCAAATTAAAACTGCATCTAGCTGACCACTGCATAAGCTAACGTGCTGACAGAATCAGTGAATACAGTTCAGGAATAAAAGATGTGTATCATGTAGTTCATATCCCTCTTTCTCTGTTAGAGGTCTTTAGTGGTCCCTTCTGAAAAGCTGAGTTACTGAAATATGCTATCTCTCTTTCTCTCCTATTCCCTCATTTCTCGAAATAAAATGCTGTTTTATCAGGAAGCAGATGTGAAGTGTTAAAAAAAAAGAAAACATTTTTTAAATATCTGGCAGTAGATAAAGGAGGTTATAGTTTTTATCTGTAGTCTGAGGCACATTTAAAGAGGAGCTCTAACATCTAGAAATTTGTAGAGAACAAAAATGATACTTGCACAGACTGGGCAGCTGAGATGGTGAAGAGAATGGAGAACAACTCCCTAGGAGGAGAATGGCTCAAAACCACCTGTATCAGTCCAGATCAGGAGTTACTGAAGATCAATGTCATCTGTGCAATAAAGAATGCTTTTATTTCATTTCCCAGAAGACCAGAATAATAATTTAAAAAAAAAAAAAAAAAGAAAAAAAAAAGAAAAAAAATACTGAGTTTACCGAGCCATTTAAAACCCTACAGCAGTGGGTTTTTTTTTTTTGTTTGTTTGTTTGTTTTTTATAGTGCCGGCATCCTATACTATGCCAAGTGTAAGTCACTATTGACCTGAGCCAAAATGAAGTAAATCAGAAAGTTGATCATTTACTCTGTGTCAGGTCTACTGACAAGATTAGTTGGTGAAGGTCATGTGGCTGTTATCTGGGATTGCACTATCATGTAATTATCTCTAAATTAAGATTAAAGCCTACAATAGATCATTTTTTATGATCAATGAAATTTACTTTAAATACATGTAAATATCAGCATCTGTTTTCATTATGATTGTCATTACATTCACTCATTCATGGCAGTACTGCTCATAAACATAATTATTTGATGATACCCCATTCTGTTTCAAGTGAATGCTCAGAGTTGCCCTGTACCATGCAGTACTGGAATGAAACTAGCTTTGTGATCACATCTGTTGCTGAACCAAACAACCCTCTGAGCTCTTCCTTTAGTAACTACTATTTACTAGGAGTTCTGGATGAAAATAATTTCTTTCTCATTGTAGACTGAACAAGAAGTATAATAAAAATTCTGCCATAGAGTTTGGAGCCCTGCATTCAAATCCAGAATTGGTATAGAGGAGAGCAGATGTTTGCACCTTAGTAAGTAGTGTATTTCCTATAATATACTCTGTTTTGGGGTCATCTATATTACCAGGTTCTCTCTCTGAGCACCTGATAAAATTAAGGACTTCTATCTAACATGAGTCTCGATGTAAACTGAAAACTATTACAAGAACAGTTGCAGAAGTTGTTTTACTGTTAGATGATGAAAAGAAGCAGGAAAAGTGGGGATGAAATATTAGACAAAGAGGGCCTTACAGAGAAACTGGTAGATCCTGATTAATGCCAGTGAAGTACAGTGCTTGTAAGCAACCACTAAATAATAGCTGGAACCATAAGGACCATTGGTCTAAAATAATTAATGTTGCCAAACTGTCAGTGAGATTCAGTGGGTAACGAGGAAGCATTTGTCAAACAGTTAAAATAGACGATTTGGCAATGAGGGTGGGAGTTTTTAATACTTATTGAAGTCTAAGGCTTTCCTCCTTATTCCCTCCAGTGTCTTTTTTTTTTTTTTCTTTTTGGTTTTGTTTCATATATGGACTACTTCTGCCTTTTGGAAACCCCAAGAAAGTTTTTATTGATAAAAAATATTTTACAAGGAAATACAGAATTAATCTGAATCAACCCTTTGCAGAAAAGTGGCATGAGATTATGGGCAACTGTGATTTTAGACATCTTTACAGAAAAGTATGGCATCAGAGGGAAGTTTAAATCATGGCATTCCTCAAAACTTGGTCCTAAGTGTAATAAAATTTACTATTTTCTTCAAAGAGAGATCTATGAAAAGAATGCTGATGACATTTTTAATATTAAGAGATTTGAGAAACATCATCCATATAGTGAAAAATCAGGATATCTATATTAATAACTAGATGACTGTGATGGTTGTAATAAGAGAAACAAGATGACCTTTGTCAGGTTGAAGTTCAGTATCAAGAGGCTGAAATATAAAAATACTTTCTAGGGTAATGGAGAGACTTGCAACTAGGAGCAGAAGCAGCAAAGAAAAATTTTATGTACTAGCTGATGAGAGGATGACTGACCCTACTGTAATCCACCAACAGAAAGATACAATACTATAATATAAAAATATAGAATTTTCTAACAAGAAAAAAAATAGGGAAATGATTTTGCCATTGTATGAATTAATGGTGTTTTTTTATATCTTAAATACTCTATGCAATTATCACCAGTCCTATAGACAGAATTCAAAATTAAACAAATTCATAATAATATAAAGAGAAGATTGAAGAACTTGCCCAAAGTTTATGCCTGCACTTCACTTACTGGACTTAGCCAGCCTACTAAAACAAAAGCTAACTTCACTTATCTAACAATGTATCGAGATTGAGGAGACAAAACAAACAAAAACAAAACAAAATAACAAAAAAAAAAAGTTTTGTCTGGAAACAAAAATATGGAAGGACCATTGCTGACCAATGATGATTCTACATGCACATCTACATGGGCCATGAAAAAAATATAAATATAAATATATATATATATATATATATCCGTCCTAAATGTTCAGGAGAATGCTGAATGCTCCAAACTGTCAGAACAGTGACATATGATATACCTTTGCAACAGATGACATAGTGGCAAAAACCCTTAACGATCTGTAAGACCGAAGTTGATCCATTTATGAAAAGGAGGATTACAAGGCAGGGCTGCGTTTGAAAGCAAGGACTTGGATTCAGTGACCCTTGAGGTCTCTTCTAGTCCCATGTTCCTATAAACCATAACTCCTGTAATCTTATAAACTCAAGCATACAAGGTAGTGTCTTTGAAGCATACAACGCTATTTCTGTGATAGAGGAAGCCACTGTCAGAAAATGAAGCCCAAAGTTAGGATATTGTTGAAAAACTCTGTTAGCAACATTGAGCATTAACTTCTTAAAAATCTTCTTTTATGAAGTACATCCCCTATCTGAAGGATATATATACCTTCATCCGTTACATTCACCTGCTCACTTTTCTTTCTGCAGATAAGCAGAATTGTGAGTGAGGTTAGAGAACATTTTAAGCTTCTTGAACTGGTAATTGTCTGCATCCCTTCAGGGATCTTGTCTAAAGCTCTGGCCTTGACAGTTTGAAAGGTACAGAGTGTATTGAGATTTGATAAGCATTTTAAAAGTGAACATTGATCCAGTATTTTAAGCAGTTGTCCCATTTATCTAGAATGACCTATGTGTACCTCTGGATTGATGGATGGTAAGTCACGGCTGTTAATTGATTTTGGAAAAAAAAAAAATCCATAAAAGAAACAAAAGATAATTAATAAAAATGATTATGTATTGCACCGGTTCCCAGTATATTGCTAATTGAAAAAGAACTTAATCTTATTGAAGAAACTTTTCCTCAGCATTTTTTTTGATTTTGAATTCTTAAAATGCACAGTAGAGAGAATGATTAGCAGCATGCCTCAATTGACTAGAGAAAGAGGAAACACTTCAATTCAATCCCAGGATGCATAGTTCGTAAGCAGAATTCCCTAGCTGTCCCCTCACAGGCAATTATATTCTGTAATTAACCTACTGCTCAATTAACAGAGCATAGCAAATAATTCTCAATGAATAATTTATTTGATTAATTTAGCCTTTTTTTTTTCTTTTCACAAATTGTATCAGAAGAAACTGGGAAATTTTCCAAGATGTATATATATATATATATATATATTAATCTAACATTTACAGACATCAGTAGTAAATAATTCTTGGTTTGTGGTTGATATTTTTTAAGTTCACACTATTAGTTCATATAATTTAGGTATCTATTTACATAGGTTATTCATAAGTTGCTATGTTGCATATAACAAAAAGCAACAGACTGGTCATTTTTTAAACCCAGCTGTAATATTTACAGTTCATAATATAAACTGTCTTAAGTCACCAATTCAACAATCAGAAGTAAAATATTAAATAATATTTGTTGTAGCTATCCAACAATATTTCTAAATAATAAGTCTGAATATTTCCAGCCAATTAATTTGTAATTTAAGTTGAAAATAATATTTCTGACTAATTGAAATGCACTGGCTATATATGCACATGCTTGTGGAAAGCAGGTATGGGATCATCAACATGACAGAAATTAAATTTGTTTTTCTTTGTAATTGATCAAGAATCTGAAGAAATTTTTACTCTTAAGCTCACTAATGCATACTATGGCCGAATCCCGTATTGGGTTTACATGGGAAGAGCTTGGTAGCAGGGGGGCTGCAGGGACAGCCTGTGTGAGCAGAGCCCAGCAGCTGCCCCATGTCAGATCAGAGCCAGCTCCAGCCGGCTCCAAAAGGGACCCACCACTTACCAGAGCTGAGACAGGGAGAGATCCCGTTGGGCCTCTGGGAGAGCTTTAAGAAAGGGAAAAAAACCCTGCTGCACCACAGCTCCTGGGAGAGAGGAGTGAGAAGCAGCCCTGCAGCCCCCCAGGTGAGTGCAGCAGGAGGGCAGGAGGTGCTGCAGGCAGGCAGCAGCAGTTCCCCTGCGGGCTGTGCAGGGAGAGGCCCCCGGTGGAGCAGGCTGTCCCCCTGCAGCCCATGGGTCCCCCATGGAGCAGATCTCCACGCTGCAGCCCCCCCGTGGGTGGAGGAGCCCCCGGTGGAGCAGGTGGATGTGGCCTGGAGGAGGCTGCGGCCCATGGAGAGCCCCCGCAGGGCAGGAGCAGGCCCCGGGCCGCAGCTGCAGCCCCCCCGTGGAGAGGAGCCCCCGCAGGAGCAGGGGGTCTGGGGGGAGCTGCCGCCCAGCCGGGGGGGACCCGTGCTGGAGCAGTTTGCTCCTGGGGGATGGATGGATGGATGGAGCCCGTGGGATGGAGCCGTGTGGGAGCAGTGCTTGAGGAAATGTCAGTTACCTTGGATTCTCATACCTAGCAAGAATGACAAAAACTGCAAACTTAAGGATAGTCTGAAAGTCATCAGATATGTTTTTCAGTAGCCATGGGGAGCAGATATGCGAGGTGAAAAATACATGTGTGGTCTGCTTTTTTAAGGAACAATCATGCTGTAATCTTGGTTTTCTGAATCATAATTATTTTTCACTTAGTAGTCTTATGACTCACTGCTTTTTGATTATAGGTGGAAATTATATGAAGTATGAGTCACAGAATTTCCTGTCCTTTAATATTTGTCAGCTCTTTCTGCTGCACTGCTCTCTCCCAGGGAAAAAATAAGAAAATAAAAATCTCTGAAACCCATAACTTCTGCGATTGCTAATTACATAACTCCCATAATAGAACTACATATGTTTGGGTTTGTCAAAAGTTTTTTTCCTTGCAGTAGTATAGGTACTTGTTAATTTGTCTTGTTAAGGTAGCTACTGAATGTCCAGATTTCCAAGAGAAGGACCACCACATGCAGAAAGCTTAAAAACCTATATTGAAGGAGCCTGATTCTGCCACATTGCATTTAAGTCAAATATATCACAGCTCTCCAATTCCACATCTAGAGCTCTGGTTCAAGCAATGGTATTTGTACATCTTCCACAGGACTATGCTGGCAAAAGTTACTGTTTTCAAAAACAAAAATTAAAATTCTACTCAGCAAATATCTATTATTTTAGATAATAGATATTTTAGATAGGTTGTTTCCAGTATAGATTTTGTTCCAGACAGTGTGGTCTATATCTTAGGAGAGAAGGTTTTTCAATATCCAAACTCTATCCAATTAATAAGATAAATAATGATAATAATTATTATTAATTAGATTTGCAAGGTATCCATAGATATACCTGAAATCTAAAGACACTAAAGCTTTTGCTGGCATCTTTCCGCATACATCCTGTCATGTACTGGTCATGCACTGATAGAATTCCTCTTTGGGACAAAGTCTTCTCTCCATTAGTGTCTGTTCTAGGTGCTGTGAACCAAGCCACTCCAAGAAACTTTTAGTAAGTGGTCAGGAAACTTGAAGATTCATTATGCAACCACTCAGACGTAGCTGCGTTCTCTGTGTTTCCCTGATAGTCTCACAGCCAGCTGATTATTGTGAGATCTGAAGTACTCATTTATTCCCTATTACTTTGTGCAGATAGGCATCCTCCTGCTTCAGGCAAAAGTTGGTGAATCTTTTTCACTTACCTACAGGTATGTTCTTCCTCATGCCTAGAAGCAGTGTTGATACCAGCTAAATGATTAATTTGCCCTCAAGCATGACTAAGGATCATACGCTAAGGTTACCTGCAGCGTCCAAACCAGTGTGCATTCCTACAGCTTGGGCCCTCTTGAGCTTGGTTTCCCCTGTGATAAATGATAGTGCTGTTTATCCAACAGCTCTGTGGTTTGGGAGCTTGTTAACAATTCGCTTCTTTCTATTTTTTCAATCCTTCTTCCTTCTTGAGGAATATGATCCCTGCCAATTTGTAAGCAAGCCTAGGGAGTTTTATTCCTTAGTCCTGTCCTATGATCATGGATTAAAATGTTATCAGTAAAATAATTTTAAACAATCATTAATATGTAATAGGTTCCAGTTTCCTTGAGAAGAAGATCACTTAAAGTCATGGCCCTTACTGCCAGGTAAGCAAGTTAACTATCAAGCTACTTCAGAAATAATTTAATTTCCCTTCTGTTTCTAGAGAGGATGGAGAGGGGCAGTCATTGAAATCTAAGAAAGTGCAGAGTCATGAAGCCTAATCTGAGGTAAATGCTTTTTTGCAACCCAAAGTGATGCTCCTCTGCTCTTGAAGATACTTGATATGTCCCTCAATCTAGCTTCCCCTCTACTCATTTAACTGGCTTCCTGTTCTCAATTCAGACATGCAAGTCCTCACTTCTGTTATGCAGAGAACTGTAATGCAGCTCCAAAGGCTGGGCTCACAGCTTGATGTTTTAAGGATGCAATGTTCTCTACTAAACTCCTCAGCTTTTGGCAGAACTAGCCCAGTGGCTTTGTTTTGTGTCTGTGTAATTAGTCCACAGCAGTCGTTCTGCACAGTATTTTCCCAGTACTGGGACATCACATTGCATTAGAAATGCTCTTTGAAACAGGTATCAAATAGCAGGGAGTCCTAAATGAGTATCCCCTGTCCAAGCTCACCTCCTAGAATATCCCAAAGTACTTACAGGGCATTGTAATGCCACCACAGGAATACCGCACTGTCTTATTCATCTCAGAGCCCTCATGTGTTATATTCTGCATATTGTCAATGCATGAATGCACCGTGTCCTAAAAGTTTTGTAGTCATTTCCAACATCTGACATGTAGCCACAAGCTACAGGAGCTACTAGATTAAAACAAACAAACATGCAAAAAAAAGACTGAGAATGAGAAAAGAGGAAAGAGAAGATTTGAAATCTAAATGAAGTAAACCAGATATATTTAAGTACTTTTGCTAACACAGAATACTGTGAATTTAATTATAAAATCTTAGTGGACTTCTGAGTTGTTGAGATCCTTTCAAAGTTACATTCAAGAGATCAAAGCCAAGTTTATTGAAATTAATTTAAAATGTGGATTTAAATGTACGACAGGCTAATGATATGTTAATTAATACTAATTACATTAAGTTACATTAATGTGTTTGTAAATATCCATTTCCAAAAGAGAGATAAATGTATAGAAGCAACAATTTTGCTTTCAATGAAACTTGAAAAAATAAAAACAACCAGCAAATGCAACCAAATGAAACCAAAAACTCGTTTAAAAAAGAAAGGAAAAGAAAAAAGATGGACTGTTACTGGTAGAGTTTTTTTTTATATTCTAAAGCATTTTTAATGTAAATGTAAATTTAGACTTTTTATTTATTTATTTTTGAGACATGCAAATACTGTAAGGATTGTCGGAAGGTAAAGATGTGGTAGAGATCTTTTTCCTGATGCCAGCTGCAGAATTTACCCTTTTGTAAACTTCCTGTGAAAGAAGAAAATAAGGACAATATTGTGTCAAATACTTTTTTTTTTCCTTTAATTAACAAAAACCAATCTCTTCCCCCTTCCTTTCTCCTCCTCCTCCTCCCCCCCACCAAAAAAAAAGTATCTATATGTTTTGGGCTGGAAATCAATATATGTTTGGTTTTCCTGGAAGAAACATTACTATCAGGAAGAGCATAGGTAGCCAATGGTATCTTTACCACTTGCACATATAAAAATATAGTCATAGTAACTACATTTTGCAAGAATTTTAAAATGAGTATTTTCAACTAGATCTCACTACAAAACAATTAGACAAAATATAAAATAGTTTTATTTAATTAATGTTATTGTTGACCTCCACACTTGATCCCTGTGTGTTTTGAAACAATCATGAGGTCCTAACCAACACGTATACTGTGTTTTATTTGAACTCCCCTTATGGTTGAAGATGTACTTCTATCCTCCCAAATTTTTACTGTTGGAAGGAGAGAGGAGAGGAATTGACCTAGCTAGTGCCATCTCCATCTTCCCCAACTTCCCTGTTCGTACCACTGAGCATAGCCTGGAGAGTTAAGTCCACCATGAGGATCACTTGTACAGTGGACTTGAAGTCCTCCTGCAAGCCAAAGATCTTTACCCACAGAATCTCCTAGCTAGAACTCTGAGTTTGACTAACATGGAATGTTACATGTAAAAGGGATTTTCATATGTGTTGCTATTGACTTCATTAATAATTAGTTTACTCCCCATGGGAAGGTAATTTGTTTTGATCTTGTTGCCATGAAGCACTTAACTTATATTCAAGAAAATTTAACTATCATCCTACAAACATTTGGTTAATCATTTGATGTCATCATTTGATCCTAACCTAGGAAGCCTAAGAGGATAAGAAAGTCTTTCATATGAATTCTGAATCTACAAGTGGACGCTTTAAAATCTTCCAAAATGAGTAAGTAGTCTTACTTTGATACAACATATATACACTATATTTTATTTGTTATAAAATTAAATGTTGACTCTGATGTGGAACCATCTGGACCATAGGTCGTATGTTAATGATGGAAATGTAATCTTTTTCTTAAGCATTTCTGTTCTGGGGTGTTTTCTTGAAGGTGTGACAAGATCTTTAAAACACAATAACATTATAATATGACTCAATTTTTAAAAATGGTGATACGTTTTTATACTTAAATATTAACATTAGTATCACCTGCACCTCAGTTTACATTCATCAGGAAAAATCACTAAGATATGTGAAGCTGCAAAATGTATTGACTATCTCCTTATTAACATCAGCCATAGTATTAGATGATTTTATGACTCATTCAACTACCATATCTGACAGATTCAGAAAAAGTTAGGAAATCTAGGTTTTATATCTCTCTTACAGTAGACTCCAAACTGCAAAAGTGTAGTAGCTACTGTATAGAGGGTTTGTTGCCTTTTGATTTAAAAGAGTGAGTTCTTAAAGGCGTATTGACAGCTTATGCAAGCATTTAAAATTTAGTTTGGAGAGGTAGGCTGGAATCATACACATAGTAGTTTATGACTGTTTTCTTCAGCAAGTTCATCAATAAACTCTACCTGCTGTTCAATTACATGGGCACAGCTGGTCTTGAAAGGCCATATATAGAACTGTGGAGAATTGGGCAGATACCCTAAATTTAAGTTAATGTTCTGAAAATGGGTAAAAGTTTAAGCAAAGCGTATTATGAAATCCAATGGGAAACTGATGATGAAAAGGAGTAGTTCGGTGGTCTTTAAAAAAAGAGGAATTGTCCTCTTAGGTGTCATAGAAAACACAAAGAACTGGAAAGGACTTAGTAGAAACCAATTCATGAAGAAGGGTATCTCATATGCTATTAGTTGGATTATGTCCATTTTGAGAGACAGAAGGTATGTTAAAAAGCTCACAGATATGGAATCATCTTTCAGATATTTTTATATTGGAAGGATTTTATATTGAAAATCTGATTAAAAAATACAAATGACTCATATTCTATTGGCCAAATTACTGAAAATGTTACATTTCTGCTTGAGTAGTCTATATGGTATATGATAAAAGAAAGTTGTGTATTATAGATTTAGTTTAGTTTGGAGAATGATATTTTTTTTAACTGACAAAAGCCATAACAACATCTTATTCTGATTATTGGGCAAAGGGTAGAGAGGCTTTCTCTGTGGCTGCTGCTGGCAACAATACAATTTGCTAAGTTTAAATTCGGATGCCAAACCTAATTCATTGATGCTTAGTATAACTAATTGAATAGACACAATAAAAAAGAAATCAAACCTTTTTAAGGTCATAGGTCCAAAGACAGCGATGCGGGATTTCAACCATCCAGATGCCTGCTGGAAAAGCAGTACATCAGGCTGTAAGCAATATAGGAGACTCCTGGAGTGCATTGAGGATAATTTTCTGGTCCAGGCACTAGACAAAGCAAGCAGAGGTCTAGTGTTACTGGACCTGGTGCTCACCAGTGCAGCAGATCTCATTAAAGTGGTCAAGACTGGAGGCAGTCTGGGCTGCATCGAGCACACCCTGGTTGACTTCATGAAGAATATGATCCTGGCAAAGAGTAATGTCAGTAATGTTAAATTCTGAAATTTTAAAGAACAAGCTTTCAGCTGTTTAAAGAATTAGTGGGTAAGATCCTTTGGGACACTATCCTTAGGGACAGAGGAACTGATCAGAGCTGGCAATTCTTTAAGGACACTTTCCTTAGAATGCAAGAGCTCTCCTTCCCCCTGTGTAAGAAATCAAGGCAGGAAAACCTAAATGGCTGAGCAAGGACCTTGTCAAACTGAGTTGTAGGCAGGAAATGCACAGGCAGTGGAAGCAGGGACATGTGGCCTGGGAAGAATACAGGGATGCAGTCTGGATGTGCAGGGATGGGATCAGGAAAGGCAAGTCATGGATGGTACTGAGCTTGGCAAAGGATGCAGAGAATAACAGGAAGGGATTCTCTAGGTACATTGCTCAGAAAAGAAAGATCAAGAAAAGCTTACCCCCTCTGATAAATGAGAAGGGAGAACTGGTAACAGTAGATATGGAGAAGGTTGCGAAGGCTCAACAAGTTCTTTGCCTCACTCTTCACTGCCAATCAGGCTTCCCACATCTCTCATTTCCCTGAACCTGCAAGTGAGAGCAGGGGGAGCAAACTCACTCCCTCTGTAAGTGAAGAGCAGGTTTGAGGAAACAGGCTGATGTAGTTGCCAAGCCACTCTCCATATTTAAAAAGTCCTGGTAGTCAAGTGAAGTCTGACTGGAAGATGGGCGACATAACTCTCATTTTTAAAAAGGGTAGAAAGGAGGACCTGGGGAATTAGTGATTGGTGAAAGTCACTAATCTATCCCTTGAAAGATCATTGAACAGATCCTTCTGGAAGCATATGCAAGACAAGGAGGTGATCCAAGACAGCCAGACCAGCTTCACCAAGGGCTGATCAATCTGATGGCCTTCTATGATGGAGTGACTGCATCAATTGACAAGTGAAGACTGACCGATGTCATTTACCTGGAGATCTGTAAGGCCTTTTACATAGTCCTGCATGACATCCTGATCTCTAAATTGGAGAGAGATGGATTTGAAGGATGGACTATTTGGTGGGTAAGGAATCAGCTGGATGGCCACAGCCAGAGAGCTGCAGTCAATGGCTCTGTGGCCAGGTGGAGACTAGTGACAAGTGGTATCCCTTAGGGGTCCGTCTTGGGAATGCTGCTGGTTAATATCTTTATCAATGACATAGACAGTGGGATCAAGTGCACCCTCAGCAAGTTTGCAGACAACACCAAGCTGAGTGGTGTGTTTGATACAGCAGAAGGAAGGGATATCATCCAGAGGGACTTGGACCAGTTTGAGAAATGGGCCCATATGAACCTGCTGAGGTTCAAGTCCAAGTTCAAGATGTTACACCTGGGGTGGAGCAATCCCAGACATGAGTACAGACTGAGAGAAGAATTAATTGAGTGCAGTCCTGCAGAGAAGGATTTGGGGGTTCTGATGGACAAAAAGCTTGACAAGAGCTTGCAGCCCAGGAGGCCAACTGTATCCCGAAGCATCAAAAGAGGAGTGGCCAACAGATTGAGGGAGGTGATTGTCCCCCTCTGCCCTGCCCTTGCGAGGCCCCACTCGGAGTGCTGCATCCAGGTTTGGGGCCCCCAGCTCAAGAAAGATGTGGACCTGCTAGAGCAGGTCCAGAGGATGGCCATGAGGCTGATCAGAGGGCTGGAGCACCTCTCCTATGAAGACAGGCTGAGAGAGCTAGGGATGTTCAGCCTGGAAAAGCAAAGGCTCTATTAAGATCTTGTTGTGGCCTTTAAGTACTTAAAGGGGGCTTATAAAAAAAGGATAGAGAGCAACTTTTTGCACCGTCAGATAGTGACAGTACAAGGGGGAACGGTTTAAACTAAAAGAGGGGAGATTTAGATTAGATGTTAGGAGGAAATTCTTCACTCAAAGGGTGGTGAGGCACTGGAACAGGTTGCCTGGAGAAATTGTGGAGGTGTTCAAGGCCAGGCTGGATGAGGCCTTGGCCAACCTGATCCAGTGGGTGGCATCTCTGCCTGTGGCAGGGGGGTTGGAACTGGATGATCTTTGAGGTCCCTTCCAACCCAAACCACTCTATGATTCTGTGATTCTATGAAAGTGATCTGGATTTGACTAATAGAACTGACTTTGTTCACTTATAGAAGCATTTTTTAAGTTACTGCTCCCCAAGACCCTCCTGATCTGCATTATTTGGATTATGCTGTATGGTTCACAGAGTACATTGATTTACCATACTCGGGTCCTTGCTGTACCTACAGTTGCATTGCCTTCCTTTCATCTGTGTCTATTATTTAGCTGGGATCAACTCATTCCCTGTGTTGAAAAACCTAGTTTGAGTTTCTGTGAGTTTCAGCTTCAGTGATCTGTGGTGTTTCTCCTCCCTGAGCCAACCCCAGGACTGGGTGACCTGGGAGGCTGGTGGTATTAAACCACCCAACATACAGATGTAAGGCAATTCAGAGAGACCAAAGCTGTGCCTCTGGCCTTTTTTCTGGACATTGCTGGTCTTTCTTAGGCTGTGTAGGGAATGTTCATAAATATGGCAGCAGAGGCATCTCTGCACCTGTGCATAATAGCTAGGAAAGCTATGAGAACAAAGCCACAACTTTCCTGCCCCGGAGAGCAATTGAATTTCCATCCTCTCATAAAAGTAACTGGGAAAAAGCTGACTTTCAGGTGCCCATTTCAGTCTTAATTATTACTGGCACAAAACTGAAACAGGGATGTCTCTGCTCCAATCTTTCTGTCCAAATGCTGCTCTCATTTTGTTAGATTTAGTGCTGCAAATGTGAATATGCCCAGAAAGTGGATAGAATATGATTTTTTTCTGCTTGGGTTAACTTGTAATTGCACCACTTTCTAGGCTGAGGTGCTGGCCATGTAGTTTATATTTTGTTTCCCAGCATATGGATAACAGCTATTTGCTGGGTCTTGGAAAGTATACATGTTTTTTTGAGAAACTACAATCAGAGCAGCAGTGTGAATATCAAATGGACACAATAGATCTCTGTTTAAAACTCCCACCAGAAAACTAAAGAATCTTAAATTATTTGAGTTAATAATTTACTTAACAGGTTTGCTGTTCTAATCTTGGGTCAACAAATATTTCTGTCTTGCAGGAAATATTCATGGCAGGATAATTGCCCTCAACTCCTGAATTTTAATTAATTTTAACTTGTATGCAAAATAAATCACTATTTTATTACATAAAAGGATGTATTTTGAAAGTATTTTTGTTCTAGTTCAAGCTATAGATGAATGGAAGAAAGTGTTCTTAAAGGACCTATTTACTGTTGATACATCAGAGACTTTTTTTTCACAAATACAGGAACAATGATTTATGCACTGTGTTTTAGAGCATTTATAAATAATGACATGAGATGGGAATGACTTAAAAGGAGCAGCTGTTCAAACTCTTAAAGCTGTTAGAATGAATATGCACATAGATCTTGCTTGTAAAAAGGGATTCTGGGAGTTATAAAACTAGAGCTGTGTAAGCCTGGGACTACCTGCTCTTGTATCAGGTTCAGCAAACTGACAAGAAATCTGCCAAATTTGTCAAATGCACTGTGCCTCAAAGGCAGTTAGGAAGTATTTTTTAATTGCTTGTAAGAGTACATGGGATTTTGAATTCATTAGGAAAGCAAGTATTGCTACACTGTAAAGTGCCACCAAAAACGTGCTGTCTCTCCTCTCTCCCTTCCTTGTCTCTCCCACGTCCCTACCCTCCTACACCCCAATACAAATACCACATTCAGACCTTAGAAGAGGATGCTTTGGAAGGAAACATATCATAAAATGATAAAAGTGCATTGAAGTTGTTTTAGAAAACTTCAATATATATATATTGTGTGCTGGAAATTAATGTTCATTTAAATATTTGAGTCAAAATATGAACTGCGTGACTTACATGCTAAGTGATGGGGCTGCCAGCTCTGCTCTAGAACTCACCACCCTGGTGGAAAGGCCTCAGAACAACACCTACACAGTACTACACAACGCTTATATTCTTGCACATGGAGATAAATAAATGGCTGGCAGCAAGAGATATGTGTACCCAAGACTCCAACTCTGTAAAATGTCATCTACTGGAAGATGGTGAATACTGTCTTTTGTCACAGACATTATAAAACCACTGCTAGATGGATTCGAGTACTATTAATAGCTATAGCTAGGAATGAATGCATATACCTGCTGTTGTAGATACTTTTTTTTTTTTTTTTATTTGTGGTGAAGCTTTATTTAGTCATTTAAATGAGTAAGTGAACTTGTGTGAACACAAAACCAGCACAGACAAACAAATTTTTTACTAAAACTTTCTCAGATTCAACAGTCACATACAAAAGTAAATTGCCTATATCAGTGCTTGAATGTGCGTATTTCATAGTACATCAGTGTTATGAAAATTTGAACATGAGAATCAAAATTAATCCCTCAAGGCATGAATCCACTTAGAATTAAAGTTCAAGTGGTCATTTTATTATTCTTATTTTTATTTTTTTCATAAATTACATCAGAGTAAACAAATACATGAAAATGCTATCACATTTTGGACATTTAACCCATTTTATACCTCAGCTTTACACCATTTCAGTAGTAGTACATGAAGTAAGGTGGTAAAGTACTACCATTTTTAGATGGATTACTGAAAATGCTTCTCAGAGAGTCATTGAATCTCTTCTGGAAAGACTAGAAATTCAGAAGATATTATGGAAAATTGCTTCTAAAAGAAAATAAAAATCTGCATGAAGTCATAAGCCCTTTATAAGATGCCTGCTGTTACCTGTAGCTGTCATGTGAGCAAATAATGTACCTTTCGGGAAGTGCAACACCAAGAGGAAATGAATTAGAGCAAAATGAAGAGTCTTGGGACTCTAAAGGGGAATTGCTATTTGTGACTGGATGCATCCTGTTAATAAAATGAATTCACCTGGCATTTGGTATACCTTTGCTCTGCTTTCAACCTGGAAAAAAAAAAAATCTTATCTAGGCCAAAACCTCAACATTCTATGCTGAAAAAAGCCAGAAAGTCAAGGGGAGTTTTACTTCTATTGCTGTTTGTACTATCTTTCACCACAGATAATTTAATTAGGTATAGGAAGAAAAATCAGCAGATGTTATAAAATTTTATTGTGTAGATATCTACAGATGCAAAGTATTGATGTAATATGCCACCTGAAAAGCCAGATCTTGACAGATGTACCTTGAATAAGATGTACCTTGAATAATGCTTTTTCCAGGTACCATGCCTATGACTTATTTGAGACATAATCCACTGTATAATATAAATAGAAATATTGATTAGAATAGTGGCATACAGAAATAACATATAAATAACTGTAAACTTGCCCTTTCCCTAATTTGCCTTCCTCATTAGTGCAGAAATATTTTTCATGTTGTTGTCATTGCTAGAAGCTATTTCTTATCATGCACCAGCTCTCACTAGAAATTAGAGCCATGGAAACTTTGCATGTTGCTCAGTTGCCTGGAAATTTGTATATTTCTCTCTACAGAAAATGACTTTGTAAGGTAGTTAGAAAACAAGCAGTGCTTGAAGGATGTAATTTGAGTATCAGATGAATGTTCCAAGAAAATCAAAATCTCTCCTTTTATTAGGTATGATTAAAGGAGAATCAGAACCTGAGTTTTATGTAACAAAATACTGTTATAAAACTGGAAAAGGTCATTTGAAATATGAAAGAAGTGATTTACTTATGACAGATTTGAAGAGCACATTATGACACATTTGAAGAGCTTTCCTGTTTCTATCTGCATCTAAAAATATGCATTTTAAGATGCAAATGTAAGAAATGTTATTAAAACTTGTCTTTAAATAGCTGAATCTACTTACATATATGTTATATGTTGTTGTATTTTGTCAAGGTTTCAGAATGGCAGACTTAAAGGATGATGTTGTAATGAATTACCTTGTAATAGATAATAAAAAAATGGAAAACAACTTTATGAGAGTAGGACTCACAGTAAATATCAAACCACGACTTTAATTCATCATTAAAGTTTCAAATAAGGCACTAAAAATTGGATTGAGCTGCAAGATAAGGATATGATCAAATTTACTTAAGGTACTTAAATGGTGGATTCCTTGAGAGAATTTGAGACTTCTCAAAAAAATAACCAACCAACCAACAAAAAACAACCCCCCCCCCCCCCAAACAAAGAACAACAATAACACCAGCAACAAACTGCTTTAAAATAAAATAAAACAGCATCCTTTCTGACTAAAAAAAATGAAAATAAAAAAATTATGGAAACATGGAAAATTCTTCTTCGCCATCAAAACAATTTTTCCTTGAGGCATCTGAGATTTTGAATTCGATGTTCGTCTGTGAAGTCAGTAACCTACATCTCATTCCTTTCCTCAGTAGAAGCAATGAGCGTTTGTTATCCTGGTTTGTAAGATCCTAGAAGAAAGGCCAGGATTTATTTTTTATTTTTATTTTTTTTCATATACACTTTTTTTTTTTGAGGCTGCTGAATATATATCCTTTGTGTTTTTACTCTTACACAAAAAGAGAATGGTAGTGACACTGAAAGCAAAATAGCAATGAAGCATATTTAAAAGCTATCCAACAAGACATTTAACTGTGATACATTTTGTACAAACTAACATTAAAAATCCATCAGTGTTGTTATCTGTGTATACTCCTTTGGTCATAATTTCATTACTCTAAGATTCATTGTACAGCCGTTTAGACTGTTTAAACAAGGATAATATATGTTTTTCTTTTAACATGGAAAGATGTAGAAGCACAAGATGCATTGTCAATAACTTCTCTGAAATAGACCCAATGGAAATAAGTTTATATTTTTGTAGCTCATAGGGACATTTCTTGAGGATATTCCACTCCTTTAAATCTTTAAATTTGATCCAGTGAAGATTTGCACCTACAAGGAGGTTGATTTTCTAGTAATTGAAGTACAAAATGTCTGAAACATCCATGCTCCATAGCTTAAGCAAAATCCTATTCACCCTGTATCATTTTTCCTAGGCAAATTGTTTGTCTGCTGGAGCACGGGCTGGAAGGGGCAATAAGTCAGGGCACAAAAGCAGCAGAAAGCAGATGAGGTGAAATTTAAACTGCTAGAAGACTAGTAAGGATACTAGATATACTAGAGACAATACTAAAGTGTGTTCTACCAGAAAAAGTTTCTTTCATGATGTGGGCAACTCTAGCTTTCTTGGTCCTAAGTGAAGAACAGTTAACATTTGTTCCACTACTCCCACATCACTTACCACTTGTAGGCTCAGATGCAAAGGTTGCTTTTACAGGCAGTAACTTTCATCTCCAAGAAATATGCATGCCCTGAACCTTCAGTTGAATTCTGCGATGTTAAATTTCAAATGACCCAACTGATATCATGTTTGCAATTTTCAGGTACCAGGTTATTCTCACAAGAACAATAAGTACCTGCACCTTCGGCACTTTGAAAATTTGCTCACCAAAGCCTGCAGTTGGGATTTCAAGAGAAAATAAATTACTTAAGAGCACAGGCTCTGCTTGTGTTGTGTAGGACTATGGTCCCTATGTGTTTTCAAAAATATGCATATCAGATTTTCAGCAGTAAACAACAAAACAATCTTTTTTTTTTTTTTTCCCAAAATGTAAATACAACAAAAAGAACTACAGAACTTGAAAAAAGTGTCAGTAAAAAATGTGATTTCATGAACTTGTTTTGTTTCTATTTTACCCTGTTTGAAATGCCCATTGATCTGCATTTTTAGCATATGCCCTCACAACAATTAACATTTTTATGATTTTTAAATCTATATTTGAAGTTCTTTTTAGGGAATTAGTTTCTATTCTGACTAAAAAATGTCCTTAAAATATAAGGACCAGTCAGAAAAAAATGTGGGTTCAGTGATACCACATGTACAATTTTTTGCCTCAGGTGAAACCTCAAACGTATATCAAACACTTTTCATGAATGTTGGAGTTTTCTATAGTGTGTGTGCATTCTTTTCAAACATTAAGTACAAGAGCATAACACAATATTTTATTTTTGAGAAGGAAGACCATTATTCTTGCCCCAGATTTGCTATAGTTCCCATTAAACAATTTTTTTCCAGGCAATTTATTCTGACATTAAAACAGTGGCATGAATGACTAGTTTAGGAAGGTTTCCTGAAATTACTAAACATTGTATTAATTTATCCTCTCTTAAAGTACTATCTAAAAAAAATCCTTCTGCACTACAATTACATGTTATATGTTATAATATATGTTATAATACAGTTATATATACAGTTATACGAATATTAGAAATAAATTATTTTGGCCAGTAGTAGGAATGATGAAAACAGGGAAGGGTTATAACCTAGTAAGTTAAAAGGAGAGTATCTGTATCATCATCTGAAATAGAGTTTCCCATTCCCTACAGTGATGGCAGGTTTCAGTGATTATTACTGTGTAAGTGGAAGGTAACTTTTAAGCATTGGAATAAATGGGTACCCTTTCATAAAGTTTTGCTGATGCTAATAAACAAAGATAACAAAGTTCTTTTTTTTTTTCCTCTTTTCTGTTTTGTCCTCCCAAAAATACACTTTTTCTTGTGTTATAGATCTTACCTCAACTCCAAAGAGCATTTCTTTGTGTTGGTATAAACATCTCATTCTCTTTTTAAGAAAAAAAAAAGGGGGGGGGGGGTGGATGCTTTGAGGAAATAAAGACTTGAAAGGGAGAGAGTAAAAATTGATGGGGGTAGGCCTGCTTCACAGGGGAAAACCAAGACCTCACATATTACTAAGGTCGATGAATGGAAAGTTGTGTTTGGTGAAAGTCTGAAGAGTGAGGAAATGTTACTCCTGTTATTTCCAAATCTGCCATGTTATCAGGATATTGACAAAATGCTGAAGGGATTAAAACTAAAACTGGGAGTAAAACTGGCCCTAACATTTTCTCTAAAGTTTTGGATTAGTTACATAAGGATCACAGACTTAACCAGCCTTTGGTACAGCACTTAAGAAATAGGGGAAAAAAAAGAAGTTGCTAACTTAGAGAGGTAGTAACCTACAATCAACATTTAATGGACTGTGTGTGAAAGGTTTTTAACCTTTTATTACATGGCATTGGCATTAAATGAGACAAAAATAGCCCTTTGCACAAAGTGTCAATTCCGTCTTTGAGAATGTCCTCAGTTCTAATACTTTTCACTATTTTAAGTGAGTGAATCTCCCAAATTAATAGGTTCCCTAAGAAATTAACTTTTTTTTTTAACAAACAACTTTTATGTGTTTATTTTTACACACAGAAAAAATGCTGAAAATGCCTTTTTGTATTGATTATTTGTAATGCTGTTTCAATGCAAACAAAAGGCACTTCTCTTATATGCCTGGTTTTCCCCAAATTGTTTCAACTGAGAATCAAATAAGGGCTTGCTCAAACATAAAGTACTTTTCATGTTTGTGATGCTGAAATGGAGCACCTTCTGTCATTGTGAGATTTTATATTCTGCAAGAATATTTCATCTGCTTCATGTGTCCTATTAATTTAGAGTTTGCCTCTCATGAATTATATGCATAATTTAGTGCATGACAAAGTACTTTTTGTGAATCCAACTTTTTCTGAAGTTTGTTCAATTTCCATGTGTTTAGAAGTATATATTTAAGTATATATATATATTTAACTGTGGTTGTGTAAAGAATCTTACAGAAGGTCTCATCTCCAATTCAAGAACTATTCAAGTTTTGTCTTCAGAAGTCAGTAACAAGGTTCTCCCTTACATCTTAGTTACAAAAGCTTCTTGAGTTCTGAGAAACTTTCAAACTTTCAAGTTCTGGCATATGAGCAAAATTCAACCATTCAAGCCTTTTGAAAGAGCTCAGATACATTTATCTTTTTATTTCAAAGCAAAATTGCACAATTAAATCTGATCTCTTCTAATATATTGCATGTGATTTGATACAATTGAATAAGCTTTAAACATCCCCAATGATACATCCTTCGTGTTTCTGGATATTGGTTTCCTTGGCCCTGTGAACATCTTAATTTTTAACACTTGGGTGCATAATTTCATGGGGCCTGGAGAGAAAAAATGCCTTTCTGGGTTTCAGTTTCAGCCTTGACATTACTCTAATTTGACTCCATTTCTGAAGTGGAAGTAGTTTTCCAAAGGAAAGCTGCCTCTGGCTGAAGACTCTCTTCCATCTCATCCTATTCTTTCTGTGTGACAGCAAATAAAACTTCTTTAGGTAATGTGCACTTAAATCTTGGGGCTAATTCATAGTAACAAATACTTTTACTACACTACAGGGATGCTTCATAATTATCTAGATGATGCCAGAGCCCCATTAGCCAAGCACATTTGGGGGAGGAAAAGTGGCTACTTTTTTCATATCTATTTCTGTGTTGTTTTTTTTCCCTATCTATAGAGTTACTATTTTTGAGAACAATTGGAACGCTTCAAGTTTTTTTTCCTACAAAAGCTCTGATAAGAATGCAATAAACTATAAGGTGTACTCCTATAGATCTTTTTTATTTGGTACTAGATTTACCTGATTTGTAATACTGCACAAAGCTGATTTTGCAAATTCCATGATTTTCCACTGCATATCTCATGGCTTTGCCAGCCTCTTTAGTTATACATGCATATATACTGCACCTAGAACATCATTAACCCTCAAGAATTGGGCAAGAAGTTGTGAATGATATATCACAAAGGGTAAGAGTGAAAAAGAAGAGTTAAGTAATTCACAGTTTTTTTCATTATATTAAAAGCATCTCTTTTATATATAATTATGCATCTACTTAAAATGTTAATTTCATTTATTTTAAAACAGTGTGTTGCTACTTTTTATCTTAACATTTTGAAATTAAGAGGCACTGATCTACAAAATTTTTCTACACAAAAGTATAAATACCATCATTAAGCTGTAACAAAAAGGATCCATCTAAGTATTACTAAGTAAGGTCACTGATTAAACCTCCATTTGTGTCAAGGCTTATAATATGTGTTTAAATGTGGTTCTCCTACCTCCTCATTACCTTTAAAATGGCTTTTTTTATTTTGGGTGCCTAAGATTTAGGATGAAATATTATACCTCAGCATTTAATTATTAATATTAAAATGTTATATCAGATTCTATACCAAGCATTCAACCAACAACAAAGTTCCTTAATCACAAGAATCAGACTGAGAGAATCTTTACAGCCTAAGCCGTAAATCTGTTATAACAAGAGCATCTTGTTGTTAGTGTGTTGGATACAATGGTGCAATGACAACAGTCTGAGAGAAGCTCCTTCTCTGTTTTCCAAGATCCAATAATTACCTTCACAAAGGACTCAATCTAATCATTGAAACAGCATGAGTTTAAAAAGCTTTCAATTAGTATTTGTGCAAGATTTTATTAACATTAAGCTAAACATTATAACATTACAACATTATAACATTAACATTAAGATTTTATTAACATTAACAACTATGTATAAGAATTTTATGACTGGGTGACTATTATTAAACTCTTTCTAGACCACACTTTTTGTCCATCTTGTGGAATCTGTAATCTGCTGGCAAATATACAATGTTTAAGAGATAAAAGTTATACTGTCAAAAGTCACCTTCTCCAAAAGTTTATTTCCTTAGACAGTATAAAGTTCTTATTTGGCAGGAATGATCAAGGCAAGAATGAAGTGCTCTGGCAATGCAAAGTGCTACAGTATTGAGTGCATGACAACCAAAAGATACAGCTTATGTACCTATACTGGGTTGCAGTTCCTAGGTAGGTGGAAAGAATATTGGGAGAGGAGGACTTATAAATGGTTAATAAATCACAACTGGGCTTCATTTGGATGATATTTGAGTTCCATGGGCTTTTCAAGGTTCTGTTATCACAGACATTCAGTATGGAGTTCTGGAGGAATTAAGCATTATGTGGCAAATCGACTGTTCCCTGTATCCTCATGATGCGCCATTGTAAGCCTTTACAGAGGTCAAGTTTCAAAGGAGTACCATTAAATGGATCAGATAATTTTTAGCCGTTTTTTTTTGAAAGATATATATTTGTCATTGGAATTGAATTTCCCTGAACTGCTCTGATATCACAAGAACTCATATTTAAGTGACATCTACAGTTCTGTTTCTTTCCTGATGCCAATTACATATTTGAAAAGACCCAATTCCCTTCTGGTTTATATCATTTTCTGCATTAGAATAAACCCTTAAGATAAGTTACAGTTTTATTCTGGAGAGGGAGAGAAGAGTTGTGCCCAAAATACCAGCTTGCTTTATGTGCTTATAGTTGGAATGCCATTTTAAGCAGAGAGTAAAAAGATTTTATTTTCTTTTGTTCTGTGTCTGTTTGTTTGTTTCATTCCAGCTGAAGAAAGACCATGAAAGACCTACAATTCTTGCATTGGCTCTGTTTTTAATAGGTCAAAAAATATTTTTTCATGTATGAATTAGAGCATGTATTTAATTCTGAGTTACAATGAACTTCTTCTAACCTCAGCAATGTCTTTTGTTCTTACTTACATAGGTATAAATTGAGTGTAATACCACTTAAGTGAATACAATTCAGTGATAATTCATCCATAGAAACAAAACGCAAATATGTTTTGGATGGAGATCAGAAGGTGACTGTCAATTGCTGTTATGCTTTGGTTTAGACCAAATCAATTAGATGGAATCAAAGTGTTGATACTGAGGGGTGTCTAGGTCCATGAAATTTTCAGTAACACACTTACAGTTGCCTATATGTACCTATGTGTAACAGTGTACATATGTAAATATGTAACTATATGTAACAGTGATATTTTGATGCCATGGGCTATTTCACATGGAATCCCACTGCTGGTTGGGACTCTCGAAGACATGATGTCATATCTGTAGCCACACATGAATTTCTCAGATCTCTGTTATCCTAAAAAAAAAATAGGCGGCAATGTGTGGAAAACATCAGACCAAATACTTTTATTTGGTGACTTTCTACATTAGGAGAAAAAATACCAAAAGAAAATCTGCCTTGAACTGAACATAACACAGCAGCAAAAATAAACTGTGGCTTAGAAAGCTATATAAAACTCTTTGGGAAGGGAAATAGCTACTGTTTAAGCTTGAAGAAGATTTAAAATGGCCACATGGATGGAGATGGACTGCAAGTAGTTTGAGTAATAGCAATACACAGAAATTCTTTTTCATAACTAATATATGTTTTATTAAAGTTATAGAATATATATTGGACCCAAGACTGCTTTCCCCTCAGGTGGCATGCAGTAACTAACACTATTTAAGTCATTTGGGGTTCTACCAGAATAAAGCTGGTGTAAAAATATAATCAAGACCATTTCATCTTCTGGCTGCAACCCAAAAATGTATTTGGATTCTCTTGTGTGAATTCCAGTAAGAAGACTCTGAAGACTATTATTAGTCTGAGCTGGGGGGCGGGGGGAGGAACCACCTAATGAGCTACAGAGATTAATCAAAGCCCCTTAGCACCTTCCCATCCTCCCTCTATTCAGTCTGCTTTCAGACATAAAACCTCAACAGTAAATTCATTGCTTGTTTTAGCAGGCTGACTGTATCATTATATCCCCAAGTTAATGCTCCAGTAGTCAAGCTGCTCAAAGACTTTAGAGATGTTACTGAAAAGGAATAACAAAAAAAAAAAAAAAAAAAAAAACAAGCAGAAAAGATAAAAAGTAGAAATAAATAAGAAAAAAATCTGTTTAGACCACTGCTGTAAGTCGAAAGTCCACACACTAGCTATTTTAAGCGTGTTAGGAAACTATCAAGAGTTTCCTTTTTTGAGTTCTGTTGGTATCAGAACTTCCCAGAACTAACCAGAGCTATCCCTAGGTATAGAAATGTATCTTTATGCTATGAAAAAATGAAAGTATCAGTCAGTTATTGTACTACAACAGCACAGTACTATGCACTGCTGAAACACAGTGGGAAACAAACTCTGCCTCTAAGCATTTCTCAAGGTAAATAGGCAGGAAACAGGCAAAGAAAAGCAGAACAGTAAGTGATTTTCCCACAAGTCAGGATTGTAGCAGAGACTTTGAATGAAATCCCAAGTGTCTTTGAGGCTGTGCCAAAACTGCGGAACTTGCTCCATCTCCCTTTCCTGCTCACATCTCTGAGCAGATCACCTCAGCAGTGTCCACCAGATCTCTATGTTGTCTTCCAGGAGCAAATGTTGCTATCAACAGCTCACAGTTCTTTCCTTCTTCTTCGTTAGGTTTTCCCTGAATGTAGTGTTCCTTCTCCTAATGTTTCTGTTTCCTTTGACCATTTCCATGCTAGAAGAAATTTAGTGCTTATTTTGAGAACAATGGAACACTTCCATTCTCTTATAGGAAAGAGCTATTTGCAAATCCACACTCTAAATTCATACTCACACAGGAAGCCAGCCCCACTTCTCCAGTGTTTGCTGGCCCGTGTCAGTTGAGAAGAATTTAGGATCATATGAGCACATGGGTTGGGTGTGTAGAACGGTGTGCGTGGCAATCTCAGGAGAATGGTGCCACCTGACTCTCTTCTTCCCCCCCTCTCTTTAGGTTACCTCTATTCTCAGGAGAATATGACATCACTTTATTAGGGTCTCTTCACCAGGATTGGGAATTTTGTAAGCATAGCTATAAGTGATTTATAAGTACATATAATTTCCTGGATAATACGCACAATAGCTACTTGGGACTAAAGTGCATTAGCTAAGCATTAGTATGCTCACCACTCCTGATGCAGACATCTGATCAGACTACTAGGCAGTCATAGTCATACTGTGAGGTATAAACTGCACTGCTCCTTCTCAAGGGATGAACCTAATCTTGCCTGGCTGAATCTTTCATTTCTGTTTCTTCATTTATGTATTTACCTATTTATGGATTTTCATGTCAATGATTCAGCCCCTAAGTACCAAGAGTACTGGTAGTACTAACTACTAACACTAACTGTTAGTACTGACTACTAACACTTCACTACTTCACAAACACTATTTGCTTTTGCATTTCTCATCTTGCAAGCCTAAGCCTTTCACTTACAAACTGTCTTGCAGGCAAATACCATTCTTTTCAGGAAAAAAAAAAAAAAAAAAAAAAAAAGTTATATGGAAGTCACATATCTGTGCCTCACAAAACTGGGCTGCGAGTCACACCCAGTGGTTACACAGCAACCTACCAGCACCCTTACATTCAGTGACTACAGGCAGGATTCAATGCATCCAACTTTAGCCATCCATAGTCAAAGATCAATTGTATGGAGCGAGAAGAGCACCCTCCTGAAATGAATTAATCCTGCTTAAGACGGTTTTCCAAGAGGTGGGGTGAATCACCTCCAGAAGTTCTTTCTCTCCACTGATTGCAAAGGGAGACTAAGTTACTCGTTTTGAACAAAAGTCTACATGCTTTGGGGATGGGAGGAAGAGTGTTGGAGATGATTATCACCCTACGTGATCAAAAAGATTTTGTTGTAATGATACAGAAATGGGATTCCAGGAAACTGCAGACATCTACATTATTAGCTGTGGTCACTTGACAGTGAAAGCTTTTATATGAAATCACTAAGAAGCCAGCTTTCAGTTTAATCTGAATACATTTTTTCCCTTTTTTCTCCTGTCTAGGAATCTGCACTTTTAAAAAGATTTTATTTCCCCTGGAAATGAAAGTGCAAGGTACAGAAGGAAAGTCCTTGCTGGTCTACACAGGGTCTCACCTGTGTAGATGAGGCCTCATGAACCTGATAGGCAAACATACTTGCTTCAATACAGAGAAATCATAGAAATCATAGAATCATTAAGGCTGGAAAAGAGCTTCAAGACTATCTGGTCCAACCATCACCCTGCTACAAATGTCACCCACTAAAACATGTCCCTAAGCACCAGAACTAATTTTCATAAATTCTCAGCAAATATATTTCTTAATCTATGCTCATTCATACAAGGTTCATTAGACCACAAAGCAGTAATTTCTCTGAATATAATGGTCGATGATGGAATGAGAATGACATGAATAATTAAATCAAAAAATTGAAAAGTGTTCGGATGCCATCTCATTTGCTGCAAAGACCTAACTAAATCAAAAGAACCTCTACAAACAAACATTTAAAAGTTGTTCAATAGATTTTATTTAAAATTAAGGATTAATTTAGTGAGCTGGATTAGAGAGACTCCTCTGCAAATAGATGTCATTTGCTTCTTAAAATTGGATTTATTTGCAGGTGATGGCTAATTAAAAGTAAAGACTGTCTCTTTGCACTGCAGGCCAAAAAAAATATATATATATATTGTCTAATCCATATTCAAAACCAAATTACTCATGACAACAGTGCACAGAGTTAAACCACTATGTGATAGTGCTGCAGTATGCCCTGTCCTGTAGAGAGCTGAGTTCAAGATCAAACAGAGATTTTGCTTTGTAGACTGATGGAGGCTGGGAGACTGTTGAGATCTAATGAAAACATTTTCCTCTGGGAGGTTTCTGTTCATGTGCAGATATCTAACACCCACTGTGAGTTAATTCAGAGTGGCATGAAGCAGTAGCTTCACATGCACAGAGGCTTTCTGCTGCTTGGTGAGCACTGGTGGTGAAGCATTGTAAAGCATATCACTTCACTACATTAAGGGATGTAACAAAAGCCTTTTTTAAGAAGGAGCATAATTGCATATAACTGTGATCTAACAAAAAGAAGAAGTACATATAAAGCATTTAGATGGCAATAAATAAATAAATAAATAAATAAATACCCATTTAGCACTATAATACACTTTTCTTATTCTTATGAGATGTGGAAAGAACCCACAGTGTTGAGGCATGGTATTCTGTAAATATGGTTTCCATAGAAACAGTGCTGAAAGTTTGCTCAGAGGAAACAAAGTCTCACCAAAGACTCGCCATGCATATCTTGCATGGTGGTATAGTGAGATATTTTCAGCATCTGTTCAATGAGTCTCCTGAAAGAAGATAACTAGTTTCAAAAAGTTCTGATCTAATAGAGATGCCTAACATCCCTAAAATGCTGTTAGTCTAAGCTACATCTATGTTATGAGGGTTTGCACTACCAGTGAAATTAATTGAGCATTAATACACCATTAAAGAGCTAGCCTAACATACTTTTCAATGCCTTTGAGCCTATTTGACACTGTAAAATCCTACTGACTCTAGTCAGGCAAAGTGAGAAGGACCAAAAGTGTTAGTGCACTTACTGACCCAACATAACTAACATTAAAAAAAAAAAATACAGGAAACATTAATCAAGTTTTTATGGGAGTTATAAATTTTACAGGTCTTATGAAAGAAGAAATTGTACAGATATGCAGCTTCTAGTTGTGGCTCACCAAACAGTGCTAATTTTCATTAGGAGATGATAACATCTCCTGCCAATAGTGTGAAAACTGTTTGGTCTTTCTATATTTTTTTCTCCCTTTGTCTGAAGTTCACTCCATAAGAGGAAATTGAGATCTCACTTTTCAGAGCTGCAGTTTTGCAACAGATCAACCCCAGCTTTTATAGTATACTTTTTGTTCTGAAGCGGGTAAACTGGGTAGTAGGTAAATTGATGTGGTAGGTCTCATTTTAGTTCTTTAAATAAAAGTTAAATTTTAGAGGCTAGGGCTTTTGAGCTTAGCATGAGGCAGCAGTCTGGGATGGACACTTGGGCTTTGGCTGATTGTGCTATAAAAAGTTTCTGGCTACTCTAGTGAAAAATGTCTATATTGTTTTTGTATGTCTTCTGTGTATTTCCCTGATTCATTTCTGTAACACTCAGAAGAAACACATCCTGAGAGCAGCATTATGTTGTTGGAAGAACTCCTTTTTTGTGTGTTCCATGTAAAAATTGAATTTTGTTTCAAGACATAATTTCATGATTTCAGTTTCTGTGCTATATTTTTGCCCTCAGAATTGCTGTAGGGATGAAGCTCCAAGGGGCCTTTAAAACAGCTTGGACTTTGGCAATGCTCTTGGCAAACACTTGTTTGTTGAACAAACCTGATCAACTCACTTCACTTATTTCTGTGCCTTATTCCCACACTTGGGAAATGAAAATGGTCACTCTCTACCTCATCTGTAGAACAGTTTAAGACCACTGATATATGTTTATTGAGATTAATATCTGTTAATATTTGCTTAGATGTAGCTTTGACAGGCTACAAACATATATATCTATATCTTATAAATGACTGTTTCAAGAATAAGGTATCTCTAACATCTAATGTTAGCAGATCCACTTTTCTCATATGTCTTGTCTTGTAATTCAAAGATTCTACTGCACTGAGCACACAGAGAGGTCAGGTTTGCACTGGAAAAGGAAAAGGAAAAGGAACAGGAAAAGGAAAAGGAAAAGGAAAAGGAACAGGAAAAGGAAAAGGAAAAGGAAAAGGAAAAGGAAAAGGAAAAGGAAAAGGAAAAGGAAAAGGAAAAGGAAAAGGAAAAGGAAGAAAACCACACAGAAATCACAAATCCCCTCATATAGGATACGTATTTATTGTTTTTCAATTTTGTAAAAGTCTTATGAAGTCTGATTCCTAATACCATGCCATGACAGGCTATCTGGAAGAGTAAAGAGGAAATAAGAGAGATGCTAAATAAGAATAATAAACTGAGTAGTTACTAAGCAATGACATGTTTATTACATTTCTTAAAACTTCCTCTCCCAGATGTACAGTGGTGATTACGCAGATGGTTAATAAATGTAAGAATATGCTGAAGTTAAGGAAGGAGATAATGTTCACAATTTTAGACTCTATAGTGTATATTTTCAATAATATTTTTCAAACACAGGTATGCATCTTCCCTTGTTGCCACAATAAGTTACTAAGAATTCAGATTAGAGTTTTTGTTGAGAAGCATTTTCAAAATTTACACTAGTCAAGTGGCTTAGTATTTCTGAAAAGGCAGAAAAAGAGTTTGTTCATCCCCTGAACCACTATAAACCCACTTCCTTAAAATTAATGTATGCTTAAAAAGTGAGTTTTTCAAAATAATCCTCTTGATTTCCATATTAACAGAATAAAACAGAAATTATGATACACTTAAAAAATCTCATTCAGAAGCCAGCTTTTTCCAGAGTTTCTAGACAGAAGAGATAAAATTATCTCATGATGAAGGGTCTGGGTTCTCAGGGACACTCAGCTTTCTGAAAATTAATGGTTTTATCTTGAAATTCTGTGTTTCCTATATTTAAAATGTAAATAGGACTCTGGAAATAAGAACCAAACTTCATCTAAAGCAATATTCTGCAAACCACAAAAAAAAAAAAAAAAAAAAAAGCAATACATATGAGACATCTAAGCTTCCTTACTTCTCTCAAATGAGGGTTAATTTGCAAAAATATGTATGTTGATTCAAGTTTGTCACTGGTCGTCATGGCATTGCTTTTATGCCAGAAGCTGCATATTTCCTTAGCTACTTATCATTCCCCTCTAGGCCCCAAAAGAGTGCAAATGGTCCTTACTTAAAATAAATAGATCTTTCATCTTTGCCCTGGCATATTCAGCAGTGCAATTATATAGCACTTCAACCAAATACAGGAAATGTGGGCAGCCTGTGTCTTTGGCACTAGGTAGGTCAGGAGAAAAAAAAAAAAAAAAAAAAAAAAAAAGCTTCCTCCTTATGGAGAGAAAAGACAAAAAGGAGATAATAAGCAATCTAAGGGAGAGGTTTGGATTGCTTTTTATCTTGAAGTAATGATTGCCCTGCAACTACACATGTACCTGGAACAGAACAGTTGAGTGTCCATTATCTATTTTTGCAAATTTCTTATCTATTTCAGATAAACAGACCTTTTATTCAAGAGCCAGAGCTCTGCTGTTGACAAGAATGCTTTCAATTTGGGATTTTCTTTCACTAGCTTTGTCTGAGTCCCCTGGCAACACTGTAAGAAAATTTGGGACCTGGATAAGATTTGGCACAGGGATAGCTCCGTATCCTTAACATGAACAAGGCATTCTGACCAGTTGCAGCAGTCTGGCCTGATAGTGAGAATCTGCTACAGAAAATGTTGTTGTATACTGTCAGTGTGTTTTACATGGAGTTTTTAGACACAAGCCTTCAATCTTGCTAGGTACTACTTTAAATGAATGTTATTACTGAAATCAATGAGAATAGCAAAGCGCATTAAGCAAACCCTGGAATTACATATCGCACTGTATTGGTGACAAGGTGGCTGATCAGAATATGCTGTAAAATATTTTTTCTATGTATTCTTAGTCCAGAATTATTTTATACTCTTATATGAACTGTAAGAAAGGACAGTTAATACATCAGTTACTTACTTTCTCTTTGTGAGGCTCTGTTTGCCTTGATCTAACTTGGTCCTCTCGAATTACAACCAAATTTTCACCAAGCCAAAGTTTATTTGAAAAAGAAATCTTATTTTAGCTGTACCTGTGGTTATTGTGCTTTATCATGATCAGTTTATTAATGCAAATGTATATAGGACATTTGTGATGCAAGAAATGAAATAAAGGAGACAAAGAATGATTGCTTGTAACTTCAAGATCTGCATGACCTTGAAAATAAAAGATCACAAAAGATCCAAAAATATGGTGCAACATAGAAATGATTTAAAATACTCTTAAAAGAAACAGCTGTAGCAAGATGAGAAGAAAACAGATAATTGACACCAGATGTCCCTCTCAGACAGTGATGAAAGAGTAATTACAGAGGGAGAGATAGCATCCTGCAGAGAGCAGATGAGCTTTACCAGCAGCTCTACAAGAATGCGTAGAGACAAACATGACAAGTTTCACCACCTCCTATGACATAAAAATGGACGTGAAGAAAAAATCTTGCCTTACGCATTCAGAAAGCAGATAGAGAAAGTCATGAAAACTTTAAGAGGAAAAATACCTGGGACAGATGGCATCACTAGTGTTATCATAAAAGTTGGAGGGAACCCAGTGAACCAACCAGAAAAGCTAATCAACTTGAACTACGGTGAACGAAGTGTCAAAGGACTGGAATTATACTATAATCACTCTTCTGCACTGTAAAAATGCCAAAGGTGCTAAGAGACATACAGCCTTCTTATAGACTTCCAGGCATTTCTTATGTTGTTGAGCACATTAGCTGAGCAATTGACTTTTGTAACAGCTACTGTTCAACTACCCCAAAATAGATAAGAATATTTTAAAAAATGTACTTTATGTTGATGTAATAAAGTACTAAAAGCACATCATCTCATGAGCTAGATAATAACCCACTGACAGACTGTCTATCTGTAAGCCTAGGTAATGAAAAAGTTATATATGAAAAATAAATTTCCCCCAAACCAAACCCTGACAAAATAACACACAACTCTACATGGACTCCCCAGGGAGAGGATGAGAGGGATCATGAACTACATGTGACAGATGCTAGCCAAAGCAGTTAGAGTTCTATTGGGAAGCAATTACTTTGCATTGATGAGAGTGGCTTAAGGATCTGCACAGAATTCTGAGCAAAATTATGAGCAAAAAGTAGCCTCTGAATATACCTATGCATCCTTTGTGAATAAATGTTAATATTTATATGGAAGTTTTAAATCTGTAAATGACAAGCATTTTCCGAAATTTACATCTAATATCTTCTTTAGAATTTTTAAAGTGACTTTAGATACTGATCATATTTGTCCAGAACCCAAACTTAAATTATGATCCTGAATTGCTAGTCACTTAAAATATGCATCTAATAAACCTTTCTGTATTTACAAGCTGCTGAACAATACTGCTCCCCTTGATTATATGTCTGTATCTTGTATTACACTGTAGAAAACAGCTTTCAAATGACCTTTTAGGTTTATTTTGTTTTGTTTTCCTAATTTGATTCTAGTTTGTTAATGCTGTATTGGTTCAACAAACCAACAAACAGAATTAGTTTTGAAGAACATTTTCATGACAATGGATATCTTCTGTTTCCTGGGGAATACTATAAGTAATTTTTTATTTTTTTTTAATCAGCTAATGTAGGTTGGAACACAGACAGGTGAAAGCATGTTAGAGAATTTTGTTTCACTGTCAAAATACTTCCCGAGGAACTCTAATTAGATAGCTTTTTATTTACACTTTGTTTCTAAGATACTCTTTGGTGAGAATATTTATTGATAGAAAAAAAATAACAGATAAACAGAGTTTAAATAAAACTTTCTAATAGGTAAGAAACATGGGATATTTCCCCTCAAGGGGCAATGGAAACCTTACTAAATGACTTCAAGGTATGGTTTAATTGTAATTCTAATTATCTAATTAGTATTATTAGTATCTAATAAGTATTCTAATACTTCCTTTACAAAGATGTTGGATTCAGAAACAAATCTTTGTGTGTTGAAGAGTCTTATAAAAAGATAATATATTTGTTGATAGATCACAGCATAATGCAAATTATATCTATTCAGTGAGCTCTGGATAGGAGCCATGCTGTAGTATGTTGGCTATTATCTATTCTTTTAAAAAGCACTGGTAAAATAATTTGAATGTCAGTCTAATGTTTATACTTTCTTGAACACTTGTAGAAAAAGTGAAAATGTGTGCAAAAACACATTTTTGCACTCAAGAAGATGTTTTTAATATGGGTGTATTTATGGCTTCCAGCAGTGGAATTTTCAGAAGGAAAATTAAAAACCCACAAAAAAATGTTTGCAATGAGGGTATGAATGTTTCAGATAGGGAACTCATGCCCTTCAAATTGCTGTAGGCATGGATTTTAAATAAGCAGGTTTCCACTCTTGAATAGCACCATTGAGTGTACTCCATCAAGACAAATGGCAGTCCAAACAAAGAACATTATCCAACACGTGTGAGATGGTAATTATGCAACTGTCATTAGTCAAATCAGCAGCTGCTAGAAGAAAACTCTAAGTGACAGATGGAAACATTCTTTTTCTTTTCCTTCCTCCTCTTCCATTTCCCTCCCTCTCTCTGCCTAGATGAGACCTTTTTAAAACTGGAACTGCCTGGGAAAGTGGGGTATTAAAAATAAAGATGAATCACGTTCTCTTAACTTGTGTTCAGCAGTGCTTTGAGAATTTGTGGAAAATAGGTAAATAATGAACAACATTGCCCTCTGATGGAGTCTGTTTTGCTCTGTCAGGATTAAATATGCACAAAAACATTTCATTTATCATTTTGTGGGGAGAAAGACAAAATTACTTGAAGATGTAGAGCACAGAATATGTTCTTTTGGAACAGATTTACTTGATTTAAAAAGGGATTGAAGTTTGCCTGAAGTAAAAGCTCCTCTTAAATGACTGCCTAGGTAGGCTCCAATGAATATTTCTTTTTAAGCATGTGACCTATGCCTTTGTAAATTCATGCAGACCAATTAAATTTAAGCAAACATTTAAAAGTTTTCTCAAACCAGGACCTCATAATAACATCAGCTTTTTCGTATAGAGAAATAGATAGCAGAAATCATGACTGCTGAATAAATCAGTGCCAGAAAATCATAATAAAGTTAAAAAAACCCTTTCAAAATTTGTCCCAAAAAGGACTGAACAAATACCAAAGTAGATTTTGAACTTTTTTGTTGTTGTTGTTCTTGGTATATTATTGACCAATCAGAATTGTGAAATATCATATTTCCAGGAATCTAATGGAAAAGAAAGAAGTTCAGAGTGGTCTAGAGTCTTTATATGTGCTTCATTTTCCAAAACCAGTAATCTGCATATGAGCTCCAACAGAGTTTGAAAACTGGGCTCTGCCAAAACTAGAAGTTCAAATTCTTACTAATCAGCATTGAATCCAAGTTCTCAAACATGAGGTTTCCCCTATTAGAAAAATCAGTATCAACAGTGGCTGTCAGTATAAAATGGATTTCCATGTTTCTCCCTTTCTACCATGTATGTGTACCCACTCATAAGCCAGGGCATAAAAATAGGATATATATGAATTGGCTTTTCTATTATTTGTATTGTGTAAAACCACAATCTCAGAAAATTGTTAAAACCAAAATCTCAGGGGAAAAAAAATAAAAAAATGATGCTTAACAGAAATAATAAATAGGTAAGTAAATAATACTTAGATGAAAAACATACCATTGGAATGGTTTACTTTTTGAGTGAAAGGATACAGGTAATTGGATAACATGCTACACACTGAACCAGAATAGGGTGATTAAGCTAACTTGTCAGTGAAGTCATCCTTGCCATTTCCAATATTAACAAATCTGACACAGCTAGTGAAGTCACTAGTGAAATTCCAGCCTCAGTGAAGTTCATGGCAAAATTTCCATTCATTTTAGTAGGTATTTCTTCACAACATTCAGCAAGCATGTCTTGAGTGCAGTAAGTGTTAAAGAGGTCCAAAGCAAATCCAATTCCTATATACCTCTTTTTAATATTCAGTATAAGTTGCAGTAAAAAAAAAAAAAAAAGACAAAAGCTAACAGTTGAATAAAGGAATATGTCTCTTGTTTGTATCATGTATATATTGAAAAATTATGAGCCACAAACAGAAGAGAGGAATTGCATGAGAAAGGTAAAATAGATTAAGTTCTCCATGCTGATGATCTGTGGAAATGTTTAAGCATATGACTATTTTCAAAGAACTTACTGTAAATTTCCATTTTTGTTTGCTTAATTTTGTTACGTATATCGTTCTTCTCAAAAGTTAGTTTTCCATTATAATAATTCTTTGCATAAAAACTCATCATAACATTTCTATACAGCTGAGTTCTTTATATGTCTTCTATGGATGGACATGTTTACAAAAGCATAAATACAAATTCATGTGATGAATGTGAAAGAGAAAATCTAAATTTTGACTGTTTCCTATATGTCGCATGATTGAAATAATAGCTATACATACATTTATTCCGCATGTTTCCTTTCCACTCTAAGAAAAATATATGTGTGCATACAGGCTAGGACATTTGTAACAAAAACACAGAATGGAAACTTTTTTCTTCCCTTTTCAAACTGCCCATGTATTTGAGATTTTCTTAAATAGACTGTTAGTTATTTTTAAACATACTCCTTCTGATCTGCTCTTAACAAGTTTTTTGGAAGAGTAGCATGAATGCTTATTTCTTCCTATTTCTAAATGTCCACAGTATGCAGTGCTTTTAGATTTCAGTAACTGCTTTCTAATACATCTTGTATGATAACTGCTGATGTTTAGAAGCCATGTCTTTTTTTTAGGATCAGATATCATTTAATGGAATAAAATCAAGAGCAGACACTGTTTTAGATATACAAATTTAATGATTAATTAGTTTTTTAAAATACTCTTAATAGAAATTTCTTGAGGAAAAAAAAAAAAAAAAGGTAAACTACTCAATTTCAGGCATATAAACGTAATATATTCCTTTTTAAATAATACCAACTGCCTCATAATCTTATAGATGTATAAATATGCCGGTAGCAAAATAAATATCTTCTGTAAGATGTCCCTGAATATTAGATCAAATAATGTTTCATGAAACATAACTGATCTCTTTATTACTGCAGCATGCCAACGTCTATCTTATCTCTTAATTCAAGTTCACAAACTAATGGAGTACACCAGCTGCATGTCTTGCTTGAATATTTGGCTGGTTTGATTTATGGCTGTTGAGAGGTTGTTTTATTGATCTTGTTTGTAATTTCAACTTCAAAGTAGTGTTCAAGACTTCATGAGATCTCAGTGTATCAAAACAGAAACTTGAAGGGACACAAAACAATGTGCCTTCATTTACCTACACAAATTTTCAAGTAGCTGGAGAACTACTTTAGGAAATACATATCATTTTGATTCACATTATTTCTGTTATTTTCTTAATTATCTAGAACTTCAGCATGATTTTATTAGTAGTTTATCTCCACACATTACTTTCTACATACAGAAGTATAAAGTGGAAGTAAGCATCTTAGTAAAGATGTAGATGTCTTATCAGTGAATCAGCTCAGTACTTCATTTCTCTGTGATAAGGTTATATTTCAAGTTTTTATAATCTCTACTTTCAATTTATTTTGGAGTCAAGACAGATATCTTATACAGGAAGAGCTCTTTATGCTAGATTTATATTTAGTTCCTTTGATAACTGAGGTGTAGATTGCCTAGTAAACCTAACACATGAGGAGTGATTTAGGTCATGGTTTTGTTGCAAAAAATACTCTTTGAATCATCTTTGACAGTTTTATAAGCCTTCTTATATCAAAGCCATCAATGAAGCACAGCTCATTAATTGAGAGAACATCTAATTGCCCTTACTGTACAAGCCTCGGAGTAAGAAATCAGATTTTTCCTTCTTGAAATAGCGTAGAGCTGCTTGTCTTTCTATGAGTTTTTCTCCAAAAGCAAATGATTCATACCTTTCCACAGTGGAGGATAGGAAGACAGCAAGAAGAGGTACACATTCTGTAAATATCCAGGGAAAATAAGGATGTTCCAGAAAGTTTAAAACTCCCACTCTTTCTTCAGTCATAATGCTTATCTCCACATTAAACTTAACAGTTACAAAAAAGGAAGTAGTATTTCCTTAGTTTGTTTGAACCAGACAAATCTGTGCATGCTGATACTGATATTAGTATACAATATGAGCATCTCTGCTTCCAAGGAACCTTGAAAAATTTATATAACAAGGACAAGTTTCTAGTACATACATTCTCTGTTTTACGATGGAACTGTAAGTACAAATAACTTACTCTTGATATTATGCGAGGCATTCAGGCCTTCAAAATGTATGCTCACTTTAAAAAGGTTTAATTGAGTACAACACCTCTCCTCTACCCCCAAAAGTATTTAAAATATTTTAAAATGGTTAGAAAATGAAATATCCAGTTGTCTAAGTAGTGGACTGTGTTCCACTTAAGGAAAAATTAAGAGGAAACATACTATATCATATAACATATTATGTTATGCTATAAATAAAAATCATCTGTGAACATTCATAATAAGGTACTGTTAACTTAATGAGAAATTTTGGAAAAGGTTTTGAAATATAGAAAAAAAATATATAGATTCCCACTGATTTTTTATATGCTATGCAATAGCATAAACCCAGAATAATGTTTGGTAGGCATCTCACTTTCTAAATTTGACAAAAACACTTATATTCCTATGAGTTAGTGGATTGAATAAAAAAAGTGACAGTAGTAATTACTGAACTTCTATATTCATAGAAATCTGGGGCTTCATAAATCCAGTGGTGCTCTGAACCATACACAGTGTATGTTAGCTTTCAATAACTATAAATTCAGTGATTATGTCCAGACCTATCAATTATTTACCTATAGTTGTCAGTGAAAATAAATCAGAAACTGAAAATAAATATTAGAATTGGGAGAACAAATAGTAAAAAACAATCTTCCATTTCTTTATAGTGAAGGAGTTGAACTGATTATACTGCACATTTTGCTTCTTCAGATTGGTGCTCCAAATCTTTTTGCATCTTGTATTAGAGACAGAACGTAAGAGACAGGACTTTTACCTTTAGTGAAACTGTATACACTAATCCTATAATTCTTTTCACAGCTCAAGGTAATGTAATCAAAATAAGGCTTTATACATTAAAACATAGTATAAAAATCAGCATTTTCATTGGAAGTGAAAAAGAGTCAAGCCTGGTTAAAAGCAAAGGTCCATTAAGTATTACTGAATAAATGTAAGAAAGTATAAAAGTGTGAAATATATTCATCTGATTCGTGTCAGTATGGAACAATGCTAGGGCCGCATGGTATGATGAATGTGATCTTTTGTCTTACGTATCCTTGTATAACCACAAGTCTAAGAAAAACAGAGTGGTTAATGTATATAGTTCTTGTATCTTGCAAAGGAATGTTTTAGCAATTCATGTCAATAGAGAGCTTGAAGGGAAATGTATTTGTAGGCTTTTCCTTGAAGTCTCTGATATCTGGGGGGGTTCGGAATAACTGCTAACTATTATGACTATTGCATGGGACACTATGTAAGTCTCTGCTATCTGGCCAGATTAAGGAGACAGGGAAAGCTGAGGGACAACTAAAAGAGAAAGCTTGCAGGGGATGCTGCACAAGTCTCTGACATACAGCCAAGTTGGACAAAGGAGAAGGACAAGAAAAAAAGCCTGGGAGGAAGACTATGAGCCTTCAGCACAAGAGACCCCCAGAGGGACCACCAGAGACTGATACGCATGCTCCAGTAGGAGGGTTTGGATTCCGGAAACTAACTATAATAACCCTGTTTATTCTAGAAGTAGTAATGAATATGTAATAATGAATATGCCTAGGAGCATAAAAATCAGCTGCTTGATGTAGCTGGTGTGCGTCTTGGTGGAGCAGAGACTCCCGGAGCACCCAGCGCTGTTTGCTTACCTCTATTCCTTTAATAAATTGTAAACTTTGATTATAGTCCTATTTTGAAGACTGAGCCATAGATAACAAAAGGATTACTTAATATAAAAGTAAATGAAATAAAACAATGCTAAAACTATGGAAAACAAAACGCAGCAAGTTAACACTTAATGAAGGGCAAAAGTTGCCATTTATGTAAGTTATCTACTGTATTGTTTTATATTATTTTTTGTAAAATTTGGAGACTTGGCTTAAGTGGAAGATGTTGCATTATGGTTTTGAAAAGTCAAAATGGGGAGGGGTGCTGAGTGCTGAGACCTTTTAGAGCATTGCCTCTGTAAGGCAGGAAGATTGTCTCTCTCTGGGTTTACTCTGGGAGGAGAAGTCTATTAGAAGCAGGTGTATCTGGTGTTTTGAATTTCTTACAGTAACTGAAGCTAACTCCTTATCTGGGCAAGCCTGGAGAAAGTGTCAGTCTAGAGCTGTTAAGAAGATTATTGAATTAAAATTATTTTTTTTTGTTATCAATATGTCTTCCACTAAGGAATTAGTCCATACTGTTCATATTTTGAAATTATCATCTGCAAAAAAACAAACTTACTGTTTCACTAGAGAATTACAGAAAAAATTTATGGGGTGAAGCTCACATACTTGCAGTCAAAGGGAGTGAACATGAAGGCAGCTTGTGTCTCTGATTATTGTAAAACACTAGGTGAAACATGGGAAGGAAATGCAATTTGAAGGCTGGTGGAGTTAAAAATTAAAAGACTGTTAAAACAGATATGTTTAGTACTAGAATTACTTTTTAATGGTTTGCATAGTGTAAACACATTTATATCTGAAGAATATAGGTGTAGTGTCTTACTACTCTAAGGAAAGACTTGCAGATATAATGAAACATCATAAGCCAAGAAAAAAATCTGTTAAGTGCTTTGGAAACATTCTGTAGAAAATCAACAGCAGTAGATCTTTACAGAGTGCTTGAACTCTGATAGCTTCACCTCTGCTGTGGAGTACTCATCAAATCTATAAAAACAGGAATTTCATGGAAAGCATTCCATTCCTCTGTAAGTTGCTGCAGATTTATCCAATATTAATTGAATAAATTTGAGAGTTGAGCAGTTCTGCACCAACCATGAATGCTGGCTTGAAATTGTCCTGAAGTTTTAATTCAGGATGGAAACCAACATGCTATTAAGGAATCATTTTTCATGAAATGTTCCCATATTTCACTAAGATCATTCAAACTAAATAATAATAATAATAATAATAATAATAATAATAATAACAATAATAATAATAATAATAATAATAATAATAATAATAATAATAATAATAATAATAATAAAAGAAGGTTAGAATAAAGGGCTAGTATCACTCTGAAACTGATTTTTTCTCTTACTTCCAAGTTTTCAGCAGTTAAGCAATATACATTTTGTTCTGTCATCCCATCTTACTCCAACATTTTAACTTGTTTACCACATATTATGGAGGTCTAAATCTTTATGAGATTTGATTGAACAAACAGATGCATCTGTATGACAATATGTTTAGCTTCATCATTAGAAACATTTAAAACAGAAATGTGCTTCTCTGAATTGAATGGTTAAGTATGTATAATAGTAATTTGGGGACATATTACATAGAATATACACACATCAAACACATAATGGATGTTGAAAAGGCAGGGTAGATCTATAAATCTGTAAGAGATAGTCCTTAAGTTTGGTCCTTTGGGTGCTTCACAAACCCTTGGCTCATCACATTCATAGTAAATAAGCTCAACAGAATCAAGCAGGAAAGTGCTGTTCTACACTTACTTAAAAACCTGTGCTTTACTGAGTTGACTTGGAGAAAAACATGAGACAACAGTATTGATCAGCTAACAAGTAAATGCTCCCATGATTCTGTAATGAACACGCTGAAGCTTTCAGCCTGATCTTATAAGGACTTTTGGAATATCTGCAGATGAACTTTCCATGACTAATTCAAAGTGAAGGTGATCAAGAGTATATATTTACATTGAAATGTATTCAGATGAAAAATACACTTGAGAGACCAAGATTTGGACATGTTGCAGAAGTGCAAGAGAGACTAACTATGAAGGATATTGTATTTCCTGTAAATTATTCACTCAACATAGTCAATGATAAAATAGTGTAGCAACAAACATTGATTGTACTGAAGGTAGGTAATGGCAACTGAAAATATTTGATTTTGGTTTTGAATGTTTACAGTTCCTGAGAAACAGAACAGATATTGATCAATCTATTTACTTCAAGTAACTTTTAACAAAAGAAAAGCATTATGTATTGTATTTACTTGAAAATGTTTTCCATTTCTTCTGTAACTGTTAAATGGTATCTCGTTATTTAACAGAAAGTCAGAAATACCAAAAATAAGGTAGAATGCTGGAAAAGGATTTAGCAAAAGAATTATGTTTTCAGTTATCCCCCTCCCAGAAATTATGCATAAAATGAATTTGCTAGAGAAACTCACATAAGCCTCGTAGAGATTAAATTCTTCTGTAGTTTCCACTGCACTAAATGCAACTACATTTTGTGATGACAATAAAAAATCTAATGCCAGAGCAGATCGCATTGGGATTTTTTATTACTCATACAATATTCTGTGCTTTCCAGGAGAGTTACTTTTCATAACCAATATGTCATCTACTCTCCCTAATTTGTTGGGAGGAAATATCTTTCCACCATTATAATGCAGTTCCTTACATGGCTGAGAATCTCTATTTTGAAGTAAACTATTTGGAGCTTGTTCTGCCATCCATGGATCTTCATCTCCCATAAATTTTAACATTCCAAGCTTATGTGATGATTATAATATTATTTGAATATCTGCATTAATCCTCCTAGCTTTCTAATGACACTTACAAGAAAGCAGTATCACTTTTCAGTTTCAGTGCTGAAACTGAAAACTTTCCATTTCATAAAGCATGTCAGGATCAGAAATCTTTAACCACCGTTCCAAGTTTCCTACCACTCCTTCTGATGCAACAGCACCCAGGCCTATAAATGCCATAGAGCTGACAGAAACAATTACGAGTTGTCAAAGCAATCATTCTTTCTTTGATCTGATATAGCTCTTGCAAGCTGGTTTTTTTTGTTTTTTTTTTCAGATAAATCAATTTTATATGAAAACACATAAATCTGTTTTGGACATGTAGGCACGTTCTCCAAAGCTTTAGTCTCACAAGACTTAGATTGTAAAGCTCTCTAATTAGACAATCTGATAGAGAAGATTTCACCTTGGTGCAGAGCTTGGTCTCAGTTTGGGCTAGGTCCAGGAGCTCTGCATGAAACGTTTCATGGACCAGTAGTCACTGATGGAGGCAATGGCTAGCTTCTGGTCCTGGTGGAATTTGAGTTGTTCAGTATTTTGTAGTGCCAAGGTATTAATTTCCAGATAACATCCTAAGAGAATATTTAAATACAATAATTCGTGTTGCTGCTACTACCAAATTTATTTAGTTCTCAACTTTGTAAGACAATTGATAAATTACATCAAATGTAAGACAGAAGTCAGGCTGCTAATCAATCAAGCATTTTGTTACTTGTGTGGTATTGTTGCTGTCCTTTTTTTCTTATATGTTTTTAGAATACCAACCATCTTCAATTTCTATCGTGACAAATTATTTCTCTTTAGTTTTCTTGAGTTGATGGAGATTTCTGTTTATATTTTACATTTGCAGCAAGCCAGACAGCATTAAAAAGATCTCTCCTAGTAATATATGCTTCATCTATGAAGACAGTGACCTTGACCAACAGTGACAGACCAGATATTCTCCGAGTCAAGTAGAAGAGTAAAGCTGATCCTGCGAGTATCCTGTGAGCAAAGTACGCAGTCTTAGTCTAGTGTACAGTGACATGAGATTTGTTTCATTTCCTGTCTAATTCTGTGCTACCAAGTTCTCTAGAAATGTGTCAAATCATGTAATTTATGTCCTTAAATTATATTTCTTTTGCTCTGAATTGTATACTACTGAGACTGAATTGTCAGAATCCTTTTACTGATACTGATGGTGAAAGAAGTTAGGAATCATCAATGGTGCTGGAAGACTTCAGGGCAGAATTAAAATATTTCAGCAATGATGTCATGTGTCACACAGTATTAATGTGCTATAATGTGGGCAAACATTACCTGAGATATATTTTTTGAAAACAATGCACTTCTCTCAGCCTCCAGGTGTGAGGTGAATGTAATACTAAGTACTTTATACATTCCAAGTTAAGTATACATTGATTAATCTACAACGGTTGTGAGGTGAGCATATGCCCTCTACTTTCTATTTTATGCATGAAAAAATTAACAGTCAGAAGACAGACACATTCCACAAGAGGAGGTCTTTCCAAAGGACCTGATCACAGAATCAGAGAGACAGTTACTGTGTTTGATGTAGTTCCTAGTTCTGACATCAGAAATGAGAAACTACTGCATGCGTGTAGGTCCTACAAGCTACTTGTGATTTGAACTATCTTGTGAAGACACATACCCTCACTGTTGGCTAATGAAAAAAAAAAAAAGAAAGGAAGGAAGCAAGCAAGCAAGCAAGCCTCTCAGAGAAGTTTTCAATACTACAGGAGAGATGAGGGAAAAAAAATGAAACCATGTTAATATATGTTCATCTGCTCTCCAGACTGAAACTTGAACATAGAAATTCAAATATATTCTCTTCTCAGAAACAGTTGAAGAGGAAAAGTGGTTGAAAATGTTCTAGATATTTTCTGTCAGTGATGGCCTATGCCCTTTTTGCTAACCTGTCTTGCCCTAGCACTTAATTCTGTTCCACCTCAATTTGCAACATATAAACTTGCAGAAAATAAATATACTGAGGTCATGATCTCTGGAGGGCTCTCTCTTGACATGATGACTGTTCTGCTTTAGGAATACTAAATCTGTTTCATCCTGCAACCCCCATTTTTTTCTTTCACTCAATCTTTCCTCTGCATTTTTCCTGTTCTTTGTGTGCAGAACTACAACTGTCAGTACTGAGAGCTGACAAAAATCTGTGGCAAGATTGCCACTGCAAACACTGAGAACTGTGAACTAGACTTAAAAATATGTAACAAATGAACTAAGACAAATTTGGGTTCTTCTTATTTTACCTCTGTTGCTTAGATTTTCAGGATGGATCTGGATTACTTTTTTTTTTATTTACAGAAAGTGATACCTCAGAAAATGGCTGTTTCACTGTAATATTTACATAAGAATGCCATCAAAAATGCCCAGTCATCCTCAACATAGTCAGAGCTTCCACAGGTGGTGTCATCACATTCCCAAAGACAGCAAGGGAAACTCCCAGGCACTCTCACACACACCCACAGAATTAGGGTGAGTCTCAAGTGTATTGACAATTGTAGGTTACAGTCCATTTTTCCTTATGAGAACTACTTATGAAGCTTCCTTCTGTCATTCCTGTTCCCTGATTCTGATCACCCCATAGGTGAGCAGAGTATCATTTTTATATGCCTTGCAACTGACCCATATATTTAATTCTCTTATTTTCCTCTTCACACTGTACTCTGCTCCTCTTTGTCTTTTCAGAGTACACATGGAAAACAAGAATGATATATTCTTGTGCTGATTAATTGGTAACCAGACAACATTACTGATATATATATATTTTTAATATATTCTGCTTCCATATGTTTCTGTTCTTGAGATCCATGTTTCCCCAAAAGACCTGTTCGCTTCCCATAAAGAGGCCAAAATATCTGGCTACTGGCTCACATCAAGATCTTTTATTTGTGCATAAGAAAATGAAAGCATCCAAAGTTAAAAAGAGAGCAAAGACTAAGCTGTGATTCTCCAAGTTGTAGTTTAATTCTTGCTCTGTCTGTCCAAGAAAAGAGGGAAGCAGTGGCCATCATTTTTCTAACACTCATTTGACTCTAGCAGTCATAGAATCTCTTTGCAATCCCTGTTCTGTTGACTTTATTTCAGGGGAATTAATGATCTGCTGTTGAGCGATTTTCACAGCTAAGTATCTGCTGACAATAGCCCTCCTTAGTTTGCTGTGGAGGAATGTACACCAGGCCAAATATAATCAGTTGTATACTGAGCTGAATTCAGACTTCAATAAATATTACTGTACTCTGCACAGTAATTTCAATTGTGGATGATTCATGCAGCAATTCTTTTCTTGTAAATAAGAGGTATATTTCTTAGGATTACATCTGTCAATAGCTTACAGTTCTGCACTAATAGATAGTTAAATATTTTGAAACAAGAAAAGTAAAATTTGCATTTTACGATCATTTAAGAACAACAATCTAAATCTTAAGGGACCAGATTATGAATCTTTTGCTAATACTGCAAAGTGCTTATTTCATGAAGTAAATGGGTCTTCTCAGCTGAGAAAGTATATGCAGGGGTAAACCTGTGTTGTTTAAGTAATATCATTCTGCCCCTGCAATCTTAAGCATTTTTATACAGTTAATAAAGACTACCAAGTCACGTTTTGACACAAGTCTTTTGCTCTGCAGATGACTTGCCAAAAGGCACATAATTAATTATAACATTGTAAGATAATGCATTGTGAACCCATACCAGGCAAATTACTCTTCACAGAGCATTGATAGCGTGTCTCTCTTCCACCTATGTAATTTATGCTAAGTGTAAGTCACTGGAAACACACAGCCCCTGAAAATTAAAGCTGCAAAATAACAAACACACAAAGCAAACTAGATTGCAAACTTGAAACTAGTTCTTGTGGGCTGTAATTATAATCACACATCAATCCTCCAGGCTAGACTGTAGCCTCTAGAAGGAAAAAGATAACAATGGAAAATCCACTGCAAAGCTTTATTCACAGTCACCTAGACTAAAACATACTTCATCCTATGTGATTGCCATTGTTTCCTCTCTCATATATTTGATAAAAACACAGCAGTTCATATCTTGCAGAAGTCATTCTGTTAAGATGTGTAACAAGTCTCTGCTGGTTTCCAACAGCCTGCAGTTAGCCTACTTTTTTAATGATATGTAATGGTAACCTCTGTGCTCTCATAAGTAGAACATACAAATTGTCCATAATTCAGCATGAAAAAAAAAAAAAAAACCTTGTATGATATTTTGCCATCATGTATTTGTTTAGCGAGGCTGAATGACTTGCTCAAAGCATAAACGGAGAGAGAAGCCTAGTCAATGGATTAAGAGTTTATTTCTATTGGATTCAAGTAACAACTATACTTAGATTTTATTTTATTGTTTTATTAAAGATGTTTGAATACAGTAGGTCCATGTCTGAACCCACGTCTCTCCAAACACTTTTTTTTTTTTCCTTTTTTAGAAATTTTCTTCTGACTTTTTTAGGAACTTCTTTTTCTTTCATATTTCACTAACAATAGAGCCTTCTTGGATCTGATCTCTCCATTAGGCTGGAAAAATATTGGTATGTATCATTCCTCTCTCTTCCCTCTATCTTCTTTAACCTTTCTTAGCTGGCTTCAAAAAAGGTAACAACTAACCTGAGACATTGCTTACGTTTCTCCTCCACATTATAGTTTAACAATGTGAGCTTTAGAACCAGGCAAAAGAAATACGAGACTTATGTTCTTTGAGTGTACTAAAGAATGCCACCTAATATAGCTTGGTGCTTAATAGTTCACAGCTGAGTACAGCTTAATGCTGTGGTCTGTATTGTGACCAAAGAATAGACCTCAGTGAAGAAAGCTCACAACAGTCCAACATGGCCATGGGTGTTTTCTTATCTTGCTCTGTCTCAGGAAAGTATCTCACCCCTGACATAACCTCCAGCTGTTGTATCCCTTCTTTTTCTTATTGTGATAGTATTTCAGGAAAGGCTCTCAAATCATTAAAATATTTCTGACTTGCATATACTGTGTTCTTAGGTAGGTTTTTCTTCAGTGCCTTGGAAATCCATTTGCATTAATTTGCTTTGTCTTGTTTGGTGAGATGTGGAAGAAACGCTGCACAGTTCTTTATATTCCAGTAGTTTGTTGTTGTTAAGTCCTACATTTACTATTTATTCAGATATCCAACAACTCTCAGGCATATTTAACAAGGTCTGTCTGGCATTGAGTCAGCTTTCTCCATAGCAGCCCACATGGTGCTGTACTTTGTGTTTTAAACAGTGTTGATAACACACTGACATTTTGCCTATTGCTGAACAATGCTTGCACAGTGCTAATGTTTTCTCTCCCCTTCCCCAGTGAGTAGGCTGGAGTAGCCATGAGGAAGAGAGGTTTCACAGCTGGGACACCTTACCCAGACTGACCAAAGGGATATTCCATACTGTGCAATGTCATGTTCGTCCATAAAAGCTTAGGGAAAGGAGGAAGGAGGGGAAGTGCTTGTGGTTATGGTGTTTGTCTTCCAAGCAACCATATTCTTGCTGGGGCCCTGCATGACAGGAAGTAGTTGGACCTCTGCCTGACAACGAGAAGTTATGAATGAATGAAATTTTTGCTTTGCTCGCACATGCAGCTTTTGTTTTCCCTATCAAAATGTCTTTTTATTATGAAGTCTTCTTGCTTCCCTTCTTTTTTTTTTTTCTTTTTTTTTTTTTCTTTTTTTTTTTTTTTTTTTCCCCATAACATGGAAGGGGTGAGCGAGAAGCACGTATGCATTTGGCTGCTGGCCAGGATCAACCCACCAGTTAATGTCTCAGATGAGTCCCTAAAATAGAAACTTCAGAAAAGAATAATCAGACATCCCTTATTTAACTGTCATTAGGAAACATAATATTTTTCTCAGATGGCCTAAACAGGATTAAGACCTTGGGGTGAAGCTGGAGTACTAATGATTTTTGGTAATGGATTATTTCCCTTCATGAAGTGCATCTGGATACCAAGAACCATATTATTATTAACCAAATGTAGTAATTTGCTTGGGGCAAAATGTCTGGAATATCATAATTGAGCAGGAAAAAAAAATTGTCTAAGATCATGAAACAGTCACATCTAGAGAAAGCATCTAGAGACTTCTCACCATTGCACTCCCTTATGGTGAAAAGATACAAGCATTCTATTATATGTGGTGTGCTTTTTAGAAACCATTAATGCTACCATGAGATTTAACTCTAAGCTTATCCGGTGTATCAGTGAATTTATTGAAATTAATTTGTCTCAGACATTTGGCCATGGCAAGGTTTATTTTTTTTTTTGTCAAGGTCTGGAGATCTGAAAACCATGGTCTATGCATACATGTGATAATAACTTTTGACTGTGCTTTAAGGGAAAATGACTGGCTTAGAAGCAATTTTAGCCTAGCAGTATAATTGGAAAGACAGTTAGAAATGTTCAGATCACTGAACATAAGAAAAAAATATTTTTAGATGTGTATTTGGAACAAATGTGGATTGTCCTTTTTGCAGAACTACATTGCAAAGTTTGCTGACCGATTATTTTTATCAGGTTGCATATTGAAATTACCAATGTGGGCAAGCACTACTGTCACCCATAAGTAAAGATTTACTTTTCATTCTTACTAAGCTGGAGAAATTCAGGTCTGTGTTCACAAGATATTTTTGTGACTATGTGACCATGTCATGGAAGAACAAGATACTCAGTATATTGCTAAAAGATAATACCAAACTTCAGTTCATAAGATCCTTTCTCTATGTTTCTGACATTTCAATCTGTTCAAAGATTGATAGGACAGTGTTTTGAAAGCAGGAAGACAATATTTGGAAGAAAAGAATTTCTGGTAGGAGATTCGTCTACCCTCTTATTAAACAGGATATCTTAGCTTCCTCTAGAAGATACAGAATGGAGATCCATTTGTATAGCTGCATCTGCTTTCCCTGGGGAGACTTGTATTTGCAAGCTGCACAAAAGGCACCTTTGATGATATTTACACTAGAAGAAAACTCGTATTGTTTTAAATGGAAAAAGACATCCAAAGAGATATATAGCATGATTTCAATACAGCAAATGAGATTTCATGAAGGAGATTACTCCTGAAAGGGTTTGCAGAAATGAAGTGTTACTCAACTGGCCTAAGGGAAAAAAAAAAAAAAAGAAATGTTCAGTTCACATTGAAATCCAATCAACACCAAAGCTGGAATACTTGATTTATTGATAATATGTAACTAATAAACAATCAGTGAACAATGCTTTCAAGATCAATGGTCATGTATTGGTGCTCACCCCGAGGTCCTTTTCTGCCAAGCTGCTTTCCAGCTGGGTAGTGCCCAGCATATCCTGATACTTCAGTTTGTTCCTCCCCAGGTGCAGGGCTTTACACTTCTCATTACTGAATTTCATGAGATTCCTGTCAGCCCGTTTCTCCGGCCTGTCCTGGGTTGCCCATTTACCCAGCTTCCATGGCCAGCCTGGCCTCTCCAGCCTGGCATGTGACCCTGCTGCTCCCCACACCCAGCCAACACAAGTACCAAAGAGAAAGTCCCTGTGGTACCAGGCACACTTGGGTGGGGGTCCCATGTGCTGCCTTGCACTGCTGTCAGTTGACAGTCATCTTAATGTATCTTCATCACTAATGTCTTCTTTGGTGTATTATTAGCTTAGAGGCAAACACCCGTATCAGTCAGTTTGGGTGCTGCAGTCATATACAGGAGCTGCCATCCTGTTTTTGTCATACGACCTGCTGTTACTCAGTCTCCATCACTAAGCAGAGGTGGCATGAACAATACCTGCAGTGGTATGGGGTTCTTGGGCTAACTGCACATTCATCCAGGGTTTGAGGACAAATGATGGTCAAAAAGGGCAGGGAGTGCTTCATTTGGAGACAGGAGGAAATTGCTCACTCCCAAAGCAGAGGAAAAAATATAGCAGGAAAAGAATGAGGTAAGAGTCTCCAATTTCTCATTCACCAAACAAGTGTCACACCTGCACCAGTTTTTTGTTATCATTATCATCTCTTCCATGAGACATCCATTGATACAACTGGGACTCCTTTATGTAAATGTACTATTCAATGCAAGTAAATTTGGTGGAAATCAACCTCTAACAACCTGTAATTTTAGACAAGATATAAATGCTTGCTATGTGCATTTGGTAAGAGAAACATGCTATCAGCATGTAAGTATCAAATAAGTACGGGAATAATAATTATAATCTCATTAAAAATACTACATGACTATCTAATCTTACAGCTACATTAATTAAAATTGCCTTGTGAGTTACGAAACTTTAAAACCTGTCTCTTGTGCACCATCACAGAGTAAACACAGACGGTTTTCAAAGGGAACATAATCTGATTTGAAAATTTCATCCTAGATACTGAAGGTAGATAGAGTGAACAGCAATATCCAATTTTCGTTCTTACTTTACAATTTGAAATCTTAGATAACAGTAACAACAAAAGACACAGAACCTGTGTCTTTCATTACAAAGCTGTGTTAATTCTGTAACTGTGATGTACTCTGCCTTATCGTAAAGCTATATAAATATTCCTACCTAGAAATGTCAACAAAAACAAAAACGAAAAGAAAAAACAGAGGGTCAAGCTGACAATCTCTGTTTTTGTTTATGTTTTAGTACAGGATTATTATTTTTGTTAGTTAATTTTATTTAAAAATATCCTGAAAATATTTTATTTAAAAATATCCATCCTGAATGATTCTCTATCCTGTTCTTGAGTGCTCTGCTTTTAACTGAAAATAAGATTCACTCATAGAAAATGCATCAACGATGAAGAAATCAAATAAGAAAAAAAATAAATAAATAAAAGGAAAAAAGTAAAATAGCCTGTGAACAACATCAAATCACAGAATCACAGAACTGTAGAATGACACCATTGGTTGGAAGGACTGTAAAGATCACTTAATTCCAACCCCACTGTCACAGGTAGGGAAGGAATCAAAGCAGCACTGTGTTTTCTGTTTCCATCTTCTGGCAAATATATTGCAAATATACATATTATGTATCTTCTAGAAAATGTAACAACAGTGTGTAGTACAAATGTTATGCTTTACATAACAAATATATTATGCTGTTATATTATCCTGGTTTCATTTCATGAAAGCAGGAAGAAGACAATGGCTGGCCATCTTATACTTTGTTCTTCCCCATTGTTCTTCAAAGTTCAGGCTTTGTCCTTTATTCCTCAACTTCTGCAAGTTCTTTGGCAGTATAAAAGCACTTAAAAATCCCCCCCCAACACACACACACACACCAGCCTGATGCTCATATCAGTCTCACCTCCACTCCATGTCAGGGTAATACAGTTAGGCAAACTCTGATTTCTTCAGGGAAGAAATATTTTTTTGGACCTTTGAAAGGGACTCAGACCATAGTCACCAAAGCTGGTGTCCAGCGACATGCTGCAATTGCACACACACTGCAATTAGGTGTTATTCTGTTTCCACACATTGGAATAAAAAGCACAAAGAATTTCTACATTCTATTCAGAAAATGATGCTTTTAATTCTTGCCATTCTAAGGGTCCTTTTAACTACTGAAAAGAAATAAACAGCAGAAGTTTACTTAGGAACTCCATTACAACTACAGAAAAATTAAAATTGTGCAGAGGCACCTCAAAAGGAGCACATGGATTCCTTAAAAAAAATCAAAATATTTTTTAGGTATTTGTATCATATGATTTTTAATGATACCTGGCCCCCTAGAGTTCATGCCTATGTGGTAGAAAATCTACTGAAAGTTTGATCTCACCTGTTGATACTGCATGTACACATACATATTTACACAGAGACACACACAATTAGTGTCCTGGATAATGCTGTATGATAAATAAAATATAATTGTGCACTATAAATAAAATGTTTAAACTTCACTATTTTTCACAAGAAAAAAAAATCACGCAAACTGAAATAGTCCAAGGAACTCATGCATCAATGAAAGTAAACATTATAAATGAATCCTATGCTAATTACACTGATGTGGTGGTTTTACTCAGGTGGGCAGCCAAGCTCCACCACAACCACTCTCTCACTACACATCCCCAAAGGAAAAGGAATGGAAAAGCAGTACACAATGAAAGGGGCTCAAGGGTTGAGATACGGAAAGTGGGATCATTCAGCAATCATCATGATGGGCAAAACACACTCAGAGTACGGAGACTGATAATATTTATTGCCTATTACTAACAAGCTAGAGCACTGAGGAACAAAGAAAACAAACTGCAAATAAATTCCCGCCAACCAACCTCTTCCATGTTCTCAGGGGCACAGGGGAAAAGGCAATGGAGTCTGTGGTCATCTCCACAACTCCCTCACGGTCCCTCCCTGCCCCTGCTCCCCGTGGGGTCCCTCCCACGGGATGCCGTCCTTCCCCAGCTGATCCCACACGGGCTGCCCACAGGCAGCAGCTCCTCAAGCGCTGCTCCCACACGGCTCCTTCCCACGGGCTCCATCCATCCATCCCCCAGGAGCAAACTGCTCCAGCACGGGTCCCCCACGGCTGGGCGGCAGCTCCCCCCAGACCCCCTGCTCCTGCAGGGGCTCCTCTCCACGGGGGGGCTGCAGCTGCGGCCCGGGGCCTGCTCCTGCCCTGCGGGGGCTCTCCATGGGCCGCAGCCTCCTCCAGGCCACATCCACCTGCTCCACCGGGGGCTCCTCCACCCACGGGGGGGCTGCAGCGTGGAGATCTGCTCCGTGGGGGACCCATGGGCTGCAGGGGGACAGCCTGCTCCACCGGGGGCCTCTCCCTGCACAGCCCGCAGGGGAACTGCTGCTGCCTGCCTGCAGCACCTCCTGCCCTCCTGCTGCACTCCCCTGGGGGACTGCAGGGCTGCTTCTCCTCTCTTTCTCCCTGCGAAGCAGCTGTTTTTTGCTGTTATTTTTGTTCTCCTTTCTTCAATATGCTCTCACAGAGGAGCAAGCGACATCGTTTCTTGGCTTGGCTCTGGCCAGCAGTGGAGCCATTACCTAACGTGGGGCAGCTTCTAGATTCTTCTCACGGAAGCCACCCCTATGGCCCCCTGCTACCAAAACCTTGCCATGTAAACCCACCAGAGCAACTCTTTCGGTGAAGAAATTTTTCGTAATAACCAACCGAAACCTCCCCTGGTACAACCTAAGGGGTTTTGTTCTTGTCTTGTCACTTGGGGCTTGGGAGAAGAGAACGATCCCCACCTCTCTGGAGCCTCCTTTCAGCTTCCTGTAGAGCACAGGAAGGTCTCCCCTGAGCCTCCTTTTCTCCAGGCTGAACAACCCCAGCTCCCTCAGCCGCTCCTCACCAGACTTGTTCTCTAAACCCTTCACAAGCTTCAGAGCCCTTCTCCGCACACGCTCCAGCACCTCCAGGTCTTCGCTGAACACAGTGCTCGAGGTGCGGCCTCACCAGAGCCGCGCACAGAGGGACAACTGCTTCCCTAGTCCTGAGGGCCAGGTGTAGAGATATTTACAGACATATATATGCAGCACTAGTACGTGTTCCTTGGAACACTGGTCAAACTCTCTTCAAACCCCGTACATTGATGGTTTCCTCTAACTGGCACTGACGCTTCAGCTGGATCCTCTAAATCCCATGTTACTGCTTCTGCTTCCCAAGCAGGTGACAGAAACTCCTAACCGGAGAGCAGAGGAGTTGTAGTTCTGCATACAGGAAATATTTGGAAGTTTGGAAGATGCTTCCCTTGCTCAGCTGCCATCCCTACGTTAATCAATCACCCGATCTTTTGCCTTCCAGCAAAAGTCTTGATGCAGTTCTTAAGGCAAGTTATTTCTGAAAATCCTCAGCCACCTCTGTGCACGCCAAACCTTTCATGGCACTGTGCAATGCGCGGATGGCAGCGATAAATCAGGTTGTGGAAGGAATGGCAACGCGTGGGGAGGGACTTTTCAGGTGGCTTCGCGCTGTTTCGCAGGTCCCTGAATTAGAGCTAATGAGGAAACAAGTGGTAGAAACAAAACCTTGAGGGAGGCGTGGATAAAGAATTGGCTACAGTGTTAAAGAGGACCTTTGGGCAGTGGGCAATTGCTGGCTGGCTCCAGGCGCCTGTCTGAGGGTCTCTGACCAACTGTATGATAGATTAGGGCACGTGGACAGCACGTGGGGCTACGGGGAGAGGACATGTAGTAGTGAAAAAGGGAAATAAATGCCTCCTGTTCAAAAGCCATCAGGAGTCTGTGTCTTGCGTCCCTTCAGCAACACAAAGATTTGGCTCCAGATCCAAAATGTCATGTATTTGGCAATTTTATTTATGGTAGCACTCCCCACCCCTCCCATCTGCTCTTTTCCCTTCCCTCCCCTCCCCTCCCCTATGCTCCCTGTCCCGACATTCTGTTACACTCCCCTCCCCTCCCCTCCCCTCCCCTCCCCTCCCCTCCCCTCCCCTCCCCTCCCCTCCCCTCCCCTCCCCTCCCCTCCCCTCCCCTCCCCTCCCCTCCCCTCCCCTCCCCTCCCCTCCCCTCCCCTCCCCTCCCCTATACTACCCTACACACCCCTATACTACCCTACACACCCCTACACTCCCCTCCCCTATACTACCCTACACACCCCTATACTACCCTACACTCCCCTACACACCCCTACACTCCCCTCCCCTCCCCTCCCCTATACTACCCTACACTCCCCTACACTCCCCTCCCCTATACTACCCTACACACCCCTACACTCCCCTCCCCTATACTACCCTACACACCCCTACACTCCCCTCCCCTATACTACCCTACACACCCCTACACTCCCCTACACTCCCCTCCCCTCCCCTATACTACCCTACACTCCCCTACACTCCCCTCCTCTATACTACCCTACACACCCCTACACTCCCCTCCCCTATACTACCCTACACTCCCCTCCCCTCCCCTCCCCTCCCCTATACTACCCTACACTCCCCTCCCCTCCTCTATACTACCCTACACACCCCTACACTCCCCTCCCCTATACTACCCTACACACCCCTACACTCCCCTCCCCTATACTACCCTACACACCCCTACACTCCCCTACACTCCCCTCCTCTATACTACCCTACACACCCCTACACTCCCCTACACTCCCCTCCCCTCCCCTATACTACCCTACACTCCCCTACACTCCCCTCCCCTACACACCCCTACACACCCCTATAATCCCCTCCCCTATACTACCCTACACTCCCCTTCGCTACACTACCCTACATTACCCTATGCTCCCCTCCCCTATGCTCCCCTACGCTCCCCTCCCCTATCCTACCCTACACTCCCCTAAACTCCGCTGTCCTACACTACCCTATACTCTCCTACGCTCCCCTCCCCTCTACTATGCTATGCTATGCTACACTACACTACACTACACTACCCTCCCCTCCCCTTCCCTCCCTTCCCTTTTTTTTTATTCCCTCCCTTCCCCACCCCTCCCCTCCCCTCCCCTCCCTTCCCTTCTTTTTATTCCCTCCCCTTCCCTCCCCTCTTGTCTTCTTTCTTTCAGGTAAGTTCAGATCGCTTCAGCCGTTCTCGTAGCTCATATCCCTGGCTGATTCACTGGAACCCATCAGCAGCAACCAGAAGCGCTCCAGCTGCTTTGTCACTCGTTGAGCAACAGTCTCCAACTGGGAATCGCTGACTTCGTTGTGTGGCTCAGACAGGTGCCTTGCAGTTCCACCGTGGCCTGGACGTGTCCTCTTGCTGTGTCCCCACCTACATCGCAGTTCTGCTTAGAAGCAGCAGCAGGCTTTGGAAGTAGTCCCACTCCTTCCATTTTCAAAGGTTTAGCTTGGCTAGCCGGGTGGTGTCTGTCTATAGAAGACAACAAAGAGATTTGGGTTAGAAACAGCTAACTGAGTAGTTCCTTCCCACAAGGGCAAGGAATATTTACCCGTTCCTAATGGAGGCTGCAGTGTCAGAGATAACGACAGGTCCTTCCGAGAGCTTTGAAATATCCCTTGGGGATGCTGAGTCCAGAGCAAACCTGTCTAAAGTACACCGTGGAATCACTCGGAATGACTTCCTAGCAGAAGCATGTGTCCGATACGGCTTCAGCTGGTTGCAGTGTTCTTCTTCACCTAATACCTAAATTCAGATAAGAGGTCTCAATGCAGATGGAAAGATTGAGAAATAGAGAAATCACTGATGTGCTTTGAGAACTTCTAAGGACTGAGAACTAAAGAAATCCAATGTTGTAACATTAAGGATCGGTTAGAAAAGTAAACGTTAAAAACAAGTAAAGGAGAAGAACAAGTAAGCTTTCTTAAAGTATCTACTGTATTTAAAGGATCTTTAAACAAGTAAAGAAGTAATGAAATATATACGCAGAGAGATAGATAGAGAGATAGATATGCAGAAACCTAAGAAACTGCTGCGCAGGTTAGCTTCTTGCTCTCTTTTCTCAAAGTGCTAGTGAATACAGCATCTGTGTGCGTTACAAGCATTGCCCTCAGTCCAGCACAGGTACACACGAGAGGACAGCCTGCAGGTTGCGGAGGCAAAGTAACTGCTCTGGCTGGATGTGAAGAGCCAAGACAGAAGTTGCTGTCAGGGAAAAGATACACAGAGGGGATGAAAAAGACGGAGTGTGCTTCCGACCTTCACAACTTCTAAGCAAGTGGAGATGAGGTTGTGGAAGAACCAAATAAGCTGTTGATCGAGAAGCAGCCTGAAGATTGCCCTTAAGCAGGGCCTTGCATTCTTCATTTTTGTAGCATTGCTTGCCTTCAAGTGCACGATCATGATTTGATTAACTTTCTACCACTACAGAAATGCACCGGATTCTTTCACAAAACTTACGGGTGGTAATTGGAAATACTGGTCATCATTCTCTGTTTCCTTCGTCATCTCAATTCTCTTTTGGCCTGTGAAGCTTTTCAGATCAGAGGAGAAGATCCGCTGTAATACGGAGTTTTGGATCCTGCAAAGGAAACGAAGAATCCTACTGACAACTCTTTTCAACCTCACCTGCAACCATCTCAGAAAAGAATACCGAAAGAACACCGCTTTATCATGGGAAGCATACATTTGAGCATAGGTGTCCTATAGCTGAAGCGAGGTTAAGCAGGTTCCAAACAAGGGGAAGGAGCACACCCATAAGCATTTCCATTAAGCCGTGTTTGCAAACAAATGGTTTAAAGACTTAGGTTTTCTTACAAGTGAAGAATGAAAAAATAGAAAGAAAGAAAATTACCCGGACGTACAGTTTTCCTCTAGCTTGCTTTGCTTCTTTCAGAATCTGAGTCTTGAGTGACAATCAGGGAGCAGCATTGTGCAGAAATGCCAAAGCCTCCCCAGCTTGTTGTACCTTCATCAACAAGGGCTTTGATACTGCTGCCTCCTCAGCAACATCAGCCATTTCCTAGGAGAGCTGGTGTCCACCAGGTCAAATAGGAATGGGAAATCCCTCTTGCCACAACCTCACACTCACACCAGAGTTGGCAGGACAGGCCGATGGACAGAGAAGTGTCTGTAAGAGTGTTAGAAAACAGACTTTAGATTTCCGTCAACCCAGGAAAAATTACTTGCTCGTCCCTTCAAACTGACCTCTAAGTAGAAGGAGGTGATCCCAAGCTGCATTCCTGACATCTATGCTGCAAAGTCATCCAGTGTGACATGTTACTGTACCAGCCTGTTACGAACAGAAACAGGAGTTTGAGGTTATGCTGTTGGATTAGAATTAAGCTCAAAGAGTTAGTCCTTTGGTATGTTTTTTGTCTGCAAGTGTTTTCACTGTTTCCCAGACAATGTCTCCAGCAAGCTAGCTGCTTGCTTCATTTGTTCTGTTCTGTTCTGTTCTTTTTGATTCTGTTTTGTTTTGTTTTCTCAGCAAGGATTCTTAGAGAAATGAGATTAAAGCGATCATATTGTATGTCCATCCATCCCTCCCTCCCCTTCGCTTGTCCAGAGCTTTTACCTTGTCCACCAGCTTGAATGAACTCGGTCCTAGGCGCAGTTGTGTCCAAGCCATTCTGTTCCTAGAGATGTTGTGAAAACAGACAGCTAAGTAGTGGGGAGAGGACGTGCTGCTGTCTGCAGTGTGACCTCAGCGCTTACCAAACAGTAGGGAATACACAGAGAAGGGCCTTAGGAAAACTTCAAGCACCAGATACATTTATGTGGAAACCATATTTCCCAAGATAACGCTGGACACAACTGCATAATCAAAATGGATTCATTTCTTGGTTCATCCAACTCCTAGGCTTTAGTTTTAAAAAGTTTCTGTCTTGGCTTAAAGCACTCTTCCAATCTCTGTTTCCAGTTACTAGGATTTCCTGAAATAGGGAATCCCATTTTTTTCTTTGTACAATCTCCCAGTCTCTTTGTTTTCCTCTCCCCGAGAAACTTAGAGCTGCTCTCTTCATACTTGACAACTAGATATGGAGCTGTATCAGCCAGAAGGAAGTTTCCTTCACACCTTCCGCTTCTTATGGTACCTGGACTCTTACCTTTACTCTTACTCGCCCTTCCTACATTAGCACAAAGAAAGCTGGTTTGGAGATCTGACGTCTTGTTTTCCAGAAGCTACCCTGAATCACCTTTACGAGAGCCGTCCCACGCTGCGAGCATAAGTCTTGCAGTCTGGCCAGATATTTACTTTCTAAGTCAATAATCAAATCTGTCAAGTTAAGAACATGGAATTAATGGAAAGGAAATCCTTTTATTTTGATCTCAATTCCCTTTTTTTTAAATTTCTTTTTTTTTTTTCTTCTTTTTTTCTAGAAAGATTCCATTTTTCAGGTGAAAAATGGAATGAACAATGTTAAGGTCAGGCAGCTTGCCCACTGCAATTGCTACCCTGAAAGCAGATGGAGTGCATCTTCATACACCACAGCCTGAGACACTACTCGACAGGCCAGCCCATGTGATGAAGTCCATTGCTGTCCTGAATGTTAACGTGACAGGGGGACTCTTAAGCCTCTTGTTTATGCTTTAGTACTTGCGGTCTATGGGAGGACCACAGCACACTCTTCTCTGCCTACCCTTCTTTGTTGATCATCTGTAGGAAGAAGAGAACGTGCAGAGGCCCTCACCCGTACATTGGGTCTGTTCTCACTCTGTGCAGCTCCATCATTGAGCAAAGTACCAACCTTGAGGCTTCTGTAAGGACTTGACACAAACTACAGAATACTAAAATGAAACATTCACAACAAAACCACACTGTTTTCCCCAGCCAAGCATCAAAACACTTACAGAAGGGCATGGTCCCTCTCTGTGCACCTCGAGGTGAGATCCACAAATCCTCGCGTGGCTTCAACACATCCAGCACCCTTCTCTGTCCCTCCCAGCTAAACGCGCACAGAGGCAGCTGTTCCCAAAGTGCTGTGGTGACATAATTCCCTTCTGTTTCTGAAGTCATCACCGCAGGCGCCTCCCAGTGACGGCACAACACTCTCTGTTGCTAAGGCGTATGTCTCAGAAACAGCTAGAGAAGTACCACTATGCCCAAACTGACTTGAATTAGGCTAGTTCCAAAATTATTCCCTGCTCCCCTACATCTGTGGAAGGTGTGTGATCAATCTTTTCTTGAGAAAGGATTACAGACCAAAAGAGCTTGATTCTGATACGTTGCCCGTACTTGGAGAGCAGTTCACCTTTGATTTCCATGTAAGAAAAAAGAAGGTGAAATCAACAATTCTCTTCCTCCGAGCTGGGAATATGAAAGAACCCCAATTATCCAGGAAGCCGTAATAAGGAAACTATGCACTTCCTTGTTAAACATCTTGTTTCGTCGGAAAACTTTTCCAGTCCTTTGCAACTGCGGTGGTCTGAATCGGGTGGGCAGCCGAGTTCCACCACGGCCGCTCTCTCACTCCCCCTCCTCAAAGGGAAAGAGGGAGAAAATACGATGCAAAGGGCTCCAGGGCTGAGATAAGGACGGGGCGATCGCTCAACAATTATTGTGACGGGCAAAGCAGATTCAGCAGAGTGACCTCAGGGTCCGTCCCTGCCCCTGCTCCCCATGGGGTCCCTCCCACGGGATGCCGTCCTTCCCCAGCTGATCCCACACGGGCTGCCCACAGGCAGCAGCTCCTCAAGCACTGCTCCCACACGGCTCCGTCCCACGGGCTCCATCCATCCATCCATCCATCCATCCCCCAGGAGCAAACTGCTCCAGCACGGGTCCCCCACGGCTGGGCGGCAGCTCCCCCCAGACCCCCTGCTCCTGCGGGGGCTCCTCTCCACGGGCTGCAGCTGCGGCCCGGGGCCTGCTCCTGCGGGGGCTCTCCATGGGCCGCAGCCTCCTCCAGGCCACATCCACCTGCTCCACCGGGGGCTCCTCCACCCACGGGGGGGCTGCAGCGTGGAGATCTGCTCCGTGGGGGACCCATGGGCTGCAGGGGGACAGCCTGCTCCACCGGGGGCCTCTCCCTGCACAGCCCGCAGGGGAACTGCTGCTGCCTGCCTGCAGCACCTCCTGCCCTCCTGCTGCACTCCCCTGGGGGGCTGCAGGGCTGCTTCTCGCTCCTCTCTCCCAGGAGCTGTGGAGCAGCAGTTTTTTTCCTTTCTTAAACCTGCTCTCCCAGAGGCCCAACCAGTGCCACTCTCTGGCCATGCTATGGCCATCAGCTGGTCCCTTTTGGAGCCAGCTGGAGCTGGTTCTGACATGGGACATGTGCTCGGCCCTGCTCACATAGGCCGCCCCCTGCAGCAAATGAACAGAGACACACTTTACATTTATTTCAAGTTTTCTTCATGTTATCAAGAGTTTTTCGTTGGCTTATAGTAACTCATGCTACTAAGCTAACATATGAATATTTCAAGCTTTTCATTTCTTAAATGTTTGTTATCTCTTGTTGAAAAACAAACTTTTTAAACAATAAATAAATAGAAGCACAAGAATGTATTATGATTTGCACAATGGCAAGCATGTCTAGCTTGATTAGTGTTCTAACTTCTTTCCATGCTGCTTCTTTGAAGCATAGTCAATCCATTCTGTAATAAAAGGCTTTCGAAGAAGAGTTCAAGTTTTTATCTGTTGCTTCAGACTTTGAATAATAAATAAATAAATAAAAGGATCTGCCTGGGTTATTTTCCTATGCTATTCTAAAATTTTATGTATAGAAACTACGGTGTTGTAGTTTCTATAAAAGTAATCTTGCTTACTTTTATATAAGTAAACAGAATTCTATTGTTTGGGGTTATGTATTTCATCTAGGATTGCTTTTCCTTCCAGAAATTCAATTTGGATGTATTTATTTATTTATTTTGTTTATTTCCTCAAGGGACTGGACCCTGTTTAAACAAACTTTCCTCTTTTATTTTTACCGTTTATTTTTATTTCTGTTGTCTTAAATCTGCACAAAAATAAAATAAAAAATCATCTTTTTTATTGCTTAAAATCTTTTACCCTTGGTTCATTTATTCAGATATTTCTTTTAATTTGTCTGTATTTTTTATCAATTCTTGATGCTTGTTCTTCTTCATGCAACACATATATTTTTGATTTTATAGTTGAATTTCCAGTCCCTTTGTAGATGTACAATAGCATCTCTCAGGCATGTGCATATATTCATGTATAGCTCTCGAAGCTTTTTGCATTCTTTTCAAGACGTTCTAGGAAGCTCTCTTTGGTAAATGCTCCTTTCTGACTGATAATGCATAACTGCTTGTGAAATAATTCTTTCAATTCTGTAATTTCTTGAATAAATATCCATGCCATATATGTATTTATATATGTATATATATTACATATATATATATATATATATATATACACATATGTACACACACCTGGATTTTTCAGTATTTGCTGTTGTGCAATTCAAGTTTAAAGTGGCTATAACATTCCAGGACTGTTGAAGCTGTCAAGTTTTCATTTGGGGAAGAAATAGATAGACTATTGCTTTATAGTGATGAATACAAGGAGACTTTTATTTGGCCAGTCTTGAGATGGATCTGTATCACCTTTTCTCCATGAAACAAACAAACAGAAAGAGCATCAAAAGGCTCTCAATCTCTAGAGTTCTATTTGATTAGATGACAAACTAATAGAACAAACCAATTTTTCACCAGAAAAAAACTTTGCTTCTTCCAAGTAAAACAGAGCAAAGACTTTAAAATCCTGCTTCCTGTTTGCATATACATATGCAAGTACATGTGTAATTTTTTTCTGCCTAGCTCTCTAATACAATCTCTTTCAATCTGTTCTTGGTTTAAATTACCCCTTCTGGGTGCCAGTAGAGTTTAATAGCCTCTAAGACTTGGTTGCACATCTCCTTCTTGAATTAGAAAAGCCTTCTCTTCTTTCCATAAGTTTCCTAGCAAGTTGTGTGATGCTTACAAAGTATCTCTCTGCCAGCAAAACTTCCTCCAGTGACACATGCTCTGCACAGCTTTCCAAGGAAGGGCACTGCAGCTTCTGCCTGACCCAAATCATGTCAACTTAGGGTCATCTGAAGCTGAACTGTAAAAGGATGTCTTGGAGTGCCTGCAGACACTGGGTGGCATTGGTCCTGTGAGACCATCAGAAGTAACTCTCCAGGTGTGTATGGGGTGGGGCCCTCAGCACTGACTGCTTTTCTCTACATATTTTTGCTGCTTTCTAATGTAGACATAGCTGCAAGTCAACGTATAGTATTAATATATCTGATAAATGGTAAATAAGTAAGTTAAAATAGTTACTCCATCTTCTGAACAAAAGAGGGAAAGCCATGTTCTCCTAACACTGCTACACTTTCATTCACAGTGTCCGTTTTTATTTATTTTTTCCCTGCTAGTTTTTTTTTTTTTTTTTAAGAAACTTTTGCAGTTCTTTTGTTTTATTTTTGCACTTTATAGAGTAAACCAAAATGTATCTCTGAATTTAGCACTGTTGGGTGTTATTTTCCTCTAGTTTTGAATTCCTGAATGTGCAGTGGAATTATCAGATCCTTGAGCAGTGGATGTGATCTATACAGGAGTTTTCTCCAGGAAGCTTTCTCTCCTCTCCCCCAAACTATGGCATCATTTTAAATGTCATCATATGGTAGATCATCTGTACCAATCAAAGTTCATCCTTCAGTCCAAAGTCAATTAGTGCTTCCTTATAAACTGCTTATGAAGAGTTGTGTCTATGATATAATAGTTCCTGGGTGCTTCTATACCATTACAATTCTCAGAAAATATTTTCTAATCCAATATAAGGAAAGAAGTATAGTGTTAGACACGTCTTGGCCACTTATCCCTTAAAAGGGTCATTTCAAGTGTATTCATAAGATTAGGCAATTGTCTTCTCACCTGTGTATCCACTAATTCCCAGACAAGGTTTATACTAGAGACTGACAGACAGGATGTCACTCAGCAGACATGATTTCAGATTATTGTCTCTTCAGAGTTATTTTATCCTCTTGTATTTCTCTCTCCACATTCTTGTTTACAGCATGGATTGCAAGTAATAGGATGGTAATTGTTCCATGCCCCGGTAAATTAAAAGATTGAAAACTATTGAAAAAGAAATTTCTTGCCAAATATCAAGATCTCAATTTTTAGAGAGCCTGCAAATAAGCTGAACAAATAATTTCCAACAAATAATTGACTTGCTGAATTTTATACAGTTCTGGAGATGAACTTGAAACTATAGAATATGCCCAATAGAATACATTATTTACTGAGTAATTCACAAATCATTCTTTTACTGCAGAGAACATTCAAATCAAATTGCAGTCATTACGACTGTGTGTGCAATTAATACTGCTTAAATTTATATTATATATGTTCCAAAAAAAAGTGTCTGCTGTATTTTATTGCAATATTATCAGTTCACAATCTTGATTGGCTAATGTAAGAGAAATATAAACCGGAGGGAGCCACAAACTGCGATGTGTCAAATGGCCAATTTTACAATTCAACATAAAATTTGAAATTATCATAGAAGAAATATTGGAGCATGTTGATTGAAACTCTTGAGTAGAGTATTCTTGAGCGGCAAAAGTGCAAATGCTTGCCTAACTTTATTAACTTTTGTAAATACTTCTGAACATATCGAGTAAAAAAACATCAAAATGTATCTTAAAGTTTTATGATATCCAAGTTATTAAAGGCTTGAAAAATGTGCTTATGGTGGTCCAATTTTCCTGGTATTGTGAAATAGAAGTAATATGCAGATTTATTTCCTACAGCACCCATGTTCGTGATGTTTCATCTCTTCATTATAACATACGGTCTTATGCTGGAAAATACTAGGATAGTATATTTATTATTTTTTTAATTATAATTTTTGAAAATGTTTGGTATCAAGAGAGAAGCAAAGCATATTTCCACTGTCTTCATTCTTAAGTGTGACAAGATATTTTGAACTTTTGTGGTAATATATGCCAACAGGATCATACAGAGAAAAAGAATTATCGTGGAGTTTTGTTTTTGTTATTTCTTTGATTCTATTTCTAGTTCTCTTCCCTCTGTTTGATTCCGAAGCGTAAAAATGTGCTAATGTACTGACATGTGACAGAAATAAAAATATTATTATCTAAAAAGATCAGCCTGGAAATCTGTAAACATTACTGTCAAAAGAAGGTATTATTAATAAGTGTTCCATGTCCCCAGATCTTGGAAGCTAATCTGTCTGTTCTCACATGTAATAAAGCCTTTTATTATGCTATTTTATTTCTCCATTTCATCATTTGGACGTGTTTTTTTTTTCTAAGTTTCTAGGTTTTCTAAATTCCTCTCCTTATGTTTTTAACTTTTTTTTTTTTTTTTTTTTTTTTTTTTTTTTCCCCAATTAGATTGGAGGAGATATCTATTCCTTCACTTGTTCAAATGGCGATAAAATACTACTAACAGTAACTTACTGGAAGTTATACAGGATATTTGTGTGAGGAAACTAATGAGTTAAAGAAAATCAGATACATGCTGTAAGACATCAAGAGATATTTAAGAGTATCAAAGGATTTAAGAGCAAAAATGCTTTTAAAAACATCACTCTCAAAAATGATTGGAAATTATCCAATGTTTTAATGCATGAAGAGCAGATTATACAAAATTAGGCCAACACACAGCTGCAATACTAACAGTAGTGCGCCTGCTCAACTTTGCTGCAATTTATGTAGGTATACACTACTCCAATGCCATTAGCCCTCCCACAGTCTTCTAGACCAAGCAGGATGTGTTAAGGAAAAGCTGAAAAAGAAGTAACCAAAAGAGGGATGATAGCATCTTAGGAAAACTTTATCAGTTTTAACTTTATTTTTTACCTTGAGCCAGATTATGTTCTCTCCAGACCTCTCCTATTACCCCTTCTCTGCTCCCTTTATACTATCTTTGTACCATTATGCTCATCTTTCTCCTGTCCTCTTCAATTTTCCCCCTACAGTATCTACCTCTCTACATCTACTCTGACTCCTGGCCTTCCTTCTCACTGATAAATTCTAATGAAACTCTTCTTCCCTCACCAAAAGTCTGGAAAGGGCTTCCAAAGAGGTAGCATCTCTTCCCTAACATTGTACTCATTTCTAGCTTGACAGCAAACTGTTTGAGATATCAGTTGTCCATTGCATAGTGTGTACATTGCCTACCACAGTGGAGGTGCTGTCATAATAAACCTGATTAACAGCTCTGCAGCAGCAATAAATTGGCTCTGTGCTACTAAGATTCATATGAGGCTAAACAGAAAGGTTAAACAGGTGGCTGAGGAGATATATCAGAAAATGGAGTGGGGAGAGGCCATCCTGGGGAAAAGAAAAAAAAAAAAAGACATGCCAAAAGCTCAAAAGCATAACAAGTCTGAAATTACTGTCATTTGCTTTTATTACATAATGTTCAATGAGTTTTTCATCTGGAACTAATTACAGAAGAAGATTCAGAAACAAAAAAATCCTAGGAGAAAAATGAACTTGGCCTTCAATTACTTCTGAATTTATTACTTCTGAATTACTAGGTATACTTGTGCAAAGTATTTGACAGTTTCCCACATGACATTCTTGTCTCTAAATTGGACAGACATGGGTTTAATGGATGAGCCACTCAATGGATAAAGAATTGGCTGGATGGTCATAGTCAAAGGTTTGTAGTCAATAGCTTGATGTTCAGGTGGAGACCAGTGATGAGTGGTGTTACTCAGGTATCTGTATGGGGACTAGCACTATTTAACAACTTTGTCAGTGACATGGACAGTGGGATTGAGTGCACCTTCAGCAAGTTTGCAGAAGACACCAAGCTGACTCATGCAGCTGACATACCAGAGGAAAGGGATACCATCCAAAGGGACCTTGACGGGCTTGAGAGATGGGCCTGTGCAAACCTCATGAGGTTCTATAAGGCCAAATGCAAGGTCCTGCATCTGGGCTGGGGCAAGCCCAAACACAGGCTGAACATAGGCTGAATAAAGAATGGATTGAGAGCAGCCTTGCAGAGAAGGACTTGGGTGTATTGGTGGATGAAAAGCACAAAAGTAGCTGGCAATATGTGCTTGCAGCCCAGTAAGCTAACAATATCCTGGATTGAATGAAAAAGAAGCGTGGCCAGCAAGCTGAGGGAGGCGATTCTCACCACCTATTCTGCTCTCGTGAGACCTCACCTGGAGCACTGTGTTCATCTCTGGGGCACCCAGCACAAAAAGGACATGGAAGTACCAGAATGAGTCCAGAGGAGGGCCACAAAGACAAACAAAAGGCTGGAGCACCTTTTCTATAAAGAAAGGCTGAGAAAGTTGTAATTATATAGCCTAGAGAAGAAAAGGCTCCAGGGACACATTATAGCAGCCTTCTAGTATTTAAAGGTGGCCCTCCACCTTCAAATGGGGAGATGGGGAGTGACTCGTTATCAGGGAGTATAGTGACATGACAAAGGATAACAAAAAGAGGTTTAGGTTAAATATAAGGAAGAAATTCTTAACTATGTGGGTGGTAAAGGCACTAAAACCATGTCACGATTTTGTCTGGGGCAGTTAATTTTATTCGTATAGGCTCATATGACGTCGAGCTTTGGATTTTGATTAAAATAGTGATGATAACATAACGACATTTTTGTTGTTGCAGAGAAGAAATTACACAGAGTCAAGGACTTCTCTGCTTCTTATGCTGCCCTGCCAGCAAGGAATCTGTGGGTGCACAAGAAGCTGAGAGGGGGCCCAACGAACCTGGCCCCAATTAACCAAGGGGGTATTCTATACCAGATGACGTCATGCTCATCAATAAAAGCTGGGGTAACGAGGGAGGATGTTACATGTCATGAGCCCGCATTCCTGGAAGTGGCTGAATATCTGCCTAACAATGAGAAGTAGTGAATGGTCCTTGTTTTGCTTTGCTTGCATGTACAGCTTGTTCTTTACCTAGTAAAATGCCTTTATCTCAACCCATGATTTCTCACACTTTTGCCTTTTTGATTCCCTCTTGCTTCCCACTTGTGGAGAGTAAGCGTCTGTTACTTAGCTGCCTGTTGTGCTGAACCACAAAAATTGGTTGTGGATGCCCCATCCCTGGAAGTATTAAAGGACAGTTTGGGTGGGTCTTTGGGCAACTGATGGGCAGGTATTGCCCATCAGTAGGATTGCCCATGGCAGTAGGATTGGACCTAGATGATCTTTAAGGTCTGTCTCTTCCAACCCAAACCATGCTATGATTCTATGAATCGTTTCACCTTAGACTAGGTATGTATGTTCCTGCATTAAATCAGGTGTGCTTGCATGGAACTTCTTGAAATCACTCAATTCTTTTTATCTTTATGGCTAATCAAACTATTTTTGTTGTATGGAAAGAATATTCAAAAAAAGAAAAAGAAAAAAAAATCATTTTGTTTGGCATTTTATTAGGGATATATATATATATATTTTTTTCTACTGAGTTAAAATCATTAAAAAACTAATATGCAACCACAGCATTGTTACTTATACTTTACTTTACTTTTATTTATTTTATTTTATTAATTTATTTTTTTTATGAATATGGTTTCAAATACTGTGTAGAAGAACATGATTTTAGAAGACTGTGCAGTTTGGGCTTAATTATAATGTTTTGTCTAGAACTGTAGAAAACTTTGTTATTATTTCAGTAGTTGTTTTTTTTTTAAAAAAAAAAAAAACACAACAGAATTTATGTTTAATAATTTGAAAACAATATCATAGGAAAAGAAGGTTTACAGTATCTGTAATAGAAGTAAAATTTTTGCTGTTTCAAATGCTTGTGGTCTCTGTTGAGACCCTGAAGAGTTTTACATCCAGAAAGAGAGCTCCTAATTCTTTCAGGTTAATTCAAGTCATTATTGAAAGGAAACAAGAAAACTGACATATTTAAGTTATTAAATGCTCATGAAGATTTTCGTCATTAAACTTGAACTTTTATTGGCAGCACAAGAACAAATTCTCTCCTTCCCACTTCCTTTCATTCCTTTATTCCTTTTTCAAATTCTCTCAGTGAAATGCCTGTTGTCACATCCTGCAATGCACAGGCTAGGACAAAAAAAAGGGCTATGCAATGGTTATTGGCAAACAGGAGCAAGTAGTTACTTGTATTCCAGGCTTTAGTGACCTGAATTGTTCAGAAGAGTTTCAACATCTTTTTTTTTTTTTTTTTAATAGTAATTTCACCCTCTTTTCCACCTTGAGCTTCTAGTTATTTTTTTCTCTAATAAGTGACAGTCATTTTTTCCCTTTCTCTAAATTTTGTTGTGATCTCATTAATGTCTATTTTTGATATTAAAACTACTGTACTAGACAACATTTCTTCCATCTATAAAGTCAATATTTTGCGTGGTCAGGAACATTCTCAGTGCAAAATCAGAAGACTCAGGCTTATATTTGAAGGTGTACTTTTTTTCCCAAACTCCTTCCTTCCAGTAAGTTATATTAGAGAAACAGACCATATGGCATCAAGTAAAACTTATTTTATATTTACTTACTGAACAATGCAAAAGGAACAGTAAGTTTTGTTCTAACTTCTGAGACCCCAGTGGTAGCAGAGCTATTATCTAGAGCTATCTGAAAGTCGTTTACAGTCCTCACAGGGGGTCTATCTGCAGGCTTAATTTCAGATCTGAGCTTTTCTGTATCAGTTTACTGCTTTTCAAATGATCTTATGATAAACTCAAAACAAAGACCTTTTGCAGAAAGAATAAGTTGTATTATATTTCTGGGAATGATTGCTCATGTTAGGGCTTTTGTTCTAGGGAGCCTAGAGGAAAATTACTTTCATTACATTGCATTAGTTACAGATAGTATAGCTAAAATATGACTGAAAAATTAACTGTTATTTGGATGTCTTTTAACATGGTTGTTTTTGTTGTAGTTGTTAGGTTTTTGTTTACTTGTTTGTTTTCCTTACACAGTTTAGTTAAGGGCAGAACTTTGAGTTCTAACAATAGAAACAAGTGTATTCTTATGAAAACACTTGGGACATTTGGAAAGTCTCTCTGTGGGATCTTTAATTCCTCAAAAAATATTCCTCCCCCTTATAATCTAAGTTGCTACCCAAAAAAAGCATTATGCATTTTTTGTTTGTTTGTTTTGTTTGGTCATCTCATGACAGTAATGACATACAATACAGTGTTATTTGTGTGGTGATGGTACTTAATGGCTATTATTGGTTCCTTGAACTCTGACAGGTTCGGTGCCTTGTTAACTTCCCTGGGGAGCCTGACCACCTCTGGGTGCAGAACCTTTTCCTAACCCCCCAGCCTGACCCTCCCCTGTCCCAGCTCCTTGCTGTTCCCTCGGGTCCTGTTGCTGTCCCCAGCGAGTGTTTGCAAGCATGTTAAGCCTGTTTGAAATTATTTTAAAGGTAAAGAATTCATCCATCCACGTATTTGGCAGATATGAGAAAAAAGTAACTTGGACATACCCATGGCTGTAATTAAAGGTGTAATGGGAAAGTGTAAATCAATTAGTGTTGGTTTCTATTGTAACAAAAGAGTAGAAAATATTTTCATCTTGAACCAAGTATTTGAGACGTGATTTATACATGCACATCCAAAAAACATTTCTAGAAGATTTTCATTAACATCTGGAAACACCTGAGATTCTTCCTATTTCTCCATTTTTGCTAGTCTTATAAGTCTCTACAGATGTGTAGGTGAATTTATCTAGGAGGATTCTAGACATTCTGTTTTTAGATGGTGGAGATAATGCTCAAGTATGAACTGGCAGGCACAGATTTGAATAAAGATCATTTTCCTTTCAAAATGCTGATCGAACCACTACCTGAATAAAGAAGAAAGTTTTATAAATGAAGATACAACTCAATCTGAATTTAGTAATATTTATAAAAGGGAAGTAAACAGCACTAGGTGCACGGGGAGTCTACGCTCTACCAAAATGCACACACGAACATTGAACTTTCTAAATATACAGAACCTTGTTTTTACATACTAAACCCAAGTACGCCTATACCTTTTCAATTTGTACATATGTATCATTTTAAACATAAACATGGCAAAGTTTTAAAAGGCAAGTACAAACAATCCATTAAATCTGTTACTATTAATGTCCATGACTGGGGGAGCTAGTTGGTAATCCTGATTGAAGTGCTCCCATATCTTCCATGACTTCTCAGATCATGTAACACTCTCCATTCCTTTCCATTCCTTTTCCATTCTACACTTTCCATTCCTTTTCTTGATTACATACATCAGAAAATTCCAGGACTAGTCGTGGGAACAATATGTTGTGCTTTAAGTTGTTAAGCAACTCGGCCTTTGGGCCTTATGTATCTTATTCTTCCCGGATCGAAGGGAAATATACTTGGCTCCTTTTCAAGGCTGATAGGGCCTGGGCCAAAAGGCACGTCCAGGTCAACAGAGGGCAGAACACCAAAGGCCTGCGATGGCAGTTTTGGGGGGGGTGGGGGGCCAATGGTGTAGCAGAAGGATCGGTGGACGAGACCACGGCTCCCTCACTATCTGGCAAACCACACGTTTCCAATTGTGGTCCCACATGGCTCTTTAAGGCCTCAGAGATTGCTTGACAGGTGCTGAGCAATCCCACTGCAACCTTGTCATTTTTAGTAGCAGAGTCCCACACCTTGACCTCAATTTGGTTGCACACTTCAGGATCACAAACTGTCTGATTGTTAATAAAGAAAATAAGCTGTAAGGTTACCAGGACAGTCCATGTTTCTAAGAAAGAATGATTCCCCATAGTGCGCAACTGCTTACCATGGAGGGGCAGTTGTGTGCGCGGCTCCACTTCTCTCAGCTTGAGCTTCTTCCCAGCTCCACAGCGCCTGTTTCCAGTGACTTTCTGTACCAGCTTCTTTGAGCGGTTTGCTGAGTTTGGCCGAACCTATCTTCATGAGGCGATCAATGTGCCTGTTCCCATCCTGGTCTCTGCTCTGCTAGCCCGTCCCTATTCATTCCTTCTTTCTGCTTCTTTATTGATGACATAACTTCATCATGTTGCCTTCTTTTTATCTTGAGGGCAGGCTCCCCTCTTATACCCTTCTCCCCACATCAGTCCTTTTCAAAAACAACTTTTCATTGGTCAAAAAACTTTGCCTGGTAACCAGCAAACACCCAGCAACTTCCATGCCTTAATGGTGGGAGAACAAGCAACCCTGAGACTGCATAGAGTCTCCTGAATCACCCTTCTTTGTTCCCTCTAAACTCTTTTACATTCCTGATGACCTCATCGTTAAGAGTCTGATGTTATCATCAACGATCGGGCTTGCCGACCCCCATGGCCACACTCCCACATCTCCCCCTTCTTTATTAACATCAACCATCTTCTTGACACAAATTACTACTCCATGTATCACAAAAGCAAATCCCTGACTTTCTTATACCAGGGAGCCCAGAACTGGACACAGTACTCCAGGTGAGGCCTGACCAGGGCAGAGTAGAGGGGGAGGATCACCTCCCTTGACCTGCTGGCCACGCTCCTTTTAATGCATGCCAGGATCTCATTGGCCCTCTTGGCCACAAGGGCACACTGCTGGCTCATGGTCAACCTGTCGTTCACCAGGACCCCCAGGTCCTTCTCCTCAGAGCTCCTCTCCAGCAGGTCGTCCCCCAGCCTGTACTGATACTTCAGGTTGTTCCTTCCCAGGTGCAGGACTCTACACTTGCTCTTATTAAACCTCATTTGGTTTCTTCCTGCCCATCACTCCAGCCAGTCCAGGTCTCACAGAATGGCAGCACAGCCTTCTGGCATGTCAGCCACTCCTCCCAGCTTTGTGTCGTTGGCGCACTTGCTGAGGGCAGACCCTATTCCCTCATCAAGATCGTCAATGAAGATGTTGCACAAGACTGGACCCAACACCGATCCCTGGGGAACACCGCTAGTCACAGGCCTCCAGCCAGACTCTGCTCTGCCGATCACCACCCTCTGAGCCCATCCAGACAGCGAGTTCTCAGCCCACCTTGCCGTCCACTCATCTATCCCACACTTTCTCAGCTTTGCTAGTAAGATGTCATGGGAGACAGTATCGAAAGCCTTGCTAAAGTCAAGGTAGATGACGTGCACCGCTCTCCCCCCATCTACCCAGCTGGTGATGCCATCACAGAAGGCAACAAGGTTGGTCGAGCACGACTTCCCCTTGGTGAATCCATGCTGACTACTCCTCATAACCTTCTTCTCTTCCAATTGCTTGGAGATGGCATCCAGAACAAGCTGCTCCAATACCTTTCCAGGGACAGAGGTGAGACTGACTGGGCTGTAGTTTCCTAGATCCTCCTTCTTGCCCTTCTTGAAGACCGGAGTGACATTGGCTATCCTCCAGTCTTCGGGCACCTCACCCATTCTCCAGGACCTTTCAAAGATGATAGAGAGTGGTTCGGCAATCGCATCTGCCAGCTCCCTTAGCACACGCGGATGCATCCCATACATCCCATTCAGGATACACTCCTGAACCACTCTCACGTCCACCAGAGGGGAGCCCTCCATTTCCCAGACCCTTTGCCCTATTGTCAGGGGCGAGGAGTCCCGGGGGAGTGTCTTTGGAGTAAAGACTAAAGCAAGGACACTCCCCATATACTCTGGCTGAATACCTAAGGAGCTACTATAACTTTGCTAAGGATGACATTCATCAGTTGTGATATGGTAATATCATGATTTAATTTACTGCTCTAGTAAAACACCTGGCCCTGGCTGCAGGTGGAAGATTTCATGGAAGTCAGGCAGAAGTACTTCTGTAGTGGTTCCCACAGGGGTAACCTTTGTATACAGGAATGCAGATATACCTATACCAGATATACCTCATCACACATATACATTACACCACTTGTGCCTGGCTCTCCCCATCCATACAAGAGTACCATCAGTCAGTCACATCTGAGGTCACATTCACACTGCTTAAGTGTTAAAATACAGTGCTGATTTTGGTAATCTATCTGATTTTCTCCATTGACTACATTATGCACCTACACAAGGTTTAGGCACCAGGAAAATGCTTAGTCTAGAGTGTTAGTTTAAAGCAGACAATTAGAATACTTCTACCTGTTAAATAAGACTAGTTTCCTCAGCATTTTGAGAAACATGATTCTCAAGCACAGAAAAGAGAATTTGGTTCCTCCTCTTGTTCTCCTATTTTGTGGTAGTAGATTTTTCTTTTGATTTTGTGTGCAAAACCTAAAAGTCCAATCAAGTAAGAAGAAGCTGCAGACAGACAGTGGTAAAATAAGATGGAAGTCAAAATAATTTAACTTCTGTAAAATGCTGTTTCTTGAATACAAAGAGACCACCTATTTTTTTCTGTCATTATTGCAATGATAATGTTAAAATGCAAATGAGATATCAGGGGATACTGAAAAGCATAAACAAACAACATTTTAAAGTAAGTCAGCAGATAGAAAGACAAAATTTTAATTATTTTAAGCCTTATTCTTTTCAAAAAATAAAAAAAAATAATTTTAAAAAAATCTATTTAATTGTCTCTTTCTTTTTTCTGTGTAGTTACCTCACTGAAAAGTCTTCTTTAAATGCATTCATTCCTTATGAAAACAGATTTTTTACCCAGAAAGTTTGGTTACATGTCATGAAACATAATTTAAATATATATAATATATTAAATATAATATATATCTGTTGTTATTGTTCTTTTCAAGGAATTCATACCTTGTTTTTTTTTTGTTTTTTTTTTTTTTTTTTTTTTGCCTTTTTTTGTCTCATACATGGAAACATTAAAATATTTTTTCTAATTTTAATTCAATACAATTAATGCAAGACTTAAATTACCATGATAAATCAGAATAAGACAAAAGGCTAAAACATATTCTCCTCAAGACTGATACTTCAAAAGAACTTTCCCTAAAGCACACTTAATGTTAAAAATGACCATTTCTCAGCTAAGCTGACAGCAGATTACAAAGATTCATTATGCATAACAGGAATTATTTATTTTTTTACATCCTGCATAAGTGGAAAAGAAACCTTTGAAGAATAATTTACACATTAAAACAAAGGACTTAAGGAAATTGCCTGGCATTAATTAGGAAAAAAGAACAGTCAATGATAAGAATGAAAATACTTCTCTGAGAGAAAACCGTAAATCAGTTTTTCTCAGTGGAGTTAGAGTAGTCCAGAGACGCCAAACTTTATCTATCCTTTGTAGTGATACTTACCAAGACCCTGTATGGTCAACGATGAAGTGGAAATTATTTGTCTGGGTACAGCATTTAATAGTTTATACAATAAACAGTAAATTCATGGCAAAGTTATAGAGCTTTCTTAGTGTCCTGAAAACTCTAGACATTATACAGTATATTGAAACCCCATATTTCTCCTGTGAACTACTAAATTTTTTTTTATTCATCACCATACATCATGAAGAACAAGTTTACTTTGGAAATATTCCCCAAAAATCTCACTTTATTTGCTGTTTTAATTAAAATGGAAAGTTTTGTCTAATTTTAAACCCTTGCAGTTAGGATACAAGAGTTTTAGAATAACTACTCATGTAAAGTATCCAATATTTTTGTTTTAGTATGTGTAAGCTGTCCAGCATACCAGTGTGACATGTAGGCTGTCTTCCCAACATTTTGTTCCTTTTTAACATGCTTGGAGCACTACACATAACAGCAGTATGATCTTGCCTCCTGCATGTGTTGTTGCTGACACTTTATCTCATAATGTCCTGAAGTGCTTTGGGGCAAAGCCAGAAAGAAGATTTCTTTATTTATTTATTCTGTATTTCAACTTTTAACATTGCAGTGATGCTTGTAAAGCTAAAGAAAGTGGAGCTGTCACGACACTGTGCCATGTCATATGACATGTTGTGCTCAGCATACTTTCTTTAAGAGGAAACTATGACAGATTGATCTATTACAAAAAAGCTACTCTTAAACTATATGTTTTGTGTTTCTTAATACCTTCTATTTGTCCCATGCCACCATAGATTTATTTAATTATTTATTTATGTATTTATTTATTTTTGAAGAAAAACAGGCTTTACAATTTATAATTTAGATTTTGACATTTGGAGATGTGGCTGAGTTTTCATTTTTCTTCCTATCTTCTCCCAGGACTATAATTTGGTAGGTCTATATCTCCCAATGGATATATAAGTAGATAGTTACCATCCATCACCGTTACAGTGTAGTACCACCATCAGCCAGAAGTGTTATGAAGTGGTAAATATTTATCTAAACTTCAAGTAAAGTATCAGCATCATCCTAATATTTGCCAGAATTTGGGTGATTACTTTCTGAGGTATTTTAAATATATTTTTGTCAGACAAAGGTATTTAAGAACAATAATTTTACTTCTTTATTGACTTGTTTCTGTGAACCACAGGTTAGGCAGCCATCAACAATGTGTTTGGTTAATCACTGTTATTTTACTGAGAAAGATTAAATGATTTATGTCATTTCCTAGAACCAATAAGGGTACTTTTAATCAGATTAACCTAATACTTCTCACCAAACACCATTAGCTTTCTGCTACTGGCATGTATTGTTTTCAAAATTGCAGGCTACTACAATGCAACCTTTCATTTAGCTTTTAAAATGAAATGCATATCCGTGATTACATAATCCTATTTTGGCATTACACAATAAAGTAGTCTCTAGAGTGATGTAAATTCTGAAAGATAAACCCATATATGAGGTCTTTTGGAGATATCCAGAAATAACCATATACATTTTGTTAGATCTCTGCTATATCTGATACCTGGGGAGAGGAGGTTGCAACGTGAATAAATTGCTGTTGCACATCTGTGTTTAAATATGTTTGAGCATATTTCCCATGAGTATATTCAGGAGTATGGATAGGTCAGAATCACATAGTTGTGACACAAGATCTTTAATGCTTTGGATAAAAGTATGTCCCTCAGTGGCACATCTGCCAGGTCTGTCATTGCCATCAGAAACTTTAGGACAAGGGCAAGTGATTGAGTGCTAAATCTGCTTTAAAAAACTGCAGTTTAAGAGACAATACAGAGAAGCAGCAAGCAGTCTCAGAGCTCTGAGGATGACTCTTCATTCTCCCCTCATATTGCAGTTTCCTTTGAAGCATCAGAGGGCAGAAGTGGTTAGTGCAGGGTGGCACAGGGGACCTCAGCTGCACCATTAAGGCTTTACCTATTCAGGGATCATATCTGAAACCTCAGGTGCAGAAATTAAAGCCTGAGAGGACACAGAGGTTGCCTCTGCTGAATGCTGAATTTTCCCTATTATGATATCAGCAGAGGCAAGTGAGTTTCTTTGTCCCCAGAGCTGCCCTGAAGTTAACAGCTTGTGTTGCCCCCTCCCGACTGTGTCTTTTACTGTTATCTGTATCTATTCCTGCCTTGGGATATTTGCAAGCATTAATGGACCTTCAAAGAGTAATTACTGACTGTCTCATATCCTGAATGAGAGAATATAACTGCTTCAGTTATTCTAGGGGAAAAAAAAATTAAAAAAAATAAAAAGGACATTATCTATGTATTTTAAAGAGAGGAAAGAAGGGAGGAAGGAACGGATGAAGGGAGGGAGGGAAAACAGTAAAGTGATCTCTTCCAGAGACCGGGACCAGGAATAGGACTTCTGAGAAAGTTTTGCCTAGTTCTTTCTCAGTAAAGCCATGTACTTCCAACAACAGCCAGATTCAAAGCACCCATCAGTACTCAGAAGCACCTTCTACTCAAAATTCCTTTTTGGTTCCTTGCCCGATATGTGGTTCATTGGATCCCTTCTGGAGGTGGTTGATCTCTCTACATATAGTGTGCCCAGGCCCAGATTCAATAGTTAAGTGTTGCAGCACTTTATAACTATAGTTTTCAGCACTCAAAATTAACTTGTCCCTCCAGCAGTCCTACTAGATTGAATCCCAAGACACAGGCTCTTGGTCTTGATGAGTTCCAGTGGGCTAGAAATTACATGCTGACACTGTTCACTGCTTTAAGATTCTTTTTGAGCTGGTTGATCAAGGGTACACAGCCAAGTTCAGCTGTGGCTTTACATTCCTTTGGTACAAGACAACCAATGGCAACATGCAACACACAAACACTGAACTCATTCTTGAAGTACAAGTAAGGGTGGATTTTTTTATTTTTATTTTTTTTTGTCAGGCAAATCTTTTCAGAGGATATTTCATTAAAACACTCATTAGAGAGACAGATGATCAAAGCTGGTTCTGCCTTAGCCTTGAGAGTTTATTTTCTTTCTGTTCCCAGGCAGTTCAGAAAATGCAGTGCAACCTTATTATCCTGGCCCTCAGAAGCATGAGTCTCAGAAAGCTGAAACTTCTTCTAACCAGCTGCTGTCTCTGTAAACAGCTCCTGTTGCTGTTTGCTGCTGTTTGTATATAAATTTTAAAATATTTTTAATGTTCGTTAAAATTCTAATTTTCAGGAAGAAAATGTAAAATGATCACAATTTACCTTGCTTGAGCTATATATGCTTTTACATGGTACAACAGAGCTGCAGTAAGAGGATGAAACATGCAAGTATTTGTGCTCACCTTGTCCACATGACCTCAATAACAGCAGATGATATGACAGGAACAAGAATATAACTCCTGTTCGTGACTGGAGCAACCCTAACTGTCTGATACCAGGGGATGGACACTTCCAAACAGATTAACAGATCAGAATAGAACAGAACAGGGGCACATCCTGCATTAGAGAGCCAACATCGGCCATGGGAGTGAAGGAAATGGGGGGCAATCTGCACTCCTCAGGGAGGGGCTGGGGACCTGTAACCCACACCTGCTGGGTGGGGGTTGTATTCACACAGCTCTGAGTGTTTCTGTGGAATTAGAACATTAGTTGATTAACTACAAATGTTCAGAAAATTGTAAGTGGTTACTAACATTTTGTAAGTGTCTTGCAGTTTGGTTTATCTGTTGTATTGCAGATATTGATCTTGAAATTACTGTTCACTGATTGATGTTTGATTTTGTGTTGTTAATAATTCAAGAAACTACTTTCAAGAATAAGAATTGCAGAATGGCTGAGGTTGGAAGGGATCTCTTGGAGGTCATCTGGTCTAATTCCCTGTTCAAACAGAGACATCTAGAGCCACTTGCCTAGGATCATGGACAGCTTTTGAAGATCCCCAAGTAAGGAGATTTCCCAACCTCCCTGGAGAAGCTGATGTTCAGATGGTGCCTCCTGTGTTTCTATTTGAATATCTGCAGAGATGGAGATTCCTCATCCTCTCTGGGCAATCTGTTCCAGTGCTCTGTCACCCTCTCAGAAAAACTGTTTTCTCATATTCAGCTGGAACTTCCTGTACCATAGAGGGTTATCAGGTTTTCAGGCTTGAATTATTTTTGGTGAAACCATGCTGTATGCTCCTCATCATCATTTGTTCCTAATGTGCCTGGAAGTGGTTTCCAGTACAAGATGGTCTATCACCTTCCCATGGACTGACATAGGGCTGACCAGCCTGTAGTTCCCTGGTCCTTGTTCTTGCCCTTTTTGAAGATAGGAATGACATTTGCCTCCCTCCAGTCCTCAGGTGCCTTTACCCATGACCATGATCAGTCAAAGATTATTGGGAGGGGTCTTGCAATGAAACCAGACAGGCCTTTTATCACTTGTAGGTGCATTCCATCAGGGCCCATGAAGTTCTTAGTATCCTTAAGTCCAGTTTTTCTATTTTATTTAAATTATGTGAACTGAACGGTTTTTCCCTACAATACATTGTTTCTTTATATAACCTGATGCATTAATAACTATAACTTGTACCACAATAATTGACTTATATTCCCGACTATTGTTGTGAGTGTTCAACTTAGAATGGAAGATACCAGTGTTGTCTCCCAAAAAACCACAAAAACAAAACTAAACTAAACTAAAACCACTACCAACAAGAAGAAACACTTATTTATTGAAAGGATTTAAAAGAAATTTACATAGGGGCATCTCTTAAAAATGCAATTCAATATCAAATCATAGGTTCTCCTAAGCTTCTATCTTATTTAATCTGTTAAGGTATTTCAGCATGAGCCTGTTTGTTCCAGGAAGTTCATATTGTACCACCTTCGTTAAATAAAGGAATGAAATGAATTAAGTTCCATGGAGTGTAGAGAAAAAGAAAAAAAAAAAGGAAAAAAAAAAAGAGAGAGGGAGATATCACATTATAGCTTTCCAACACAATTTTGGAAATACACATAATTTAGAATGTAATATTCAGTAAATTGAATCAGTAAGTACTAAGCTGCATGACTGTTCTCTAAATGATTTGGATTTTGTTGCTATTAATGTCAAGGAGTAATGATTTCTTTTGCATTTTGTCTATAGTTGTTGACAAGATTTGTCCTGTTAATATCCTATAAATCTGGTGAAACTGATTGATAATGAGCAGTGCTCATCTGTATTAACACAGCCACAGTACATCATGGTTAATAATTAGGGAAGTATTAAATATTAATATTTAGTCCTTTTGAAATTTATCCTTAAATTAGTTTTGGGTTTGCCTTTTTGTGTGTGCATGCACATTTCATTTCTGCCCATTTGCTGTTTGCATCCTTTGCATGCTAAGCAGACAGCACTCGCATTGTTATTTTCCTACTAGCTATGTTTCTTTATATGTGGAAACACTATGTGAAATATCAACCATAAAAGCAATTGAAAACAGAGGCTTCAACTTTGTTAATTAGTAGGAATAAATCACCTAGGAATCCTCAGCAGACTTGCACCAGTATTGATTTTTCAGTATGAGAGTGAACAGTTTTAAGGTCTCCAACAGGTCCTTCCTAAATCACTAATATCATCTGCCAGAATTGCAACATTGGAACATAAATCTCCTAGATAAGCCCTGTTCATGTCAAGAACAAGACAAAAAAAGGCCACCCAGCATACTGCAATAATACCTTCTGAGGAAAGTTTCTTCCAAAACTTAGCACAGTGATCCATTGAACTCCTTGTGATGAACTGGTATACTTAATTTAAAAAGGAGCTGAAAGACAGACCTAGAAATTAATCTACCTCTGTAAGAAGATCCCTACATTTATTCCACATCTTACAGGAACAGGAATCAGTCACAGAAATCTGAATCAGTCACACACATCCTACTCCAGTAACCTACCTTTTACCTATGGGTGCAGCTCTGGGTTCTGACAGAGCTTGGCTTTCACCTCTGAATAACATCCATCATAAGGCAAAGAACAACAGAAGAAGACCTGGACAGTGCAGTCTAGTGCTTTTCTTTTTCTGTGTTTGTTCCCTCTTTTTCAAGGTTTCTCTGCTCAACTAAGTTCCTCTTACACTGGTTAATCAAGCACTTCTCAGTAGCTTTCTCTAACATTTTTTAGATGTGACAAACAAATTCTTGTTCTTATGGCATGCATGTCTGCCATAAGAACACAGGGAAACCTGTCTATAAGTTTACATTATTTTTGCAAGGATACTGCTGTATTGCACAATATTCCATTTTATGATAAACTCTGACCTCTTATGATTACAGCAATAGCATGCTGAGGATTCTCTAATGCTTTTTTTTTTTTTCCTCCCCCAAATGTGCAATTCTTGATGTCAAAGCTGGCTTGCTTTACAAAAGAAATACAAGAAGACCAGACTCCTTATCTCTACTGACATTCCTATTCCCTCCAGAAGAACATTTCAGGAAGAGACCACCACACTTCTCAATGTTGTAATAACACCTCACTGTAGCTCTAATATAAGTTCTACAAGTAGTATGCTAGAGAAGGCTTATACTGTTCTGATATTGCATCTGTCATGGTAAACCACAAACCAAAAATGCACCATGTAACTCTAAAGATGGTGGAAACTGAGCTGTCACATTTGTGCTATGCTAAATATCTCTATGGCTTGCAACAGAAAATCTTGGAAATCACCTCTTCTGCAAACAGCACCAGAACAACATACAGAAGAAATACAATTTGCTTAGAAATACAAATTCTTTTGCCATTCATATCAGGACACTGGGAAAGTTTTCACTTCTAATTAAGTTGTCTAATAAAGAAAAGGTATTGGTGCCCATTCTAAAGGACAGGCATTTGAACACCCATCCATTTTTTATATATGGGATAACTTAAAATAAGAAGGTTGTTCTTTTTCTTTGAATTCATGTTTTGTTACATTCAGACACTGGGGAAATAAGTTTAATCTGTTCATGTTATGCTTCTAGTTTACATTTCCTCTCAAGAACAAAATGTTGTGTTTTCTAGGCATATATTTTCTTTTCACACAGATTAGTTTTTATGTTTCCTCTGTATTTTGAATAAACATGTAGATAGGATAGCAAAGCAAAACAACAGCAACAAAACACATAACAAAACATCTTAATGTAAGTGGTACTTCAAAGAGGAAGTGTAAGCTTGGAAATCAGAAAAGTTCTTCCTCCCTATAAATTAATTCAGAGGGACTGACACTTCATCCCACAAAAAATACCATTTTGTTATAACATATTGGATCTGAACTATCAGTATTCTCTTACAGAAAAGACTGACACGATAAAGGAGAGTTAAAGTGAAATCAAGGGCATCAGCATTTCATAGAGCTGAGTACTAAAAAAGCTGAATTTTAATACTGCATTCATCATTTTGCTACCTATAGCATTTGAGTAACTCTGGGCTGATTTTTTTTTTTGTTTTGTTTTGTTTCTTTTTTTGTTTTGTTTTTTGTTTTTTTTTTTTTTTTTTTCTGAAGCATAGTTAAACAAAGATAGAAGACTGCTGAGGTTTTCTGTGCAGTATGATTCATTACATTCCACTTGACTATGGAAACCCTGGAAACAATTACAAGGTATTTCAGAATATGCATTTATGTTTATAAAATCTCTGTCATAGTTCAGGGATTCATCAGACTTACTTGAAAATTCAAATGCTGCTCCTCTGGAAAATAAGAAAATCAAAAGGTATGAAAGAAAATTCCTTTATTCCCATAAGTCTTGCTAAGTAGGTTCAAATATAGCTATATGTCTTTGAAGATGAGCAGACATATCTTGAAATTTTGTTTCCTCTCTTTTGGAGAGGCCACAGTATCTCCCCAAAGCTGTGAAGCCACTTAAAGGCTGTTTTAAAATCTGCAGGTTCTCCACTTCATGGCACAGTCCTGAAATATTCTGCAGGTGCACAGACACTGTATTCTTCCTACTTTACGTTTCTTTTGCAATCTGTTCTGGAATTCCAGTACCCTTTCCTGTCTGGCTTTTAATGCACTTCTGGTAACTGTGTGCTGCCCTTGTACTAGTATTGGCTTTGTTAGCCTCTCAGAGCATCAATTACTCATTCTAGGTTAGTAGTCCTCTATCCTACCTCATGTCCCAATGAGAATTCTTGTTCATTTTCAAAAATCTGAATTTCATGTACTTACCTTGGCAATGTAAGGTAACTTGCAATAAAAAAGAGAGAAAATTCCTTCCTCCTCTTTCTTCTTGCAGAATAACTGCAGTTCTCTGCTTTGTGCAAAATAATTTACAGGAAAGAAAGAAACTTCTTTCCAGTTGAATTACTACCCAGGGTCACATCAAGCTGCTGGACCAAGTACTTCAATGTTCCCAGCTACCCAAGTTCACTTAAATGGACCTACATTGTTCATGTTTTCTTTATAATTAAATAGAGCCCTTTCCACTTACTATATATATGTGTGTATATATATATATATGTATATATACACAGTCATGGTTTCTAAAACATATACTGTTAGAACAATGGATACTTGTTACCTCACTGTTTTTAGAATTAACATTTAACAGACTTAAAACTGTTAACTCATAACCTCAGTGGGGGATGAATGCAGTGTCTATACTGAAGAAAAAAAAAAAAAAGTTATTATATTTATTCCTTTACAAATTGATTCTCAGGGAAATATTGCTTTTTTTTGTGCACCAAACCACTTAACTGAAACAAAGATTTTTAAGGTAAATTAAGCTTTTCTGATTAATTGCATTAATAAGTTTTGCAGTATTTTCTGTTTTTCATTAATTCATCCTCTCTGAGTTAATCTCTTTCTCCCAAAACTTGCTTTAAAGTTTACCATTTTTCTTCCAACTACCCTTTTCCTGTTTTCAGATGTATAACATAGTCAAGAATGGGATTTAAGGATGTCCCATCCTATTTCTTTTCATCTCTTTAAGCAAAATAAGTAAATCATTGATTGCAATTAAAGTTTGGTATTAAATTCTGGATAATTTGTCTTGTATTATTTACAGAATTTCTTTCAGTCCAAGACACAATCTTTAAGTGAATTACACATTGATAAATAATTATTACTAGACTAATAATACAGGAAATTAATTTCTCTAACCAACTTCTCCAGATAATGGGGGAAAAATAATAATAATGAAAAGATGTTGACTCAGATACTGAGGCAGAGCAGCTACAATATAAACTTCCTTCAAAATTTTTATAGTGATTTACAAAGTCAGATTTTTTATGATGTACTGTGAAATATGTTAGTAATCAATGATGAAGGTATTCTATTGGTCAAAAGGTAGATTAAAATCATTCTCCATGAGTAACAATTATGATTTATTATTCGTTATATTGTTAGACGAAGTATAGAAGATGACACTATTATCTCTGACTACAGGTTATGTGTTAAATAATAACTACAAGACATCTAATTTTAGTGCAGCTGTTCTCCGTTAACAATATATATATTTTTTTTTCAATTGCTTAACCAGAAAATTTTGCCTATTCATATTAACCAGAACAGTTATTTCATTGTTTCTCATGCATCTTTGGAGTGCATTCAAAATAACTGTAAAAAATTGAATGGAATTTAGCACAACATAGGTATCAAATGAGATCTAAGTTAAAAGTTTTATAAAAGTTTGCATGTTTTTGATATATTGTATTAATTTGATTTTAACCCAAATACAATTAACAGAATACTTCTATGTATGCACACACAATTTTTCATGCTAAAGCCTTTCCTACACAACCTGTATATAGGACATGCAATGCCTTGTCTTTATAAACATGAGTCTAGCGAAAGAACTTTTCTGCACAATCATAAAATGATAGGATATTTAGAGCAGCATTATTGTTTATGAATGCTGAAGCAGAGTATTTTCCAAGTCCGATGATCACAGATAGACTTACGCATGTCTCCCCCTTATCTATTACCAGGTTATGAGATGGGAGTAAGGCCAGGCTGGACTTAAAGGAGCTTTCTGTATCCACTGCTAATGAAATCATTTGCTACTTTCCTTAATCTAAGCTGTGCATGAGGCAGTGACTGCATACAATTGATTGATGACTGTGGCATCCAGCCTGTCAAATTCATTGCTGTGCAGTCAGCCATCCAAATACAGATTTGACTGAGAAACTCTTGGCCTGAAGGGTGCTACTTAAGGACAGTGCAGAGCCCATATCTGTCCCAGGGCGGACTGCATGGCATAAGAACCTAGAGGGTGAGCAGTATCTGCCACTCTTAGTACCACAGATGCTAAGAGGATGCCCTGCTGTGCTCACTCTTGGAGAACAGAGAATCTCAGATGCTGTAGCTGCCACAGCCTACCACAAAAAGGCTTTGAGCCTACAAAAGGAGTATGCAGGCGGTGGTTGACAGAAGCCAATGAGAGAATGTCAAGTGGGCATGTGAATCTTATCACACACACCTAGGAGGGCTGCTCTAAGCAGCAGTTCCCACAACATAGTGTTGCAGGCAGCAGTTCTTTACTCTGTGACTGACTGAGCACTGGCACAGCTTGCCCAAAGTGGCTGGGGTGTCCTCCTCCTTGGGGATCTTCACAAGTTGTCCATGGTCCTCGGGTCTAGATGTCCCTGCTTGAGCAGGGAACTTTCAAGAGCTCAAAGAGCAGGACTGTGAATGTGAGCATCCTCCAGCACAACTGCAAGAACCACAACACAGCACTGAATGGTCATCAGAGTTCGCTTATGTCTGTGCTAGGTGCTAGTAGTGCTGCAGAGTGATTATGTCTAATGTGCATAGCAGATGAGAGAGTTACATGAGGAGTCAGAGAAGCAAGTGGGCTACAGGACTTTTGAAAACTAAGATGTTAATTCTGGAAAAAGGCCCCTGTGATTTGATAAGTAGACAGGTTTCTTGCGTGAATTTGAACTCTGTTTTATCAGAAGACCTCTGTCACAGAGGCCACATCCAGACACATTTAGATTATTGGTACAGATTTGCCATTCAGTCTTTTCATTTTCAATCACAACTAGCTTCATAATGAGAATTGTAATTTCACTACAGATTTATAATGTCATAACTTCAACTCTGGAAAATTAAGTGTTTGCTCTAAGGTGTCATGTAGCCACAGTTCTTTTTGTTCAATGAGCAAGCAAATTCTCCAGAACGTAAGTTATCTCACTGTCTAAAATAAGTTGGATCTCACATCACTGATGATAGAAGGAGCACCAATGAGTGCCTTAGGTTAGACTTTAACCTATCTAAATTTTTGAGATTTTAAGGCAATTTAGACAAAATAAATCTCACCCTTAGGATCAGAAAACCTTTACTACACCTGCTATAGTCACCAAAATAAAAATAAAAATATCCAGTTTGCCCCAACAAGCTTAAAAACTTTTAGAATAAAGGACCAAACACATAAATCCTCCATAAATATGCCATTGAAGAGAGCAGGGGAGATCAGACACAGACAATCCCATAAATATTAGAAAAGTAGAGAATGTGTCTGATAAATGTGTCCACAGTACATTAAATCCTGGAAAAGGTACTGAATAACCCAGATCCCAGATGGTGCTTTCCTTTTCCTTTTCCTTTTCCTTTTCCTTTTCCTTTTCCTTTTCCTTTTCCTTTTCCTTTTCCTTTTCCTTTTCTTTTTCCTTTTCCTTTTCCTTTTCCCTTTTCCAAATTTGCAAGTATTTGCACAAACAGGATTCAACTGTACAGAAGATTTTCCTGTAAAGTTAAGACTAAATCATATAAGTCTACAGCCCGATTTATTTACACAGGCAATACTAAAAAAAAAATCTGCAAAGGGTCAAAAAATAAACAAATATCACAAAAAAAAAAAAAGAAAAGAAAACCAGAGACAAAACTAGTCTTAGATGTAGATGTATAAGGATCATAAGAGCAATAAATCTGTGAAGTTTCCTTTAACCCTTGATACTATCTATATCTGAAGAGGAAAACACAGTATCTCTGATTTTTGATGGAGGCAAAATGTTGTTTATATTTTGTATATTGATTACGTTTATAACCAATTGTGGAAAGCGCACCTCTCAAAAAGACTTATCTCTATTTTTACTAAAATAAGGTTTTATGTCAACAAACAGTAAACGTTCATGTAATTAAAAACAGTAATTAAAATAATAGTTTTAATACTGTGATAATACAAGGAAGTTTCAGTGATATGACACGGTGTGTGACAGATGTAGACATCACTGTGTTAGTTTTGAACATGTAATTCTGTCCAAGGCAGTTTATAGATCTGTAATCCTTTGTAGCATTAATATTACTGTCAGGAATGTATGTTTCAAATCCTTTATTTAAAAACCAATCACATTTCAGACACAATTTAAATCATCCTTTCACACTGGCACTGTGTCTTTGAATTGGTTCTATTATATGAGTACAATAGTATGATATTGTTCCTGTGAGGGATTTCAATGGCTGAGCGGACTATACTATCAAGTTCACAATAGGATCTCTCTTATTCATCTAATTTTTAAAATTTACTCCAAAGTATTTTATATTATCTTCCAAGAAAGCAAGAACTGTTTTAAAAAGCTAATTTCTCATTATTTAAAAGTATTTTTTCTCCATTCAAACGTATTTCTTATTTTTAAATGTCACTTATCTATCTTAGCTTCCAGAGCACTTTCCCATGCTGTTTCTACAGAAATTCAAATTGCACTTCTGAAAAGAAAAAAGTAAAAAATATCAAACCTAAAACAAACAAACAAATCCATCTCCCAAAATAAACAAACAAATGAAAACAAAACAAAACAAAACAACCAACCACCACCAACAAAAAGCTATTAAAAATATATATATATATGTCTAAAATAATTTTAGAGATACTGTTTCTGTTTAGAAGATGTTTGGGGAGCATTAATTCTCAGCTGTACTTAGCCAGCAGTCTGGCTCACAGCTGCTATCTACCTTTGTTTACTTTTATTAATCCAAAAGCCACTGATTGATTATAGAGCAATAGACAAAAATTTACCCAGCAAATCTCAATTAAAAACAACAACTGTGTTTCTACAATCTCGATAGCCAGTATGAAGCTAAGGAACTGCTTCTGTGCAGGTGTATGGGAAACAGATGACAAAAAGTACGAAAACATAGATTTCATACTTAGCTTCTTCCAAAAGTTAACACTGAGCCACTTTCTCATAGTCTCTCTATGTTTTAGTATAAAATATGTTTCCCAATATATAAAGGACTGCCTGGTGAAATTTAAAGTCCTTATCACTGGCCTACTACAAGCGCTCAGTGAAAAATAATTGTTCTAACTAAAGTCTCCTTTGAAGATTTCAGGTAGCTGTTACAAATCTATTTCCAAAACAAATTTGAAACATTATTCTATAATCTAAGATAACAGCAGAAATTGTTCAATAGGTGGGAGTGCTTGCATTTTGATCACTAATGCCACAGCAGAGACTTACTTTGCCGTAGAAGTGGTTGGAATCTCTGCAGATCACACATCTCTTGAGACATTTACAGTCTCTTGGAAGTTACAATGACAGGAAGACAGCTTTGCTTTACCATAAGACACTCAGACAAACATCCTTGAACTTCTATTCTACTCTCATTCCTTGTTTTATACCCATTTCCTCTCCCAGGAGGAAAGCTCTGGTAGAGGTTGTGGAAAAAGCTGGTAGAGAATAAGCCAAATGTCTTGCAAAGGCTACCAGCATTTAAATACAGAAATAAGGAAAGATATTCCCCAATCGTTCCACATGTTGCAGAGAAAAACAAAACAAAACAAACAACAAAATTAAAGGAGAAGATGGTATCTCAAATTATTCTTTGGACAAGTAGGACTAGCAAAATAGCTCAAAATAATTGAGCTTCTGGTAGGAACAACACTGCCATCCTTCCTGCAAAGGCATTTTGAATGTTAAAGTTGTATAAAACTTGCCATCTGACCCATGTGGTAGACATCTGAAAACTGGTATTAACCTAAAATCACCTTTCTATTTTCAATGAGCAAGTAGATAATATATTGCAGGCTTCCATCTTATTTAAGTTGATTCAGTGTTTTCAAACAGCCATGAGCAGGTGAATATTCTCCTAGTGAAGAGTCAAAAGGCTTAGAAGAAACAGCTTAGTTACTTTCCTCTTTCTCTTGACCTTTTACCCCCATGTGTGAACATGCATTTGTAAATACATACACACATATGCAAAATATCACTTTACTCTATGTCCTACTCCTATCTGATATAGTAAAGTTTGTGATATATACTAGGCAAAAGTCCTCTTAAAGGGCCTGCAAGTGATTAATATGATCCATTACTTTGCACAGACTTGGCAAACCTCTTATCTCTCTTTTACAGGTGTGGTGAACCATTAACATTCCCATCTCTAACTGCAATAGCATCTGTAAAAAGCAATGCATCGTTGAGATCATGGGATATAAATCTTTTTGTGGTAAGAAGCTCTGTGGTTTACAGTACAGTGCATTGTGTAATGAATTTATGCTGCCTTAAAACATCTTTTTCTCCTTTTAAAAATAAGTTAGTTTTCATGCTTGTAAAAGATTTAGCATGAGAATATAAGAAAGCTCTTTATTATTAGAAATTACTTTCTTTGTACAGAAGAGATGATGCAGGAAACATAGTTTAAGCTTTCTTAAATTGATTTAGCAAGGTTGCTTCAGTGGATCAATGTATGGAAGCTTATCATCTGAAGAGACTGCCTCTCAAAAGAAGAGAAAATGCAGCCTGAGGGCTATTTAGCCTATTGTAGGAATCACGAGACAAAGCTGTAATATGTGCTACCTGGTTTTATTTTGCATAAGCAGTAACCATTAAAATAATCAGAAACTTGGGTGAGACTTTGTAGTGCAGCATTTGTGATTATCAGTTATTTCTGTTCTGAAGTTTAGGAATAGTTTGTCTATTTGAAATACCAACAGCATTTAATTTATTTTTTTATTTTGTTTTATTTTGTTTTATTTTATTTTATTTTGTTTTATTTTATTTCTAAGTTATTTACATTTATTTACTTATTTATTTTATTTCATTACATTAATTTTTTTTATTTTTTTTGTGGATTAGATTCTATTACAAATTTAAAGAGACAAGCTTGGTGTCATCCTTTTCAAGAAATGTCTATGAAAAACTCATGGGCAGAGGGAAGCTTTTAAGCAGCATCCTTATAGACAAAAGGAAATGTGTTATCTGGCATTTTATTGTTATTTTAAAAGGATCTATTAAATAAAGATGAGTCTGCTACGGTTTGCCAAAAGCCTAAAGCCTCTCTGGGACTGAGCTCAGTTCTTCCTGTAAGGAAAGCAGTGAGTACTTCATCAGGCCTCAATCTGAAAATAAAATAAAATAAAATAAAATAAAATAAAATAAAATAAAATAAAATAAAATAAAATAAAATAAAATAAAATAAAATAAAATAAAATAAAATATCCATCTTTCCTTCATGGGCTAATGAAGGGTTGCTAATCAACAAAATCTATGTTCTCTGTTAGCACTATCTTTCACTTTCTGTCTGGCCTTGATAACAGATAGCAGTTGTCTGAGTTGTAACCTACAATTTTCTGCCTTGTCATATTCCTCATGTTGAACATATTTGTTGAATATATTTAGTTTTGTACCACTATTCATTTCTGTATCAAAACAGAAGTCATATGGGATTTTGTTGTTATGTTTCATAACTCATTGCATATCTGGACCATGATCTTAAAAATAAAACAGATGGAAAAATGCTTTACACTAAAACCTTAGGACATACTTTTTAGTCAATTGTTCTAATAAGCTAGTACAAAGAATTAAGCTTTTATTGTATTTGTGTGTTAAATTTTGTATTTTTCATTTTTCATTTACTGTTCTAATACCAATATAACCTTGTGCCTTGTGAAGTCACTACTAATTTTCAGGCAAGGTTCTTCTGAGACAATTGCATGGGTAAAACATGCCAACAAGCTTCACCCAACAACAAGACAATGTAGGATTGATCTAAGTATGATGTTACCCAGTAGAACACAATTGCCATACGTGAAAGAAATAAGATAGTTTGGGGTAGGGAAAAAAAGTTTGAGAGTTTTGACTGAATGAACAAGTAATTAATAAAAATATCAAAATAATAAAAGAAGTAGTTAATAAAAATATATACATCACACTTGTTCCTTTTTCTTCTGTTGAACTCAGAGGATTATGATCACTTTAAGTGTAAGAACCTTACATGACTTCGCAATAAATAAGAGTAAAATTTTATCTTGCTACTTTTACTGTACAGACAGAATGTATTTCCTAGAACAGCTTCATTCTTTGTCATTCTTTGACTTTTGGAGAGGATATACTTCAATAAATAACAGATATTTAAAGGATGTGTCTGTTAACATTCGACACCCACAGTTCCCAGTCTGGCTGCATAATAAAGAATGCTCAGGTGCTGCTCACTCATACAACAGAAACAAAAGGGTGCAAAGCAGTTCATTGTCACGATTCTAAAAAAAAATAATAAATAAATAAAGACCAAAACAAAATTTAGTATCAGCTAGCAATGCATGTGTATGTGGCATGCTCCTTTGATGTTCTTGATGAAGTTACCTGTCCTTAGATGTGTCTCCACACTCACGAGTTCCTTTCTGCTGCCTGTCTGCCTGCCCAATGAGTTCCAGATATCTATAAAAGGAAAATTATTGGCTAATCTAAATTAATAGTGGAAATGGAGAGAGAGAGAAAGAGAGAGAGAGAGAAAGAGATAACAATCATGTCTGATTGTAGCACATAATTGCTTTATAACAGCTGCAAACATCATTACCCAAAGCTTGCTTCTAAGCACATTTGTCTCTTGAGATTATCAGTGGAGACGTCATCTATTTGTGCCATATTATGTTTTCACAAAATCCAATAGTAATCCAAGAAAACTTTGCTCTCAGTAATGTTTCCTAGGGTAGATGTGTTTCAGAAAATTTAATGTCCTGGTTAGACTTATTGCATTATCAAAACCAGAATGCCAACATATGAGCCCTTTTGAGAGTTTAAAGTACTGTAAAATTCCTTGGTGAAAATATGAAAGTATTTTTGCAGATTTAGAGATTTAGATACTAAATTGTCTTCAATGTCTTCTCCATGTGTCAGTTATTATGCCTATATTATTTTTTGCCATTCTTTTACTTTATATTATAGACTTTGTGATAAGCTATTGGTAAAAATAGGCGTGTTGTTTCTGAGGAGACAGAAATTGATTTAAACAGATTCAGTTTGCACATGTTTTTATACAAGGTTGGCATGGAATCTCTTTTCCTCTCTGTACTGAAGAATTTAATTTTATCAGGATACAACATTAACAGTCCTTTTGCTGAGGAATAAATGCAAACAAATGTTTAATTAAATTATAATATACTGTACATAACATTGCAATTGACAGAGGTTGGACTCTTAGAGCCAAGCTTGTTTCTGCTGGACATTACCAGTATTTTTGTATTGACAATTTGCAACATTCATCAGATAAGTTAACAGTGTCTTGGAATGAAGATGTACGGGGACAAACTTTAAGAGATCATAGGATTTTGTCAGCACAACATATGGAGGCAGATTTCTCAGGCCTTCTTGGCTTCCTTCCTGACTATCAGAGGGATTTTATATATATATATATATATATATATATATATATATATATATATATATATATATATGGTATAAATGAAGTCTCAACTATTTCTGAATTTAGCAATATTTATGAAAGGAATATTTATAAAAGGCATAAAAGGCAAGTAAATAGCGCTGGGTGTGCGGGGAGTCTACACTCCACCAACACGCACACACGAACATCAAACATTAACATTGCTTTTACATACTAAACCCGAGTACACCTAAACATATGTACAATCAGAAAAGGTAACAAACAATCCTTTAAGTTCCATGACTTAAGAGTCTCCATTTTCCATTCCTTTTCTTGATTACAAACAAGTCTCCATTTTCCATTCTTTTTGCACAATATCTCTCCTTACTTTAAGTTGTCAAGCAACTCGGCCTTCAGGCCTTAAGTATCCTGTTCTTCCCGACTCGAAGAAAAGCATATCCATCTCCTTTTCAAGGCCAACAGTGCCTGGGTCAAAAGGCACGTCCAGGTCAGCAGGGGGCAGAACAGCAAAAGGCTTCGATGGCTGTAGCAGCATGGCTACAGGCCGATGGTGACGGCGTAGCAGTCGCATCAGTGAAGGAGCCCACAGCTCCCTCACTATCTGGCAAACCACACGCTTCTGACTGTGGTCCCACAGGGCTCTTTAAGGCCTCAGAGACTGAGGTGCCGAGCAATCCCGCCGCTACCTTGTCGTTTTTAGTTGTAGAGTCCCACACCTTGACCTCAATTTGGTCCCATATTTCAGGATCATAAACTGATAGTTAATAAGGAGAATAAGCTGCAAGGTTACCAGGACAGTCTTTGTTTCTAGGGACATATGATTCCCCATAATGCGCAACTGCTTACCATGGAGGGGCAGTTGTGTGCGCGGCTCCACTTCTCTCAGCTTGAGCTTCTTCCCAGCTCCAGTGCGCCTGTTTCCAGTGACTTTCTGTACCAGCTTCTCTGAGCAGTTTGCTGAGTCTGGCTGAACCTATCTTCATGAAGCGATCGATGTGCCTGTTCCCATCCTGGTCTCCGTGCTGCTAGCCTGTCCCTATTCATTCCTGCTTCTTTATTGATGGCGTAACTTCATCGTGTTGCTTTTTTTTTTTTTTTTTTTTTTTTTTTTTTAAATCTTGAGGATAGGCTCCCCTCTTATACCCTTCTCCCCACATCAGTCCTTCTCAAAAACAACTTTTCATTGGTCAAACAACTTTGCCTGGTAACCAGCAAACACCCAGCATCTTCCATGCCTTAAAGGTGGGAGAACAAGCAACCCTGAGACTGCATGGAGTCTCCTGGATCACCCTTCTTTGTTCCCTCTAAACTCTTTTACATTCCTGATGGCCTCATCGTTAAGAGTCTGATGTTATCATCAACGATGGGGCTTGCCGACCCCCATGGCCACACTCCCACATCTCCCCCTTCTTTATTAATATCAACCATTTTCTCGACACAAATTACCACTAGAAGCAATGTTCTATATATTTAGAATGCTTGATGTTCATGTGTGCGTGTTGGTGGTAGACTCCCCGCACACCCAGCGCTGTTTACTTGCCTTTTATACCTTTTATAGCTTTTATACCTTTTAGAAATATTTGTTTTATAAATATTACAAAAATCAGATTGAATTCAGATCTCATTTATAACATGACCATGTCTCGGGATACGAATCTTTGGATAATTGCTTAAACAGAGAAAAACTTCAATATGAGAGACTGTATCATCTGGATTTGCCACAATACCCTTTTTAAATAGAGAAAATTATATCGGTCTCTTTCATAAGGTGATTTCAGAACTATGCCAAAAAAAAAAAAAAAAAAAAAAAAAAAAAGAAAAAGAGAGCAACAGAAGAGAAATAAGGCCACATAGGAATTGTGTTGGTTTTTGTTTGTTTTGGAATGCCCCAAAGGATATTCCAATTCCCATGGATATTCCCAAAGGATACTTCAATTCCCATGCTGTATGATGTCATGCTCAGCAATAAGGTGGGAAAGGAGAAGGAGAGAGGGAGCTCTTGTTATGAAAACACCTGTCCTCCCAAACAACTGCTACACATATTAAGGCCTTTGTTTCCTGGGATGTGGCTGAACATCCCTTGTTAGTGGGAATTAGAGAGTAATTTCTTTTCTCTCTCCCTGTGCTTCTGTGCAGCCTTTCCTTTTTGTTCGTTTGTGTGCTTTGTTTTGTTTTGTTTCCCTCTTTCTTTTCCCTTTGATTAAATTATCCTTATCTCAACCCATGAGTTTTTGTTTGTTTGTTTGCTTTTTCTTTCCAGCATACTTTCTTCTTCCCCTCTTCTTCTAAGGAGGGGGAGAGAGCAGTTGTGGAGTTCAGCTGCCCAGCAAGGTAAAAACCACCACGATACATTAAAAGACTAGTGTGACTATTTGGCTCTTTGAATCTCTCTACTGCTCCTTACAGAAACTTTAATCTTTGAAGAGTAAACTGAGATATGTATGATGGGATGAAGAAAAATGTGCTGCACTGTAACTACAGTAACTCAGGTATTCTAAAAGAAAATCAAATTAAATAGCAATTCCTATTCTTGTATTAATGTTATCTTTCATACTGTTTGTTATGAATATGGTACAAATTTACTCTCAGTTCACTCTTGTCAAATAATGAATTGTATCCATATACATTTGCAAAATGTCAGTGTCCATACTGCAATATGAAGAAAAGAGCTTTTGTCAAATATATAGTCAAATAAACAACCAATAAAAGTAGATAAATAATTAAATTAAATTAAATTTAAAAAGGAAGAAAAGATCAAGTTTGAGTCAACTTGTTGATTCAAAGAAAAGAACATATATAAGGGAAAAGAACATATATTCTCTGAATAAAAATAAATAAAATATCTTCAGCTTGAAGTAATATTATATATTAGATAAATCACACTAAAAACAGTTACCGTGGTTTTACATTTTTATAACCAAACTTAATTGATTTAGCACATAGATTTTATGAAATATTATTACTAGTGGTTTTATTTACTTGTTTTCTATGAGGATTAACATCAACTACCAGCATTATCTTTCTCAAATGCTACCTGCAAAATAAATTATTACAACTGCTCCTGTGACACTTCCAGGCACCAAGTGTGTACAATGGCAATTCATAAGATGAGCAAGCATTTTGACCCTAGCTGCTAAAAATTTGAAAATTGTTTGCTGAAATCAACATACATTGCCAGGGAGCTGAATGGAAGACTGAGTGCCTACCTCTTTAAGAAAGGAACTATCTCCAAGGTTCCACTTTAGATGCAAAAGTAGATACTCTCTATTTACTAAGAACTTAACAACAGGGTGTGCAGTTGTTAAGTTGTACTCCACTCTTAGCCGCTCTAGCTGGTTCCAAGTAGGATTAGCTGTGCTCTCAGCGTGATAAGGAACTACAGAACTGCATGGTTTCTTTGTTGAATAGGGCTGTTTCCTACAATTAGGGTTATTAATGTGGGAAAGGCAGGTCCATTAGCAAATTCAATCTTATTTCAAGTGAGAATACAAAGTTAAAGGTTTATTTTTAACCTCAAGGTATTTTAGTGAAATCCCAGAGGAGTTAAATTCCTGTCTAAAGCTGTTATCTGTTAGGCATGTCAGTTTATATAACTTTTGTTCAAATACATATCATGGATATGCTCTGTGAGCAAATTATTGCTGTGCAATATTTTCAGTTAAGAAAAAAATAAAAGCAACATAACTATTTGATCAAAGAAATTATCTCTATATATTTATTATTGTCATGAGTCAGTGAGATCTTTTTTTTTTATTTATTTAATGTTTTGCTTTAAAAGAAATACATAAAGCACTGTTTTCTGGATCTATGAGGAATAAAAAAACCCTTTGCTTATAGTATCAAAGTTCCTTCTAGCCTTAAAAGCATCCTGTTTTTTTCCTTATGAAGTCACAATAGAGCACATCTTTTGTGACTGACTGACCCTATGGTTATCTTCTTCATTGTCTGTGGAATGGTTCTGTTCTCTTTTGTTTATACAATTGCCTTGGAGACTACAAAATTCTTTGTATCTGCATCCGTATTCTAAGAAAAGTCCTGCACAATACAGGGCTCACACTTGTAGTACTGTCTTCTACAGGGCTTGATTTTTGGAAAAGGTCTTCTGTTTTAACTATTAATAATTCATAAGGAAGCTTAACTCCTTTTCAATGGTGTAATTGACACCATTTTCAGTTGTGATTCACTTTGCTCTTAACAGCGTATTTCAGAGTAAGCCAACTTTCAAGTTGACCTCTCTGTCAAGAAGCTGGCAGACCATGCTGATTGCAAAGAAAACCCTGAATATTCTCTCAAGAATCAGGAAGAAAGCCCTAAGGAAATGCATGGACCAAGAACGAGGTTTCTTGTCTTCCCTCTGGACAGTCTTTGTATTCTTATCACCAGAAATTGACATAGGTTGCTGTAAAACATTTTGGGTCTTCTATAGAAAGATAACAGTAAATACTTACAGGAAAAAAAGAATATAAACATATATTACAAAGATGCACAAGATGTTTTCGGTTTTATCAAATTTGATGTGCACAACTAGGCTATGTAGCTGATATTGCTGTAATGATTATTATTTATAATTCTGCACAAATATCCTTACAAGTTGACTTCAGTTGAGCTATGAGAATTTCCACCGCTTGAAGATGTGTTCCAGATGACTCTAGAGAACTGGTATCTAAGTATTGAAAGTTTAAGACATGCTTTACTCAGATATGGGTAAGTATGTAAAGTAGTGACAATTTTTTTCCCGTCTTCACATTTTTTCAATTTCCACTAAGTCAAAGAGATTTTGAGGACAACACGTAAACACAAGGATGTTCAAGTATCAGTGAAAATAACAACAGAAAGAACAAATACTATCATGTTTTCCAGATTGATTTTGTAGATGTACTGTCAACAGAAAAGTAACACTTAAATTCTTTTATCAACATGTGACCATTTTTAAATGCATGCAACTTACAAGTGAGCATTTACATAAAAATATAAAAAAACTGTAAACTTGCTGTATGTAATCAGGCATTTAAAATGGTATTTTCTTACCTAAAAAAGGTACTTTCTCCTCTGGGCTATGGCAACACCTATTCCAGACAAGTAAGTTTATTTCCTGCATTTCTAAAAACTTCTTTCCTACAGCTGTTATTGTTCTCTGACACAGTCTAGATTGTCTTTTTCCTTAGTCAGTGTGTAAACCTTCCTTCCTGAGAGTCAATAAAGTTCAGCAAGAATAACTGCTCTTATTTTTGTGTGTTTTCAGCATTATGTCTTCCTGGAGTATACCCTGCTGTCAGCAATTCATTTGCAGTCCTCTCAGTTTGATCCTGGGACTGCTGTTGGCATTTCTATAATATTAATCATCCATTGACTCTTTTTCTAGCATCAACAAGAGTCACATGTCTAATTGTGTAAATGCTGGGTGAACATGTTCAGTTATATCAGGCTTCTGAATCATAATTAGTGATACTGTAATATTCCACAAAAGATTTTACATTTGGGAATTAAATAACATAATGATTCTGAAACTACTCATTGAGAAACAGAAAATGAACATATTTTTGCCACTGAATAAAGATGTATACCTTGAACTGTCATATTCAAATTCTTTAGAAAAGATTATGCTGTATAACAACAGGAAAAAAAAAAAAGTTCTCAGCTCTGAAAATAAGCAAGATGAAATAGCTAATTGCTAAATGCAACACAGTAGCTATGCTCCTATTTATTACTGAAAGTATTTATTGTTTTCTCAAAGGCAGTATATTATGAAGAATAGTTTTAAAAGAGATATTCAGCATATTTACCTTTCTGAGTAAATAAATTGTGTGAGATACTCAGTGTGCCTCAGTTGAAATAAGAGATTAGTACTTGATTAGAGCTAGTGCTTTCCTAATACTCCATATGTGTTAAAAATATTCTTTCAACATAAAAAAAAGTAATATTTTTGAAGTAATTCATTTTGTACATTAATTTAAGCAGAAATTGCTGCTTATTTTCCTGTGGTGACCTTATTAAATATTTTCAGGAATATCTTTTATTAAATTAAAAGTTTAGTGTATAAACTTCAGGTGACTATTTTGAAAACATGAATTGTTGCATTGCTTTTGTCTACTGAACTTTCACCATCAGCAATGGAATTTTATTTTTCTTGAATCAGCTTTGTGTGTCCACACAGCATCAATGTGGGATACTTGCAGCATCCATACTGTTAAAAAGGTAGTCAGTCTGAAAACAGGCTACCTGAATGTTCCAGTTGTACAGGGTTGGCTATTAACCCAGAGTGGGTGGCACATATGGCTCTGCTATATCAGTTGTGTGGTGCCTGGGGCTGTCCACACTGTAGAATGATGTGTGCTTACGCTAAATGGCAGCAAAATCTCAAATCACTGGATAATCCATCACATGCGTAGAAAAAGAAGGACCAAAATGTGTGACAGAATAATATTCCATGCTTTGTGTTCCCTTGAGCTTTGGGATGTTTGTGTCAGTCCTGGAAACATGGAAAAACAGGGTGGAGAAAGGGTTAGTAAACCCTTCTCTCCAAAGGGTTAGTTGTCAAAGATGTTCCATTGCAAAGGATGTGAACTGTTACTGTGGTAGGGTCTAGCTAGGGCTTGCTTCCCCTCTTCCTTCTCACTTAGTAGGGATGGATGTTTTAGCTTAACTCAAAGATGTGTTGCAGCTCTGACTTCTCTATCTGCTGTCATAAAGGTTTCAAGATATAAAAGTGGTGCTCCAGCATGGCCCATTGGCCAAATTGAAGTACACCCACTCTGAAAAGATTCTACACAATGATTTCAGTGATTGCTCATTTATGATCAAGAGCACAATCAGTCCTAGGGCAGAAAGAAGTTTTTCTGATTGAATGAGCCTGTGAATTTGAAAGTTAGCAGGGTCTGAACAAAAAAGCGTTATGAGATTCTGCAGAATTATTATTAGAACACAAAAATTCTGGTGCCTGTAGTGTCAATTGAGTGATTGAAAATTGGGTTCATGAGAACAGGTAGTGCTGCAAAGAGGCCTTTCTTTTTCCTTGTTTTGTACAGACAGAAGTCATCTGCTGTATACATCTCAGGTTGATTAAAGGTATCTTGTGGGAGATGGTTACCTTTTTTATTATGATTTTTTTAATTATTATTATTATTTTTTATTTTACACATGCTCTTGATTTACATGTCACTCATCCAGTTTATGGTATCAAGTCCATTCCTTCACCACTCAGTCTTTCTTGTTTTAAAGTACTGCCATAATAAAATAAAAACTGTAGCATAAAATAATTCAAAAATTATTTTGCTTGAAGAAGTGGGAAATCAGTCTGACCTTTGAATCCTAAAAGTTTTGCATGAGTTGTCTACAGTGAGCTTTTGTTCTATATAATATAATAAGGGACATAGAGGTTGAAAACCAGTTCAGTGTAACATGCAATGTGTGTTCATGTGATTTAAGGTGTCATGATTGGAAATTTATAATGGAAGTGTTATTCAGAAAGTCTTGTTTATACAGGAGTAGTTTTGGGTTGATGTTTCTTTCAAACTTCTTGGCTGTTTAAGACTAAACCTAAAATGCACACAGTGGAATCATTACAGAATTCATTAATATTTTAATCTCTATTATTTATTAAAAGCAATATTCAGAATTTGGCACTCTTACCTTTTCTTATTGCTTCTTCCTCAAACAAAAAACCTCATTGATACACAAGAGAATACTTTTATGGCCTTAGAGAATAATTGGCTAAAAATGACAGAATGTTATTCAGAATGTGGTGGTTTTTTGTTTTGTTTTTCTTCAATTTACTCCCCTCAAAATAATTCATGTAATTATTATTAACGAGCCACTTTTCATATTCAAAAAACTGAGCACACTAGGATCAGAGAAGTCAAAAGGGCAATATTCTAAAATACGGGTGCCTAAACTTATGTTGGAAAAATGTTTTTTTTTTGTTTTGTTTTGTTTTGTTTTGTTTTGTTTTGTTTTTGTGGGTGTGTGTGAAACCAAAGTGCCTAGATATCCAGTTCTCTGCAATCTACTATTGTATTTTTTTTCCTGACAAATAAGAAGCACCAGTACAGTGTAAGCAGATATTCATGTAATGAAGCAGAAATATGTAATAATATCTCATTTTCAAAAATTAAACAAATAAAAATGATTGTCCTCAAGTTTACTCACCTGCTACTATATATATTTCTTTTGTGGTCCTCTTACTCATTAGCTGAGATATATAGTATATCCTGTGATGTTCCTACTATTTCTTGAAGTAGCTCTCCATTACCAAACCAAGAAAGGAGACTAGGAGTAGACTCCTATTAATCACTCTGTCAGGACTACACATCTTGTTCAGTTAGTGCATAGCCCATGGAAAATGGGTATGATGACATTTGGAGAGACCTGGACATGATAGAGAAATGGGCAGAGAGGAGCCTTGTGAAGTTCAATGAAGGGACAAAGTCCTGCACCTGGGAAGCAGTAACCCAAGGTACCAGTGCTTGCTATGGACTAAGCAACTGGAAAACAGCACTGCAGAGAAGGATCTGGGGATGCTGGTGAACAAGCTGAACATGAGTCAGCAATGTGCCTTTGCCACAAAGAAGTCCAATAGCATCCTGAACCTTCATTAGGAAGAGCATTATCAGCAGGTCAGGAGTCTCACCTTAGCACTGGTGAGACAAATCAGTAGTGTTGGGTCCAGTTCCAAGCTCTTACTGAATGAAAGATATGGACTCAGTTGAATGAGTCCAGAGATGGACATCGAAAATGGTGAGTCTGGACTACCTTTCATATGAAGAGAGGCTGAGAGGTGGAACTCTTTCACCAGGAGAAAGATGTTTTCCTTAGAGCGCAGGAACTCTCCATCTCCCTGTACTAAATAGTGGGCAGGGAGGGCAGACAACTGGGGTGGCTGAGAAAGGACCTGCTGGTCAAACTGAGGCATAAGAAGGAAATGCACAGGCAGTAGAAGCAGAGACATGTGGCCTGGGAAGAGTACAGGGATGGTGTCTGGATGTGCAGGGATGGGATCAGGAAAGCCAAGGCACAGATGGCAAGTGATTCAAAAAATAACAGGAAGGGATTCTATGGGTACATTGCTCAGAAAGGAAAGGCCAAGGAGTGTGTGCCCCTTCTGATGGATGAGAAGGGTGAACTGGTAACAACAGACGTGGAGAAGGCTGAAATACTCAACAACTTCTTTGCCTCAGTCTTCACTGACTGCCATGCTTCCCAAGTCTTTCGTTTCCCTGAACCCATAGATGGAGGCTGGGGGAGCAAAGTCCTACCCATCATTGGGAAAATACATTGGGAAGTTTGAGACCACCTGATGAAACTAAACATGTACAAGTCTATGGAGCCTGATGACATGCATCCCAAGGTCCTGAAGGAAATGGTTGATGTATTTGCCAAGCCACTCTCCATCATATTTGAAAAGACCTGGGTAAGTCCCTGGTGACTGGAAAAAGGGAAATGTCACTCCCACTTTTAAAAAGGGTAAAAATGGTACTGTTTAATGTCTTTATCAACGACATAGACAGTGGGATCGAGTACACTCTCATCAAGTTTGCAGATGACACCAAGCTGAGTGGTGCAGATGATACACCAGAAGAAAGGGATGCCATCCAACGGGACCTAGACAAGCTGGAGAAGTGGACCCATGTGAACCTCATAAGTTTCAAAAAGTCCAAGTGCAAGGTGCTGCACCTGTGCTGGGACAGTTCTGGACATAAGTACAGCCTGGAGAAGAACTCATTGAGAGCTGCCATGGAGAGAAGGACTTGGGGGTTCTGGTGGACGAGAAGCTTGACATGAGTCAACAGCGTGCATTTGCAGCCCACAAACCTACTGCATCCTGGGCTGCATCAACAGGCCAGCAGGTCAAGGGAGATGATTGTCCCCCTCTACTCTGTCCTCATGAGGCTCCCCTTGGAGTACTGCGACCAGGTCTGGAGACCCCAGCACAAGAAGGATCTGGATCTGTTAAAATGGGTCCAGAGGAGGGCCACAAAGATGATCAAGGGACTGGAGCACCTCTCCTATGAAGAAAGGCTGAGAGTGTTGGAGCTGTTCAGCCTGAAGAAGAGAAGGCTCCGATGTGACCTTGTTGCAGCTTTTCAATACTTAAAGGGGGGTTATATAAAAGATGGAGAGCAACTTTTTGCTCAGTCAGAAAATGACAGGACAAGGGGGAATTTGATAATATTCAAGATGTAACTGCACATGGTCCTGGGCAAGCTGTTCTAGCTGACCTTGCTTGAACAACGTATGACTAGATAATTTCCAGAGGACCCTTCCAACCCATCCTCAGTTATTCAGTGATTTAAATATTATTATAAGCAATTTTTTTGAACACTGTATGAAAATCTTAATATAGGAATATACATAAAGCAATTATTTTGTCAAATAACTACAGGTCATTACATCTGAAAACAAAATAGCAATAGATTCATACATTTCTCGGACAGAACCTGGAAGAATATTTCTATCGAATATAATAATGAAATGGCAATATCCAATAATATGGCAACTTAACTTCATTTTGTTATTTTCCTGTTCCCATATAATCTTGACAAGAATCGGATTGAGACTACGTGAAACTACAAAGTAAATAAGAACATCTGATTCCTTCTTCCTATCATGCAGGGTGACATGCCCCCAGATTGCTTCAAGTGCTGAGAAATTTATAGCACTGCCAAAAACAAGCAAACAAGCAAACAAAGCAAACCTTCTCCTTACTTTTTTTTTTTTTTTTTAGCATCTTTGCTAACAAGGCAAAAGACAACTTCACTGTTTCTCCTTTTATTGATACATTATTTGCACAGCTTTGCCATTTCTGACTACCCAAACATGACCTTCCCAAACCATATGATATTGCAGCAGTTAATTTTGCAATCAGACTCCGTTGATTTGGCAGGAAAAAAAAAAAAAAAAGGGATCACAGAATCACAGAATCATCTAGGTTGGAAGATCACCGGAAGATCACCTCCAAGATCACCGAGTCCAATCTCTGACCTAACACTAACAAGTCCTCCACTAAACCATATCGCTCTAGATCTAAACGTCTTTTAAAGACCTCCAGGGATGATGACTCAACCACTTCCCTGTGCAGCAGCCCATTCCAATGCCCAACAACCCTTTCGGTAAAGAAGTTTTTCCAAAACCTAATCCAACCTAAACTTCCCTTGGTGCAACTTTAGCCCATTCTTCCTCATCCTATCACTGGGCACGTGGGAGAATAGACCAATCCCCACCTCGCTACAGCTTCCTTTAAGTTACCTGTAAAGAGTGATAAGGTCGCCCCTGAGCCTCCTCTTCTCTAAAACAGAGAAGAGGTTGTTTAGCTAGGGCTAAACAACCCCAGCTCCCTCAGCCACTCCTCGTAAGACTTGTAAGTATAAGTTCCCACTATAATAAATAAATAAGTAATAATAAGCATTAAATAAATAATAAATATAATAAATAAATGATAAATAATAAATAATAAAGCTTCATCTGCATTTGTCACTAGAGATTTCACTGAATGTCATGTACCCTGAGTGACTACAGAATAGTTTTCTAGTGGAAATGGTCAATGCTCTCTGACCTTGGCTTAAGTAAAATATTGAAAAAAATCTACATTAGTAATAATAACTGTCTACTCATTTCATCTTCCCAAACATCACTTGAGTTATTACTCTGGTCCTCAAAGTAAAGAATTTTAACTTGATGTTTCCTAGGGGAAAAAATGATCTATTCTTTGTTCGGCCCCTACAAATAGAAACGTAGCATTTATCTTTGCTTTGGTAACATTGAGTCTGTCTGATCTGGGTGATAAAAAGCAGAGATTATCTATTCCTGTCTGTCATTTTTGGCAAATTTGTGAACTTTTCATAAAAACAGAAAGATAAATCACAGGAGCTATTATTGTCTTTGTCTTAATCTTTCTAATGGATCAGTGTAATTTTTGGAATGCTCTAGTAGGTCAGGGAAGTCAGCACTGTAGGAGAACAACCTTGCCTACTTACTGAATGCTAAATAATGGTTTCCCATGGGCATCCAGATAAAGACTTTGCACAGGGAATTAAGCTACTTGTGAAGCACAGGAGTCCTGTGGAACTACTCAGCAGTTGCTAACTGCTATAGTTCTATAGTTCCATAACATTTTACAGTCCCTTCAAGGTGGGGGGCCAAGACCAGTTAAGTGTACAGATTATGAAGAGTGCTTCTGTCCCTAATTCTAAAATCATTTCATATAAACTTACAAAAAAGTCTCCCTTTCAAAGTTATTCTACATTTGTCCTGGCAGGTAATCATGGCTTGTAGTTTACACTCATTCTATGATGAAAAAAAAAAAAAAAGAAAGAAAAAAAAAAGAAGAAAAATAATGTATCTTTCAGTTGATATTCACTAGTTTCTTTTAACAACTTCCCCACAGAAGAATTAATATCAGATTCAACAATAGTTTGACAGACTATCAAACATTTTTTTTCCAGAATCATGTTCCTTCAGATTTTTTCTATGCTATTCTATACTTTAAAAAATGAGTGTATGTCCTTAACGCTCAGAAAACAAAGCCCTCAGAAAATCAGTCACCAATATGACAGCAAAAAATTAACTTCTTTAGTAGATGCTACCAACAAACAGAGAGTAAGAGGAAGGATTTGTGTGGAGCTTGTTTGGATGTAAACCAAGAAGCAGGAAAACTGAATTAAGGATTTCATTGATATTGGAGGTATTTTGGAATGGAATTGATGATGACCGAAGTTCAGTTTATGAAGATGGAAGAAAATACTTATTTATCACACATGCATGTATATAATATATAGAATATGTTTATGTACATGTATGTATAGACTTTTCTGGTTTTATAGCCAACAAAGATCTCAAATATATTTCATTTCAAGCACAAATGTTATCTTGTTGATTTTAGAAGTACTATTGACTTATAAAAGGAAAGAGCCATAGAGACTCAGATATGTCATATAAATATTTATTTTGTATTATACTCTTTTGCAGTCAATGAGTTCCTATCAAATATTTTTGTCTGCAAAGTATTATCAATTATAATGAAATTGCACTTTAAAGCTGAACTGTTATCCAAAATTTATTTTTCTTTTCCTCACCCTTCAAAGATTTCAACAGCTCTTCTGATGGAGGAAGAATAAAAACACAACAGCAACAGAACAACAACCCTAGTGTTCAGCTGAATAATGGTCTGAAAAAGCTTAATTGTCTGAATATTAATTTTCTTAAATACATCTAGATCACATGTTTCTTTTGCCTGTAAAATAACCAGCAAAAAGTCACTTAGAACTAAGCTGGAATAAAATAGGATTGTTTGGAAGATGAAAATAAATAAATAAATAGATAGATAAATAAAACAAAAAACAACACAACAAAACAAAGTAAACCATGCTGATTCTTTTTCAAATAGCTCACCCTCTTTACTCACAGACAAAAGCAAATTTTTTTTTTTTTGAAAAAAATCCTCTTTATTATCTTACCTGACATGCATAATAAAATAAACATTTCCCATAAGCTATACAATCCTTTTTATGTTGGTCATTTCTCTCCCATTCCATGGTTCAGTTATACAGCTATACACTAAAGGCTTTTTTTACACTAAAGGCTTTTTAGAAAAATCTGTCATAGGTAAACTCTGCAACAAATAAACAAATGAGTAGTTCAGGCATAAACATTTGCTATAATAATGAAATAAAATCTCCTTTTTTCCCCTAAATACCCCAAAATACATGGATGCTGGATGCTTAGCTACAGTATGTCACTTTTCCCTTAGGAAAATAAATAAAGAAAAAATAAAGATATAAAAAGAAGTCTTAAAGTCATGCTGCATAAATTACAGTTGAAAGTCTTGTGTTGGCATAGTGAGTACTACAAGAATAATAATTGAAAAAAAATATAATGGGACATTGGAATGGGCACTTATTTATGCGATTATCCATTCAATACCTGCAAATGTCTGTGCTTCCGTATATGCACAGATGTATTTCAGTTATCATTGTGTTTTAATTTCCCACTTTCTCGACTTTGTTATTAGGACTGAATTCAGTCTGAGAGCTTTGTTCTTTAGCCCAAGCTGCAGTGTTTCATGTTGTAGGCTAAGTAAGCAGTCATCATACAAATCCGAACACCAGCATCAACCTGTGCACCTGTCAGTCTTGCAGGTGTAAATTAGGAGGAGGTTTTGAAAATGTAAATTAATATGTGAATCTACAAAACACTATAAATCTCCCAGACTTCTGGCAGATGTCTCAGAACCTCATTTTTCAGTGTTCTTTTCAATATTTTCAATATTTTTTCCACTCCTATTTGAGCAGTGTTTCATAACTTATTCCCAAGATATGAATTGGTTGTTTTTTGTTTGTTTTTTTTTGGAGGGAGGGAGGGATGCTGCTGGGGGGAAGGTTCTTAAAGTAATTTTCAGATTTTTCAACTCTGTGCAGGCTCAACAGTGTTAGAAGCTATAAGTGTTAGTATGTCACTAACGTAATACCTGTGCTCAATATGTAGAACTGCTTTTTGTTAGAGATCTGTAGTGAAGTATTTCAAGGATATTTCTTTCTCCTCTCTACATATAATGATTTTTTTAATGTTATTATATCATTAGCTATTTTTTAATGTTATTATATTATTAGCCAGCTACTTTCATAGTTTTGTGATAATTCTGTAAGAAGCCTCTTAAATCCCAATTGTTTAAAGGTATGAATATTTTGAAGTTTACATACTTAACCACATTTTTTTTCCCTGTCATTTCAGGTACAATCAGATTTTTCTTCCCTGGCAACTTTAAAATCCTTTCCATTCCCAGACCATGTGTTTATTTTGAACATTAACTCCAATTTATATTACCTCTCTCAGTAAGCTCACACATACTGATAAGAATTTCTGAAGTATTTTAAATCGTATTTACTTAAATGGCATAAGTAAAATTATTCAAAATTCTTGGGGTCAGGATGGCTTTGTATTTAATTTGCTTCCATTTTTTTTACCAGAATTTCTTTGTACCAAGAAGTAAATATTTTTATTTTCATTGAAGAAGATTTATTATATCTGTTTTAGTATGCTGGAACTATTTTTTTTTCAAAGTCCTAATAATCCCACTGACACTCTTGGCCCAGAAGGCCAAGTAGGTTTTGAGGAAGACGCTGAGAAACAGGCATTCAGGGTATTGACAAGCCTACAGGTAAACCCCTTACAACTATCGTCATGTATTTATAATAAAGTTTCAGCCTTTTCCTTTTTGTCATTCTTTGAGATATCATTATTCTGGGATATATTGTTCAAAGTAGGCCTTTGCTAGATATTTGACTCTAAAGATAGAAAGTAAGAATACAAATAATGCAGTTGTTATGTGTCTTATAACACATTCATTTTCAGTTGCTTTCAAGTTCACACCTGTGTGTTACCTACATTGCCTCTATTTAACTACCTTATGTGAAAATGCTTATTTTTAAATGTGTGTACACATCCAATTTCGATTCTGCATAATGCAGAATGTCTATTTTCAAGTATGTGTATGCACACCTGATTTTGATTCTGCATAATGCAGAAATATCTCACTTAAGAGAACAGAAAATAAATATATTAGGAGGTACAGTACGTCTGTATGTACAATATATTAAAGTTTTTATGGACCGTTGGTTTCTAACTGCCCTATATGGTTCATTAATCTTTAAGTTGCAGTCTGTACAATTCACATAGGTAGATGAAATACCAAAATATAATTTCAAGTTGGCTTTTGCTCCTAAGAGGTGAAACTGGAAAAAAAATATTTTTAACTGTAAAACTACTTCAGCTAACAACAGAAATTAAGATATCATGACTGCTAAGTTAGAAAGACTACTAGAGATCTTAGAGAGTGTTTATTAGGTTAACAATCAAACCTTGAAAATCTATAACTTGTAATTTCTATATGTACTTTTTTCAGTTTATTTTTTGTTCCACAAACAGTACATTGTTAAATAATACATAACAAATGTAACTTGCTCTTTTATTCATATTTACTGCATTCTCGCAGAAGAAGCCAGAAGTAGAAGTGTATATTTTGAATACCTTGAATATACCTGCAGAGAGAAATACAAACAATAGTAAAATTGGAAACCAGACACTCCAAATGATCAATGGACTAATTTACAAATGTCTTTTGGATTGAGAAGAATAGAGAAAACAAAACAACAATAATATTAATAAAGCATAAGGAGGATTAAAACAAAACAAAACAAACAAAAAAATGTACAGAAACCAAATCAACCACCCAAAAACCACCAACAACAAAAATAAAACCTAAGAAGATGGAGCACTGCAGAAGAAAAGAAAATTTATTTTCTTCCAGTATGTCTCCATTTTTTGTAACTGTATTTCCTTCAGTCAGATTTCCATATCAGATCAAAGTCACAGAATTCACAAAAAAAAAATCAAGTCTTATTCCAAGGTGAGAGAAATGCAGTTGCTTAAGTATCAGCCTTTCAGGAAAGGTTTCAACAATGCCATTTGAAATCTTCTCCTTTTCTCACCTTTATAAAGTACATATCTATAAAAACAAACCAGAGTACAGTAGTTTCCTCATGGCTGAATAACTGCAGACCTAATTCTTTAATGCCAGTTTTATAAAACATACCAGAATACAACATCTGTAGGTAAACAGAGCATTTTCATTTTATCCTTGAATTTGTAATATCAGTATTTTCACACCAAAGAGAAAAGTAACCTTCACCTACTACAATTCTGAGGCAATGGCTGAGTATCCCCTGGACACCAATATTCTCCTTTGAACTCAGAGCTTGTGGGCAAGACAGAAACAGAGATGATTAGTATTTCTGACCACTGCTTTAATGAGAAATCCCTCAAGTTCATTTTCAAGGCTGCACTCTGCATATATTTGAGAATTACCTGGAGAATTAGCCTGTATTTATGTAAAAAGATAATGATAAAAACAACAACAACAAAATAAACAAACAAAAGAAAACCTACTCCACTGAGATTTAGCCAAAGTTACAAGAAGACCACAGACAGACACCCTTAGGTAGAAAACTTAGTATCAGAAAATGAGCTGAAAAATGTTTCATTTACATTACAGTGAATTTGTAGCACTGATACTGTTGCTACTTTTTGTCCTACTGTTACTGTACTAGAAAAATGGCTTTCATTCACGGTTCATATAGGTAGACAGAACATAGAGAAAAATCAAGCTGTAGCAATGTAAATTGTTTTATTTCTGGAAATCTCATGTTATGATCTTTTTTTGTTTCTAACAACGCTTCCAGGATTGCATTCAGGCTACCACGGCTGACTGAAGAACATGGAAATCAAAGCAATCATTAGGTAGTCTAAAGCCATCAGTTGGAGGGGTGAAACATGAAGTGCTCTGTATCTGGATTTACACCTGACAAGCAAGGTATTTGCTGCTGTTCTCCTGAAGAAAGTTGTCATGCTGCTAAGCATATTTGCCACTGATTTTTATTTCAGAAAGAAACATAATCTCAGCCTCCATGTGTGTAAAGCCATGAAATCACAGTCACAAGGCTGAACAGCATTTGTTCTATTATATATAGTGAACTCCTATTTGAACCTCAGAAAACAGCTCCTATTTCATATCAGTATTCATACAGATAAGCACAGCTTAAAAGAATGAATGTGCCCCAATCACCTGCAACACTCTAAAATCCCTTATCGGCTTGGAGAGAAGATATTTAGCTACCTGCCAGAAGTTTTCATGCTTGAATACAGACTCTGAATAAAACCTGACACTGAAACACATGGAATAACACTTCTATTCATGAGACCAAATCAATTTTAAACATGATCCAAGTGGAAGCAACTATCAGCTTCGGTAACTTTGATTCAGCTTATTGTTATTATAAATATAAGTGAGAGGATTTATGAAAAAAATACTGTGCAAAAATGAAGTGTGTACTGTTTCAACAGTTGTGAATCACAGGAAGTTCAACCACCTCACATTGACAAGAGGTACAAATTATTATAGTGCCAGGATAGCGGGTCACAGATGGAGCAGCATTTACCTATCCTTGGAACAACCTGTGGTGTACAAGAGACACCAAGAAGGCTGTGAAGAAACTAACTGCTGCAATATAGAAAATTCTTTTGTGATATTAAGAAAAAAAAAAAAAATATATATATATACAAAGAGGGTTTTCAAACATTGTAGCAAGTTGTCCATATTTGTCATGGAATTTCCATTTTTGGAGATAGTCAGAACTCTGCTGAACATGAAATTTTATATAAAATTACTGTTTTTTGAGCTGGAGCAGACAATATCCACCAATTCCTCCCATCCTAAACTACTTTATAACTTCACTGAACAATGTCACAATCTAACATTATTTTTTTTCCCCCAATATAGCTCTAAAATAATCATGTTATCATTGTAATATAGTTTGATTTTTGTTCTTGAATGCTGTCTTTTGAAAATTAGGTATTAATGAATTAAAAGAAGACATTAAGCCATGACAAAGGAACAATTATAGGGAAATATGAAAAAAAAAGTGTTTCAATATGCATTAAACACAATTAAATATGTAAATGATATGCTAATTTTAGCTTATTTCTTCCACTCCTGAGTAGTACAGAAACTGTGACAGTTTGGGAGTATATAGCTGACATTGGGACAGACATGCTAAGGAGTGTAGATAACAGACTGTATGAGTGTTTCAGCTATTTTTTCCCCTTGAATTTTCTGCTTTCATTGACTGAGACAAAAGATGTTGTAAAAACTGCCCACTGGATGCAAGTAAGGGACTTTGAGAGACACTTTCACAGCTTTTACAATCAAAATGCACCTTTAGGATCATCTAGTCTGCTTAATTGCCTGTTACACACTGCAGCACCTCATCTAGCAATTTCTGTATAAGCTCATAACTGTTTTAAACTGCAGTTCATGAAATAGTTTTTTTTTTTAAAAATCTACAGTACTTTGTAGGGCAATTGTTCCAGTGGTTAATTGTCCTGTCTGCTAAGAATCTCCACTTTATGTCTACTTATATAGCATCTTACCTTCATTTCCAACCTGTCAATGTCACTGAGCATTTTCTCTAGATTAAAGAGTCATATACCATAAGAAACTTTTCTCCAGTATGTCTCTGGGGGCCACAATCAAACTATCTATGACAGTGACATTCTTAGATGAAAACAAAACAAAACAAACAAACAAACAAACAAAAAAAATCCACCCTCCCCACAGTTGAGCTCATTTATTCCTTCATGTTCATACAAGTTTCCCCAACTTTGATTTATTACTGTAGTATTCTGTCTCTTGTCTGCAGAATGGATACTGGGAACAGCATTACAATAATTGTCTTATAAGAGCATCTCACAGACTTGGTTATCTTCATCCATACTTTCCACTTGAGTGCATATGAAATTTGTGTGCTAAGACTTGCATCCTATTACGTCTGAAGTTGGTTCTGATACTATCCATAATCATCTCAAGGATTTAGTGCACAAGTTAGGATCTAAATCTTGAATTTTATCCTGTTTTGTAGCCTTCCTATGCCCAAAACCACAAGGCTCCTGATGTTCATGGATGCCTTTTTTATTTCACTTTTTTATTTATTTTTAATGCTAATTCATGAAGAACTTACAATTCTCCTATGAGGCATACTAACAAAAATACCAGGCTTGATAGTGACAAAACTCATTTGCTATCATATGGCTAAGCCTCCTGTGTATTGACACACTGTACATTCTTTTTTTGCCTTGGTGATTTGATGCCACCAGCATGTGCCAAAACCATTTACAGATTTGCCATTAGGAGTATTCTATAAGAAGTATTCTCTTTAAAATAAAATGAGAGGTGGTGGGAAAGAGAGACAGTCTTATCCTTCTGTCCTTATGTGTTAATTTATTACCAAGTAGACCAAACCCATGTATCTAGCCTATGCATATCTACACTGTTAAAGCAGACAAGTCAAGGGAGTGAATTCTAGGACTGATTTTGCTGTTGTTAGCACCAATCTGCTACAAGAAGAGGGGAATAACAGGAGCAGTGTCTTCATTGTGAGTCCTGACTATACTGTGCATAGAGCACAAAAGCTGTACATGACATGACTTTGTTCCCTCATAGATACAAAGCCACTGTGATATTTACTGTGCCACAAAAGCAGCGAGTCTGCTTTGGAGGAAAGGAAAGTGCATGGAATTTTTGGACATGAATTCAAGACACTCATTGGAACTTGGGAGCCAAGCATCCTTTTTGAGCCTATTTTATTAAGCAGTATGCACCTAGCCAAAACATCATTTGCTGCAAACTGTAAATCTGCACAAGGCCATCCTTCCACAAGCAATATTTTTAATTGCTAGAAAGTATTTTTGGGTCAGGGTGCTTGTCTGTTTTCCGCATAGTATAATGACAGGCCCACTGGGGAGTTAGAAAATTAAATTATATGGTATCTTAATGGTTAGGACATTCACGAAAAAGGAGGGGAACCAACTCTTAAACTAACCTCCTTTCCAAAAGTTATTCAGAACTTTTATACAAAACTCTCCTTACATAAATCAAACACACAGTTTGGGAAGCAGTCATATATCACCAGCTAATTCTTACTGTAGTCATCTCTCCACTATACTGATTTACCAATGAAAATCCCCCCCCTCCTTTTTTAGTTTTCCCTAGGTTTTGAAAGACATACAAGTCCAGCAACAACAAGAAAAACAACAAAAACAAACAAACAAACAAACAAACAACAACAAAAACAGCAGAGACATTATTTTAGTGAAATTTGAGGCATTTTCTGGTGGTGTTGGGTAGCACCTTGATGTGTCAGATGATTTAAGACATGTTGCTGAGATAAACAATTCCCATTGGCTAATTTTAGGCAGCTAATCATTCAGACTTAAAGCTTTTCTGATTTTTATTCGAAGCTGACTGACATCTGCTTTTGCTTTAAACAGAGAGCTTAGTTGCCTTATTCTGAGCTACCAGAGCCCTTTTATGAATCAGGTGTCTACTTAATGGATAGAGATCTGTGTCCTATTCCTTGATGTTGCCAGGTATCAATTTTATCAGCTTGTAGTTAAAAGACATTTTTTTAAGACTGTCACATTATCTTTTCCTTTCTATATCCTTCTAATTACAGAAATATGGTATATATGTGAAATATTTCTGATTTTATTTTTTCCTTTTTTTGCTAAGTCATGCTAGTACTTTCAGAACATATCAGCTTCTATTGTTGTAAATTTTACATTTCATTTGTTCTGAATAAATTTATAAAAATATTTCTTATTGTTCTTAATTTTAAATGACACAGCCTCTGGTGGTACTACAGTGTTCCTAAACAGCTCTCTGCTTCCTCCTTTTCTGTATACTATATTTCAGAGTTTTGAAATTTTTTTTCTATTGTCATTTCCATGTTCCCTTTTTATCTGAGGTCATTATTTTACTGAAGTAATCTTTTGTAAGCATAGAATAGTGGAACTTTTGACATTTCATAAAATATTCTTACAAAATTCCCAATCATCATTCATGTATTTAAACTTCAGTATTTCCTCCCACTTGATTTTTCCCATAACTGTTTTCATCTATGTAAAATTGCCCTTTTCAATGAATCAGGTCTATGTTTTAACTGGTCAGGGTACTACTTTGCTACTATTCATTTTCAGTCTGAACTCACTGTACTGTCTCCAAAAAAAATGCCCTTTATCACAGACTGAAGATGTAGAAAGTGAGAGAGTGCTCTGTAATGTGATGTAATGTGTCATATTGCTGTGATCATCGTGCTAGTTAGTTCTTAGGGGCATGTTTTTTTCAGTCATCACAGAAAGCATGTACTCAGTTGTAAGTCAATTTGTTTGGGATAACTACAATGGGAAAATGGGTAAATTTTGAACATGTAAACATAAAATATACAGTTTCAAAGCACTTTTTCGAAGTGTGCAGACCTTTCTGTATTTAGATCAACTGATACTTCACTCATACTGTTAACTAATGGGCTTTAATTGCATTGACCCTACGAAACTTACTAGGGTTTTCTTTTAAAAACACTGTGTTCTGAGACTTTAGAGAGGGAAATCTGTGTCCATAAGACAGAACATCTAAATAATTTATTCATTCAAATATTTAAACTTTCTGTGCCTAACATTTTGTCTACTTTAATATTTCACCTTATAGTTCTGCCTATACAGTTTAAATAAGGAATAACTGAGGACCTGACTCTTTTATCTCCATGTCATATTCTTCTAGTTCTCAAATGGTATTAATGTAGGAGGGCTGAACTTTTTTGTTTCAAGCACAAATAAAATGAAAATCCTGCTCTAAGTCAGTTCCTGGGGATGCATGGTATGAGACCGTGCCCTGCTGAGACCTGTACCTCAAGGAAAATCATTAGCACCATGGACAACTTTGATGTCAGAGAGCCTACAGCCTTCTGATTTTTTCCCTTTTCTCTTCCATTTCAATAAACCTAACTTCTCTCCACAAATCGCTATCCATACAGGACAAATGGCTGGGCCGGCTGACACTTGGCAACCATTTAGGCAGGACCCTATCAAAGTGGTATCAGGGAAAAGAAAATAAATTATTGATATCTGCTAGGGGTGGAATGAGGGGAAGAGAAAATAAGAATGAAAAGAAATATAACACTTTTTTATTTATCCTATTGTACAGAATATCTTAACTGTTTGGCATTTAACTTTATTACAGCCCAGTTGTCTTACTGTGGGAACTGTTGGATGTATATTTCGTTCACAGGCATTCTCCATCAGTGAAGGGATGGCAGCCCAGACAGATGCAATTTCACAGGCTTGGAGGTGTGAGAAGGGAATAAGGCAGACAGTCATAGAGTGTTTTTCACCACTATCATTCTCTTAAAGCTCATCCACACCAGCTGAAAACAAGGATAATTATACTGTGTGTGTGTGTATATATATAGATATTGGATTATAAACCATGTTTTCAGTAAAAATTTTCAAGCTGGACTAGATTTGTGTCTGAAAATGCAAATAAATGGGCATACCAGTTTCAAACAGAAACTTTGCTTCAAATGTCCAATTGGAAAAGTTTACTTTATAGCTCTCAGTGTATACAAAAAGGTTGATGAACATTGTTAAGTTTTTTTGTTGTCTGAAGAGAGATTATGACCAAAAAGTATGTGTTAGAAGGTTTGTCCACTAGCAAAGTTTATAGGGCTGGAAGAACTGAGTAATATTTTAATGAGTTCTGATATCAGTGATTCTTGATGCTTAGTAACTGCTAAACCTTTAAATTGCCTTTTAGGTTTACACATATATAAGGATAAAGAAACTTTTCCAAAAATTCACAATGTGCATAACACAAAAGACTGGTTTTCTACTCTATTTTGTTTAGAAATACCTTACATATATGTATGATAGTTTTGCGTTAAGTGAAACCTTATTCTGGCATTTGTTATGAAAAAGCAGCTAAGCAACTAAACTATTAAACCAAAAACTAAAACCGACTTTCTACCTTGGAAAAAAAAAAAAAAGTCCTTTCTAAAGATGAACAAAATATGTATTTCAGGGAGACATGAGTAAGAAGGTTGGTATGAATAATGTCAAACAAAGCAAAACAACCTGTACAGAAGTCAGAATAACTATAAATATGTCTGATTGCACTAACATAAAAAGATAGAAAGAAAGGGAGTAGTAAAAAACTTTTTTTAAAGCTAACTGAAATTGTAGAAGTAGTCTCTTATATAAAGGTATTACAATGACTGAACACTACCAAACTGTATAGGAAATGAAAGTTTAAATCATTGTTTTGCTTGTTAAAATGATGATTAAAATGTTAATGCAGAGTAATATGTTGATTATGTTTCAATAATATCAAATCTTCATATTATGTTTAGTGTATACATGAAAAATAAAAAAACAATTCCAAAATCTGAACTTAGAATTCTAATTCAAAGTGAATTATTGTTAGGTAATTCAAGACACCAACAGTAAAGGATTTAAATCAACAAATGTTGGCAATGCATGAGCTGGCAAAGAACATAGTTTATGTTAAACTTCTACTGTTATGACGTACTAAAAGTTAATGAAAGTGGTAAACACATATTTGTACCACTAAAGCAGTACAGCAGATTATGCATATATGAATAGCTTAATTGACTAGGAAAATATCATTTTTTATAGTCATAACTTGGGAGTTTATTTCTTATTTCCTTCTTTTTATATAGAAGTTTCTTACTGTAAGTTATGTATAAGCATACATTTCAGTGGAGCTGGAAACAGCAGTCATGATTTGTGTTCCTTTTTAAAACATTAGTATTTATTGTAAGCCTAAGAAGCCTTCTGTTGGACAAACAACTCTCTCTTTCCAATAAGTTTGGACATCTTTCAACGTTTCTGATATGTTCACCTCTAACATCTTGTTGTTTTGATTTGGCATTTTAAATTCATGTATGATGATGAACAACTCTGCTCATATATGGAAAAGCCTGGGCATGGGAAATCAAACTAGAGATAATTACACTTGGGATGTTGTTGACATTTTGATATCCTGTCTTAGGCTAAGAAGGAAACTTTAATCACAGGGGAAAAAAAAGGGATTCTATTTTATTCTCAATATTTTGTAGCAAAATTATCAGAGCCTATGAATAAAGGTTATGCTAGACCGAGCCACAACAGTGAATTCCTCAATTTCTATCTAACATCTGTGAGGGAAAGAGATGGCTCACTTAACATGATGACCACCTAGACCGAGAGGACAACTGAAGTAAAAAAATCTTATTTCTTCTTGACCATGAACTAAAGATGTGTATTGGACTCCTAATTTGATTAACAGGGACAAAAACACATCTCACAACTTGATGGTTACCAAAGACATACCAAGCTGCTTTCTTCTGTGGGGAAATTGTTCTGAGTGTGAGCAAATGTCATTTTTTAGGCTGAGATAAAGAGCAGAGACTAGAGCCAGACTAGGCAACCATATGTTTTTTTTGGGCGGGATTACTGAAACCTTCAATTCGAGTAGAGTTCCTGATAGCTGGCTTGTTGGGACTCTTTAGTGGGTCTGGTGGATCAGATACATGTTGATTTACATATTGATTCTTTCTTAACCTGCTGTCAGCATCCATGAGGATGTTTGAAAAAATCTTGAAAGGAACCATCAGACTGACTCTGATGAATGAAAAAATACATGCAGCTTTCTGCAAGAACTGGCATGATTCTATATCTGCTCCTTTGTGTGTGAACTTTCTTAATACAAATATTTCTCCTCACTTCTCCAGCCTCCTTTTCCCATGTGTCACAGTGCACAGATGCACCAGAAAGCAAAATCTTTCTTTTTGCATAGAGATGATTGCTTTGCATTAAAACACCATCTTGCAGGAAGATATAGCATACTACAAGCTTTTGCAATGATATCACCACATAGTCATGCCATTAAGAATCTTAAGAGACTTCACGTTCAAAGGGACTTTTGGCATTTACTTCAACAGTATTATCTTCATCTGGTTACCAATGAAACAAAAATAAGGAAAGGACAGCAACCAATTTTGCTGCTCAAAGCTAGTCATCCATAGTGCATACTTATTAGGAAAAAGATAATAATTGTATTGACTCTGTACATTATGCTTGAGGGGTTTGTCTTCACTTTCTATTGTAGGAGTGTAAAATTAATCTTAATCGATATGGTATATTCAAACAAACAAACAAACAAAACAACAACAACAAAAAAAAAGGGTACCAGGAGGTACCAGGGATTAGTGTCCTTAATCCAAGTACAAGTATTAAGAATAGATCTAATCTTTTATTTCTTTTATGCTTTCTATTTTCTAAGTGGTTTCTGGATGAAGAAAGATTTGCAACATGCACCTATACACACCAGTCTAAAGTGATTTTAGTCACTGAAATCAGACACATAGTGCAACTCATGAGGCTACCTGGGGAGTCATTGAAAACAGAAAGGCTCCTCTAGGAAACAGCTCAGAGAAGGCAGTTTAAGACTAAAACTGCAGGGCTCATTTGCCCTCTGGAAGGCAATCTCTCCCTCTCTTTCCAATGGATAGTCATAGCAACTAAATGTATGTAGCTTATAGTACAAGAGTACTTAAGCCAGGCAATATGAACCTTTCTCATATCTTAAGACTGTTTTCCTATAATTCTTTGCTTTCATGCCCCACAATTCTGAATAACTCCTTTTCTATCCCTCACTGTTTGATAATGAAAAAGTACATCTGTATGTAGGTATTAAACATCTCAATGTTACTTTCTTATACTGTTACTCAAATATTTGTATGATCTTTTTACTAAAATTCTTACAAGTAATTTCTAGCCCTTCCATTCCTAATTACAAGCATGTTATGCAATTCATGTATATAAAAAGTGAATGCATGAAGTGCTCCTGAGGAAAAAGAATGAGACTAAATGGAGGGGGTGGGGTGGAGGTGGAGGGCTGGGGAAGGAAAGGGAGAGAGAAACAGCTGGTGATGTGATGCAGCTGAACACTAGATGCTAGAGTTTATTTGACAAAAAGCAGAACACCAGGCATACATCCTGGAAGCTTTCCAGTTGCCTGGAGGCCACAGATCCTAATTTCTACATTCAGGCATCAGCATGTTCATTTCACTTCTATCATGGTCTGATTACTTAGCTGGAAAACATTATAGCATTAACAACTTTGCTTCAGTTGGTACACATCAAAATTTGCATACTGCATTTGTAGTGTCTGGCAAGGATAACTTTATACCATGTTATGTGATAGTCTACTTTGTTCTTCTCAGACATGATTGTTTCTGACGGAGCAGGTAAACAGCAACATTTCTGTAAAGCAATAATATACTAGTTAAGAAGGAAGGCTTTCAAAATCCACGGAGTTTGAATTTGCACATGTAATCTGTATGTTTGAATGACCTTGTTCTTTGGAATGTAAGCTGAATTTATATAAGTAGGTCTGTTTTTTAGGTGGTAGATACTCAAAATCTTCTTTTTTAATAATAATTTAATTATTTTTTTTAAATATTAAAAGCCATAGGTCTCAAGTTAGGCATTTCAAAACTAAGATTCAAAAAAAAATTTTTTTTTAAATGCAGTCCAGGTAGTATATAGAATATTCACTTAGACAATATATATAGATAGATATATACATATATAGATATATAGAGAGACAATATATATATTCTTTCAGCATTATCATAACTAAGTCATAGAATCATAAAGGTTGGAAAGGACCTCCAAGATCATCTGGTCCAACTGTCCTCCTACCAACAATATTACTCACTAAACCATGTCCCTAAGCACCACATCCAACCTTTCTTTAAACACCCCCAGGGGTGATGACTTCACCACCTCCCTTGGCAACCTGTTCCAATGTTTGGCTACTCTTTCTGAGAAGAGTAGTTTCCAATCTGAACCTCCCCTGGCACAACCTGAGGACATTCACTCTTGTCCTAAGTCATGTTAGTTCATAAAATAAATAAATAAAAACAAAGATGAGGAATGGTAGAGAATAAGACTATGAATTCAGAATATTCTGATACTATACAGAAAAACCAGAAAGAAAAACTTTAGGATATTAAAGTTTTCAGTAGTTGATTTAGTCCATGGGATTTGCTATGCAGAATGAGAACACCTGCAGAAGGGAAATATTTCTAAGATTTGGGGAATGCAAATAAATACTGTGTTCCAACTACACATTTTGATCAAACTTGTTCCCCTAGAAATGTCTGGGAAGATGGGATGTATTTTCAAATTTCTACAGAATATACTTGCCCAGACAACATCTACTGAAGGTCTAGGCTCTTGAAAGGGTGAAATAATCTTGATGCATAAAATGGTATGTAGAAAAAATGTTATTGTGTATCATATATAAAAATTTATATAAACCCACTTCAAAGCAATTCAACTACAAAATTCATGAATATGCATATATGCATATCATTGTCACATTTGAGCAAAAATACAGTTTTGAATGAGATTTTATTTGCAACCTACACAACTTAGTCATTTATAACCTCCCATAAGTATACAGGATTGAGTAGTTTGATGCCAAGCCTTCATGTATACGTAATTCATTTAGCACTTAATTTTCTGCATTCCACAGTTCATGCTCAGAAACAGATTGCAGATATCTTTCTCTACTCTTAATCTTAAAATGTCAACTAACATCAATAATGTCATTTCATGCCATTTTTTTATTGCTCTTAGGAAGGCTTTTGATAAGAGAAGGGTAAGAGGAGATTTATTCTCTCAGTCAGCTCCTAAAATATATTTAAAACAACAATTTAGATTCTCTGAAGACACCAAACCATTAATAAATTCAATTCATTTATTGGTGGGAAACTCTAAAGGTCAATTTAAAGATATCTCATGAATTTCTTCAGGTAAGTGAAGGAAGTCAAACTTAAGTTTCCAAGTGATTACATACAATCAAGTATTCCCAGTCTAGATTCTTAAAGAGCAATGAAGACAAAGTGTTTTCTTAAACAGCCTACGTGCTATCAGAGCTTTTGTGTTAGGAAGATGTTCACAAGGGTTTTTTTTTTAAGCATGGAAACCAGTCAGAGAAATGCAATAGAAGACTTTGCCCCAAGCTTCTGAATTTTATGTTGCTTTTGCTGTTTGAGAGGTCTCTGACAAACGGTCAGATACCACGGGGCTAACAGGTAAATATTGTAATGAGTCCTACTTTGTGCAACTTTTTGTACATTTTCAGGATAACAATCTGTAAGCCTTGTGTTTAGACATTCAAAAAGTCATACTCATAGGAACTGAATTTATATCCAGGAGCCCAAATTAAAATAAATAAATAAATAAATAAGTCACAATTAAATTTCCTTTAATGTGGTACAGATCTTACTGTAGGACTCCCACTGGAAGGACTATTCACTTGAAGCAATTATTTAATACCTGTATGTTACTTCTACATGTTATTCTGAGTGGGAATTTTATTTATATTGTAGCAAATATAAGTCATTTACACTTTCCCTGTTCAACTTATTTCTTCCTTCCTGTCCTGGAATGTCATTGTCCAATAAAGCCATCATAGGGAAAATCCTTCTCTCTGGCTAGAAGCTCCTTTGTTATGTCTCCTTCCTGTCAGTAACTTGAAAAAAACAACAACCACATTTAACTTTTTCTGGGGTCAATCCTGTGATACTGTACTTGCTGTGCATTCTTGCACAGAGGTGTCCAACATTCTGCATGCCTTCCCTGTGCTTTCCCAACCCTGGCCCCTGTCTGGGAAGAGAACTGCAAACTTCTGGACAGGTGTGGGTCCTTCAGCTGGTGGTACAACTCTGCTGTTCTCAGGCCTTGTAATGAGCAGCACAACTGAGTTACCATGGCCCACAAGACTCAAACCTGTTCCTTCTGCTTCTCTAAGGATATTTCTGCATCTTGACATTATGCTCCCAGCTTCTAGAGCCACTGATGATACCTCGCTGCCCCTTCCAGGGCATAAAGATCCACATCTGTCTTTGATTTTTTGCTTAGGTATCCTATAGATTTCAGGTAAAAAATAAAATAAAATAAAATAAAATAAAATAAAATAAAATAAAATAAAATAAAATAAAATAAAATAAAATAAAATAAAATAAATATGTGTATGTGTATATATAAATCTACCCTTCAATCTCCTGCAATCCAAAGGGCACACTACTAGTGATATGCAGTGATTGACGGTTTCTGATATATGGACTTCTCCACTTCTCCCTTAACCGGGTCAGGGAGTCTGTCAACCCCTAGCCACAGTGTACATTATTTGATCATCATTTAGTTGAGTAAGTTCTTTAAAGTTGTTAAAGAGATCATTTTAGAATATGGAAATTGTTTACTGCATTGTTTTTATTTGCGCCTTTCATAGTAAGACTAGCACTCTGGACATAGGCGTTTTACTGGTATTTCAAAGGTGTACTTCCCTTGTCAAAAAAGTGCATTGAAAATATGGATCTAATTTATTAGATTATTTATTATCTAGCTTATTATTCGTCTGGAAAAAAAATAATAATAGAATAAAGTCAATTAAAAAAAAAAAGAAGATAAAAAGCTTTACAAAACAATAGATGTCAAAGCTCTCATGCTTACTGAAAACCTTGTTGCCTACTGTTTAGGCAAAAAGGATAATTGCCTAAAAGATAATTGCAAAAAAAAGAAAATCTGCACTCACAATCATCTTCCCACATGCTTCTTCAAACTGCTATTAACAAAAATGTTGGAGAATGGGATTTGTCTCTGTTCACTCATTTTCCAAAGCATTGTGACCAATATGAGGCCTTGCTTGAAATCAACATCTAATTTTTTCAATTTGTATGAAAGGTTGAGATATATGATTTACTGACAATCAGCCAACTGCAAATTGTGATTGGATTCAGGGACTAAGAATATCTCCTTATTGGCAACTCTTCAATGGTAAATGACTAAGAATCGTATTGGATTAACATTAAATAAAGTGATTATAAAATGGCTCTTAACTGAAAAAGGAGTCTTACTTCACGTAACATTTTTCAATAAATAAATAAATAAATAAATTTGAAATTACCCATAGAAACAACAGAGATGTTTTGCTTTTCTTTCCTTCTTCTGTCCATTCTTCCCGTGCCATGATTATTAATCAAGAAAATGTTTATTGCAGCATAACTTAAGAGAAAGTGGTAGAATTTTTCCCTGCAATTCCTGTAACAATATTTGGATTTTGACAGAATGTTTTTAAGTTGATGAGACAAATGTATTTTTTCCTATAAACTCAAGGGTTTTTATCTAGTTTGGAATACATGTCATAAGGCAAACATTATTATATTAATTTCTAACACAATTTCTAGCTAGTTCATAATTATTTATAAATGATCATAACTTCAAAAGTAGAAACTTGTACCACAGGCTGGGAAATACTCAGTATAACTCATTAAAAGAACTCTGAGACCCACTATCTAGTGACTGTTTCAAAAGTGTATTGTCAAACCAATACTAGGAATATTTAAAATGCAAATTAAGTCAATTAAACCAAAATACGTTCATTGATTAAAACAACCCCACAAGACCAGAACCAGAAAGCCACCAAATGAACCAGAAAATAACCAAACAAAAAACACTTGTGTAATGAAACACTTTAATATGTTCCCTTGTTCAGCTTACCACATCTGCTAGTAGGAAATGTCTTACATTTGTTCTTGAATTTCATATTAGTATTTGCAATAAAAATATTTTTAATTAAATGATCAGTTTCTAAATACCATTACTTGTCAATTAATAAATTTGTGTATCTTTCGTAACTCAGATAAAAGAACGATTTAAAGAAAACATAACTACTGTTAAAACTAAGCAAACAACATTCAAATAGATTAATAGAATTACAGATCATTTTTTTTCTGAATGAAAAAAAAAAATAGTACAAGTTCTGTATTACTAATTTTGTGATTTATGTGAAGGCCAAAAAAGGGAAATCAAGTATCAGTGACCCATTTTGCATGCTGAACAGTCCTGCCTCGGGCTAAAAGAAAGCACGTGCTCTGAAGACCAATACCAAAGATGGCTGTGCCTAAGACAGAGAAGTAAAATGACCTGAAGAACTTCCTTAGGGTCCATTGAGGTTGTCTCTTTTTCCTATTTTCTGTCTTTCTCAAATAACCTCAAAAATATTCATATCTTATGAAACTGAAAACAGTTTTTCTCCTATATAAAACCTTTCCAAATTCAGTTTAGGAAAATGGAATTTACTTCAGTGGGACTGAGACACCTTCAGTGTTTTTAAATTACTGAAATGACAGAAAACTACCTACTTTATCAGTCAGAACAACACTAATTCTAAAACTGGAAAAAAACAAACAAACAAACAAAGAACAAACAAACAAACAAACAAAAACCTTTAATTCTTTTACATTATTCTTTGCTTTTTTGTTCTGTCATTAGAAGGGACTAGAAGGCAACACCCTAATATAATGCTTAACAGGGAGTGTTAGAAATTAAAACAAAAATTAATTTGTTTTGCAAACAAGCAAACAAAAAAAAATCACCAATGAACTCTTTACAGTGAAAAATAAGGATGCTTTCTGCCATTCTGCCATTAGTTCTGTTCCTTTTATTGAATTCCCTATAGTCTGTCAAAGGCAAAATGCAGAATCAATTGTATTCAAAGCATTATGTATTCTTTAAAAGTAAAAGGGACTACTTGCATTTCATTCAAGTAATCTGCAATACATCCTCTATATCTTGAGAATCCAGTCTTCAGAAAAACTGTTTATGATATCAAATAATGGGGCATAGTACTGGTAGATAGGTATTTTCAATTTACTATAGATATTCTCTCACCTTGCATAATATATAAACATTTACTGAGCTATGACAAAGTCCCTTCAGCTTTCCTGTGCATTTATGTAAATTCTTTTGTAGTCATAAAATTTGGTTTGTTACTACATGCTGTCAAAAATATCTTTGAAATATCAACACTATTTTTTCAGTCTGAAATGATGGACCAAGTTGAATATATATATGTCTGACAAATTCATGGAAAGTTATGAAGCATCAACCGTATTAGGGGTAAAAAGTCCTGGAACTGACTCAGTAGTTAGTAACGAGTTGAATTATTCAGGGTAATGGAGGTGTGTGCAGCTAGTGTGGATGACCACCATTTGATGTCTTTATAGTGTCTTGATGAAGCTGCATTTCTTAGTAGTGTTCCCAGAACACTAAGATTCCAACAGCAACCTCTGAAAAGAAATCATGTAGATGCAATTACAAGACGTGCATAACAATGGGCCTGTTTATGAGACCATATAAATCAGCAATGTTCCTTCTAAGGTCATATGTGGCGGTATAGCCACATATACTAAAGGAAGAGCAGACTTTACAGCTAATAAGAAATGCCATCACTATTGTGCCACTGGGAAAAGAAAATGGGCAAAACTAAAAGATTTTCAATTCAGGGGTTGATTTTTATTTTTATTTTTCCTGGTTGTATAATTTCTATAATGTAAATGGGAACTACAGAAAGAAGGGAAGGGAAGGGAAGGGAAGGGAAGGGAAGGGAAGGGAAGGGAAGGGAAGGGAAGGGAAGGGAAGGGAAGGGAAGGGAAGGGAAGGGAAGGGAAGGGAAGGGAAGGGAAGGGAAGGGAAGGGAAGGGAAGGGAAGGGAAGGGAAGGGAAGGGAAGGGAAGGGAAGGGAAGGGAAGGGAAGGGAAGGGAAGGGAAGGGAAGGGAAGGGAAGGGAAGGGAAGGGAAGGGAAGGGAAGGGAAGGGAAGGGAAGGGAAGGGAAGGGAAGAACCTTCTGCCTACATTAAGAGGCTGGCTTCATATTGAAAACAGCAATGGTTTTCCCAGGTCAGATGAGACAACAGATCATGCAATTGAATAGACAGTAGCCTTAAAAACAATTTCATTCTCAGGGATCTTGTTTATTGAAAATAAGACAAATACTCAACCCCTTCTAACCCTAGTCTTTGAGAATTTTTTGCAAATATGAATCAACTTATACTAAAGATTGAAAAGCAAGAAGGCAAATATAACCACATAAATAAATAAATAATATTGCTTTCATTTTGTTAACTCATTTCTCTGTTCTTTAGGCGATCTGGAACATTAATGCTGAATACTTGGGGCTGGCAATATTGTATGTCAACCACAATTTTCATATAGGTATTGAAAATGATGTTTCCTGTCCTATGAAGGGATTTAAATCATTTCCATACTCACAGAAATCAGTTCTCTCAAGAGTAAAAATCCCAAGTTTACTTCTCTAAAAATAGACTAGGATGGTATTAAAAACAATAAAAGAAAAAGAAAGAAAGAAAGAAAGAAAGAAAGAAAGAAAGAAAGAAAGAAAGAAAGAAAGAAAGAAAGAAAGAAAGAAAGAAAGAAAGAAAAAAGCCAAATTAACTTAATAACATTTATTTATTTTTACCTAAACCTCAGGTTTTGGTGCATGTCCTGTAACATGCTGAGATGCTTTTGCTATTAATCAGTGTTTATATTTTGTTTAACCAGCATGAGGGAGCCTATGATATCAAATGATCAGTTTTACGTTTTTTTTTTTTTTTTTTTTTTTTTTTTTTTTTTTTTTTTTTTTTTTTCTGCAGATACCTATTTTTATACTGACAAAATCAGACCGTTGTTCAGCATTATGACTTTCCCATGTCCAGGAGAGCTCTACTATGAATGTCGGCTCATCCCATTGGCTTCAAGTCTCTGATGCCCCTTGTAGAGTGGATGCAGAACGGCTTCCTTCCACTGTGGTACATGGGAGCTGGCTGGACCCAACGTCCACATCTGAAGTCTCACCCAAATATCTGAAATGGCTTCTTTTCAAAAAAGGACCCATGTTTAAATTTAAAAAGGCACTTCCCTCTATGTCCTCCATATTAAAATGAGAGTATAGTGTGATACCTTTTTGAAAAAACAGAGAAAGATGAATCAAAATGGTCTATGCAAACTTTCAAGAGCTATAACACTTAATACACAGCTGCCTAAATTGCAATGGAAGATACTGTTTGGACTTTGTGAGCACTGCAGGCCTTACCATTCCTCTCCCATTACCTCAAATTCTTCAACCCTCCCCAGGCTCAGGACGGCACATCAGCCCTGATGCTGTCAGCTCCTGCCCCAGCAAAGCTGCAGAAGGGCTGGACTCCAGCTCCCCATGGCCCTGCCCTGCCCAGCAGTTGGCTTTGTCCAGCCACGACTTCTGCAGGCCTGCCTCAAACAGGAAGTGGTGCAGATGGACCTGTCCAAGCACTTACAACACAATATTTCATTTAGTTTGGTTTAGCCTTAGGAGAAGCATCAGAAAGTTACAAATGAAGATTTCGGGGTTACAGTCTTGTCATTGCCATCACTTATTCCTGAAGGGAGCTGTTTCTTTTGTCTGATTTTGCCCTGACTACTTAGGGAAACACTATAACTGAATATTTCAAATCACTCTAACAAATTATATTTTTCCTTAAGTTTTTCATCTGAAAAATGATAAAGAAGAGGAAGGGAAAGGAAAGGAAGGAGAGATAGAGGAAGGAATTAGAATATGTACTTAATTCTGCAGGTTAAATAAAAGGAGACTTTGCAGTCAAGCATAATATAATACATTCACTTGCTTTGGCACACTATGTCTGGGCTGCTTGAAAATTTCTTTTTATTCCTACTGTGATGAGACTGAGAGCAGGGACAGTTGTCTGTTTTGCAAAACACTGACTGCAACTGAACCTGAATTCCTTGTGCTTGTGTAAAACAAACTGGCAATAGAATATAGTGGCTGAAATACAAAGGTGGACTTAGCAAACTTTGTCTTAAGATTACTGTTATAATCAATGTAGGAAGTGTCATTAATGAGCCTATTGAGGGGGAAAAAATGTTACTTTAATAGCTGAAAATAATTTTTAAAATGCACGTTTCTCATTAACAATGTCAATCAGAGTGAAACATAGCAAAGGAACAAAACATTTGAACATTGTTACTAACCATGTAGAAAATATCTTACAAAGTCCATTAAATATAAAATACTCTGTGAGGCTGAACAAGTAAATTCAGTAGGAACTCTAAACATGTTATATTAAATATGGTTTGTTTGTAAACAAAAGTCAAGACAATATTTTTAAAACATAAACAACTCTTCTACAATTCTTTAATCAAACCAAATTATTTAAATATATAATTGTTCTATACGTAAAATGGTAACATCATTTTTTGTCACATAAAACTAAACTGAAATAACACAGTGCTGCTAAGAACAAACACAGAAATCCATATCAGTTCAGATTTTTGAAAAAAAAACAATGTAATTCTAGTGTGTGTCATCTTAAACTATTCGTTGAATAAAGATCTGTCATCTTTATCAGATGACAGACATCAACACACACACCAGTCTTGTCAACAGCTGTTCTCTATCTATGCTTGCTGCAGACTTGTTAACCCACCAAAAATAAATGTCCATTTTACTTCACATGTAATATTGTTATGGCTATTGGGATTGGGGGGGTGGGGGGGGGGGGACAGAAATTTGATTGTTTCAAAACTATACAAACAAGCCTTGCAACTGCAGCTTTTATCTGAGTCTCCCTGATGTTTCAGACAAGACAAGACATCCAGGAAAAAGACTTCCTTGTCAATATCACCACTCTGTATACAAAATTTACATACCTTTTTCTATATTGGTACCAATTTCTGCTTGAAGATTTTTTTTTCTTTTTTCTGCTATTAAGATCAGTGGCCTAACTCGCTCACCTTTCCTCCTTCCTCTCCCTCTGCCCCAACTTATTTAGTCCTGTGCTTAACTTAATTTCCAGGTGAGTCAGTTGAAACTCAGACCTGTGTCTTACTGTTCTCCTATAAGAGAATCCCTTGGCTGCAACAGAAATGTTGCTATGAGTAGCTCCTACTTTGCTATTCCCTCTCTGCCAGAAAATATGAAGTCACAGAAGTTTTCTGCAGTGGTGTTTTATTGCCTCTTCCAACATTGTGCTACTGTTCTTGAATACTATATAGGCAATGGAGCAGCCTTTAGGCCTGGGTCTTGTTGAAGAAGTACCCTTAGAACTTAAATCCCAATACATTAATAATCATAGAGTCAGCAGGCTAAATGCCAATCCAATGCTGCATTTTGTGAGCCATGCCCCATGACGATAGTTCTGAGACATTAACACAGCTGAATGAAACAAATATCTTGTAGAACACAGCTGTGAGGCAATTTGTAATTTACTGAAGCTCCCTTTGGGCAGGACAGGAGGAGAAATATCCTAAATTCCCTGTGCGTTTTATCCGGATGCAGTTCCAAACAGGAGATGCACAGTCTCTCAGTTATTAACAACCTGAATGGACCAGTAACCCTTCATGTAGCCAAGTTGCTAATTCTCCATTGTTGCACTGTTTCCTCCAGTTTTTATACTGATTTTTAATGTATTGTGAGTATAATGAAAATGAGATTTAAGCAACAACAACAACAAACATAACTGTTACTTTCTGTGTCCTGTAGCAGATTTTTGTCTGGTTCCCAAGGTCAAACATAGGTGGCTATAGCCCAGTGGACATCTGTCTTGAGGCTGGCAGTGTTTCCTTGCCCTCTTCATCCTGAGTGGCTTAGCTTGCCCTTTATTCCCACAGCCAATGGAGGATAAATGTATACTCCTCTGCATCTGGCTTTTCAGGAGATAAATGTATAGAGGGCTCTGAAAACACCACCTGTTATTAAAATTGAGGTGTATGTGTGTATATATATATATATATATAAAATGTACATATATAAGTATCATATATCATATTGTAATATATATAAAGGGGAGAAGCTGTGTTGTCTCAGTGTTATTTTGTGAAGTAGTCCCTGATCTTCACTGCAGTTTAATCTATGGCTATAATTGTGCATCTCTAGTCCCTATCCAGTTCTTTTATTGCCTTTCTACTGGTCCTGGTCCTGAAAACCCTATTGTGGTTCTATTCTGAATCTATATTTTGAAAACAGTCAGGCTTTACTGTCACTGCTGCATGAAAGCTAAAAGCAGTCAGCAAATTGTCAAGAGAACCAGCCTGCTACATGACCTCATTTCAGCTGACCAATTTCTCCTTAACAGCAGATGTACAGTTGTGTTTTTTTTTTTTTTTTTTCCTTTCTTTCTCCCCCAGCAGTGAAACAGCATTTCTGCACAATCCCTGCTCCAAATCCTGCCCTTGCAGGGCTTGATTAAGTGGTGACACAGAAGGCAGGGGTCTGCCCTCATTAATGCCTCCCAGGCTGTGAAACATTACAGCACGAGAGAGGAAAAGGCAATGTCTGGCAGGACACAGAGCCTGTGAGATACAAGCTGTACACCCATTTCCACATCTCCATCAAGAAGCTACTGCTTCCCACACCATCATGTGCTGGAGTTTCTTCTTAATCTTCATATGTTTTACCTGCTACTGCACAGGTATAACTTCCACCCTCCAACTTCAAGGGAAAAAGAAAAATCTCCCCTGCCATCCCTCTTTCCTCATTATCCTGCTACATTTGTTCTTCTGAGATGACCGAAAACTCTGGCCTACACCAGAAAAAGACAGAGTCTGAACCTGGTAAAGTCCTCTTCAATGGTAATGGTAATGGTTCACCCCATCCACAAAGTACATGTCTATTATATTCTCTATGCAAAAAAATCTTAATTGTTTTTACTGGTTGTATGTATTACTTTGCCCCCCTGCACTGTTCTACCATGTTTCTATGTTTTAATGGCATCAGGATATGACTATCATAAAAAGCTGTCTTCTCAGATGAATGCATAAAATCTCAAAAAAAAAAAACCATTTTTTTTTTGTTGTTTTGTGTGTTTCTTTTTTTGTTTGTTCGTTTTTTGTTTTTAAGGGCAATGGAAAAATGACACATTAACAATATATTATGAGGAAATGAAAGAGAAAAAAAAAGAGAGAGAAAAGAAAGTGAAAAGCATAAGTGAAAAGATCTAACATAAGTAGAAAAGATTGCTTGCACAAGAAATTAAGATGATATTTTTAGAGTTTAAGACATTTGACAATTAAAATTTTCAATTTTGTGCTGTAAAATTGTCAGATTTATGAACATACAATTATATATTTTGTCTTCAGGTATAAAAATATATTGTAAGAGTTGATTTTTTTCTTATATTTTGACACTTTTCCTCCATAAAGCAGAGCTAACATAGTTCCCTCTTTATGAGGCTTTCAGTCCCCAAACAGTCCCAAACTGTACAGCATACCTCAATTGAGGTATGTTCCAGAAAGTTGTTTCTAATCAGTGCATCAATTACTGCAATCAATTCACAATTTCTCAATTTCTGAGCAGGCTTAGAAATGATTTTTGTCTTGAATTGATAGAATAGATGAGAAAAAAAAAAAAGAAAGAAAAAAGACACCTTTATATATTATCAAAACAACACTACTTATAGACTTCTACAAAGAGAACACAAACAAAAACACCCACAGATTTCCCTTTCTTTCTTTTATTCGTTATTATTTTCCTAAATTCAGAATAAATATTCATTAAACAAAGAGGGACCTTCTACTTCTCACATATCAATGTCTTCTCACAAGTGTTTCTTTTCAACGCTCCAGGTATCCAAATGCACAAATCCACAATAAGTAAATAAATAAATAAACAGTTAAATAAATAAATAAACAAATAAACAGTTAAATAAAAATACCCCTCCAAAGACAGCATGTGAAAACTTTTACCATTCTGAAATACATTTCAGTGAGAAAAGGAGAGGCTTAAGCTAAGAGATCTATGGAAAGAGAAGACCTGTGTTGTGGGAGAAATGATTCAAGTTATTTTATTCAGTATACTGAGTTTTATCAAGCTGCTTTCTGCATCCTGTGTTAAACTTCTGAAAGTATTTATAACAAGCATTGCAACTGAAGAAAAGTAAAACTTACAGCTTCTGATGTATCCTATCGTATCGAAAGAACTTGCTGCAACTAGTAGGAAGAGTTGGGCTGTTTTAAACACATTGTAGATGGTCTGCATTTGCTTTCTCCTGACATTTTAACATTGATTCTACTGAATTTGAATGGAGTCGTTCCTGAATCATTACTTTAAAAATTCTGAGCACTAGTTACTTGTAATGGTCTGTTAGCAAAATACCTCCCTTTTCAAAGTGACATTTTTGTTACACATACATAAAAATGATATTAAAAGCCCTTTCTCCCCATGGAGGTATACCATTCTAAACTTCCTGATTGATAATTTATTTATGTGTCATTTCCCCAGGGACTGCTATATAAGTAAACTCTGAGACCCCAGAATATTACATGACAAAAGTGACATGTTTCATAAATAACCAGTGGCAACTGCAGAACTGTAAACCAGGAAGGAGGTCCTAGTCCAAGGTAAAGCAGAGCTTTTGTCACATACTGCATAACAGTATCTAAGTAGGATCTGAAAACAGAACAAAACAAAACAAACAAAAAAGAAACAATGGTCAGAATCAGCCTGCAAATTAGTAGTATGATTAATGTGCAATTAAATATTAAAAATATAATTGTTCCCTCATATTAAATAATTTGTATAAGTTTTCAAATTGACTGTGTGGAAGGGTTCAACAAGCACTACATAATACAAAGACATTTGAGAATGAAAAAATTAAAGTTTATGTACACACGAGTTGCTCAGGATGTGCTGTATCAAAAAAAAAAAAAAAAAAAAAATTCCAGTGCCACACTTGAACGTAAATATATAGAATTGATGGTCTAGTAAGAAGCATTCAAGTTGTGACATATAGCAACCCCTCAAATAACCTTGCCACATTTCTCCAGCAGACTGGAAACACAATATATCTAAAGATGTCTTGGCAGATCATGATGATAGTGTCTACACATTCCCAGTGCAAGAATTTCCACTACATCATTTGGTGATGAAAATTGTTTAAAAACAACATGTTCAAATATACATGTCATCAAAAGTTGCTGAGATTGCTTCAGTTTTGGTGATGATGAAGCACAGAGTCAGATATGGCAGCTTCTTGCAGAGATCTGCAGCTCAGATCTACTATTCAGGGCTGTCAACACAAGTTGCTGAGTTCTTTTTTCCTCATTTGCAGGGCTGTTGCACTGCTTGAGCTGGAAGAAAAAAAAAAGAAGATACTAGTGAGAAATGATGCAGGCATTTCCGTAAGGTGGATTCAGGTTATGGTCATTGTCTACCTTCTACACAATATATAGCAATTAATATAGCCAGTTGAAACATGCTAACAAAGATACTTTAATAAGGTCCCCCATGTGTGCACAGCTCTGAGGATATATTAGTTATAAAAATAGAATGACCCATCTATCTTACAGCTGCTCTAATTCAAGGCTGCAGGCTTTGAGCTGAGAACAATTTATCTCTTAAAAATGATTTTCTCATGCAGTGGTTGGTCCATGAAACCTAGTATCATTGTTAACACACACACACAAAAGATGCTTGTTTTTGAGTATGTAATTAGAGAGGAAACTTTCTGCATTGTGTTGAACTTGAACTGCAAGTGTTCAAGAGGTCATCCTTTGTTCTCAAATTATTTTATGCCCATCATTGTTCATCTTTCTTGAACTTGCAGTGTTTTGAGCTTATTTATTCATTCAGTAAAATCAAGTAAACCTACTTGGCTGCAGCTGACTGAGTTCAAAATAGGTGCAATTGCTTTTTTATGTAGTGGTTATCTAAAGGTACCTGCTTCATAAAAAGGGAGTTGTGATATATATCATTTGAGAAAGCACACTTTTTCATCCCCAGTCCTTACTGCCCCATGCACAGCTAGCTATGAGCTGCTCATTATTTTCCTAAGGGCTATTTGGTAGGAACCAACTTTTAAGTTTGTTAGAGTGGTGAAACATATATAACATCTTCAGGACTGTGAATCTTAAGATCAAAAAATTAGCATCTCCTTGAGGGAAAGTAGTAATTTTGAGACATAAGGGAGACATAATTTATCTCTGAATTTCTCATGTCTGGACAGAGTATATTAGTTGCTAGTGTTTGTGCTGGTAGGCAATTTGATAAAAAGATTCCTATGAGTTAAAACTGAAGTCTGCAAGTCTGAATTCTGATCTAAGATCTTCCAACTTACTCGAATGCAAGTGTATTTGATCACCTGCTATATCATGAGGCAGAAAGGCAACTGAAATGCTTGTGGGGAATATCTTTGGTCCACCTGAATCCTAGTCTGTCCTGTGCTGAGTGCTGCTGTACAATAGCCTGTTGCATGGGAAAGGTCCAACAAGCCAGCTCACAGCTGTAATATCTCAGTTGCACAGGGGAGGTATAATCACAGAGCAGGAAAGCTGGGGTGAGGCAGAGCAGGACTGAGCCCCAGAGACAAAGTGGGAAGAAGACTCTGCTGGTCAGTAAAGCTTACTCATGTCCATCAGGATGGTCTTCTGCAAAAGGAATCTCTGCAGGAGTTCTTGGTTGGATATCTGGAGCTCTTGGAATGGGTTCAGAGGAGGGCCACTAAGATGATCAGAAGACTGGAGCACCTCTCCTGTGCAGAAGGGTTGAGGAAACTGGGCTTGTTTAGCTTAGAAAAGAGAAGGCTCTGGGGAGACCTCATTGCAGCCTTCCAGTACTTGAAGTGAGCATATAAACAGGAGGGCAAATGCCTGTTTATGTGTTGATAGTGATAGGACAAGGGGGAATCATTTTATACTAAGACAGGGGAGATTTACATTAGAAATTAGGAGAAAGTTTTTCACTCAGAGGGTGGTGAGGCACTGGAACAGGTTTGGAACAGGTTGCCCAGAGAGGTTGTGGGTGCCCCATCCTTGGAGGCATTCAAGGTCAGGCTGGATGGGACTCTGGGCAGATTTTAGCCCTTTCAGTCACTTGAAATTGAAGAAACAATAAACTAGCTTGAAAATCAAGCATTGTCTATTTAGGAAAACAGTTTACATTACTGCATTTTACATATGTATACTACTTGTTCTAATTCTTTGCATTATAAGACTAATGAGGAAAGTCTTACACAAGCACATGACTTCCATTTTCTGTTTGTTCCTATACAATATGGTATTTAAGCCTTTTTATGGGTATATGGAGCTCAGAACTTCATCCAGCATACAATATCATGTAATATCATACTACATTACAAAATTTGGTGAAGTATTTCTAGCAGACAGAAAATTGACTGTTTTTGTGTACAAATAAATAAAAATACAAGTCAATTTCTAGTGGAAGATGTATTGAGAAAAAATACCAGTGGCTTCTCTTTCACAGTTCTGTACATTTTAGAATTCAATATGCCATAATAGCTAGAGTTTAGCTGAAACATATGAACTTAAGTAGTACCGAGTTTTCTCAGGGATTGACAGCAGTAATTGTCATTACCTGATTGAATTACCGGCATTGTTTCAAGCTCTGCAAAACAGTACCAAAAAAGAAAACAAGTTTGAATTCTGCTTTTTGTGCCAGAAGCATTACATAATGAGATAAACATTGGTAATTGTGTTTAGCTCAATAGCACTTTTAATTATAGTTGAGATCTCCTTTAAACTGTATGGATTATACTGACACAAAGTAAACAGCTGAAAGCCAAATGAAGGCAGCCTCAGATTTCTACTGTCTAATTAAAGCACAGAAACATTGTTTAACCAATTCAGGCATTTAGAGTGAAAAAAATTTAAAAAAAAGTAAAAAGGTGTTTATATATTTGATACATGTTTTAATTATTGCAGGATCTCAGATGTTCTCAGGTGTAAAGTGTGTTTTACATCAAAACAAAATATCTGTAGTCTGGGAATTTAACCTCTCTTGTAAAATGGGGCAAACAAATCATGAATAGTCTACAATATTTGTACATATAAAGGTAGATAAGCAATGAAGTCCTATCTCAGCCCTTGTGGACCTCCTTCAACAATGTACTCATGCATAATCCTAAACTTTAATAATGTCAGAAGTCCTACTAAGATGTAAAAAAGTCTACCTACACACATTTTTTGTTGAATTAAGGTTTAATTTCTGATGACCAAACTGTTGAGGTGAGGCAGAATTCCCATCTTATTCTGTGTAAAATTTCTCATGGCTTTCTTGATATGATGAAGATATTCTGCAGCAGTCTCTATGCAGAAACATCATGCTTGGGACCTTATACAATGCCTATACTAAACAAGGCTTTGAAATAACAAATTACTTATAAAATTATTATGAGCCTTTAACACAAGAGAGGAGAGTAATATCCAAGGTATTCACTAGTATGATGGATATTCATAAAAACATATTTTAAATTCAAAACAACATGTAATTATTGTTTTTAGCAGGTGACAATATATTTAATACGTGATACCATATGATTTGTCTCACTAGTCACCATCATGTTACAGTAACAAAGAATATCAAATATTCAGAGAAAATTACATATAATTTACTACCTCAGGCTCCTCTTAACTTAACAGTTTCCAGTTACAAGGTATTAGAAATACAATTGTCTATATGTTAAATTGTTAGAAAAATGCTTGGCCTGTTTGATGCAACTGAATGCTCCAAAACAATTCCCAGTCATGTGCCAAAGAATATTTCCATTTAGCAGTTTGGCTAATGCTGTACCATGGTTGCCTCTTCTAGCTCAGTCCCAAGCACTAAGTCAGCAGTCTTATGACCATATTCACCCCATACCACTTTCAAGTCTATGGCCTGTACTACCTGATGCCATGCTAAGAAAAAAAGATGTTATTGCGGGTTGCAAAGGCCTCTTGATTTGACAGTAAGGTGAAGTATAGCGCATTTGCAGCATGAGGAAACAAAGAACTACGTTTCATAACCTGAAAGAGCCAGGAGCTAGGGAGATTTGGGAGATCATAAATACAGCCTAACTAAAAACACAGAACTTGTAGAGCTTACAAAATGGGAAAACTTATCAAAAAGCAAAGGTTTAAAAAAAAGTTTTTTTTTTTCCTAAACAGCAACACAACAGCCAATGTTCACCATCTCCCGATCTTGTAGCTAAGCCATTAACTTTGCAATTTTAGGTCAGTGTCTGCTCCCTTAGCCTTTTGTATTCTCAGTCTGATGGTCTGCTAAAGATGTTTTCAGTGTCGTTGCTTTCAGTTACCAGTCTTTTGAAAGGGTTTTATGTAGTGAAATGTTCTTTGTTAAGCACACCTTTGTCCTTTCCAGGATGACTTTGGTTTGAATCTGTTTGCTTCAATCAATATTCGTCCTTGCTTTTTCTAAATTTCATCATCATATTCTTTTCAGTAGAATTTCAATGTAGTTGAATGGAAACTCTTGCGTCATTATTATGGGCCATAATATTGCTGGAGCTAAAACTGTGATCTTTCTCCTCTTACTGTTTTGCATACAATTGCACATAAATGGCAGTTCTATTTCATAGCTATGGTCAAGGATAGACAGGAATGATCATAGGATCGAACTGCACTGCAGCTTCTGTAGCACTGTAAGCATACCAATTATATAAGAATGAATTCTACGTGTTTTAATTATTGCTGGTTATGATGTAAAATGCAGATAGTCATTTTTATGAATAATCTTAGGTTTATTCAAAGGGAAAAAGAGAGGCTGGTTCTGTGCTAGATTCACAGGGGAGCTCTTAATCAAGAGTGCCACACTGAGAAATGTAAAAAAAAACAACTTGGGGGATGGAAAATGAAGGAGTAGTCAGAAGGAAAAAAACCTCAGCGAAACTGAAGCTGTGTTAGAAGAAACTGTCTCCTGCTTCAGTGAGAATCCTGCTTGTGATTTATAGGGCAAACTGTTGAGGGGTTAAATCCATACACAGAATTGGTTTTGAGTATTCAGGGTGCCTCTAAGAACTAGCTGAAAGAGAAGGTACAGTGACCAGTTATCTTTGGCCATTCAGACATTCGAGTATCCCCCATCCAGCTTTTCAAGCTGCCTTTATACTTTTCTGGGTTCCTCCAATCAGTCTGCTGTTAGAAAGTTACAGTCAAGGGTAGGGTCAATATTTGCCATAGACAAACATTTAAAAAACTGTAATGCTGAAAACACCATCAAAACAAGCGTCAGTGATTGGCAATGATTAGTTAATAATCCTAAAGTGATTAGTAGTCCTAAATGTGATTCTAAATGTGATTATTGTACTCTATCAAGCCATATTTCAGAACAAAACATGTGCAAAATAACTCAGGATGAAGAATTTGGCACCTTTTCATAAGAAAAAAAAAAGTCTGGTCTTTTTAAATTGGAGAGACGCTTTGGGATTATATTTCAAAGTGGAAAAAAGCTTCAGCGAACACTATTAAATCAGCTGAAAAACTGAATAAGTATTTCAATAATTTTGTGTTTGCTTTAGCTCTTTGCAGGAAACATAATGGAGCAACCAGTATGGACACATGAAAGGCACATTTAGTTCTCCTCCAGATTGTACATCATCTACAAGAGAGGAAAATTTGATCTCTAGACTATTATGCTATTTCATCCTAAGTGAACCAAAAAATACTGCAGATATCCCTACATCAGTGTTTCTTAAAAGAAACAAAAACATAATAATCTACCCACCTTAAAGAGTGAAGTCAGGTATTTTCATACTCCTGTATGCACACAGTTGGTGATTACAGGTGTAATAACTGGTAATTCCTTTGCTTTAAGACTGTGTTTTCCATTAACAAATGTTTGTACCCCATTCCAAAACATGCAATGAAAACTTTGGGGGGGGGGGAAGGAAAAAAAAAAGCTTTGCTATGTGGAAACAATAACGTGTATGGAGAAACTAGAAATTACAAGAATGAAATACCATACATGACAATATGAATAAATTATAAGGCCCAGACAGGCCATTTTGCATGTTTGCCAAATCCTTTTGGTGCATGATTACACTGCTGATGTAAAAGAAACTGTTCAAATCTTTGAGCTTAAAAGCTAATGTCTATAATCAAACTGGTGAGATGTCTTGGAAGGAAAACCCACCTGATTCTTGAGGGAGGTGAAAAAATAATACAGGCACTTCAGAAAACATAACGAAACAAAAGAAACCCTCCATTATCCATCTTGGGCCTCAGCTGTAAAACAATTAGAATAACTATGGACCATATACAGAGAGCCTCTTTTGAAGCCTTTGTATTAAGCATGCGTTTTAAGTTTTTGCCCTCATCCTTAACAGAAAGAAAAATATAACTTTAAATTACAGCGATAAACAGGAAACCTTGAAATACTGTGAAAGCTATTCAGCTGCAGGAGGGAGAATCCTAGAAGAATCATGCTGTGTTGAGATAATTACGGCATTAATCAACTCCCTGGATAGGGTGAAGCTAACATTCATAAATCCCTAATGCTGGTTCTCGCTTCCTTTTGCTTTAATGTTAGGAAAGCCATATCATGATGATACTAGCACCTTCTTCCCCTGGCTTAGCTGCTACCTACAACATCTGAGTGCAATGACTGATGGGCATCAAAGGTTAAGCAATTGCAAGCTGTTGGACAGGCACATTGAGGCTTGGAGCCTGAAGAATAGCTGAGTGCAAAATGCAGCTCTGGCGGACTATACTAGTGCTCATGATTTATTGTTTTTTGCTACCCTGTTAGTACTCTGTGTCTAACCTAGAAACTTTGCCTGGAACTAGCTTGATTCAAATCTCTAAGCTGTCCCCAGCTGCCCCATACTGTTTCAGGTCTTGGTCTTGGCAGAGGAGAAATGATCTGGTTCCAGACAACAGTGAAGCAGGTGTCCTGCTCTCACTGTACTTGCTTTCTAATGAGAACATACTGTGCTCAACCCACAGGTGGCTTCTTTCAGGAACAGTGATAAAGGACCATCTCCCTCCACCTTTTTCTGTTAGTCCCAGCAGATTATTTATCTTGTTGGCTATACTGCCTCTTGTATCCTTTTTCTTCTTGCTGATTGTGCTGGTTTCACCTTGTGTCTCATTTTGAGTGTTGCAAGCTGCAGTTCTAAAATTCAAGTTTGTTGTGTTATGGATGTATCCTGGTCCAAAACTGAATGGATAAAGACATGCCTCTAGTACTGTTTCCTGGTGCCTGCTTAGAGCTGCAGGGTAATACGACAGGTGAGTGTGGTTGGGGGAAAGGAGGAGAGGAATACCTCAACTGAGGGGTTAATCTCTAGACAGAAGAATGAGCAGCTAGTTGCCTCAGTCTGGAAACTTCCTGGGGAAGCTGTACAAAACACTACTTCCCTCCCCAAAGATGTCAGTGTAGTTACTGACAAGTGATTAAGACTGTGGACTGAACTCACTGTCAAGTGTGAAAGAAGAAAGAGGGTCCTGACACTAATACCATCTTGTTAAGCAGTGCTCTGTGAGGCATGGAGGTCTGTTACAGGGATGCTGAAACAAAGGCAGTTGTGAAGGGAAGATGTGCTTTGAAAACTGGGAATAAGAAAGAAAAAGGAAAGAGGAAAATCAGTGTCTGGATGAGGCAAAAGCCCCAAGCCACATTGTGGGTCAGGGAATAAGGTGAAGGGAGGTGACTGCTGAATGCTCTAAAGGGAATACCCAGAAGCTAACCTATTACTAAACTATTAATGGATTGTAAACCCTGGTGCAGGAGATAAGCAGCATCTCCCATTTGCTGATCTGCACTTTGAAAATTGCCCTGTATTTCCTGAAAAGAAGGTTACTATCTCTCATCCAATACAGTGCAGAGCTCTGAACTCTACAGACTGTTTAAAGACTGCCCAGAGAGTCCCTGGTCTACAAGGACAGCAGACTAGCAACCCTGGGAGGTAAAAGGGCTGCTTTTAAGTAGTCATAAGTAGTTACAGTAGTCAAAAGTAGTCACAGAATATGCAGTAGATGGGGAAAAGCCACTGCCCTCTACCCTTTAACTGCCATACCTTGAAGATAATGGAGAATACCAGGTCCCAGGTGAGGGCTTGGAAATGATCCTCCTCATCTGAAAGCTTTTCACACCCACTCTATGGAGCTCTGTGCCACAGATGCAGTGCAGTCTCCATTAGTCACTGCTCAGATGACATTATGCTCAGCTATAAAAGCTGAGGTAAAGAAGGAAGGGGTGACATTTGGAGTGATAAGTGGTTGTGTTCCCAATAAACCGTTACGCATGGTGAGCCCTGTTTTCCTGGAAGTGGCTGAACACCTGCCTGCCCATGGGAAGTAGCAAATGAATTATTTGTTTTACTTTGCGTGCACATGTGGCTATCGCTTTACCTAGTGTAAATAGTCTTTATCTCAACCCATGTGTTCTTGCACTCTTACTAATTCTTCCCCCATCCCACCTGTGTAGAGTGAGTGAGCAGCTATAGATAGTGCTGAGCTGCCTGCTAGAGCTACACCATGACAGTGTTTCTTCTTTTTCTCCACTTCTTTTTTCTTTTTCCTTGACAAAGACAGTGTAGTAGGACAGAAAAAGAAAGGAGAATAATAATAAAAATTATAAATGGAAATACAAAGCAAGTATAATGCAACTGCTCACCACCGGCTGAATGATGCCAAGACAGACCCCAGGTAGCAGCCTAAACTCCCTGGCAAACTCTCCCAGTTTGTTGTTCAGCATGATGTCATATAATATAGGACATCCCTTTGGCCAGGCTGAGTCAGCTGTCCTGTCTGTGTTCCCTCCCAACTTTCTTGTGCACCCCCAGCATCCTCGCTGGCAGGGCAGTATAAGAAGTAAAAAATATTCCTTGGTTCTATATAAATTCTTCTCTGCAAAAACTAAAAACATCAATGTGTTATCACCACTATTTTCATTAAAAAAAAATAAAAAAATCCAACACACAGCACTGAGTGAACCTCTAAGAAGAAAATTTACTTTGTCCCAACCAAAACCATGACAAGGTTAAACAACCCCAACTCTTTTATTCTTCATAGCAGAGGTGCTCCAGCCCTCTGCTAATTTTTGTAGCCCTTCTCTGGGTCTGATTTAATTAATTTATTTTATTATTATTATTATTATTTTTTTTTTTTTTTGTACTGGGGCCTCTAGAGCTTGTTGTGGTACTGCAAGTGAGTGCTTATGAGAGTGAAGCAGAGAGAGACAATCACCTCCCTCAGCTTGCTGACCACAATTCCTTTTATGCAGCCCAGGATATGATTGGCTTTCTGGGTTGTAGGTACACATTGCTGAAGGATATCCACATTCTTCATCCACTGGTATCCCCAAGTCCATCTCTGCAGGGCTTTTTGCAATCAATTCATCACCCAATCTATACTGATATTGGGGATTGCCCTGACTCAGGACAACCTGGGTAGATATTGATTTCTCTCCTCCCTCCTGTCGAGACATCAGAGTCAAAGATGAGCCTAAGACATGGATCGGAGGAATAATTTTCCCCTGCCCATTGTGCTGAGGTATGTCAGCACTGATCTGACCGCTCCACAACATGTTCCCCATCCCCCCTTGTAACCCAGGACATGGAAAGACAGCCTCCCTGACACTTCAGGGAGTGCCATGCTCTGAAATAGGAACAGGAAGGCATCTGATATGTCCTGACACATCTGTGTGGTGCTAGTGAGTAAAGTAGGCAAAATTGTGGAGTTGGACATTGTCCAGGGGAAATATGAAGGACAGAGTGTTTCCAAAACCTTTTAATACTTCTATCCACTCTCACTACAATATGTCAAGTGTCTAAAGTTTGCTCAGCTGTTTCAATATAATTGAAATAACAGGTTTGTAATAGATAAGTTCTTCTAGGACAAGGAGTGAGAGACTTACTATGCACTGCTTATGCTGAAGGGAAGGAGACACTGCTAGCAGCTAAAGGTAGTTAAGAGTTCTGTTGGTAGAATAAATACCTGCAGTCAGTATTTAATGTTTTTCTCATTTTCCACTCCTGGAAAAAAGATCTACTGCAGACTTAGGGAACTGAACTGCTGCTGACTGTTGCTGTCTAACAGTTGGCAATCCCCTTTGAGTTCTTTTACAGCCCAGTTTGAGAAACATTGATCTATAGGACCTAACTAGAGGCTGCCATGGAGCAGTTAATGACAGGGGAAGAGGGAACATTTAAGTGCACTTCATTTAACTCAGCTGAAGGCTCAACTGCAATGAATAATCACATAATACCTAGGTTGAATAGCAGCACTTACTGAAATCTCTAGTCAAAATAGGATTTCCAAAGACTTTATTTCTAATGAGGGATGAAAGTTTTGAGTAATACAGAGAGAAACTGTGGCTATTAAACAGTCTTGGAGTTTTCCATGTTCTTTGTAGAAGACAGAAACTAAATTGCTACCTTCTCAGCTCTTATTTTTGTTACTAATGCTATACTATTTCCTACTTGTCAGGTCACAGTCAAAGCAGACACAAACAATAAAAAAACAAACAAAGAAAAAACACTTTACATATCTGACCCCTTGCCCCACTGTCTTCTGATCACTGAAAACCTACTCTTGTTATGATTAGAGTAATGCAAGAAGCATCATAACTATCAGACTAAGTCCGTCTTTTCTGATTCTCTCTGTATTTATGATGGACATCTATTTCACTGAAATGGGTTGGAAATTTTCTCACTGCTAATAGATCATTCAATTTACAAAGCTCTGTCAACCTCAAAATACAGTTTATCTTATTTCAGTAACTATATCACTTTTCTTAAGAAAATGGGCTTAAGCACTATCAGTTACTATCGTACATTATGCAGTACGAGAGAGAATGGATGAAATGGAGAGAATGGGTGAAATTTACCAACAATCACCTCCTTGAGGGGACTAATGAACACTCAAAATGTGATTGCCAAGGAGCTGTCCGAAAAAGACCCCTTCCTGCTCTTTGATTTACAGAGGAGTGACAGACATATAAAAGGACTGGAGAACAGTTTCCACCATATCTATCACTGTGCATTCTACCACTTTTTTCTTGACAATGTATGAAAAATTGGAATAGCTATCTGTTAACAGATTTACTGATTTGGAGAGGTTTTTACAAGAGACAGGTAAGGAGGTAGACACATAGAAACTAATTAAAATCTTACAGGAATTTCTTAATGCTTGCGGTGGTTTTACTTGGGTAGGAAGAAGCAGAGCTCTGCCACAGCCAACACTCCCTCACTTCCCCTACTCAGAGGGAATGGGGCAGAAAATACAATGAAAAGGGCTCAGGGGTAGAGATATGGACAGAGCAATCGCTCAACAATTATCATGACAGACAAAAGAGACTCCAAGTAGGGAGATAGTAAAATTGATTGCCTATTACTAACAAGATAAGTGAAAAACAAAGGAAAGAAACCAAAACCACCTCCCCCCATGCACCGTCTTCCACCTCCTTCACCCGAGTGGCACAGAGGAATGGAGGTTGCAGTCAGACTATAGCATTTCATCTTCATCGCTCCTTCTCGGTTACTCTCTGCCCCTGCTCCCTGCAGGGTCCCTCCCACGGGATGCCGTCCTTCCCCAGAAGATCCCACACGGGCTGCCCACAGGCAGCAGCTCTTCAGGAACTGCTCCCACACGGCTCCGTCCCACGGGCTCCATCCATCCATCCATCCCCCAGGAGCAAACTGCTCCAGCACGGGTCCCCCACGGCTGGGCGGCAGCTCCCCCCAGACCCCCTGCTCCTGCGGGGGCTCCTCTCCACGGGGGGGCTGCAGCTGCGGCCCGGGGCCTGCTCCTGCCCTGCGGGGGCTCTCCATGGGCCGCAGCCTCCTCCAGGCCACATCCACCTGCTCCACTAGGGGCTCCTCCACCCACGGGGGGGCTGCAGCGTGGAGATCTGCTCCATGGGGGACCCATGGGCTGCAGGGGGACAGCCTGCTCCACCGGGAGCCTCTCCCTGCACAGCCCGCAGGGGAACTGCTGCTGCCTGCCTGCAGCACCTCCTGCCCTCCTGCTGCACTCCCCTGGGGGGCTGCAGGGCTGCTTCTCCTCTCTTTCTCCCTGGGAAGCAGCTTTTGTTGTTATTTTTGTTCTCCTTTCTTCAATATGCTCTCACAGAGGAACAAGCGACATCGTTTCTTGGCTTGGCTCTGGCCAGCAGTGGAGCCCTTATCTAACGGGGGGGCAGCTTCTAGATTCTTCTCACGGAAGCCACTCCTATGGCCCCCTGCTACCAAAACCTTGCCATTTAAACCCACCAGAGCAACTCTTTCGGTGAAGAAATTTTTTGCAATAACCAACCGAAACCTCCCCTGGTACAACCTAAGGGGTTTTGTTCTTGTCTTGTCACTTGGGGCTTGGGAGAAGAGAACGATCCCCACCTCTCTGGAGCCTCCTTTCAGCTTCCTGTAGAGCACAGGAAGGTCTCCCCTGAGCCTCCTTTTCTCCAGGCTGAACAAGCCCAGCTCCCTCAGCCGCTCCTCACCAGACTTGTTCTCTAAACCCTTCACAAGCTTCAGAGCCCTTCTCCGCACACGCTCCAGCACCTCGAGGTCTTCGCTGAACACAGTGCTCGAGGTGCGGCCTCACCAGAGCCGAGCACAGAGGGACAACCACTTCCCTAGTCCTGAGGGCCACTCTATGTCTGATACAAGCCAGCTGTAGAGATATTTATATGCATCTATATTCAGCACTAGTACATGTTCCTTGGAAAACCGGTCAAACTCTCTTCAAACCCCGTACATTGATGGTTTCCTCTAACTGGCACTGATGCTTCAGCGGGATCCTCTAAATCCCATGTTACTGCTTCTGCTTAACAACCAGGTGACAGAAACTCCTAACCGGAGAGCAGAGGAGTTGTAGTTCTGTATCCAGGAAATATTTGGAAGTTTGGAAGATGCTTCCCTTGCTCAGCTGCCATCCCTACGTTAATCAATCACCCGATCTTTTGCCTTCCAGCAAAAGTCTTGATGCAGTTCTTAAGGCAAGTTCTTTCTGAAAATCCTCAGCCACCTCTGTGCACGCCAAACCTTTCCTGGCACTGTGCAATGCGCGGATGGCGGCGATAAATCAGGTTGTGGAATGAAGGGCAACGTGTGGGGAGGGACTTTTCAGGTGGCTTCGCGCTGTTTCGCAGGTCCCTGAATTAGAGCTAATGAGGAAACAAGTGGTAGAAACAAAACCTTGAGGGAGGCGTGGATAAAGAATTGGCTACAGTGTTAAAGAGGACCTTTGGGCAGTGGGCAATTGCTGGCTGGCTCCAGGCGCGTGTCTGAGGGTCTCTGACCAACTGTATGATAGATTCGGGCGCGTGGACAGCACGTGGGGCTACGGTGAGAGGACATGTAGTAGTGAAAAAGGGCAATAAACGCCTTCTGTTCCAGAGCCATCAGGAGTCTGTGTCTTGTGTCCCTTCAGCAACACAAAGATTTGGCTCCAGATCCAAAATGTCATGTATTTGGCAATTTTATTTATGGTAGCACTCCCCACCCCTCCCATCTGCTCTTTTCCCTTCCCTCCCCTCCCCTCCTCTCCCCTATGCTCCCTGTCCCGACACTCTGTTACACTCCCCTCCCCTTCCCTCCCCTCTCTTCCCCTCCCCTATACTACCCTACACACCCCTATACTACCCTACACACCCCTACACTCCCCTACCCTATACTACCCTACACAACCCTATACTACCCTACACTCCCCTACACTCCCCTACACACCCCTACACTCCCCTCCCCTCCCCTATACTACCCTACACTCCCCTAAACTCCCCTCCTCTATACTACCCTACACACCCCTACACTCCCCTCCCCTATACTACCCTACACACCCCTACACTCCCCTCCCCTATACTACCCTACACACCCCTACACTCCCCTCCCCTCCCCTCCCCTCCCCTCCCCTATACTACCCTACACTCCCCTACACTCCCCTCCTCTATACTACCCTACACACCCCTACACTCCCCTACACTCCCCTCCCCTCCCCTATACTACCCTACACTCCCCTCCTCTATACTACCCTACACACCCCTACACTCCCCTCCCCTCCCCTATACTACCCTACACTCCTCTACAATCCCCTCCTCTATACTACCCTACACACCCCTACACTCCCCTACACTCCCCTCCCCTCCCCTATACTACCCTACACTCCCCTCCTCTATACTACCCTACACACCCCTACACTCCCCTCCCCTATACTACCCTACACACCCCTACACTCCCCTCCCCTCCCCTATACTACCCTACACTCCCCTACACTCCCCTCCTCTATACTACCCTACACACCCCTACACTCCCCTACACTCCCCTCCCCTCCCCTATACTACCCTACACTCCCCTACACTCCCCTCCCCTACACACCCCTACACACCCCTATAATCCCCTCCCCTATACTACCCTACACTCCCCTTCGCTACACTACCCTACATTACCCTATGCTCCCCTCCCCTATGCTCCCCTACGCTCCCCTCCCCTATCCTACCCTACACTCCCCTAAACTCCGCTGTCCTACACTACCCTATACTCTCCTACGCTCCCCTCCCCTCTACTATGCTACACTACAGTACACTACAGTACACTACACTACACTACACTACACTACACTACCCTCCCCTCCCCTTCCCTCCCCTACCCTCCCTTCCCCTTTTTTTTTATTCCCTCCCTTCCTCACCCCTCCCCTCCCCTCCCCTCCCTTCCCTTCTTTTTATTCCCTCCCCTTCCCTCCCCTCTTGTCTTCTTTCTTTCAGGTAAGTTCAGATCGCTTCAGCCGTTTTCGTAGCTCATATCCCTGGCTGATTCACTGGAACCCATCAGCAGCAACCAGAAGCGCTCCAGCTGCTTTGTCACTAGTTGAGCAACAGTCTCCAACTGGGAATCGCTGACTTCGTTGTGTGGCTCAGACAGGTGCCTTGCAGTTCCACCGTGGCCTGGACGTGTCCTCTTGCTGTGTCCCCACCTACAGCGCAGTTCTGCTTAGAAGCAGCAGCAGGCTTTGGAAGTAGTCCCACTCCTTCCATTTTCAAAGGTTTAGCTTGGCTAGCCGGGTGGTGTCTGTCTATAGAAGACAACAAAGAGATTTGGGTTAGAAACAGCTAACTGAGTAGTTCCTTCCCACAAGGGCAAGGAATATTTACCCGTTCCTAATGGAGGCTGCAGTGTCAGAGATAACGACAGGTCCTTCCGAGAGCTTTGAAATATCCCTTGGGGATGCTGAGTCCAGAGCAAACCTGTCTAAAGTACACCGTGGAATCACTCGGAATGACTTCCTAGCAGAAGCATGTGTCCGATACGGCTTCAGCTGGTTGCAGTGTTCTTCTTCACCTAATACCTAAATTCAGATAAGAGGTCTCAATGCAGATGGAAAGATTGAGAAATAGAGAAATCACTGATGTGCTTTGAGAACTTCTAAGGACTGAGAACTAAAGAAATCCAATGTTGTAACATTAAGGATCGGTTAGAAAAGTAAATGTTAAAAACAAGTAAAGGAGAAGAACAAGTAAGCTTTCTTAAAGTATCTACTGTATTTAAAGGATCTTTAAACAAGTAAAGAAGTAATGAAATATATACGCAGAGAGATAGATAGAGAGATAGATATGCAGAAACCTAAGAAACTGCTGCGCAGGTTAGCTTCTTGCTCTCTTTTCTCAAAGTGCTAGTGAATACAGCATCTGTGTGCGTTACAAGCATTGCCCTCAGTCCAGCACAGGTACACACGAGAGGACAGCCTGCAGGTTGCAGAGGCAAAGCAACTGCTCTGGCTGGATGTGAAGAGCCAAGACAGAAGTTGCTGTCAGGGAAAAGATACACAGAGGGGATGAAAAAGACGGAGTGTGCTTCCGACCTTCACAACTTCTAAGCAAGTGGAGATGAGGTTGTGGAAGAACCAAATAAGCTGTTGATCGAGAAGCAGCCTGAAGATTGCCCTTAAGCAGGGCCTTGCATTCTTCATTTTTGTAGCATTGCTTGCCTTCAAGTGCACGATCATGATTTGATTAACTTTCTACCACTACAGAAATGCACCGGATTCTTTCACAAAACTTACGGGTGGTAATTGGAAATACTGGTCAGCATTCTCTGTTTCCTTCGTCATCTCAATTCTCTTTTGGCCTGGGAAGCTTTTCAGATCAGAGGAGAAGATCCGCTGTAATACGGAGTTTTGGATCCTGCAAAGGAAACGAAGAATCCTACTGACAACTCTTTTCAACCTCACCTGCAACCATCTCAGAAAAGAATACCGAAAGAACACCGCTTTATCATGGGAAGCATACATTTGAGCATAGGTGTCCTATAGCTGAAGCGAGGTTAAGCAGGTTCCAAACAAGGGGAAGGAGCACACCCATAAGCATTTCCATTAAGCCGTGTTTGCAAACAAATGGTTTAAAGACTTAGGTTTTCTTACAAGTGAAGAATGAAAAAATAGAAAGAAAGAAAATTACCCGGACGTACAGTTTTCCTCTAGCTTGCTTTGCTTCTTTCAGAATCTGAGTCTTGAGTGACAATCAGGGAGCAGCATTGTGCAGAAATGCCAAAGCCTCCCCAGCTTGTTGTACCTTCATCAACAAGGGCTTTGATACTGCTGCCTCCTCAGCAACATCAGCCATTTCCTAGGAGAGCTGGTGTCCACCAGGTCAAATAGGAATGGGAAATCCCTCTTGCCACAACCTCACACTCACACCAGAGTTGGCAGGACAGGCCGATGGACAGAGAAGTGTCTGTAAGAGTGTTAGAAAACAGACTTTAGATTTCCGTCCACCCAGGAAAAATTACTTGCTCATCCCTTCAAACTGACCTCTAAGTAGAAGGAGGTGATCCCAAGCTGCATTCCTGACATCTATGCTGCAAAGTCATCCAGTGTGACATGTTACTGTACCAGCCTGTTACGAACAGAAACAGGAGTTTGAGGTTATGCTGTTGGATTAGAATTAAGCTCAAAGAGTTAGTCCTTTGGTATGTTTTTTGTCTGCAAGTGTTTTCACTGTTTCCCAGACAATGTCTCCAGCAAGCTAGCTGCTTGCTTCATTTGTTCTGTTCTGTTCTTTTTGATTCTGTTTTGTTTTGTTTTCTCAGCAAGGATTCTTAGAGAAATGAGATTAAAGCGATCATATTGTATGTCCATCCATCCCTCCCTCCCCTTCGCTTGTCCAGAGCTTTTACCTTGTCCACCAGCTTGAATGAACTCGGTCCTAAGCGCAGTTGTGTCCAAGCCATTCTGTTCCTAGAGATGTTGTGAAAACAGACAGCTAAGTAGTGGGGAGAGGACGTGCTGCTGTCTGCAGTGTGACCTCAGCGCTTACCAAACAGTAGGGAATACACAGAGAAGGGCCTTAGGAAAACTTCAAGCACCAGATACATTTATGTGGAAACCATATTTCCCAAGATAACGCTGGACACAACTGCATAATCAAAATGGATTCATTTCTTGGTTCATCCAACTCCTAGGCTTTAGTTTTAAAAAGTTTCTGTCTTGGCTTAAAGCACTCTTCCAATCTCTATTTCCAGTTACTAGGATTTCCTGAAATAGGGAATCCCATTTTTTTCTTTGTACAATCTCCCAGTCTCTTTGTTTTCCTCTCCCCGAGAAACTTAGAGCTGCTCTCTTCATACTTGACAACTAGATATGGAGCTGTATCAGCCAGAAGGAAGTTTCCTTCACACCTTCCGCTTCTTATGGTACCTGGACTCTTACCTTTACTCTTACTCGCCCTTCCTACATTAGCACAAAGAAAGCTGTTTGGGAGATCTGATGTCTTGTTTTCCAGAAGCTACCCTGAATCACCTTTACGAGAGCTGTCCCACGCTGCGAGCACAAGTCTTGCAGTCTGGCCAGATATTTGCCTTCTAAGTCGATAATCAAATCTGTCAAGTTAAGAACACGTAACTAATGGAAAGGAAATCCTTTTATTTTGATCCGAATTCACTTTTTTTTAATTTCTTTTTTTTTTTTTTTTTTTTTCTAGACCAAGACTGAATCGTGGGAAACCAGCAAAACTCTGGTGAAAGATGAAATGACAAATGTTAAGGTCAGGCAGCTTGCCCACTGCCATTGCTACCCTGAAAGCAGATGGAGTGCATCTTCATACACCACAGCCTGAGACACTAGTCGACAGGCCAGCCCATGTGATGAAGTGCATTGCTGTCCTGAATTTTAACGTGACAGGGGGACTCTTAAGCCTCTTGTTTATGCTTTAGTACTTGCGGTCTATGGGAGGACCACAGCACACTCTTCTCTGTCTCCCCTTATTTGTTGATCGTCTGTAGGAAGAAGAGAACGTGCAGAGGCCCTCCCCCGTACATTGGGTCTGTTCTCACTCTGTGCAGCTCCATCATTGAGCAAAGTACCAACCTTGAGGCTTCTGTAAGGACTTGACACAAACTACAGAATACTAAAATGAAGCATTCACAACAAAACCGCATTGTTTTCCCCAGCCAAGCATCAAAACACTTACAGAAGGGCATGGTCCCTCTCTGTGCACCTCAAGGGGAGATCCACAAATCCTCACGTGGTTTCATCACATCCAGCACCCTTCTCTGTCCCTCCCAGCTAAACGTGCGCAGAGGCAGCTCTTCCCAAAGTGCTGTGGTGACATAATTCCCTTCTGTTTCTGAAGTCATCACCGCAGGCGCCTCCCAGTGACGGCACAACACTCTCTGTTGCTAACGCGTCTGTCTCAGAAACAGCTAGAGAAGTACCACTATGCCCAAACTGACTTGAATGAGAGTAGTTCAAACATTATTCCCTGCTCCCCTACATCTGTGGAAGGTGTGTGATCAATCTTTTCCTTGAGAAGGGATTACAGACAAAAAGAGCTTGATTCTGATACGTTGCCCGTACTTGGAGAGCAGTTCACCTTTTATTTCCATGTAAGAAAAAAGAAGGTGAAATCAACAATTCTCTTCCTCCGAGCTGGGAATATGAAATAACCCCAATTATCCAGGAGGCCTTAATAAGGAAACTATGCACTTCCTTGTTAAACATCTTGTTTCGTCGGAAAACTTTTCCAGTCCTTTGCAACTGCGCTGGTCTGAGTCGGGTGGGCAGCCGAGTTCCACCACAGCCGCTCTCTCACTCCCCCTCCTCAAAGGGAAAGGGGGAGAAAATACGATGCAAAGGGCTCAAGGGCTGAGATAAGGACGGGGAGATCGCTCAACAATTATCGTGACGGGCAAAGCAGACTCGGCATAGGGAGATAGTAAGAGGTATTGCCTACTACCAACAAACCAGACACGTGAGAAACAAAGGAAAGAAACCCAAAACGTCTTCTCCCCATCTGCCCTCTTCCACCTCCTCCTCCTGAGCAGCGCAGGGAAACAGGGGACTGAGGGCTGCGGTCAGTCCCTGATGCTTTGTCCCCGCCGCTCCTTCTCGCTCCCTCCCTGCCCCTGCTCCCCGTGGGGTCCCTCCCACGGGATGCCGTCCTTCTCCAGCTGATCCCACACGGGCTGCCCACAGGCAGCAGCTCCTCAAGCACTGCTCCCACACGGCTCCGTCCCACGGGCTCCATCCATCCATCCCCCAGGAGCAAACTGCTCCAGCACGGGTCCCCCACGGCTGGGCGGCAGCTCCCCCCAGACCCCCTGCTCCTGCGGGGGCTCCTCTCCACGGGGGGGCTGCAGCTGCGGCCCGGGGCCTGCTCCTGCCCTGCGGGGGCTCTCCATGGGCCGCAGCCTCCTCCAGGCCACATCCACCTGCTCCACCGGGGGCTCCTCCACCCACGGGGGGGCTGCAGCGTGGAGATCTGCTCCGTGGGGGACCCATGGGCTGCAGGGGGACAGCCTGCTCCACCGGGGGCCTCTCCCTGCACAGCCCGCAGGGGAACTGCTGCTGCCTGCCTGGAGCACCTCCTGCCCTCCTGCTGCACTCCCCTGGGGGGCTGCAGGGCTGCTTCTCCTCTCTTTCTCCCTGGGAAGCAGCTTTTTTTTTGTTATTTTTGATCTCCTTTCTTAAATACACTCTCACAGAGGAACAAGCGACATCGTTTCTTGGCTTGGCTCTGGCCAGCAGTGGAGCCATTACCTAACGTGGGGCAGCTTCTAGATTCTTCTCACAGAAGCCACCCCTATGGCCCCCTGCTACCAAAACCTTGCCACGTAAACCCACCAGAGCAAGTCTTTCGGTGAAGAAATTTTTCATGATAACCAACTGAAACCTCCCCTGGTACAACTTGAGGTTTTTTGTTCTTGTCTTGTCACTGGGGGCTTGGGAGAAGAGAACGATCCCCACCTCTCTGGAGCCTCCTTTCAGCTTCCTGTAGAGCACAGGAAGGTCTCCCCTGAGCCTCCTTTTCTCCAGGCTGAACAAGCCCAGCTCCCTCAGCCGCTCCTCACCAGACTTGTTCTCTAAACCCTTCACAAGCTTCAGAGCCCTTCTCCGCACACGCTCCAGCACCTCGAGGTCTTCGCTGAACACAGTGCTCGAGGTGCGGCCTCACCAGAGCCGCGCACAGAGGGACAACCGCTTCCCTAGTCCTGAGGGCCACTCTAGGTCTGATACAAGCCAGCTGTAGAGATATTTATATGCATCTATATTCAGCACTAGTACATGTTCCTTGGAAAACCGGTCAAACTCTCTTCAAACCCCGTACATTGATGGTTTCCTCTAACTGGCACTGATGCTTCAGCGGGATCCTCTAAATCCCATGTTACTGCTTCTGCTTAACAACCAGGTGACAGAAACTCCTAACCGGAGAGCAGAGGAGTTGTAGTTCTGTATCCAGGAAATATTTGGAAGTTTGGAAGATGCTTCCCTTGCTCAGCTGCCATCCCTACGTTAATCAATCACCCGATCTTTTGCCTTCCAGCAAAAGTCTTGATGCAGTTCTTAAGGCAAGTTCTTTCTGAAAATCCTCAGCCACCTCTGTGCACGCCAAACCTTTCCTGGCACTGTGCAATGCGCGGATGGCAGCGATAAATCAGGTTGTGGAAGGAATGGCAACGCGTGGGGAGGGACTTTTCAGGTGGCTTCGCGCTGTTTCGCAGGTCCCTGAATTAGAGCTAATGAGGAAACAAGTGGTAGAAACAAAACCTTGAGGGAGGCGTGGATAAAGAATTGGCCAAAGTGTTAAAGAGGACCTTTGGGCAGTGGGCAATTGCTGGTTGGCTCCAGGCGCGTGTCTGAGGGTCTCTGACCAACTGTATGATAGATTCGGGCGCGTGGACAGCACGTGGGGCTACGGGGAGAGGACATGTAGTAGTGAAAAAGGGCAATAAACGCCTCCTGTTCAAAAGCCATCAGGAGTCTGTGTCTTGTGTCCCTTCAGCAACACAAAGATTTGGCTCCAGATCCAAAATGTCATGTATTTGGCAATTTTATTTATGGTAGCACTCCCCACCCCTCCCATCTGCTCTTTTCCCTTCCCTCCCCTCCCCTCCCCTCCCCTATGCTCCCTGTCCCGACACTCTGTTACACTCCCCTCCCCTTCCCTCCCCTCTCTTCCCCTCCCCTATACTACCCTACACACCCCTATACTACCCTACACACCCCTACACTCCCCTACCCTATACTACCCTACACAACCCTATACTACCCTACACTCCCCTACACTCCCCTACACACCCCTACACTCCCCTCCCCTCCCCTATACTACCCTACACTCCCCTAAACTCCCCTCCTCTATACTACCCTACACACCCCTACACTCCCCTCCCCTATACTACCCTACACACCCCTACACTCCCCTCCCCTATACTACCCTACACACCCCTACACTCCCCTCCCCTCCCCTCCCCTCCCCTATACTACCCTACACTCCCCTACACTCCCCTCCTCTATACTACCCTACACACCCCTACACTCCCCTACACTCCCCTCCCCTCCCCTATACTACCCTACACTCCCCTCCTCTATACTACCCTACACACCCCTACACTCCCCTCCCCTCCCCTATACTACCCTACACTCCTCTACAATCCCCTCCTCTATACTACCCTACACACCCCTACACTCCCCTACACTCCCCTCCCCTCCCCTATACTACCCTACACTCCCCTCCTCTATACTACCCTACACACCCCTACACTCCCCTCCCCTATACTACCCTACACACCCCTACACTCCCCTCCCCTCCCCTATACTACCCTACACTCCCCTACACTCCCCTCCCCTACACACCCCTACACACCCCTATAATCCCCTCCCCTATACTACCCTACACTCCCCTTCGCTACACTACCCTACATTACCCTATGCTCCCCTCCCCTATGCTCCCCTACGCTCCCCTCCCCTATCCTACCCTACACTCCCCTAAACTCCGCTGTCCTACACTACCCTATACTCTCCTACGCTCCCCTCCCCTCTACTATGCTACACTACAGTACACTACAGTACACTACACTACACTACACTACACTACACTACACTACACTACCCTCCCCTCCCCTTCCCTCCCCTACCCTCCCTTCCCCTTTTTTTTTATTCCCTCCCTTCCTCACCCCTCCCCTCCCCTCCCCTCCCTTCCCTTCTTTTTATTCCCTCCCCTTCCCTCCCCTCTTGTCTTCTTTCTTTCAGGTAAGTTCAGATCGCTTCAGCCGTTTTCGTAGCTCATATCCCTGGCTGATTCACTGGAACCCATCAGCAGCAACCAGAAGCGCTCCAGCTGCTTTGTCACTAGTTGAGCAACAGTCTCCAACTGGGAATCGCTGACTTCGTTGTGTGGCTCAGACAGGTGCCTTGCAGTTCCACCGTGGCCTGGACGTGTCCTCTTGCTGTGTCCCCACCTACAGCGCAGTTCTGCTTAGAAGCAGCAGCAGGCTTTGGAAGTAGTCCCACTCCTTCCATTTTCAAAGGTTTAGCTTGGCTAGCCGGGTGGTGTCTGTCTATAGAAGACAACAAAGAGATTTGGGTTAGAAACAGCTAACTGAGTAGTTCCTTCCCACAAGGGCAAGGAATATTTACCCGTTCCTAATGGAGGCTGCAGTGTCAGAGATAACGACAGGTCCTTCCGAGAGCTTTGAAATATCCCTTGGGGATGCTGAGTCCAGAGCAAACCTGTCTAAAGTACACCGTGGAATCACTCGGAATGACTTCCTAGCAGAAGCATGTGTCCGATACGGCTTCAGCTGGTTGCAGTGTTCTTCTTCACCTAATACCTAAATTCAGATAAGAGGTCTCAATGCAGATGGAAAGATTGAGAAATAGAGAAATCACTGATGTGCTTTGAGAACTTCTAAGGACTGAGAACTAAAGAAATCCAATGTTGTAACATTAAGGATCGGTTAGAAAAGTAAATGTTAAAAACAAGTAAAGGAGAAGAACAAGTAAGCTTTCTTAAAGTATCTACTGTATTTAAAGGATCTTTAAACAAGTAAAGAAGTAATGAAATATATACGCAGAGAGATAGATAGAGAGATAGATATGCAGAAACCTAAGAAACTGCTGCGCAGGTTAGCTTCTTGCTCTCTTTTCTCAAAGTGCTAGTGAATACAGCATCTGTGTGCGTTACAAGCATTGCCCTCAGTCCAGCACAGGTACACACGAGAGGACAGCCTGCAGGTTGCAGAGGCAAAGCAACTGCTCTGGCTGGATGTGAAGAGCCAAGACAGAAGTTGCTGTCAGGGAAAAGATACACAGAGGGGATGAAAAAGACGGAGTGTGCTTCCGACCTTCACAACTTCTAAGCAAGTGGAGATGAGGTTGTGGAAGAACCAAATAAGCTGTTGATCGAGAAGCAGCCTGAAGATTGCCCTTAAGCAGGGCCTTGCATTCTTCATTTTTGTAGCATTGCTTGCCTTCAAGTGCACGATCATGATTTGATTAACTTTCTACCACTACAGAAATGCACCGGATTCTTTCACAAAACTTACGGGTGGTAATTGGAAATACTGGTCAGCATTCTCTGTTTCCTTCGTCATCTCAATTCTCTTTTGGCCTGGGAAGCTTTTCAGATCAGAGGAGAAGATCCGCTGTAATACGGAGTTTTGGATCCTGCAAAGGAAACGAAGAATCCTACTGACAACTCTTTTCAACCTCACCTGCAACCATCTCAGAAAAGAATACCGAAAGAACACCGCTTTATCATGGGAAGCATACATTTGAGCATAGGTGTCCTATAGCTGAAGCGAGGTTAAGCAGGTTCCAAACAAGGGGAAGGAGCACACCCATAAGCATTTCCATTAAGCCGTGTTTGCAAACAAATGGTTTAAAGACTTAGGTTTTCTTACAAGTGAAGAATGAAAAAATAGAAAGAAAGAAAATTACCCGGACGTACAGTTTTCCTCTAGCTTGCTTTGCTTCTTTCAGAATCTGAGTCTTGAGTGACAATCAGGGAGCAGCATTGTGCAGAAATGCCAAAGCCTCCCCAGCTTGTTGTACCTTCATCAACAAGGGCTTTGATACTGCTGCCTCCTCAGCAACATCAGCCATTTCCTAGGAGAGCTGGTGTCCACCAGGTCAAATAGGAATGGGAAATCCCTCTTGCCACAACCTCACACTCACACCAGAGTTGGCAGGACAGGCCGATGGACAGAGAAGTGTCTGTAAGAGTGTTAGAAAACAGACTTTAGATTTCCGTCCACCCAGGAAAAATTACTTGCTCATCCCTTCAAACTGACCTCTAAGTAGAAGGAGGTGATCCCAAGCTGCATTCCTGACATCTATGCTGCAAAGTCATCCAGTGTGACATGTTACTGTACCAGCCTGTTACGAACAGAAACAGGAGTTTGAGGTTATGCTGTTGGATTAGAATTAAGCTCAAAGAGTTAGTCCTTTGGTATGTTTTTTGTCTGCAAGTGTTTTCACTGTTTCCCAGACAATGTCTCCAGCAAGCTAGCTGCTTGCTTCATTTGTTCTGTTCTGTTCTTTTTGATTCTGTTTTGTTTTGTTTTCTCAGCAAGGATTCTTAGAGAAATGAGATTAAAGCGATCATATTGTATGTCCATCCATCCCTCCCTCCCCTTCGCTTGTCCAGAGCTTTTACCTTGTCCACCAGCTTGAATGAACTCGGTCCTAAGCGCAGTTGTGTCCAAGCCATTCTGTTCCTAGAGATGTTGTGAAAACAGACAGCTAAGTAGTGGGGAGAGGACGTGCTGCTGTCTGCAGTGTGACCTCAGCGCTTACCAAACAGTAGGGAATACACAGAGAAGGGCCTTAGGAAAACTTCAAGCACCAGATACATTTATGTGGAAACCATATTTCCCAAGATAACGCTGGACACAACTGCATAATCAAAATGGATTCATTTCTTGGTTCATCCAACTCCTAGGCTTTAGTTTTAAAAAGTTTCTGTCTTGGCTTAAAGCACTCTTCCAATCTCTATTTCCAGTTACTAGGATTTCCTGAAATAGGGAATCCCATTTTTTTCTTTGTACAATCTCCCAGTCTCTTTGTTTTCCTCTCCCCGAGAAACTTAGAGCTGCTCTCTTCATACTTGACAACTAGATATGGAGCTGTATCAGCCAGAAGGAAGTTTCCTTCACACCTTCCGCTTCTTATGGTACCTGGACTCTTACCTTTACTCTTACTCGCCCTTCCTACATTAGCACAAAGAAAGCTGTTTGGGAGATCTGATGTCTTGTTTTCCAGAAGCTACCCTGAATCACCTTTACGAGAGCTGTCCCACGCTGCGAGCACAAGTCTTGCAGTCTGGCCAGATATTTGCCTTCTAAGTCGATAATCAAATCTGTCAAGTTAAGAACACGTAACTAATGGAAAGGAAATCCTTTTATTTTGATCCGAATTCACTTTTTTTTAATTTCTTTTTTTTTTTTTTTTTTTTCTAGACCAAGACTGAATCGTGGGAAACCAGCAAAACTCTGGTGAAAGATGAAATGACAAATGTTAAGGTCAGGCAGCTTGCCCACTGCCATTGCTACCCTGAAAGCAGATGGAGTGCATCTTCATACACCACAGCCTGAGACACTAGTCGACAGGCCAGCCCATGTGATGAAGTGCATTGCTGTCCTGAATTTTAACGTGACAGGGGGACTCTTAAGCCTCTTGTTTATGCTTTAGTACTTGCGGTCTATGGGAGGACCACAGCACACTCTTCTCTGTCTCCCCTTATTTGTTGATCGTCTGTAGGAAGAAGAGAACGTGCAGAGGCCCTCCCCCGTACATTGGGTCTGTTCTCACTCTGTGCAGCTCCATCATTGAGCAAAGTACCAACCTTGAGGCTTCTGTAAGGACTTGACACAAACTACAGAATACTAAAATGAAGCATTCACAACAAAACCGCATTGTTTTCCCCAGCCAAGCATCAAAACACTTACAGAAGGGCATGGTCCCTCTCTGTGCACCTCAAGGGGAGATCCACAAATCCTCACGTGGTTTCATCACATCCAGCACCCTTCTCTGTCCCTCCCAGCTAAACGTGCGCAGAGGCAGCTCTTCCCAAAGTGCTGTGGTGACATAATTCCCTTCTGTTTCTGAAGTCATCACCGCAGGCGCCTCCCAGTGACGGCACAACACTCTCTGTTGCTAACGCGTCTGTCTCAGAAACAGCTAGAGAAGTACCACTATGCCCAAACTGACTTGAATGAGAGTAGTTCAAACATTATTCCCTGCTCCCCTACATCTGTGGAAGGTGTGTGATCAATCTTTTCCTTGAGAAGGGATTACAGACAAAAAGAGCTTGATTCTGATACGTTGCCCGTACTTGGAGAGCAGTTCACCTTTTATTTCCATGTAAGAAAAAAGAAGGTGAAATCAACAATTCTCTTCCTCCGAGCTGGGAATATGAAATAACCCCAATTATCCAGGAGGCCTTAATAAGGAAACTATGCACTTCCTTGTTAAACATCTTGTTTCGTCGGAAAACTTTTCCAGTCCTTTGCAACTGCGCTGGTCTGAGTCGGGTGGGCAGCCGAGTTCCACCACGGCCGCTCTCTCACTCCCCCTCCTCAAAGGGAAAGGGGGAGAAAATATGATGCAAAGGGCTCCAGGGCTGAGATAAGGACGGGGAGATCGCTCAACAATTATCGTGATGGGCAAAGCAGACTCGGCATAGGGAGATAGTAAGAGGTATTGCCTACTACCAACAAACCAGACACGTGAGAAACAAAGGAAAGAAACCCAAAACGTCTTCTCCCCATCTGCCCTCTTCCACCTCCTCCTCCTGAGCAGCGCAGGGAAACAGGGGACTGAGGGCTGCGGTCAGTCCCTGATGCTTTGTCCCCGCCACTCCTTCTCGCTCCCTCCCTGCCCCTGCTCCCCGTGGGGTCCCTCCCACGGGATGCCGTCCTTCCCCAGCTGATCCCACACGGGCTGCCCACAGGCAGCAGCTCCTCAAGCACTGCTCCCACACGGCTCCGTCCCACGGGCTCCATCCATCCATCCCCCAGGAGCAAACTGCTCCAGCACGGGTCCCCCACGGCTGGGCGGCAGCTCCCCCCAGACCCCCTGCTCCTGCGGGGGCTCCTCTCCACGGGGGGGCTGCAGCTGCGGCCCGGGGCCTGCTCCTGCCCTGCGGGGGCTCTCCATGGGCCGCAGCCTCCTCCAGGCTACATCCACCTGCTCCACCGGGGGCTCCTCCACCCACGGGGGGGCTGCAGCGTGGAGATCTGCTCCGTGGGGGACCCATGGGCTGCAGGGGGACAGCCTGCTCCACCGGGGGCCTCTCCCTGCACAGCCCGCAGGGGAACTGCTGCTGCCTGCCTGCAGCACCTCCTGCCCTCCTGCTGCACTCACCTGGGGGGCTGCAGGGCTGCTTCTCCTCTCTTTCTCCCTGTGAAGCAGCTTTTTTTTTGTTATTTTTGATCTCCTTTCTTAATTACGCTCTCACAGAGGAACAAGCGACATCGTTTCTTGGCTTGGCTCTGGCCAGCAGTGGAGCCCTTATCTAACGGGGGGGCAGCTTCTAGATTCTTCTCACGGAAGCCACCCCTATGGCCCCCTGCTACCAAAACCTTGCCACATAAACCCACCAGAGCAACTCTTTCGGTGAAGAAATTTTTCGTAAGCACCAACCGAAGCCTCCCCTGGTACAACTGAAGGGTTTTTGTTCCTGTCTTGTCACTTGGGGCTTGGGAGAAGAGAACGATCCCCACCTCTCTGGAGCCTCCTTTCAGCTTCCTGTAGAGCACAGGAAGGTCTCCCCTGAGCCTCCTTTTCTCCAGGCTGAACAAGCCCAGCTCCCTCAGCCGCTCCTCACCAGACTTGTTCTCTAAACCCTTCACAAGCTTCAGAGCCCTTCTCCGCACACGCTCCAGCACCTCGAGGTCTTCGCTGAACACAGTGCTCGAGGTGTGGCCTCACCAGAGCTGAGCACAGAGGGACAACCGCTTCCCTAGTCCTGAGGGCCAGGTGTAGAGGTATTTACAGACATATATATGCAGCACTAGTACATGTTGCTTGGAACACTGGTCAAACTCTCTTCAAACCCCGTAAATTGATGGTTTCCTCTAACTGGCACTGATGCTTCAGCGGGATCCTCTAAATCCCATGTTACTGCTTCTGCTTAACAACCAGGTGACAGAAACTCCTAACCGGAGAGCAGAGGAGTTGTAGTTCTGCATACAGGAAATATGTGGAAGAATATGTGGGAGACCCATGGGCTGCAGGGGGACAGCCTGCTCTACCAGGGGCCTCTCCACAGGCCATAGTGGAACTGCAGGTGTGTGCCTGGAGCACCTCCTGCCCTCCTGCTGCATCGACCTTGGCACCTGGAAGGCTGTTTCTCACTTGTCTCTCTCTCCCAGCTGCTGTTCCTCAGCCATTTCCCCCCACCTTCTTAAATCTGCTCACAGAGAGGCACATACAACATCGCTTATTGGCTTGGCTCTGGCCAGCAGCTGGGTCTTACGGGACAGCTTCTGGATTCTTCTCATAGAAGGCACACCTGCAGCCTCCTGCTTCCAAAGCCTTGACATGTAAACCTAGTACAGTGGTTTTTGGTTTTTTTTTGTTTGCTTGCTTTTAATAGCAAACATGAGTATAACAGAAAAATCTTTTAATAGTTTGATGTAAACATGGGAGACATGGTTTATGAAGTAAGAAAATGTAATGAAGTAATGAAGTAACAAAAAGAATTAAGTTTTTAAGGTATTCATTTGTTAGTCTGAAGTCCACACAAGACAACAATAAAGTCACACTCTGCCAGCATGGCACATTTTAAGCTACATGCAAGTATAAGTTCTCCGATGATATTGCATTATGACATGTTAATGCTCCAATATCCCAGAAGTGATATACGTGCAGTGTTAGCCAATGCACTAAATTATCTCTATTACACATTATGGGAAAAATGAGTATCACATAATTTCAGGTTACTTAGATGTAAAATGGTCTTGCTGTAACATATAAAACTATACATATATATTAAGCTAACATACTAAGCAACACACATATATATATGTATATTAAGCTATACATAACACAACTAGTAACCGAATGCCTCCAAATGCAAAAAAAATTCATGGAACAGAGTATGGAAGCAGAAGACAGACTTTTGAGAACACGGATGCAAGCGAACTCCACCTGCTTTACGGTACCTTGTTCAGCAAGCTGAGGAAAGAGGAGCTCTGAAAACAAAAGCTTAAAAACTTGTCAGGCACCTGGGAGAAACAAAATCCTTTATTGATAATGAAAGGGGTTGTATTAGGTCTATGGAGCAAGATTTTGGTAGCAGGTGGGCTGCAGGGGTGGCCTCTGTGAGCAGAGCCCAGCAGCTGCCCCATGTCAGATCAGAGCCAGCTCTGGATGGCTCCAAAAGGGACCTGCTGCTGGCCAGAGCTGAGACAGGGAGTGCCACTGGCTGGGCCTGTGGGAGAGAAGGTTTAAGGAAGAGAGAATGAAAATAAAACCTGCTGGACAACAGCAGCTGGGGGAGAGGGGTGAAGAAATATGAGAGAAGCAGCCCTGCAGCCTCCAGGGTCAGTGTGGCAGGAGGTGCTCCAGGCAGGCAGCAGCAGTCCCCTTGCGGCCTGCAGAGAGGCCCTTGGTGGAGCAGGCTGTCCCCCTGCAGCCCATGGGTCCCCCATGGAGCAGATCTCCACGCTGCAGCCCCCCCGTGGGTGGAGGAGCCCCCGGTGGAGCAGGTGGATGTGGCCTGGAGGAGGCTGCGGCCCATGGAGAGCCCCCGCAGGAGCAGGCCCCGGGCCGCAGCTGCAGCCCCCCCGTGGAGAGGAGCCCCCGCAGGAGCAGGGGGTCTGGGGGGAGCTGCCGCCCAGCCGTGGGGAACCCGTGCTGGAGCAGTTTGCTCCTGGGGGATGGATGGATGGATGGAGCCCGTGGGACGGAGCCGTGTGGGAGCAGTGCTTGAGGAGCTGCTGCCTGTGGGCAGCCCGTGTGGGATCAGCTGGGGAAGGACGGCATCCCGTGGGAGGGACCCCACAGGGAGCAGGGTCAGGGAGTGTCCATGAAGGAGTGAAGGATATGAAGCATTAGGGACTGATCGCAACCCCCATTCCCCTGTGCCACTCAGGGGAGGATGTGGAAGATGGTGGATGGGGGGGGAAGGCATTTTTAGTTTTCTTTTAGTTTGTCACCTTTCAAGTCCACTAGTGATAGGCAATAAATTATATTATCCAGCAATCAATCTGTTCTGGCTTAAAATTAGCTGCATTTTTCTGGTCTGGCATGCTTTGGCTGGGGAGGAGGTCCCATAAGCAATCCTTGATTGCAAGTGTGTGAAGAGCCCCAGAAGATGAGACAGCTGGGAGGGTATCACCCACAGGCTGTTCGTGTCAGCCCATCAGCTTTATGGGTATAGGATAGCGGCAGAAAATTTTTATTTATTATAGATGCTGTTCCAAATGTATTGCATGGTGACTGTTAATAAACTCTCTCACTTAGATATGTTAGAAAAAAATTTCAAATGCTGTTTGTGTTGGAGATACAGTTATTCTCCAGGTTTGGCACTAGCACAGTTATTTACCTGTTTAACAATGCTTTGTATTTCCCTGTTTCTTAATTGTGGCAATGTTTATTTTTAGAAGTTGAATAATCAAATAATAAAACCAATTTCTACTACACTGTACTGTGGAGGTTTTTGTAAGTGAGATAAGGAAGGAATGGGAAAGGACTTGTTGAGATGAGGTGTGCCTGTTATTTGTCTCAATTTACACCTTTGATAGCTTTGATAGCTTTATTTAAGCCTTGACAACCTAATCCTTATGATGGCAGTAATAAATGTTCAATTAATCCCTCATGACACCATCAGAAGAGTGAGCAAACACTATGGGAAATACCTTTTTTTTTTTCAAGTTGAGTCGCAAGTAAATAAATATTCAGGGAATAACTTATAGTCACTGGTGGGCTGCTTGCAAATATTTCATTAATTACTTATAAGTTCAGCTACCAATGTGCATTAAATACTTGAAGTAAAGATACATTTGCTACAGAAGGAGGTGGATGGTACCTAGCAGAGAGTTTCAGCTGCCTTTTTGTAGTCACTATGAGCCACAACCAAACCTTTTTTTTTTTTACTGCTCATTTACAGTTATGCCTGATCTTGTAGTCCCTCTATAATGGCAAATTTGATAACCTTGTTAAGAAGTTGAAGAAAACATCAGAAAAGGAAGTAACAAAGACAAACCATTCTTAGAGCTTACTTACAATCCTAAGGTATGGCACTGAGGAGAAACAACCCACTGCCACCTCTCCCTTCTTCAGTTTTCAATGGCTGGACAGATGCCAATACAGCTAGAAACCCTTCAATGGAAATTATTCATACCTCAACCTGCCTTCCCAGTCTACTCACATGAAGACATTATATCCCTCTGTTAACGCTTGGTATTTGTGACATCTAGCAATTCACATTACATATTTAACTGAATACCACATAAGTATTGAAAAGTTGTATTCTCCTCTATCACATTGGTTGCCCTGGCATTAGAAATTTTCATAAACTAACAGTATGTGCCTGCATCAATGTTTAAATATAACTGTATATGATGTGATGTACAACTTCAGAAATCAATGCTTCCTTTATGGGAACTTTCTCAGACTTGTTTTCACTCTGCATAAACATTTTCTGGTTACCTTTAAGTTTTTCTGTCTCCTAAAGAAACATGCTAGTTACCAGTGGTCCTTGCTGAATTAATTAATAAAGTTTTGGCTCCCAGTGGTTTGATATATTTTCATTAGCCTCATAGCTGGCTGAGTGGGCACCTCCACTGAAAATAATTTAATATCACCAACCTAACAATCCTCTTGAGATAAATGTGTGCTAACAACAATCAGCAGTTCCCAAATGGCCTGGAAAAACTAACTACACATATTCCTCCCTTGTACCAGATGAGAAGCACAGCAGGCTGGTTGGAATTTGCATGTGTGAAAAGCAGGTAACATCAGGTGCCCTTGCTGTGTGCCTGGGCACAGCACAGCTTGTCTCACAGTTCTGCAAGCCCAGTCACAGAGGTCCTCAGCAGCACAGCTCAGCCCAATCTGAGCACCTGAACAACCAGGCTGAGTTCAGTTGTCAGCACTTTACAACACTGTTGCAACAAGAATTGTTCTTTGGAATCAAGATGACCATGAAAGACAGAGACAAGGACACTAGAAAGTCTTTCTAATGACCATATATTATATATAGGTATAGAAAAACATAATAATCTGTAAGAGGTTCAGCATTTTCCATTGGTGATAAATATGTCTACTTACTGATTTGACCCAAAAATCCAATGAACAATCTCTTGGCTGGATAGATGTTCTTCTATTTATTTGGAGCGAAAAGAGCTTGATGGATATTTCTTCACTCTTTATGGTCTGGAGGGGGCTATTATCTTTTAAAGTTTTAATGCTATCCTGTTGACCTGATAATTCATTCTATCTTTTACATACACATGTGTAACTCATGACAAGCCTTATCATGATAAGTATATTTGGCAAGATGATGAAACCATCATAGCTTCAGGTCACCTTTCCTAGCTTCATATCAAAGGTTTCATATCAACAGCATTTTATTTCAAGAAGCTAATAAGATACATAGAAATCGTATAAATCAACAGCAACAAAAAATACTTTGCAGCAGCAACATACAGAAAAAGGAAAGTTTTAAGTTTACACTGTAAATGTACAAGGCATGAAGTGTGTCTGTTATCTTGTACAGAGGTATGAAGTTGTATTACCCTGAATAGCTTTGCCATAGGATTTTGACAATGTTACAGCATTTACAGTGAAAATGTCAACATAATTGCTATACAGATTTTGTGCAGAAGCAGTACGAGTTTTTTTCTGCACTGCTTTCTAAGCAGAATGGAAAGAGTTGTTGGTATTTGTGACATCAACTTATATGGTTGCTCCTCATTTCTGGAGCCATAAGCCATACAAAAAGTTTGGAATATTATTAAGCTGCTGTAAGGGACATGTCTGACAAATGATGGAGTTTTCTAGTACAGCATACATTTCTCTAAGAGGGAAGTGCAACAAGACTTTATGGCATCCTGGGTGCTGTGGCTGCCAGAAGAAGATAGTGGAAGATTGCTGAAGTGATCAGCAATCACATTTATCAGTCCAGTCTGGGTAGAAAATTAACTTCGTCATAGAGTGAAAAGGTTAAAGATTAAGATTTTCTTGATGTCATTGGACTTGATGGTACATAATGCCATTGAAAGTCCTTGACCATGCAGTGAGAAGAGCAAATCCACATCCCATCTCCACCCACTCTTAAGCATATGATGCAAGGCTAAACAACCTACATGACAGGTGCCCAGGTGTCCCTCGAACTTGGGGTTCTCAGGACTCATATGGGGACTCAGACATGTTAAAAGATGTGATTCCTGTGTGGGGATGAGGTGGCTAACTTCCATCATATTGTCAGATTCCCAGTTTCTGCATAACATAGGAATCATGAGATCAACCATTACAGTTATCAATGGAGTCAGTAAATCTCCCTCAATGGTCCACGAGGCCTTCCAAGCCAGCAAAGCAATATCTCTTTAAGTAAATACAGTGAAAACTCACAGGGTAGAAATAGAAAACCTGCAAATGGCTCTAGACAGGGTGGGTGATGTTTGATTGACTCAACACTCCTCAGGGGTACAATTTGGAAGAGAAAGGACTTACAGCCTCAGAGGCCTCAATTATCAGCTCGCCAACAGTAGGTTTCTGCACCCCAAACTGATTATCTGCTGATTGGCAGATTCAGCATAGCTGCACAAAATGATGCTGCAGAACATAATTATCACAGTCCTCATGACAGGCTCAGGTGCCTGGAACACGATAAGCTGATGACACTGGGAGAATATCAGCTCTTGGCAGAGAGCTCTGGATGACAGTGCTCCACTTCAGAAAAATCTGTGCTCACAGCTGTTTATAGTAGGCCCATATAACAGTGTGGTCCTCCACAATGCTGCTGTCTGCAGTCTAGATCTGTCTATTTTCCTGCTTCTTTGTGTAACTTCATCACAGCTGGAGAAAGTGAGACCTTCCAGAGGGTTGAAGTTCTGGTGAAGTTTGACTGATTCACGGAAAACTGACTCCACAATCAGTAAGATTGTAAAGTAGGTATGTTTATTCAGTGCTGGGCAGCACAGGAGTAGTCCCACCAAAGTCGTGCATACCTAACGCGGCAACTTGCTTTGGTTATATGCAGTAAAGAGTTACATATGCATGAATTTTCCTAGTACACCTATACATATGCATAACCTGTCCCCGCTTAGTATTAAAATTAGCTCCAAGAAGTCATTTCCATAAACTCCTGTCTGTGCTTGTGCTGTGCCTTCTGGTGGTGGGCGCTGAAGGTTGTGAGGATGAAGTAAGATGTCTTCATCAGGGTTGAACTTTTCACTTCATCTCTTTGCGCATGCTCTCTGAGGCCTTGGTCACAATCTGGGCCATGAGGTTGGTTTGGTCTGGTTCTCAGGGTCCAAGGGGCTCCTGTTATCTTCACAGAATCACAGAATTTCTAGGTTGGAAGACACCTCAAGATCATCAAGTTCAACCTCTGACCTAACACTAACAAGTCCTTCACTAAACCATATCACTAAGCTCTACATCTAAATGTATTTTAAAGACCTCCAGGGATGGTGACTCAACCACTTCCCTGGGCAGCCCGTTCCAATGCCCAACAACCCTTTTGGTAAAGAAGTTCTTCCTAACATCCAGACCTAAAAGGTCTTGAGGCTTGCATGTTTGACATTCTTTATCTTGTCCTTTTGTGAACAGTCCTCCTTATCTTTGAGCCCTTGGTCAAAGTCCAAACCATGAGGTTGGTTCTCAGAGTCCTAGGGGCTCCTGTTATCTGGAGGCCTAAACACAGCACAGGCACAGTACATCGTAAATGTAGCATATATTAAGCAATGAGTGTTGTCTACATATTAATTCTTAATCAATCGCTCTCTAATTTCTAATCCCGTTTCATGACTTTATCTTGAAAGCTTACGCATAGTGGACATGTTCTCTCCTTGGAGATACTATTCAATACTGAATTAGCAGGCTGAATTCAGTAAAGGAATTCAGAAACAAGTGTCTTGGTTCAGCTGGAAAAAAATAAACACTTACAATGAAGCTCTGCATTTCTTTTCCTAGGGGTCTAGGAGTCCAATATTATCACCAACCATGGGGCTTGGTGATAACCATGTCGATCCCCATGGCCACGCTCCCACAAGAAGTTGCATAGATTTGGGTGTCCCCCCCAGATCTCTGCTTCATTCAGGCTTCTTTGTCAGGCCTCTTGCCCTGTGCTGCCTGAGAGAGGAGCATGGTGGGATGGGGCTGAAAGCACCAGCGCAACAGCTCCTGCGCCCCCTGCCACAGACACATTGTGGGTGTGCTCCCAGGTGCTGCTGTGGGAGCACGCAGGCACCCAGTGCCGGCTAGCACTAGGAGGAAGGGGCACGGAGGCACCAGTACCCCACTGGGCAGGGCACAGGAGGCACATTCACACTGCGAGAAGGGGAGGCTGAGCCAGCACCCATGAGGGGTGCTGGGGGCAACCTGCAAGGGGTGCTGGAGGTGACCCATGGGGCACCAGGCCTCACATCCACCTCTGTGACAGGTACATGGAGCCCCCTGCCCATAGAGCTGGGGCTCTGCCTAGGAAGCACTGGGGGATTTTTGGTAGCTGCAGGGGATTAAGATAGAGGTGCAGCCTGAGCAGCTGCAGCCCTTGGGCACCTTTGGTAAGCATAAAGAGGAGCACCTGCCTCAACTCAGGACCAGTGTCCTACATCTCAGCGGCAGCGCAGACCCCAAGGTCTAGTACCAGCCCCCTGCAACCCTCTGCCAACGAGAGCTGCAATGACAAGCTTTGGTACCTCAGCCTGGTCAGAGCTGCCTGGGGAAACCGAGGATGCCAGCTCCCCATATCCTCCTATCAGCCTGGGTCTGCTGCAGAGCCCACAGGAACCCTGCTTGGGGTGGGATCAGAAGTGCTGGACACAGACAGCACCAGGTGTCCCCTGTAAACACAGCTTTGGGCACCACGGGTGTCAGGGAAGCAGGGTGACTCCAACAGTTCTGCCCTTCACCCTCCTGGGTCTGGGGCAGCTGACCTCAATCAGCATCCAGGTGGTTGTAGGACAGGGAATAACTCCTGTGGTCTGTGTCAAAGGAGTCATCTTCTTCCTCAAAAAGCTGCTTCTCAAAGAAGCTCCCACCCAGGTCATAATCCTGCTTGTGGAAAGAGATCTCACTGGAGGTAAGGTGGGAGACGCCGCTCATGAAGTCAGCAAATCTCTTGGGAGACTGGATACGGGAGACTGCGGTCCAGGCAGAGAAATCCAGGCTTCTGCAGTAGCTTCAAAGCTCCTTGAGGACCTTGCGTGTCTCCCCCTCGCCCTGGATGCGGTACTCCTCCTGAGTCAGCACGCAACGGGGGATTGGCCCCAACTGGGTGCTCTGTGCTCTCCTGCCAACAGCATGGCACCAGTTACTGCTCTCCCAGGCCGGACAGGACACCTAGCATGGGTCCAGACCCCAGGGAGCTGGGCCAAGATCTGGCGGTGGGATGAAGCAGAGCTCGTGGCTCCTCACTCTCAAGGGAGGCTCCCACATGCGAGGAGTGTGGTGCTGCCCTACACCAACCCTAAGAGGAGGGGAACATCTCCCCATTCTTTATTAACAAAGAAAGTTCAATTAAAACACAGAGAAAAAACTATCAGGCATACTAATCCTATCTTTAACAAACTTTGTAACCACATCCCTGGGAGAAGCAGGCACTGAGTGCTTAAAAATTTAAAGAACAATTTAAAAATTTAAGAATATAGCATGCTTTAGCTATCTTTTCCTGGGATCATACACCTACTCTCCCTTTTTTGTTTTTGAAGCATAGCTTTTAGTGTACCACAGGCTTGTTCACTAATTGCTTGACCCATGGGGAGAGTGAGGTATACCCATCAGATGTTGAATATCCTGCTGTTGAAAAAAAGTGGGTTGCGTGGGCCACATGTCCTGGCCCATTACCTGTTTTAATCGTTTTGAGGATTTCTAATGTCACAAAAACTGACAGAAAATGTTTACACACACCCTTTGCCTTTTCTCCTGCATGGACAGATGCAAAAATACAATCAGAAAAGTATCAATTGAAATATAAACATAGTGAAGTTTTACAAATTCTGGCAAATATGTAAAAAGCCAATCCTTTCAAGTCTATTTCTATTGATGTCTATGACTGGGGGAGCATAGTTGGGAATGGCAATCCTGGTTGAAGTGCTCTCCTATCTTCCAGGACTTCATTAATTTTTCTCAGATCATGCAACACTCTCCACTTTCCATTCATTTTCTTGATTATAAACACCGGAGAGTTCCAGAGCTAGTTGTGGGAACAATATGTTGTGCTTTAAGTTGTTAAGCAACTTGGCCTTTGGGCCTGGATTGAAGGGAAACAGATCCAGCTCCTTTTCGGAGCCTATAGGGCCTGGATCGAAAGGAACGTCCAGGTCATCAGGGGGTATAACAGAAAAAGCCTGCAATGGCAGTAGCAGCAGGGGGGGCAATGGCATTGCAGGAGGATCGGTGGATGAGCCCACAGCTCCCTCACTACCTGGCAAGCTGCACGTTTCTGACTGTGGTCCCACATGGCTCTTTAAGGCCTCAGGGATTGCTTACCAGGTGCTGAGCAATCCAGCTGCAACCTTGTAGTTTTCAGCAGCACTGTCCCAAAGCTTGACCTCAATTTGGTCCCATGTTTCAGGATCATAAACTGTCTGATTCATAATACAGGGAATAAACTGGAAGGTTACCAAGACATTCTCTGTTTCTAAGGACATACGATTCCCCATAGTGTGCAACTGCTTCCGTTTGGCCAGGGAGGGGCAGTTGTGTGTGCAGGTCCGCTTCCCTCAGCTGGAGTTTCCTTCCAGCTCAAGTGCACTTCCTTTTAGCAGTGACTTTCAGTATGAGCTTCCTTTCAGCGACTTTAAGTATGAGCTTCCGTCAAGCTTGGGTGCGCTTCCTTTAAGGGACTTTCAGTAGGAGCTTCCTCTGAGCTGTTTGCTGTGTTTGGCCAAACCTATCTTCATGAGGCAATCAGTGTCCTTGCTCCTGTTCTGTTAGCCTGTTCCTGTTCCTGTTCCTCAAGTCCCTGTTCATTTTCGTCAAGTCCCTGTTTGGGCACCATTTGTGGTGCAATGGACCATACGGACACCAGGGTTCTTTTAGGATCAGGAACTGCTACTACTTTATTGATACATAACTTCAACTCCCTCTTATTACACTTTGCAAGATCTAAGGGCCATGGGTACACCAGAGCCCATCCAGGCTAACCCTCTAATCTGAATTTAGTGTGTGTACATTTGCAGAAAATAAATTGTTTTACATTCACTATATCCATTCTGCCAATAAACGAACTTTTGTTTGCATGTCAGTGGGTGGTGTGGTTTTGTTCTAGTGGCTACCCCACACAACATCCCAATGCCTTAGAATTTTGCGGTGTATTTTCCCTCATAAAATGAAATGTATTTAACCTCAGAAAACTGTAATTCTTACTCGAAACAAGATTTTTCATTTTACCACCAGTCCTATTTGTGGAAGAAGTACATTTACTGAGAGAATCCCAGACTGAATGTGCAGCTGCGTGTACAGGTACTACGATTCTCTTTGTCCACAGAAGTAGAAATTTATTCCTTACAAATTTACACAATATGAAAGAATTTTAATTGCTGAGAACTGTACACACATGTGAAGATGAATAGTTTAACTGATCTTACAATTTGCAAAAGGTAATCTAAATAGTGACTTGTCTTTAAATAGGAGACAAATAATATGTGTCCTGCAAGGTAGTCACACCTTACTTTTCACACAGGACTTTCATCCTGAAAGATTCCAGAACCAGGATTGTTTAGTTCCTAATGAGACAGCAAATTCAAAGTGTTTCAAAGTCCTTTGTTCCTTACAAACAAACAAACAAATAAATAAATGCTGCAGACCTGGCATTCAAATAATGGTATTTAGTAATTGTGCACATAGTTGGCCAGGTAAATACATATTGATATTTTGACTTATGTCTGGCCCCTTCTCAGAGATCATAAAGCTCTAGATAAAATACTCACTCAGTCAAGAGATAATAGCTTATTAACCAGTGAAGCTAGCTAATTCTAAAGCGCAGGGAAAACAAGGATTGCTTTTTTGCCTACTACACTTTCTATTAGATCTTGAGTAAGACTGCTGTTATGTAAGAGATGAGAACAAAAATCCAGCCATCCTTGGGAGAAAGTGTTATTCCTAAATGCTAAGATTTTCTAGCATTTCCAGACAAAGATTTTCTAGCATTTACATGAATGTCATCTTAAGAGCTGCCTGGAAGATTGGGGTCTACCCGCTGCCCTTGAATATACCTGTAACCCTTATCCTCTGTGCCACTTAGGTAAAACAAATCACATATAAAACCTCTATTTCATATATGCTCTAGTGTGAATTCATTTCCTGCTTATGTTAACTAATCAATGTGACTGTAATAAATCAAGTTACATGTAAAGAACCAAGGAGGAAGAAAAGAAAAAAAAAATAATTTATTAATGAAACAAAATGTCACATAGAAGAGGAAGAAAGCTCTGTTGTGTCAAGTCCTTATGAAGACCTCACCCACACAGCTGCTTGTGGAGTGTCAGGATACATACTCAGATTCTGCCTGATCATTGAAGCTCAGCAGAAATGACAGACATCAGTGCACAGCCATAAGAGAAGCACATCAGGTAAGGATCAGTCATGGATGGCAACTTCATGTTTCCTGAACAAAGTGTACTTGCACAAAAGTACCTTGTCTGTTGAAACAGTTCCACCTGTGAAAAAAAAAAAAGTGGTGGCCAATTCACCAATAGTGGGAAATTAGACTTTTGAACTGGTTTTGTCCTAAGAGAATGTGGGAAAGGCAATCGCTACCTGGTTCTCCTGAACTGGTCATGACCACTGCTTGAATAAGGGTCTCACTGGGAATAAAATCTCTAGATGACCTAGATGATTACTCAGACACATAAAAACTAGGATGACTTCTCTTGCTCTAGCAAAACCACTAGTAGTGCTAACAAGGAATTCAGCTGGATACAGGAGGCACCGGGAGCATGGAAAATTTTTAAGTGCAACCACATGAACCCTTTGGATTGTAGCCACAGCACAGAGAGCAAGCCATCATTACCTAGAGGTCTACTGTTGAATTCAGATGGGCAGTAGCCAAAGCAGTGTTGGAGCAAGATGGAAAGACAGATGAGGATGTAGATAGTGCAATTGCATTTTAAAAATTCTGCCTTGGTATAGACATGTTAATGCAGACAAAAAGCAACCCAGGAAGGAGTGGATGTGTATCTCCTCTAGAAAAAAATAATTCTCCTTTTTCTTAAGTAAAGTATATTTTGCTTCTGTACCATATAAACTACAGTTCTCTTGTATCAGAATGCCTGCAAGTAATCCTACTTGCAATTTATTTTAGCGGTAGAAATGTAACAAAATTAATGAAAATGTGGAAGTTAGATAACTTAATTATCAAAGTTGGCAAGTAAATCAAAGAATCTAGCTTCTGAGATATCTCAATTTTATAATGGATCGCAGGAAACATTCTGTGATTATGTAGTCTTAAACTGAGAAAACAAGGAAACCTTGAAGAAAACAGGAAGATTACTAGCTTTGACCTAGCAGAAGCAAGGGAAATAAGGGATGAAAGCTAAAAAACAAGGAGAAAAACAGCTGAAGGAAGATTCCAGTCTGACCTATGGTAACCTTTTGCTCATTAAGGACCATTAACATATTAAAAAAAAAAAACTATCAAAATGCTAATATATGCAAATGTGAGATTTGGTGTTCCCTCCTGCTGGTCCTCTGTAACATGCAAACTCAGTAGAGATAAGTTAGGTGAGCTGAAACAGCCAATTAAAAGTAGCCAGAGAGATAGTTTCACAACTTCACTATGTATAAATAGCAGTGATTCAAGTCAGAGGTGTACTTGCTTTGTGAAAGATTGCCTAGCACCTGTCTTTGCAGAGTTATATAAGTAATTATTTAATTAAAAAACCTTCATGTGGATTTCGACTCTATGTGCTTATTGGCAGGATGCACCAGTCATGAACCTATGGATAGCAATTACTCAGACACATAAGAACTAAGATGACTTCTCTTGCTCTAGCAAAGCCACTATATGGTAGTGCTATGTGCCACTGTAAATAAGTTTTAGAGATAACAGATAAATATCACCATGATCTAACTCTTCTTCAGACAACTTTAAGACAAAATAATTGTGAAGCTAGGGCTGTCACATTTGTTTTCTGACTGTCAGCTTTGCACAATAACAAAAGAATAAAAAGAGAACAGCAATTTAAAAATGATGCTCTGGACATTTGAAATGGAACATCCAAAGCAAGACATTTAAAGTTTTAAATAGAAAGGTTCTTTCTTGTTATAGAAAAGCTACTACTCTTCATTGTAAGTTTAAAGTAAACGTCCTGCACTTTAACTCAAAAAAAAAAAAATCAAAAAAAGACTTTACTTATTCCTTTTAAAGAAGCATTCAGCAAAGTGAAGTGGCAATTTGCATCACCCAAATTAACTGGTAACAATGAGGTTGACCCAACAACCCAACAACGGATGAGAATTAGAGCTTTAATTGCTGTTCCATGCATAAACATCCTTGGTGAAGCATTCAGTTTTAACATGGCACATATGTTCAAGCTTAATTTATTCCTTGAAAAAGAGCAGTAGCAGCATGTAAAGAAATTTCTATAGAAAGTTGGAAATAATTACCATGAATCTCCAAATATTGTGTCTTCCTTTTGATATTGTATTAGCAGATGCAAAATACTTGAGAAAATATTTCTACCTTACCTAAAAGTAGTGTTGTTTTTTTTTTGTTTTGTTTTGTTTTGTTTTGTTTTGTTTTTCCAGCTTGAGTAAAAGCAGTTGTTTCCTCTGAACTACAACTTTTATACTTTTTGCCATGCCACTTTTTTTTCATGGAATAAACCAAACTATAATACTACAAAAACAATGCATGTAGAACACACAAAATCACCATCTATTTTACTAAATCAAATCTGACAGTAACCTTGTAGCCTCTTCGAAAGTTAACATAGCCAACAGGCAAACTCAGAATGACACAAGCATCTTTGTGTAAGAGAATAGCAGTTGTAATTGGAAGAGGATACAAAGGCACCTCTGTTGTTTTTGATGCAAAAGAAACCTCCCACCTCTCACACTTCTCAGATTCCTTGGGCTTGTTTTATTTTTGTTGTACTTCTGAACTGTCTATAGATGTGAAACATACTATAACATATGTTTGCATAAGATTATACTTTGTGTCACTTTATGCACCATAGATGTTTTAAACAAAGCACAAGTGATGTTTCAGTGTCTTGCATTAATGTAAGAAAGAAATATAAGGCTCAAAATTAAATCCCTCACTCCTACAGATAGCATCCTTACTCAATGACATTTGAGTCTTCTTTAATCAGGGCTATGACGGAAACCAGGAAGCTCATGGTTCTGTTGTCTGACTCAGAAGTGCACAGATGTTTTCAGAGCAGAAGGCTAAAATTAGGACTCTTTACTACATTAGGCAGTATCATTATATAATGAGTAGAATCCCTTTATTCCTGAAAAAGCAAGGGATCTCACTGCCCAGCTGCCTTACCATACCCTCTTCTCCTCTAGGACAGTCTGAATAGACTGAAGTGGTTGTACAACTTATTTAAGAAAGAAAATAAATCAATTAATGCTTTTGATCACACAGAAGGGTTAAATCAATAAATACCCTTAAAACTGTTGGTATTAATCACTATTCCTTATTCCTCTGTTTGAGAAAGGCAACTGATGCTTACACCATTTTAATATGAAGGGTGCTGGACCTGGTGCTCATCAGTGCAGAAGAGCTCATTAAAAAGTTAAGATTAGAGGAAGTCTGGGTTGCAGTGACCATGCCCTGGTTGAGTTTGTGATCTTGAGAGATATGGGCCTGGCTAAAAGTAAAGTCAAGACATTGAACTTCAGAAGAGCCGACTTCCAGCTGTTCAAAGAATTAGTGAATGAGATCCTTAGGGACAGAGGATCTGAGCTGGCAACTCTTTAAGGATATTTTCCTTGGAGCACAAGAGCTATCTATTTCCATGTGTAATAAATGAAATTGGGAAGGTAGGAAACTGACATGGTTTAATAAGGATCTACTGGTCAAATTTAGGCAAAAGAAGGAAAAGCACAGATGGTGAAAACAGGGCCATGTGCCCTGGGAAGAGTACAAAAATGTTGTCTGAATGTGCAGGAGTCTTCTGATCAGGAAAGCTGACAGAACTAAACTCTGTGAGGGGTGCAAAGAATAACAAGAAGAAGTTCTACAGGTACATTGGCCTCAAAAGAAGGACTAGGAAGAGTGTAGAGCCTCTGACAAATGAAGACCTTCGTCTTCAACTGGTAACGATGGGTGGGGAGAAGGCAGAGGTACTTAACATCTTCTCTGCCTCAGTCTTCACTAGTAGTCAGGCTTCCCACAACTCTTGTGTCCCTGAAACTCTAGATGGGGCTAGGGGAGCAGAGTCCCTCCCACTGTAAGCAAAGAGCAAGTTCAGAACCTCCTGACTTAACAACTACAAGACTATGGGCCCTGATGGCATGCATCCCAGGATACTGAGGGAACTGGCTGATGTAGTTGCCAAGCCTCTCTCCCTCATATTTGAAAACTCATGGCAGTCAAGTGAAGCCCCCACTGACTGAAAAAAGGGAAACATCACTGCCATTTTAAAAAAGAGTAGAAAGGAAGACCCAGGGAACTACGGACCAATGAGCCTCACCTCTGTGCCTGGGAAGATCATGGTACAAATCCTCCTGGAGGCAATGTTAAGGCACATGCAGGACAAGAAGGTGATCCGGGACAGCCAGCATGGCTTCCCCAAGGGAAAAACATGCCTGACCTATCTGGTGGACTTCTACGATGGAGTGACTGCATCAGTTGACAAGGTAAGACAGACTGATGTCATCTAGTTGGACTTCTGTAAGGCCTTTGACTAAGTCCCGTATAGCATCCTAATCTCTAAATTGGAAAGATATGGATTTGAAGGGTGGACCATTCAGTGAGTAAGGAATTAGCTTGATGTCTACAGCCAGGTAGAAGTGGTGAATGACTCCATGTCCAGGTAGAGACCAGTGACAAGTGCTGTCCCTCAAGAGTCTGTCTTGGGACCAGTGTTTTTTAATATCTTCATTGATGACACAGATGACAGGATTGATTGCAAGTTTGTAGATGACACCAATCTGAGATGTGTGGTGGAAGGACTTGGGGATTCTGGTTGACGAAAGGCTTGACATGAGCCAGCAGTGTGCACTTGCAGTCTAGAAAGCCAACTGCATCCTGGGCTGCCTCAAAAGAGGAGAGTCCAGCAGGTAGACGGAGGTGATTGTCCCCCTCTACTCTGCCCTCATGAGGTCCCACCTGGAGTCCAGGATTGTGGCCCTCATCAGAAGAAGGATGTGGATCTGCATGAGTGAGTCCAGAAGAGGATATGAAAATGACCAGAGGGCTGGAGCACCTCTCCTATGAAGAAAGGCCAAGAGAGATAGGGATGGAGAAGAGAAGGCTCTGGGAAGACCTCATTGTGGCCTTCAGTACTTAAAGGGGTCTTACGAAAAGGATGGAGAAGGACTCCTTACTCAGGTAGATAATGATAGGACAAGGGGAATGGCCTTAAACTAAAAACATACAGATTTAGATTATACATTAGGAGGAAGTTCTTCACTGTAGGGGTAGTGAGGCACTGGAACAGGTTTCCAAGAGAAGTTGCGGATGCCCCATTCCTGGATGTGTTCAAGGCCAGGCTGGATGGAGCCTTGGCCAACCTGATCTAGGGGGATGGATTTGGAGTTAGACGATCTTTAAGGTCCCTTCCAACTTGAGCCATTCTATGATTCTATGATAAAATAAGAAAGTTGTCCAGACTTGTGTTAGCATAGGACTGTTGGAGATTTTTAAGGTAAGTTCAAAGTAATAGCAGTATCTTATGCAGAGAAGATGAGGTCAGGCAACTTTTTAAACCAAAACAGTGCTGTCACAATCCCAACGGAGGAATGAGGAGCTGACCCTAATCTGCTTTTAGACCATGCTTTGCTTCAATTATTATTAACAAACTGCTGGTACAGATAGTAGAAAGTGTCATGCTGTGTCCTGTACATGTTTTTGCTCTGAGTAGAAGATACTACATGTATCAGTAATACATGCCACAGTCCAGCTGTAAAGACAAGCTAGGTTTATTTTCTTCATGGTTTAGTGGAGGACTTGTTAGTGTTAGGTCAGAGGTTGGACTCAATGATCTTGAGGTCTCTTCCAACCTAGACAATTCTGTGATTCTGTAATTCTGTGAAGCCTTATTCTCGCTTAGCATGTTATTTCTTAAAAATGTTTTCAAATAGCTATGCAAATCATGGGTTGACAATGTATAGCAAATAAACTTAGTTATAGGACAACCTCAAAAAATTGGTGGCTTTTATTATGCTGCACAAAGAGCTGTAGCAATATTGACATGGATGACAAAAACATTCAGGGAAGTAGATGGGGAAAACAATACATTTTCTTGAACTGGCCATTCTGAAAACAAACAAACAAACAAACAGAAAAAAAAGATTTACAATTCTTCAGCAGCTGAAGTGATTTTTTATTTCCATTTGAAAGAAAACATTCTTAAACACCACTGTATTTCTAAGTGAATAAAACCACATTTCACTGAGGACAGCTACTGAGACTGAGGTATTGCTTTCCATTTTCCTTGTAAAACATAAGTTTACATTTGCAGGTACTTAATCACCTCACAGAGTCATGATCTCTGACAGTAGCATTGCCTATTATTCTGCATCTGGACAAAATATTTTGTCAGTTGCACTAATAGAATAATTCTTGTCCATTTCAAAAAGTTATTTCACCTATTTGTTCTTATTAGTGATCAAAGCAATGATCCAGATGATGAAAAGGAAATAATTGTAATGACTAAAGATAGATAGAGATATTGGAATTCTAATAGTTTTTGAACTGGTCAAAAAACAGTGAGGTAGAAGATTATGAATTTTTTAAAAAAATATGAAATTATGAAAAAAAAAAAAGAAATTATGGGAACAAAAAAAAAAAAAGAAGAAGAAGAAGGAAAGGGTACCTACTACCTTATTGGAAATAAAATAAAATAAAATAAAAAATCAAGAGGAAAAAATCAAGAGGAACACCTCTAATGATGATTATTATTATTTTTTAATTCTATAGTGTTTGCGTTTAAGGAGAGCTTCAATAAGCATACATGTATTATGAAGGTGTTGTGAAAACAAAGTGTGACAAGATCCCAAGTATTTTCCTGAGTCAATTTGTAAATTGTATAGCATTTACAGAAAAGTTCTGCTTCATAAGCATAAATTTCACACTAAAAATGTTGCCTGAGAAATGGAAATTAGAAGTTTCAATCAAGCCTAGAACTAATTCAAATTTACAAGCAATTTTATGTGGATGTCATCAAATGACTACTGCAGGCTCTTGTTTAGATCAAAGCACCCTTAAATGCTTACCCAGCTGCAAAACCAGTCTCAGTGTAAGTAGCATTCAGAAAAGGGGAAAAAATCACCTATTTTTGCATTAAATATTAGTTTGATCTTCATTGTGGCAAGGAAATTGCTATTTTTTTTTTCTTTTGTTTTTCAAGAGGATTAAGATGATTGAATATTTTTAATTAGTATTTCATAGTTCAGATAAGGATTTTGTTTTTTTGTTTCTTTGCTAAACAGGAGTGATCCTGATTCTTTAGCCTCTCTGACAAGATCCCAATTGAAAACATGTTCCACATGGCAACCATTCCACACACTTGACAGATTAGATAAATGATATTGTAGCCCCAATAAACATATGATATACATTTGAGATTTCTGTGTCTGTCCCCATTGGGCTTTCAACCTGCACAAAATTTCTGATGCATACAATCGGCATTATGTGATCAATTATTAGGAAGAACGAGGAAATTGTTTCCCATAATACTGCTAAATGCTGTGCTCTATGCTCACTTATGCAATTTGGAACACATACATTTGGATTTTTTCCTGAAGTCTGCAAGTAAAACTCTTACTGCATTTCTCAAACCAGACAAGTTGGTGATAATCAAAGTGCACTAAACTTGATATCTGCTCAATCCCTTGACTGGCACGTTACTTACTGTTGACAGAAAGGTATGCCAACATTTATTTATTTTTTGCAAAGGGTACTAAATGAGACAATATAAGTAGCATAACAACATTTACAGAATTTGTGCTCTAATCAGTATGTAACTCTCCAGAATCTGGCAGAACTACAACAGTATTTTCTGCAATTAACACATTCCTTGCTTCCTTCCCTGGAGGATCAATCTGTATATCTGTAACAACAGACTGACTCCTTTGATATGAATCCCAGTCGTCTCCAATTGTCTCATATTGCTTCAGGTCTCAGCAATTTTACTTCACACAGTTGTATTCCTTTACAAGAAGCTACACCTGAAGTACCAATGCTAATACATACCCACTAAGGTAACACTTAATGTGGTGTTGCAGTACCAGAAATCATTTGTTAGGCACATAGGCACGTAGTATGTATGCATGAACCATGTGAAAACTACAGCACCCACAGGAGCTACTAGTGCAAACCCTTCAGCTGATCTGTGGGCTATATAGCAGAACAAATGCCGTGAGTATCATTCCACTTACCCTCCAGCGCCAAACCTCTACAAACTTGCTTCTTTGACAATCCTGACCTTGCAGCTCCTTGTACATGTTCAGATATTTTTAATTTTTAACCACTTGCAGTTGAGACCAAAGAATAATTTATCATATAAATGTGAAATTACTCATATACTCCTTTAAACAAACATATTTTACAGAATTAAAACTGAAGAAAAATAAAAAATGAAGTACTTTAATAATCTTACTTTAAATAAAATATAGTACATATGTATACTAATAAGTTTTAAGCACTTTTAAATTTATCATTTTCTACTTTTGTTCCTGCATTCTCCAGGAATGTTAATGACTAATATATACATCAGTGATCTGAAAAGAATGTAAACATCAACAACTGTATGGTAAGTGTTCTTCATCTTTGACTTATGTTCAATTTAAAGTCGAAAGAATTTGAAGTTTTTATATAATAATTTCATAAATAAGTAGTGATGAATGTTTGTTTTAATTTGACAAGACTGTTGTACAGATACACCAATGATTAGATCATGCTGTTAAACTCTCAGTCATCAGTTAGTTATAAAAATAGATACAGAGACCTAACTGATATTTTCTGCAATTGTGTTTATAAACAATATCCAGATCATCTATTTAGTGTCCACACAATCTGGAAACAGCCTAGAATCTAATGTTGACTTCAATATATTTGAATGCTGTAAGTGTGTCAACATTTGCCAAGATTAATGTATTGAAATAGGTTGAGATACTTAGTTTTCATTTCAGACCACATTCACCAATGTTGCACAAAAAGCTTGGTCTGATGGTCGTTTCCCAAAACGTGTTCCAAAAAGGACAATCTGACAGAATGATCTCTCTAGATCCTCCTGTAGGAAATTGTATGAATTCAGTGATACTTTATACTAAAAATAGAGTAATAACATGCAGAAGTGGGAAAATAGATCCTTAACTAAACAATCTAGCAGATGAACCATAAGCTTGCATTTAACTACAGATAAACTAGCTAGCTATCTAGGATAAATAGATGCCAGTCCAAAATAAATAAATATAAACTATTAAAAACAACAAAACAAAACTGATTATATACATATAGGTAAGAAAGAGTGGCTTAAACTGAAGAATTAAAATTCTTCACATCTTTAGTTTTGCCTTAAGAATTCTATTTGTTTTGATAAAACTAAAATATATTCAGTTCTGTATGTTTCAAACTTACTTGTATTATGTTTAGTGGAGGACTTGTTAGTGTTAGGTCAGAGGTTGGACTCGATGATCTTGAGGTGTCTTCCAACCTAGAAATTCTGTGATTCTGTGATTCTGTATTTTTTCATTCCAGAAAACAAAGATAATTTAAACAAAGTTGACCCAAACTAGCACTTTGAGTTGTTCAGCTGTCTAGTCCATAAGTGTCTTGGCAGTTATCACAAAACTTAAATTCTCCTAGAACATGGTGGTCTATTCAGCACAGAGAACAGAATAAGAGTGTACTGTATTTGTTGTGCATGTGAGAAAGTATACAAATATTTATAGATTTAGGGGAAAAAATGGGCCTGTAAGTCCTCGAGACTCTGGAAAATGCTGGTGGTAGAAATCCTTTTTAAATGCATAATTTTGTTGTACGATTAAAGAAAAGCCTTAAAATAATACCTGGCACCTTGAAGGCTTAGTTCTCAAGTAATGCTCAGACCACAAAGCAAGACATAACACAGATAAGCTACCTTAGGCAGCACCTAAGTATCAACATCACTTTACTTGTACTCTAATAACATAACATTCATCGTTTTTTGTTTGTTTGCTTGTTTGTTTGTTTTTCTCCCCTGTGATTTGCCCTCAATAACAGAGAGAAGGGCTCCACCCCCACCTCCACCAAAAAAAGGGATAGTCCTAGCTAAATAATAATAATAATAATAATAATAATAATAATAATAATAATAATAATAATAATAATAATAATAATAATAATAATAAAGCAACCCTTGTCTCTATGTCTGGACATTGACACCTGGAAGACAGCCAGGACCATTAGCAAACACAGTGGCAGCCACAAGATCTTTGTAGTCCACAAAAATTTGCCTTGATGAAGCTATTACACTGTGACCCATATCTATCTTTCAGATGATTTTGGGTGCTTATTTAATCCTGCTGAATTATGTAGTTTCCTGGAAGTTTTATGTAACTGATGCACTGAACTGTTAAAAATGAGGAATGCATATTGGAGAGAAGTCAAGTATAGAAAAAAATGTTTGGAAGAAAGCCTAGATCTTGCTAAGCATGTCCCCAAGAACATAGAAACAATCAAAAGCTATTTACATGAAGTGTTTTTAACTCCAAGATTTCTCAGTCTGTGCATTAATTTGTCATGGCTAGAGGTAAAGAATTGGCTTACAGTTGCAGTTGTGGAATGTTGATTATATGGATTGGTTAATGTTTTGAGTTAAATTAAAATGGAAGATTATTCCTTGGAAGTGTTAAACTAAAACTTTTGAAAATATCCTGCCAGTTATTTACATAGGGCATTGCAAATTTTCAATGGACTAAAGGGAAAATGACAAAAAAAATGCATAGGCTTAATCAAGTCATGTCAATATTGCATCTTTATTGGATGCAAAGGACATTTTTGGGATTTTGATGACAGATGAAAAGAAGAAAGCTGCAGCTGTCATCATGAATCTGGAGCACCTTCTTGAAACCTGTATTTTAAAGCATAACAGATACTGTAAACAGGAAAAGGTTCAAGCTACTGAAGGATATTAAGGGAAAAAAAAATCATATGCTAACAGGGGAAAGGAGAGGAACACAAAATAATGTGACAGGATAAGTTCAATTAAGAGGAACAAATGAGGGCTGCCAGGGAAAACTGCTCATACATTTTCACTCATGTTTGCACACATAGGGATCACAATCTAAGCCGTCACCTGAGCCCTGCCTTGATTCCTTTGAGATGGTAGAGTATACCAGGTTGGGGAAGGGGGATGGGAGAGGTGGCAAGGAGAAGAGGGACGGGTGGACAGATAGATGGATGAATGGATGGACACATGATACCACACTGACCCTTGGCAGTGGACCAGTCCAGAAGGCAATGGTCCCACCTTAGACTCTCTTCTGCATGGTGGCAAACAGCCCTGTCACAATGTTCTCCCAGTCTCTGAGGGGTGTGTGTGTGTGTGCATGTGCATGTGAGCATGTATGCATGTGTCCAGCCAGACCTGCGAATTAGATCCATCCATGATGAAATCACAATTTGCTCTTTCCGGTATTATTGTTCTACTGGCTGTTGATCTCCAGGTGATGTCAAGGACCATGGCACTCAATTTGTGTTTGTAACTTTGAAGCAAGCAGATTATTTTCAAGGACATATCTCTATAATCTCTATAAAAGACACATAGAATTTAAGAGTTTTGCACTCCTAAGTTGTACCTAAGTCAGAAATGAGCAGATGTGGTAAAATAGGGTAAACTATAAATCAATACTCAGGTCAGACAGTCCAAACATATAATGGGAAATGGAAAAGCTTATGAGGTAACAGATCACTCTATTTGGGAATGGTACCCACATTTATCAGAAATTCAGTATGTTATATATTGATACTTTTGAAGTTAGTTTATGCTGTTCTCAAACTGAAGCATTAAATAAAAGAAATTAGAAAAGACATAATATGCCTACAGACATCTGAAGACAGGAAGAGCTTCTGAAGAGAATGGGGATTATATTTCATTAAGGCTGGAGTGTAATTCATAAAAAAAAATAAATAATTAAAAACTACTTGTAATTCACTTGTAATCTGAATACTCTAAGGAGTTTGGAAATAAATTCACCTTTGTGATAATTGTTTTTCAAAACTTACACTCAACATCATACCATAAATTTGATTATTAAAAACTGATTTAAGTTTCTTGTTTATAAATAGAACTTGGGACAGAATTTTAGTATGGAGGAAAGCCAAAGATAACAGTCTATTTTACATTACAGATATCTACTCTCATTTTACTTTCATGCTGACCTTTCTGAACTCATACTAGACTCATTTTAGGGTAATAGCAACATGAAACTCTAGTTCCTAGGAACTACAATAGTAAAAAGAAATAACAGTGGGAGAAAGCCAGAAGAACCTCCTTACCTCCTTTTTTTTTTTTTTTTTTTTTTTTTTAATGGCAATTATATGTATGTATGTGTTTGTGTGTTCCTGCTGCAGATAAGAACATGATTAGATTATAATGTATATTGCTGACATAGGTTCTGATGTTATTTATTAAAATAACTATTAAAAATCACTTCTGAAAGCTTTCCATTTACCTTGATTCCTGGCTTCTTATTGCAAATTATTCACATCAGGTAGAAACTCATACATTTTAAATGCTTGTGTGAATAGGATTTGAAAAGTCTCATCAGTGTTTTCCATGTAGGGAACATCTGTGACAACATGAACATAAGAACCTTTGGTGTACCTTAAATAGTACACAGGTTTCAAAGGGAAATTATATTCCAAACAGAGTAGAATTTCAGTATTTTTTCTAAAGAAAATATCATCCTATAGGTTTCAAATTGTTTAAAAAAACTTCAATGTAGAAGCTTCAAAAGAGAATATTTAATACCATCAGAATCAATATTATCATAAACAATTGATACTAAAATTCAGTGGCCCTGCCACAATACTTCAGAAAACTAAAATTATATTTTAAATGAGCAATATAAATACATTTAAACTTGATAAAATATTTTGAATAGCTCAACAGTTAAATAAAAATGAATGTGGTGAATTTAAGAGTGTTTTTTAATTTTATTCACTTTGTAGCATTTAAGCATATTTCTGCTTCTTTCCCCACTCAGAAAAGCATAGCTGACTTCTAAGCTTTATTCTGATAAATGGGTCTTTTATGAAATTTTTATATGCATCATTAAAGATTTAAATTAAATTAATTTCAATGGACTATTCAGATGTATTGATTCCTCTATCATGACTGACATGACATTGCCAAATTTATGCTGTTCTACATTTGTTTGTGTCATTGGCCCTCCAGATGTAGTTTGGATTTTCTTTTATTGTACACTTAGTATTAAAAATATCTGGAACATTTTTTCATACACTTGCGTGATACTCATGTACAGATTGTTTGTATGTGGGGGGTGGGGTGTAAAACTGGCTTTAAAAATAGTTAATTGGTGCTAAAATACTCTTCATGTGAAGCATGCTTATGCTTTTAACAGCAGGATTTCAACCACCAGTGCTTGTGTTCCTCAGTATGACACCAATTGGCGGTATTTGGGTGTTTGTTAGCAGTCCTTTCAGCCTTGATTCAGCCTTTTGTTTTGTTTTTAACAAAAATAGAGGGTCTTAACTGAAACACAAAGTCTGCCTAATGCTTTATCTCATAGCTCTCAATACAGCATTTGCTCCCCGACTTTTTTTTTTTTTTTTCACTGCTTGCATTAGCTTCATGCATTTTCCAGGTTTAAATATGTTAAATGAAACACTCTAGGCACCTGTTTAATAAATTGGGTATGTATTTCTGCTACTTCACTACCATCAGAATGACAGAATTCTGATGGGTTGAAAGGAACCTTAAAGATTCCACTTCCACTCTCCTGCCATGGGAAGGGACACCTACTAGACTATGTTGCTCAAAGCCCCATCCAACCTGGCCTTGAACACCCCTGGCCTTGGTGCATCCACATGGTCTCTAAGCAACCTGTTCCAGTGCCTCACCACCCTCATCATGAAGAATTTATTCATTATATCTAATTTAAATTTACCATCTTTCAGTTTAAAGCTGTTATTCCTTGTCCTATGACTACACTCCCCAAAAAGTCCCTCCCCATCTTTCCCATAGGAAACATGCCCCCTTTAAATACTGGAAGGCCACAACAAGAATTCTGTGAAGCCTTCTATTCAGCCTTTTTTAGTCTGAATGACCCCAACTCTCTCAGCATCTCCTTCATAAGAGAGCTGATTATTTTTGTGTCCTTCTTCTGGACCTGCTCTAACTGGTCCATATCTTTCTTACACTGTTTTTATTGATATGTGAAAAACTAGTGTATGTAAGCACCAACGTAACACAGTAAATGGCTGTGTTCTTAATTGTAAACTTTTCCGAAGAAGATGGTGTCATTAAACCAGCCCTTATCTGTGCAGCAAAACTTACTGTATTTTTGTTTGTTTGATTGGTTTGTTTCATATGGTCCAATTTCAAATTCTGCTGCTGAAAATCCATGTTTGCTTTCAAAGGCAGGCACATACAAGGGGAATTAACTTTTGCTTTCAAATAGTAACCTGTTCTTTTCCTTCTGCCTTTATTCCTAATGTGATTTCCAGAGTTCATTATCAAAAGAATATATTTGCATACATATATTCAAACACAAGATTGATATTATCTTAATCTGTATACTTTTTTTATGTGTGTGTACATAGACATAAATCCTTACTAAGCTAAAGACTCTTTGAAAACATTTTAAAGATCAAATAATTTTCTTTATAACCTTTCACAAAATTAAACATGAAAAGCTTTTTAATTTTGTTTTAAGTATTTGCTTTCTTTTTGTACCAATTAGACATCAGGGACCTGTGGGCACTAATTAGCCTTAATTGTCCTGACCACTATCACCTGGGATTCTCACCCACCACTCAGTCTGCCCATCAAGTTAGTGGCTCCATTTAATATCTGGCCTGGGCTTCCTTACTTTGTTTTTAACTCTGCTGTAGGTAGTGTTATTTCCTATTGGTCTTGATCCTTAGCTAGCCTATGGGTCTGATTCATTGCTTTGCCTGATGAACAGTGAAAAAGCAGTGAAGGTAGTACGATACTTGTTTTGTTTTTCTTGAAATATTTCATAGAAAGTAAGAGAGGGTAACTGATGTTACTTGCTCTGATTTTAGTGTGTTGCCCTGAAATCTTTCTTTTTTGAATTATTGAATAGAAGCACCCTTCTTTGGTGATTCTCTCTGAAAACTTTCAGAACTTAAAAAGTCACAGCAGCTCTGTTTCTCTCATCTTCTGAAATGCTAGTAGACTTGATTAACAATATAATAATTAGCTAATTTCTCTTCTAAAACTCTATGGGAGGCTATAGCTGGATTTATCTGCTGTAGACAAGTGATTCAGCTGGGAAAAATTAACCTTGTACTGCTCCATATTAACTCATACTTTTGAAGAGTAGAATACCTGGAAGCAATATTGGGTGTTCTTGGTGAGTCCTGAAGGTTGTAAAAGTAGTTTTAACTGTAAAGGAACCCTTTTAAAAGGTGAGTGCATTGGAACCCGTAGTGGGATATGAAGATACATACAAGGCAATATGTGGTTGATGGCAGTAAACAGGTTTTCTATCAGAATAGCAGTACCAAATTATTTTGGGCAGTTACACAAAAGGGCAAAGACACTCCAGTATACTTTTACGTGTGCTCTGCATCCCCATGTCCTCTGAGGAGCCCCATGGGATCAGAAGGGAGTGGATTTTGCTGTCCAGTTATTCTGTCTGCTTGTTGATGGATCATTATGTTATGATTTACCTTGTCCTAATTGGCCCTTTTAGAGGTAGTCTGTCCTCCCACTAACTATAAAATGTAAATGGTGATAAGTAATGGCATGCTTTAAATTAAAGTGCTTCAGTATAGCATTGCATACACAATATTCCAAATAACAGCTCATGTTGTTTCTCTTCTAAAACACGTCTGCATATTGTAGTTATGCTGTGTGATGGTATATGGTGTATAGCCAGTCACTAGCTTTCATCCTGAGATGGTTAATTTCTCATAAGGCTGATTTTATGCTGGTGATGAATGACACGTACCAGGTATGTCTATGTACATATTCTGCCAGCACATTTGTTTCTACGTTAGAGGTGTGTGATGTGGGAGTATGCATACATGGAGGAATGTACTGACTAGTCTATTAGTCTCACGGAGGCAACCCAGTCCCTGAGGCTAGCCCTGGTTCTTCATTAACAGGAAGGCCTTTTCCTGTGGTGCGCTTGAGGTGATTGCAGCATCCTTACTGTGGTTGATGCCAACACTGCAGCACTGCAAGGAGCCTTTGTGTCCTGTAATTCTAGTCTGGCTGGGGCTAACAAAAGGCCTGTTTGTATTTGGTGTAGAGCCTAATGAGATCAGCCACCTCTTTCCCTTGATGATCCTGCTTGCTTCCTGCCAAGATGTCTCATTAAGCCTTTAACTGGCAACTTCTTTCTCCCAGAAATCTACCTCTGTTATCTGAACTGCTCACCACGTTTGAATGTCAACATGAAAAGATGATGGAGAGTCGTTGCACTGTGAGTCTAGTCTAAACCTCAGTTACCTGGGAAGATGCTGATTTCTTTTTGTAACCAGTACTGCAGCTGCTAGGGAGCAAGGGAAAAGAGATGGCAAGATGGGATGTTTATGACTGGGATGTGCCTGCACACAGGCACAATTGAATGACACAGTGGTTATTTGTTTGTTTTGTTTTTCTTCCTCACAGAGGTAAATATAAATAAAATTTGGTACTGTTAACCCTCATGGGTAGTGCTACTATAAGATACATAGGGACTAATCTGCTTCTCAGATCTGAAGACTGGCAGCTACTGGCCAGAGATCTGAAATAATGCAAGCTACGACTCACCAGCACCAGGACTGTGAAATCAATGTCACTAGCACATGTCCACACTGTACTGCAGTGTATACTGTACTAAATTTTGTTCCATGTTCTATCTTTATATCTAGGTTGAAATTCTGTGCTGGTGAGGCTTCATCTGTAGTACCATGTCTAGTTCTGGGCCCTTTAGTACATGGCCATACTGGAGAGAGTGCAATGTAGGGCTGCCAAGGTGATGAAGGCACCGGAGAACCTCACCTATGAGGAAAGAGGAGAGGCTGAGGGAGCTGGGACTGTTCAGCCTGGAGAAGAGGAGGCTTGGGGAGGAGAGGGGATCTTATCAATATTTATAAATACAGGAAGGGCGGGTGTAAAGAGAACAGAGCCAGGCTGTTCTCAGTGGTGGCCAGTGACAGGACAAGAAGCAATGGATGCTAAGTGGAACGTAGGAGGCTCTGTCTGAACATTGGGAAGCCCCTTTCTGTGCAGGTGACAGAGCACTGAAAGAGGTTATCCAGAGAAGCTGTGGAGTCTCTTCCCCTGGAGGTTTTCAAAAACCATCTGGACATGGTCCTAGGCAACCTGCTCTAGGTATTCCTGCTTAAGCAAGGGTGTTGGACCAGAGTTCCACAGGTCCTTCCTCCAACCATTCTGTGAAAACAGTCCTGTATTGTTTTCTGGTGGTGCTACAGCATGGTATTTGCAGTTCCTATTTTTTTTTTCTCACTGTTATGAAAATGTTGGTTCAGTACAGGTGTGTTCATCTCTTAGTCTTATAGCTGTATAGATTTGTGAAATAAACCCTGCCTACCTGTTTTCCAGATATGGCAAAAGTCTGTTTGATTTAAAGCAAAAACATGAAATATCCTCATTGCAGTGGTGCCGAGCAGTCATTGTTCTCCCTAGTCAGGGAGATCATATACATGTACCTTATTTAGAGCTATTTACTTCAGTTCTTCTCTCAGTAGGGGACAATTGTGCCAAATATGACAATGTAGGGTAACTTTGTGATTTGGAGAATAAAAGGGTTCAGAATATAGCCTGCTTCAGATTTGACTACCTTGGTTGGTGGACAACTGTTTCAGAAGCTTTTTTAGTTGTGCCTAGGGGGTGGAATCCTTTTAAATTCAGTTCTGAAGGCAGCTTAGTGTGATTATGAATGAGGGAAAACAATGTCGTCTCATTCTGCTTATGATGTCTTGTGACTTTGGGTACTATGAAACATGGAATACACTATAAAATTTTCCTTTGACATCACAATCAATTGACTGAATAAATTCTAATATAGCTTTAATTTAAAAAAAAAAAAGTAATAAACACCTCAGGCAGTGATTCAACATAAAATCAGTTTATATGTCAGTGTTCAGCATGACTGCTGCTTTCATTAAGCAGAGGAGTAAAGTGTATTTACTATTAGTACTGTAAGCTGTTGCAGTTTGGTAACTTAGCTGTAGAATCCAGTAATGTCTAGTGTCCCTTTAGTTATCTCAAATATTGATGTGGGTAGTATTTATAGCGATCTTCCATTCACGATCACGTGGTCAGCAACTATCTCATAATGGACCAGCATAGAACCTATACTGCCTGCTTCCATTTAACAGTTGTTGCATACTATCGCATTTAACCTTCAGTGCTGGGAGACCTAAAAAGGAACTTGAAGCTGAGCTCCTTAACTGTTAAATTCTGTAGGCACATTGCAGGCATTACATTCAATTTCAAAAAGTTCATTCTATTATCCAGAGTTGTGGTCTTGCTTTTGAAAAGCTTAAACACTCTGGTTCTAGTAACGTGCCTGGGTATACTGTCAAAATGAAACAACAGTTTTGAAGTTAGTGACCTGAATGATATGCTCATAATCTGGAGGAAACTAGCCAGTGATTTTTTTCAGACATTCTTTGATCTTTAAAGAATGCAATTGCACAATTTATTTGACATGCCACCTTGTCTTGTTTCCCAAAGCCAAATGCAGTGCTGAAAATAGAGATAGATCCTCATTTTCAAGCATTGGATATACCATGGTCCCTGCTGCATAGCCTCAGGCACTTGCTTGCTGTTGATGCAACAGTATTCTCAGTTGTGAGACTTCAGTAGAGCAGGTGTTGTGGCTAGGTTAGACTATCCAAAACAGGCATAGGAGGTGTTAGAAAGGTCTAGAGGAGAGCTTTGGGCAAAGTATGTTAATTCTGTAGCTTGCCAAGTGTGAGAGTAGATGTACCTGATAGAATAATTTTTCTCTTTTAGTGTGGTCTCCCCTTTGCTACATTGCTATGTATTTTGCATTATCACACAGAAATTTCCTAAATAGTGTGCTGCATCACTATAACTAAAGCATGTGTCCTACTATACTTCAGAAGGAATATTGATGAAATGTATATATTCTATATAAATGTATATTTATATAGAATAAAATGGACATTGTATTTTCTCAAGCTTCATCGTAACCTGTGTTACACCTGTGTACCTGTGTTAACAAATGTTTCTGTAACATTTCATGGTCTTTGTATTTTTTGGCTCTTCTACTTTGTAGAAGAAGGTGAAATTGCTTTCTTGGTTTAAAAAGATAAAAAAGCTTATTTGCCTGGTCTTTCCCTGGCTGAACTTTTTCTGTAGAGAAATATAATATTTTATAGGAAAAATAAGGTTGTTTTCATCCTTGTTAGTGCTAAATTCTGATGACTGTTATCCACAGGCAATGTATGGGAGTCTACCTTCCCGACAATGCTACTCTTCCAGTGAAGACCAAGGTCAACTTTCCTGACTTCTCACTATCTCTCAGAAACAATAACCTTTGAGATATCGTGGGAGGAACTTAGATGTTGTCAGTGCTGAATGTCACTGAATGTGCTAAGGTATTTAACCACCAAGAAACCATAACTTTATCTTTAGTAAAAGATAAAGTTATGCACTTTCCAAAAGCTTCTACCTTCTGTAACTTCTAACTTTCTGTAACTTAAGCTCACTCAAGCTACTACTCATGTTAGTAGCATCAAAGGGTAGCAGCTGTGAATGTATATTCGGGTGGTGGAAAATGGATATTAGTATATTATTGGTGGAAAACATATAGTTGATACTATCCTTGACTTGATTTCTTTGTTAGCACAGGTAGCTGTCTGCACTGAGTTGATATCTTTAGGGGGTGAAGGGGAGAGTTCAACAATCACTTATTATCCCTTGGTAAAGTGTGTTTATGCCTTGTATGAATTGCTCTTGCATTGAGCAATTTCTACACAAGTAGAGGTAGCAGGGAAAGAATGCAGCATGCATGTTAGCATTTGAAAAGAGATGTTATTAGGTATCTTTTCATCCCAAAACTCGGAAAACGAATATTCTGCAAATCCTGCTTCAAGAACAACATGACTCCATGTCCTCAAACTTTAAGTAGTGTAGTAGACCTGTGTATCATTGTGGTGGTTTTACTCAGGTGGGCAGCTGAGCTCTACCAAAACCACTCTTTAACTCTACCTCCTCAAAGGGAGAAAATGGTGCAAAGGGCTCAAGGGTAAATACAAGGACAGGGAGATCATTCAAGAGTTATCATCATAGGCAAAACAGACTAAGCTTAGGGAGATTAATAAAATTTATTGCTTATTACTAACAAGCCAGAGAAGCGAGAAACAAACCAGAAACAAACAAAAAAACACCTTCCCCCTATCCACCCTCTTCTGCCTCCTCCCCTGAGCAGTACAGGGGAATGGGGGTTATGGTCAGCCTATAGCACTTCATCTCCACTGCTCCTTCACAGTCACTCTCTGCCCCTGTTCCACGTGGGGTCCCTCCCATGGGATACCATTCTTCCCAAACTGATCCTGTGTGGGCTTCCCACAGGCAGCAGCTCCTCAAGCACTGCTCCCACACGGCTCTGTCCCACGGGGTCCATCCATCCATCCCCTAGGAGCAAACTGCTCCAGCACGGGTCCCCCACGGCTGGGCGGCAGCTCCCCCCAGACCCCCTGCTCCTGCGGGGGCTCCTCTCCACGGGGGGGCTGCAGCTGCGGCCCGGGGCCTGCTCCTGCGGGGGCTCTCCGTGGGCCGCAGCCTCCTCCAGGCCACATCCACCTGCTCCACTGGGGGCTCCTCCACCCACGGGGGGGCTGCAGCGTGGAGATCTGCTCCATGGGGGACCCATGGGTTGCAGGGGGACAGCCTGCTCCACCGGGGGCATCTCCACAGGCCACAGGGGAGCTGCTGCTTTGGAGCCTGGAGCACCTCCTGCCCCAACTTCCTGTGAAGTTTTGAGGGGAAAATAAACAAACAGAAACTCATTTCTATTTTCTTTTTTTCAGTCCTGGTTATAACACTACAGGAAATCCACTTCAGTGTTTTTGTTTTTAATTCTCACTCAGGGCTCCAGTAACTCTTCACTTTTGTTTATATTTCAGGATTATAGTCTGAATTTTTTCTGCTGGTGTTATCAATAAGTTCATCTTCTGTGAGCCCCATACCACGGAGGGACACATAGTAATAATGTTATTTATTTCCTCTTCTAACTGACATTAAAAGGAGAACTTCATATTCCCCTGGTTCTCAGTGGAGGCTGAATGAGGTTGCTACTATGCCACTTGTACTTGCTGTGGCAAGTACTATGCTGTTGCTGTTCACGTTACAGCATGATGCAATCTTGCATGGGTCTATGATCATTGTGTTTCTTTCCTTAGTATCCAAATACTAGAGTATTTGAATGCTGTACTATTTTTAGTCTCAAAATCCCTGTAGCCTACTGTGTTTGGGCTGTTTGCATGACCTTGCATGGATGTTCCTGAAGACTGCAAAGGCAGTGATGTACCACTCTTGGATATGGGAAATTCAGTTGTTGTGGATCTGGGCAATAACATAGGTTGGCTATTGTGTTGGAGCAATTTCCATCTGTTCCAGGATTCAAAGCAATATTTAAAGATACCTCTGCTTCCTGTTTTTTGTCTGACATACATGATGGAGGTTTTCTCAAAGCACAAGAGATTTTCAGTAATATCTGGAGGACTGGAGCTGAATCCAGGAAAGCGTTTTCCATGTTAGATGTCTAAAATGGAGAAGGGAATGTGTTGCTTTTTTAATTCCATAGCATGATTGTCTGGAATAAAGAAGGTTTTCTTCTTCAAGAAGACCTAGGACTTGCATTAAAACTGTTTCCACTGGAAATTGTTCTCATACACATAGCCAGCAGTCCTGTGAAGCTGAGGAAAAAGAATATGCTTTTCCATTAACAACAACAATGAAATACTTTCTATATAACCTCACTAATAGCGAGTCCACTGGAGAGTGCAGTTATAATTTTAATTAATACAGAACTAGGTTACTTGATCCTTAAGATAAAAGCCTACCAATTCTCTAACATTCTGAAAAATTGTCTTACTCCAAGAACTGGAAGAGCTTGGACTTTCTGCATTATATCCATCACTAATTAGATAACATTCACCATGCTCTTCATAGTTCAGAGTCTAAATTCTCTAATGTTTTATAACTTTATAGTTAACCTAACATAGCATGCTTTTGATTGTGAACAGTTTCTAATTGAGAGAATTATTATCACAGTTCATATTCAGAAGACTCAATGCTTTTGTTCCCTGCTGTTTTCAATTTTCTTTATATTTTTCTCAGCTGGCTAGTTTACTGAATAATATTATTCCAGATATATTCTCTGCCTCCTTGAAATTATTTGAAAACCTCAAAATTCAAGCTCAGTTCAGCTTACTAAGATACTTTGAAAAACTGTCTGTTCATGACCCTCCTGCCTTGAGGATGGTGACAGCTGTCAGAGGTGAGGATGGAAGCCAGGGGTTGGTTATTGCTTCATCTATCTGTTTTTAATTTAATAAAATCTGTGAGAGACCAAATTCAAATCATCGTTGTAACATGGCACCTGCTCAGAACAGAAGGACTCTATCATTTGTCTAGTTCAGCAATCACAGGAGTCTGTGAATTGCTAGCAGGACATACTGCAAACAAAATACTTGCTTTTATAGCTGCCTGAAGAAGAGCAAGCAAATTGCAGTATCTGTTCATTTCTATAAGAATGAGGAGACAAAGGAAATAAAGGAGTATAGGCACAGATAAAAACTGAGAAGCCAGAAAAGGAAGACTGTGATAAAGGGAAATATAGAATAGAGGTTGGCAGAGATGCTGATGAGGAGTCTAGTCCTAGGGAAACCTGTGTCCTGGTTTTGGTTGGGATAATTTTCTTCCTAGTAGTAGATATGGTTCTGTTTTTGGATTTTATGATGAGAATCAAGTTGATAACACACTGTTTTGGTTGTCACAGAGTCAAGGACTTTCTTGCTTCTCGTGCTGCCCTGCCAGCAAGGAGACTGAGGGTATACCAGGAGCTGAGAGGGGACACAAGACAGATGACTCAGACTGACCAAAGGGATGTCACATATCATATGGCATCATGCTCAGTGTTGTTGTACATGATTTGATAATACTCCCTCTGCCCCTTTTTTTCTTTATTAAACTGTCCTTACTTCAGCACTGAAGTTCTTGCTTCCTTCTGTCCAGTTCTTTTCCCACATGCTAGGGTGGTAGGGTAGGGACATCAGTGAGCTGTGTGACACATAGCTGTGTGATGGATTAAACCATAACTTTTTATTTCCTCATGTTGTGTTTAAGTTAGAAAGGAGGTCTTTTAAAGCACCAGGGTGCTAAAAGTGGAGGGAAAAAAAAAGTAACACAATTAGTTTTCTACTGATATTTACTGTGTTTGTTCTACCTTGGATTTGTTAGGCTTTCCTGTTGGACTCTTTGCCTTCTGCCTGAGTGAAGAGTATACATCTAGGGAAAAAAAAATCCATGTTCTTATTTTGAGAACATCTTTCATTTTCACTGCTGTCTTTTGCTGCACCTATAGGAATACAAGGGTTAAATAATCCAACTGAATTCCTGACTACCTTGTTTTAAACAGGGAGAAAGCTTCAGCAGTGCTATGAAATCACGAAAAAACAAACTCTTCAATTGTCTGATATTGCCAACTGTTGCACAATCATTCTTCAGAGTATTTTGGAAGAGTCTTTTCCATGTTCTTGGCTTATTTGCTAAGGAAAGCTGTCATCTAGTTAATATATTTAGATTAGTTGTATTATTTGCCTGATCCAATGTACCATAAGGTATGAGCTTTAAAATAATACTGCTTGGGTACCAAAAGATGTCTGGTTGCAGCAGCATTGAAATATTTGTATTGATTTACTCTGCCCTTTGGCAGGTGTTTTCCAATGAATAAAGTGTTGTGAACAATGACAAACAAGCATTCTCTTAGGGTGAGACCACTCTGAATAGAGCAGCATGTGCACGATGGAGCACTGGAAAGCATTTGTCTCATAAATGAAACCCAAATGAACACATACACATTCATCAACAGAGATATGTAAAACAGACTGGCAGTGTTTCAGAGCATAAGCAAAGCTGGAAAATGATTAGCTCTTTTTTTCATAGTTAGATTAACAATGCAAACAAAGGCTGTATTATTTGGATCTTTCACTGTTGTGTAACCATATTTATTGATGATCTCTGTAAGTGAGGGAATCTTAAAGAACAGAAACATCTATTTATGCTCTGGGATGAGCTTTCATTTTCAGTTGGGTCTTGAGGAATATATATTTTTTGATTTGACAAAGATAGATTAGAATTTTCTCCTGATACAAAACTGTCACTGTAGAATCAAAAACATCTTAATGAATACCTCTGCACACCTATGTAAATGGTGCAAAGACTCTGGAGGTTATGTAAACCAGGAAAAAACTTAGTTGTTTTAAAACAAAAAAGCAGTTAGCATCCAACACATTGGATGGCTGATCACTGATTTATGCTCAATAAAGCTGTGAGAGAACTTAGTCTTATTTGTGTATTTTTTTTTTTCTCTCACTATAATGAACTTTAATCTAAATCCAGTCTTTTATCCTGAACTTTGTTGTAGTGGCATTACTTTGGGTATATTGCTGAAAAATGAAATAAAGATGACATCACTGATGAAAAAAGTTTCAGTAGATAGTTTGCTATAGGATAAGCTTTCTAATGAAAATTTCTCATTTAAAATTATTTTTTCTTCTATGTGTCTTTTCTATTCTCAATAATTCTTACAATTTTGTTTTCACAAATGTTATCTCATTGGGAAATTTTTCCCTTACGAAGACCTGACTACCTTATAGAATCTATTGCCTTCAAAAGACTGTTTCAAATAAGCTGTGAAACTGGAGTTAAAGGAACATATAGAAAATTTCCTGATTTTACTAATATGTCTTCTGTAACTATTTCTTGCAACTGGATTTTTCACCATGTGGTGTGTGTGTGTATATAGTTAAAGCTAAGGACAATATAAAAGGCCACTATTTCTTGCCCTTACTCAGTACAACTGTGAAAATATCTTGCTTTTGTTATATACTAGAAACACTGAACACATGGAGGAAAAAAAATGTTATTTGTTTATAAATTTAAAAAGTTGAGCACTTCTCTTCATTTGGAAGGGGGAAAAAAAAACTTTCATAAAATGCTACTTAAATACCAGGTTGAGGGGGGTGGGGACCTTGGAGGTTTGCTTTTCTTTTTTTTTTTTTTAAGCTTTACTTGCTACAGATTTTTTTTCTCATGCTAAAAATCAGAATGAAAAGAGATTATGTTGGTATGAGGAAAACTTGATTTTAACTAGCTCTAACATCAAAGAGTCCTGTCTTTTATTTCCTTACCATGAGAAAGAGTTCTGTCAAGTAGGCTAAAGTATTTACTTTTTTAAAGATGTGAGAGTTTATAGAGAAATTTAATTGACTTAGGAAAGTAAGTATAATATATGTAAACAATTGGCAATAGCTGGTTCTAGTCAACTGCAGGTAAACTTTAAATTTTTAACTCAGGTGTTCATGTAATTATCCAGAGGCTAATGTCAGATGTTGGAAATGATATCCTGATTCTGGTGTATCATGTATTAGATGATACTTTCTTGTGAGTAAATTTCTGTTGTGACAACTGAAATCTTTTTTTAGAGGTCACTACAAAGCCGGATCTGTTTTTTCTTGGTAGTTCCATTTCTTTTCCTGGATTTGAACAGTTATTCCTCTTGGGGAAAACTTGCCTTTAGAACAGCGTTAGACTTAAAATAAATAAATGATACGTGAAGACAGCTTACAGCCACCTGCTGTCAGGCAGCCTTTTGCTAACTACAGTTTCTCATTTCCTATCATGATCACTTGCATCTGCTTTCTTCCCTTTTTGGAAGCTGATATGGGTCTGCATGATGAGCTATCTGGTCAGCTCTGCCCATGTGGTCCTGTTTGTTAAGACAAGCCAGCACTAAAATGTGGAACTGTAAAAGTTCTTTAATTTCTTCCTGAGCAAGGCTTTCCATTCTTGTTTTTCTACCTCACTTTCAGTCTCACTTTAAAATGTTCAAGAGCACTGGTGCATTTTTGCAGACCTTGGAACATAACAGTTCTGTGAGGAAAACGGGATATATGCTAATTTAAGAACCACTTGATATTGCTTTCAATTCCCAGGATTCTATATATATAGGGTTATTATTATTTTTTTTTTTTCTCCTGAGTTTGTGTCTATAATATTGCATTGGGTTTGTTTGGCAAGGTTTTGGTAGCAGGGGGCTGCAGGGGTGGGCTCTATGAGCAGAGCCCAGCAGCTGCCCCATGTTAGATAAGGTCCAGTTTCAGCCAGCTCCAAGTGGACCTGCTGCTTGGCTTGAGCTGAGCCAATAAGCGAGGTTATTTGCACCTTTGTGAGAGCAGATTTAAGAAAGGGGAGGGGGGGAGCAGGATTGGTGCACAACAGCAGTTTGGAGAGAGGAGGGAGAACCAGCTCTGCAGCTCCCCAGGAGGGTGGAAAAAAAAAAGATGGTAGGAAGTGCTCCAGGCAGCAGTTCCTCTGTGGCCTGTGGAGAGGCCCCCGGTGGAGCAGGCTGTCCCCCTGCAGCCCATGGGTCCCCCATGGAGCAGATCTCCACGCTGCAGCCCCCCCGTGGGTGGAGGAGCCCCCGGTGGAGCAGGTGGATGTGGCCTGGAGGAGGCTGCGGCCCATGGAGAGCCCCCGCAGGAGCAGGCCCCGGGCCGCAGCTGCAGCCCCCCCGTGGAGAGGAGCCCCCGCAGGAGCAGGGGGTCTGGGGGGAGCTGCCGCCCAGCCGTGGGGAACCCGTGCTGGAGCAGTTTGCTCCTGGGGGATGGATGGATGGATGGAGCCCGTGGGACGGAGCCGTGTGGGAGCAGGGCTTGAGGAGCTGCTGCCTGTGGAAAGCCCACGCGGGATCAGTTTGGGACTGATGGTGTTATACATGAAGTCTTAACTCAATCTAAATTTAGTAATATTTATAAAAAGGTATAAAAGGCAAGTAAACAGCATTGGGTGTGCGGGGAGTCTACACTCCACCAAGGCATACACACAAACATCAAACATTCTAAGTATACAGAACGTTGCTTTTACATACTAAACCTGAGTATGCCTATACAATCTGAAAAGGTAACAATCAATCCTTTATGTTCCATGGCTTAACAGTCTCCATTTTCCATTCCCTTTGAACAATATGTCTTGCTTTAAGTTGTTAAGCAGCTCAGTCTTTGGGCCTTATGTATCCCATTCTTCCCAGATTGAAGCAAAGCATATCCATCTCCTTTTCAAGGCCAATAAGGTCTGGGTCAAAAGGCACGTCCAGGTCAGCAGAGGGCATAACAGCAAAAGGCTTCGATGGCTGTAGCAGCAGAGGGGCCCGTGGCATAACAGTCAGATCAGTAAAGGAGCCTGCAGCTCCCTCACTGTCTGGCAAACCACGTTTGTGATTGTGGCTCCACATGGGTCTTTAAGGCCTCAGAGATTGCTCACTAGGGGCTGAGCAATCTGATTAAGGAGGCATTGGGGAGGCAAGGACAATCCCCAGACAAGGACTGTATATTTTGAAACAAGACACTGGAACTCATGATAAGGAAGTGGCAGATGGACAGAGAAACAAATGTATGGACTATAAATTTCAAAACTGGACATTGGAATTCATGATAAAGGTACAACAAACAGAAGAATTAGCAACAACCAGCTCTTGCAATTAAGAAACATGCCAACTCAGCAGATTCCTGACCAAAGGTGAAAAGTACACTGTGAGGAAGACTCTGGGTCTTCCTCCCAAAGACCACTGCCCACATCCTGGAGACCCCTGCCCACAATTCTTGGGAGGCCCTATGCAGGCACAAGGTGCCAAAAGGCTAATTAGCAGGAGAAGCGAGGGAAGGCAAGGATAGGTAATGAATATATATAGGCGATTGAGGAATATTGATTGATTGTATAAATTCAAGACTGTTTTCTGCTTTGGGTATGCACAGTAGGTGGAGAGATCCCCTGTGCATCCAGCGCTGCAATAAAGAATATACCACTTAAAGGAATTTTGGCTTTGATCTTTGAATCAAATCCCACTGCAACCTTGTTGTTTTTAGTTGCAGAGTCTCACACGTTGACCTCAATTTGGTCCTATGTTTCAGGATCATAAACTGTCCGATTGTTAATAAGGAGAATAAGCTGTAAGGTTACTAGGACAGTCCATGTTTCTAGGGATGTATGATTCCCCATAATGTGCAACTGCTTACCAGCAAGAGGCAGTTGTGTGCGTGGGTCTGCTTCTCTCAGCTTGAGCTTCTCTCCAGCTCCGGTGTGCCTGTTTCCAGTGACTTTCTCTATGAGCTTCTCTGAGCAGTTTGCTGAGTTTGGCTGAACCTATCTTCATGAGGCGATCAATGTGCCTGTTCCAGTCCTGGTCTCCGTTCTGCTAGCCTGTCCCTATTCATTCCTTCTTTCTGCTTCTTTATTGATGACATAACTTCATCGTGTTGCCTTCTTTTTATCTTGAGGGCAGGCTCCCCTCTTATACCCTTCGCCTCACAATAATCCTTTTCAAAAACAACTTTTCATCGGTCCAACAAGTTTGCATATAACAACAACAACAACAGCAAACACCTAGAAACTTCCATGTCTTAACGGATGGAGAACAAGCAACACAAGACTGCATGGTGTCTCCTGAATCACCCTTCTTTGTTTCCTCTAAGTTCTTTTACGTTTCTGATGGCCTCATCGTTAAGAGTCTGATGTTATCATCAACGATGGGGCTTTCCAACCCCCATGGCCACATTCTGAAATCTCCCCCTTCTTTACTAATATCAACCATTTTCTCGACATGAATTACCACTCTATATATAACAATGGCATCCCGTGGGAGGGACCCCTCGTGGAGCAGGGCGGAGAGTGACTGTGAAGGAGTGGTGGAGACAAAGCATTATGTACTGACTGCAGCTCCCATTACCCTATGCTGCTTAGGGGGAGGACATAGAAGGATGGGGTGGGAGGTTGAGGGGGAGAAATATTTTTAGTTTGAGTTTCCCACTGTTCTAATTGGCTGTTGAGCCTACTTCTCTACTGGGGTGGGTGGGTGGGGAATGTTCTTACAAACTCATTGTGCCTCTCTACTATAGGTAATAAATGATATTCAACAATGCTCTACTTTCAGAAGCTGCAGTCTGTCTAAGAAGGCTCATATTCTCCTTTTGTCAGTCTTACACAAATTAGATGAACATAATTAGTGTCCAGAGGAGAGGCTATAACAGAATAGCTTTCAAAAGCTCTTGTTTCTGTTGTTGTTAACAGTAACACTGGGGGAAGAAAGGATATAAAAATATATATTTATAAACTTTTCATATATTACCTTCAATACTTCTGTGCTTGAAATGTATGAATGGATAAGGGCAAGTTTTCAAAATAACATGCTCCTTCTTTAGAGGCTGGTTTAACCAATATCAATTAAGGAAAAATATTTATATATCCAGTTTCAGTAAAGCAGTATGCTTTTTAATTGATCTTGTCAAAGTAAACAGGCAAAAGGTGGTACTATTACTGGTACTAACAGAAGAAAAAGAAAGTACAAATAGCAGAAGTATAAATTACATTCTGGCCAATGTTGAAAGTATTCATGTTTGCCTGTGAGATAGCACTTGATAGCTTGCTAGAAGCAGATGTCACTTGCTAAGGTCAAGTAAATGGTTTTTAGGTTAGTGTGATGCAAAAATTATCCCCAGAACTTTGATCTATTATTTCATTACATACCTTATTTGAAAATAACCCTGAGGATTAAGTTTCATTTGACTGCACAGAAATATCAATTTCTTTATCTTTACTATTTACTGTAGTTCTTCTGCGGTATTCGTTTCCTTGTATGTAAACTTGTATTCTTCCTAAAGAGATTAAAAAAAAAAACAAAACACACAAACAAAAACAAACAAAAAAGAAAAAAGAAAAAAAAAAAGCAGTTCTGCTACATACCTTTATGATTTTTGCCAGTGGTACACTTAGAGTAGTGTTAGCTGGAGCATTAACTGTAGTGCTAGACTATCTGTTGAATGCTCTGCTCATTTATCTTTGAAGAACTTTTATTATTTGTGTTGCTATCATATTTAGAAGAACTAGTCATGGATTTAAGCCTTTTTACAACAGTAACAGCTGTGCAAACATCAGAATAAAGAACACATTTTTCTCTTCTGAAGTTTCTAACAAAACAAAATACACTGCATTATGAAATTATAAATGCTAATACAAGATAGTAGCACAAAAAGCCCCGCTATCACCAGGAGTTTAAATGAGATGACCTTCAGGGTTTCATCGTATAATAAATAATTCTATGATTTATAAAAAAAAAAAAGTGTTCCCATATGGCTCCAGCAAGCATTTATTTGCAGTAAAGATAGATATTAATGGCTTGAATCTGTTGCCTAAGCATTGCTATATCTAAATTGTAATGAAGACTCAAGAGTAGAGTGCTGGCTCAAACACAAGCAATAAATGTATTTTCCCTTAATATTTAAGTAATGCTACATTGTAGCATCAGTGTCTCAGGATGTAAGTGTGAACAGATCTATACTCTTAAATCTTAAGTAATATGTCAGTGCAACTAGGTAGTTTTGTGTATGAACCCCATACGCAGTTGGAAAACAGCTTTGCCATTGCTATCAGTTTTAGGCAGTCAGGCAGTCTTCACAATTTTTTAATTAATTATTTATTTTTAAAAAATTTCTGTGTTTGTAATTATGTAACCCCTGCAATACTGCTAAGAATTGCTAAAATGGAAGGTTCCTCAGTTTCCTTACCTTTCAGGATTATTGTTTTATCCTTCCTACCTCTCTGAACATTCCTCAGGATATATCTTTTTAGTATTGTGTATAATTGCTTCACCAGTGCACCTATGTCATGAATATGTTATGCCCTAAACCCAGTTTCTTTGCAGGCTGCACTCCAGATTGATTAATAAATGCCCACACACTTCTGACATTCATATTTACAATGGACATTGACTAGGCCAGAATGAAGTTCATCATCTCATCTTGTGCACAGGGCTTTAAGTGCTTTACATTAAACAGATATTCTTTGCATCCTCAGCCTTTTGTATTCATCATCTCTTTATGGACACAGATGTTTTCATGCAATCTAGCTCTTCCTTTCTGTGTCAAGGATGGTTAAGATATTGTTTCATATAGAAAAGCGATCTTTTTTTGTAGTTTCCTTTGAATTTAGATGTGTCCTAGTCTTCATAATGAAGTGCTGGGATTTTGCTTCAGAGATATGCAATAGTGGGAAAAAAAGCACCAGACTGATCTGGATGAAATAGGCTTTCATGTGATGCCCACTGTAAGGGCCACTGGGGGAAAGCTGCTGATCCTTCTGTGCCATAAAACTGGTACCTGAGCGGTGGTCCCACAATATTTCTTAATGAGGTGCCTTTATTACATGCATCTGCATCTGTCTGACTTGTCACCACAGTATAACATCCTTATTACTCTGACCAGTGTGAGTGATGTCTTCTCCTATGTTAAATCATTCCCTCTAGTTATCACTATATGGCCATGAGTATGACCTGCACAAGTGATTTACATTGTTCCAACCTTGACTGACACTGAAAAGCTTAAAATTGTCTCATGCTCTGATCCTGAATTCTTCTGACTTTCAGAAGGATTTTCCAGCTACTAGATTTAAGATTATAAGGGATTTAACAAACCAATATCTCTTTAAGATTTACTGCCATTCTTGATGCAAAGAGCTTAAAGGGGGAAACCCAATCAATATCCTTCATAGTCTGCCCTCCAGTAGGCTGAAATGTCAGTCATACTACCCTTCTTTGAAGTTAGCTTTTGATACTACTTAACTTGAAACAAAGGTTCTTTTTGACAGATAGTACTCAACTCTTTTCAATCTGTTTTGTTATTGTTGTTTGAAGGGTAGGTTTCATGTCATGTCCTTTGGTGGTCTTGTGTTAGGAAAGGAAATGAGACGTGGTGGGATCTCTTATTAGTCATTTCTAATTCCTTCCCACTTTAGAATATTCTAAAATAATGGTTTAGAAAGTATTATAGTCTTTCTATATCTTCAGGGAAATCCTTTATTCACATATTCTGTCTTCTTCCACAGTTTTTATTATCCCTTGATTTTTCTGCACTGTCTCTCTATCTCCTCCTCCTCCTGACCCAAGCAATTTAATTTTATTGTGTTAGAGTTCCTAATTTCACTCTTTAGTATATATCTATTTCCAGGTCAATCATTCTGCTCCCAGTTTCTTCAAAGCCTGTGTAAGTTTTATGGCCCTTACTATCCATGAGAGTTTAAATTCAATAGTCATCTGCTTATATAGAATACTTTTAAAAAGGTACCTCTCTTCTTTGTCTTCAGCCTTTTATACACAGAGCTTGCCCTCTACAGGAGTGGAAATCTTGGGTAACTGAAAGGAATCTACTGGCGCAGTCTTCTCATGACCAAATGATATTACTTTAATGAAATGAATTTACCTTATTTTTATTGTTGTTTCTGCAAGAAATTTTTATCGGGCATATATTCTAGGGGATAATGCTAAGTCTAGGGTAGGAAATATAGATCATATCAATGAACTTGAAGCTCTAATGGCTAGAGTTGCCATTTTAGTCTTAATAGATTACCCCTGCACCCAAAGTTCTTTCTGCATATTTGTCAAAAAGTAATGTTGGAGCAGTGTCTTCCTATTAAGAGTGTACTCAGTCTAATTTGTCAAAAGATGTGTTTATTACAATGCTACAAAAGTTTTCATAAAATCTGATGTATTTCAAACCATATTATTTTGCTTTTTAATTATTTTAAAACATTATTTTAATTGAGACTAAGTGACTATTATTACTTTTTTATCCTTCTACTAGTTAGAAGGGCTTGAGAGAAAGAGCCTTTGTTTTTGAATCATTGCTCTGGACTTCAAATGAACACTGAATAGACAAAAAACCTGTCAGTTCATGTAATGTAAAATTCAGTTCACTGAAATTCATACACAAGTCAATTCAATAGAAAATCCTTATAGATAGACCTCTTTCTCAAATCAACTGCATGTGGAAAACTAAAATCAACAGGAAAGTTTAAGGCCATAACTTTACTGAAATTAAATATGCTTTTATGAAATAAAATAATGGTAATGATTAGTTTAACATATGGCCAGTATTATAGGAAGCTCGTTACTGTTTGAATGCAAAACCAGGGTTTAACAGAAGTAAATGAGGTATTGAAATAGTCATTGTTCAGTGAATATTTGTGGCCTACATGCCTGTTTGATTAAAAACCATTTCAGTTCACTTGAGTTCTGTTATAAGAGTGAAGTGGTTGTCTGTAATTCTGATTTCTATCATGTTGCTCATGAGATGTGAAAGTTGCAAAATCTTACAACTCAAATTTGTTGTTATGCATTGATAATTTCCAGTAATGCGACTTCAGCTCATGGAAGCTTTTGTCTCATTTTGGCAAGCAATGCATCCTCACTTGTAGAAAATAAGTGTTTCTGTGTGGGATGGACCTATAAAAGAATAGTATGTAAACCTTAAACAAAAGATCCTACCAATGTGGGATGGGGAATTTAATTTATTTTAGCCATTTTTGACATAGCAATAATTATACATATTCAAATAAACATCTAATGCATTTGGGAGGAGCTACACAGTATTTCTCTTTTGTCAAATTATTTTTGTTTTCCTCAAAATCAGAGCGGAAAATAAGATCTGAACCTGGACACTTCAGAAAAACTGTGTACGGGAGGCCTTCAGCAAAGCTAATAGTGGAGGATGTGGAGTGGAGGATGAACTGAGTAGATGTGCTAACAGCTGTCTGAAAAATTAATTGTTGATGTCTGTGGGAGCTGTTTACAGTATAAATTTTTTAATACAGAAGACAGTTTGCTGTCTTCTCTGTGAGGCAGTCAGATGAAGTCATCAAATGTAAGAAAAGACAGAGCTGTTGGAACTTGTTCTTGTCTTCGGCCCCACAAATTTGACAGGTCCAAATTTAAAATTGTTTCCTGCTGCCCTGTAATCTGCTCTGTTCATCAGTAGTACAGGATCGCCTCTCCTATCTAGATATAAAATGAGTGCCATAAAGAAAGCTAACTTATCTTTCATTAAGCCATGAACTCAAGAAGTCATGAAATCAAATGAGCTAAATAAGCATGAAGTGCTGTATATTTTAAGTGTTGAAATGTTTTACAAAAAGGATGGATGACTGTGATCTGTGAACCACAGTAGTGCTAGCCCAGCCAATTATGTCTTTCTACTTGATCAAATTTCTGTAATTCTGTAATTTTGGACAATCCAAATTGCTTTGAGAAAATGTTACAAAGGACTAACTGAGTAGTCAGACTAATTGAATTGATCTCTACTTCAAGATAGCTTAATCTACTTCAAACTTGGCAAATAACTGTTCACTATGGCCATTTATTGAGTGAAAATATCTTTATAGCTAAAACTAATTATGAAAGCTTATGAAATAAAAAAACTTTAATTTGTCCTACAGTTTAAAGTTGGACCAGGTTATCCTCTTAAACTATCAAGATGGGAGACATTGCACATTGCTCTTTTCCAGCCATCTGCTGGGGTAGTTTCTGCAAGAGTTGATCAGTTTTAATCTTTAATAATAATCTACTAGCATTGAGATATTGAAATAAAACATTTGGTGAGTGCAATTTTTGAGATGTGTCTTGTTACAGCTGAATGCCATTTTGATGGGCGCTCTTTGAAAGCTGATTACATTTCAAAAATAAGCAAAGTTCATCTTTCAGTTGAAGACCATCAAGGTTTTTCCATAAAATAGCTGTTACATAACACAAATTATTTTATTTTTTATCACACCTACTAAATAAAAAATAAATCCATGAATCAAGAGGGGTTGTTAATAATTCTTTGTGGTTTCTTATCCGTTACACACCTATTATTGTGCTGCACCAATACAGCACACCTAACCACAGCAATTTGTTGTGTGTGAAACTTTCACTGTGACACAGTATTTCTTACTCTATTGTCTTTCTTTGAAGTGAATTGTAGCCATCTCCCACAGAAGTAGCAGACACATAAGTTGAGTTAGATGTGGCTGCAGACTAAGAGAAGCAAAGAATCTTTTGGAATTAGTCTGAGAACATTAAATCATTTGAATGTTTATACATTTAACAAAATTTTTAATGTATGTGAACACCAGAACATTGTGAAGGGGTTGTTCATTTCATCTTAATCTTCATCTTCATCATCATCTTCAGGTTCATCCCCTCCAATACATTGTCACATTCTTAATGTGACACATTGCAACCACTGCAGGAACAATTACAGTATTTGTTATTGTGTATTTAGTTTTACATACTACACAAATCATTAAGAAACTCCTTAGGAAAGCATTAGTGATTTTGTTGAAGGTGTTTGTTTTTCTGTTCATTATATTCTGTTGACTTTCTACTTTTGTTCTTTCTGCTGGATTAAATTTGCTGGCTAATCAACATTCATAGTAAGCTTAGTTTGCAGAGTTCTTTATAGGTTTAATGCTGTTTTGTCAAACGACTGTTTATAGAACACTCTGGATAGTCTTCATTTTCAGTCATTAAGTGTAGCTGTGCTGTATGCAGTTCTCTTGGTATTTCCTCTTGACCTTATTCTGCAAGGCCTTACCTTTGAACTTCATTGCTTGCTTATCTCCTCACAGCCCATTTTGTATTTAATCAGTAACACTAGTTCCATTCTCACTTCTGCTGGTTTCTTTTTGCTTGAAAGATTTATTTATTTATTTTAAGGGGAACTCATTCAAAAATGTCTCATGAATTGTGTCTATGCATAAACGTGCATGCTGTGTAGTAAGCAGATTAGTGACCAGATGACAACTGGCTTTATACAGAACTAGGTGAGCTTGAAAAGAAACCTGTCAAATGTCAGTGTCATGCTACAGTCCACATTTTGAGATAATGGTCTGAGGATTAATGTCTCAGAAGTTGCTTTCTGTCTTGCCATATCTCATTCTAAAATATCTCATTCTAAACATAGAACAATCAAGAATGATATTCCTCAGAAGCCTGAGGAATCTGAAATTGTGTGAATTGCAGGACATAATCTGCTAACAAGACAAAAATACAAAAAAATAAGAGAGTTTTCATCCACATATGATAGGCAACTGATTAATAAGATAGTACACCAGCTTTGGTCCTCATTCTTACACTACTGAAACGTCATTTCCGTAGCTGGAAGATACAATGAAGGACCCTCTGAAAAATTATCACTGAATATCTGAAAACATGAAGTCTGACATTTTCTGACATTTTTCTTTAAAGTAATAGGAGTGGTAATAGGACGATGTTGCAGCAATCCTGGATTGTTCTTTGTCAAGAAAACAAAAGATGAACTGAAACAGAAAATTGCAGCTTGCACTAAATGTTTTAAATATTCCACCCTCATGTGTGGTGTTCCACACAAATGTTCCACCCCGAAAACCAGGGATGTATTTACCAGTTCAAGACAGAACAGTGAAACCTGAAATCTGCAAAAGCTGTGACAGTTGAGCGCTGTCTGATGCAATATTTCCTTCTTCAGTATCCAGGCAAGCTTAATATTGTTTGTAGGAGTGTGAATGTATGTCTCCTCCATTCCCCAAGTGTCTATCTTTTGTAAAGTGAATGTGTATTTCACATCACTGTTCCAAGGAAGAGGTCAAAAATTAATCTGCCTGAAGAATGACTATTTGGGGGCTACTTTTAGTCAGCAAGGTTTTCTGGTCAAGTTTATAGCACAGCCTCACAGATATCAAGAGGATACGGTGGAAGGTACACTTACGCAGAACAATTCCTAGGTGTATAACTACAACTGTATCCTGTATGCTATATGGTATAGCCATAGAATGAGGAATGTTGAGACATGCTTAGATATTAACTTTTGCATGTGTTGTTTGTGTATGGTTTTAGAATGTATACATTTGGATTTTTTTTAAAAATAAGACAAAAAAGCAAAAAGCAGAATAGTATATTAAGTTCAAGAATACTGTATATGGATCAGCAAGTGCAGTACAGGGACAGTGTGAAATGCTTTGCCAAGTACTCTTTTCTGAATGTCGTTAAAAATAAGACACTTTCCTCTAGAGTTGAGCAATATGTGCAAAACAGAGCTTGAAGTAGATGCAGCAAGTAGATGGAGGAGAACATGATTCTATTTGGGAGAGCTGTGAAGAGTTTTAGGAACTATGGGTGGGACTGGAATATCACTGTCTTTCCAGCCTGTTCCATGACTCTGCTTCACAGAATCACAGAATCTCTAGGTTGGAAGAGACCTCAAGATCATCGAGGTCAACCTCTAACCTAACACTAACAGTACCCACTAAACCATACCCCTAAGCTCTACATCTAAACGTCTTTTGAAGACTTCCAGGGATGGTGACTCCACCACCTCCCTGGGCAGCCCGTTCCAGTGCCTAACAACCCTTTCTGTAAAGAAATTCTTCCTAACATCTAACCTAAAACTCCCCTGGCGTAACTTTAGCCCATTCCCCCTCGTCCTGTCACCAGGCACATGGGAGAATAGGCCAACCCCCACCTCGCTACAGCCTCCTTTAATGTACTTATACAGAGCAATAAGGTCACCCCTGAGCCTCCTCTTCTCTAGGCTGAACAAGCCCAGCTCCTTCAGCCGCTCCTCATAGGACTTGCTCTCCAGGCCCCTCACCAGCTTCGTCACCCTTCTGTGGACCCGCTCAAGCACCTCGATGTCCTTCTTGTAGCGAGGGGCCCAAAACTGAACTCTCTCTCTTCCTCACTCTGCTAAAGGAGATTTTCGAGACTTTTTCCTCTCAGGGCACAAAAATACTGTGGGGGAGTGTATTGATTTTCAGGTTCTCCTTTATTCTTCTTCCTTCATTCTGCATATAAATCTAGAAATTCAACTCAGGAAACACCTGCAGATCTTATCCCTTTATCTTATTTCAAGGTTTAAACATATATAGTTTGGAACACTGGTCTGAGAAAAGCACTGCTGATAGTCTCATTCTAACATGCATTAGATTATCTGTAGCTACTCTTTCAAGGTTTAGAAACACAGTAAGTCTCATTCCAGAGGGAAGGTTGAAAAAAAGACTTCCCAGGCCCCCTTGAAACAACCTGAACTTTTGCTTCCACTATCGGCCAGGACTGACTGAAGGCCATCAGTGGAGAATGTCCTTGCCCTGGGTACTCAGTTTTCCCTCTTGCTTGCCAGAGTTCAGCAAACATCTGCTCTGGCCTCAGTAGTCCTGTCTTGGTTATGTCTGCTGAACAGGGAAGGTGGAGACTTTGACTGAAGCAGTCTCTCTAAAACTGCCTGTCTCACTATATTCTTTGGTAAACATTTTGAACCTCATCAATGATCATGGACCAACAAAAGCTTGATTCTGGTCTCTTTACTCCAGAATGTAAAATTTTGCCAATCAAAAATTGGGCATGTATGTCCTCAAAAGACAGTTTTCTTCTTTGATATGAACATAGATCGCTTTTAGTTTTTACTTTTTACTTTAAAACAAGTGCTACTTTTCTGTTGAATCTAGCCAAATATTTAACCAGAAGACTATCATCTTCATGTCCTGTGTCACTCATTTCTTGCATGTTCACTGCAGGTCAACATCGGTCAGAGGGCCCCTTCAGTCTACTGGATGTTGCTTTTCTTGTACAATGAATTTGAAGATGGAAAAGATTGTGGAGATGCTGTGAAGAACTAATGAGGGACAGACAGGTCTTAGACTTAAGCTTGGACTGTATGTGAAGATACAGACTGTACATCCTCTGTTCTGTAGTATAAAACTGTGTATCTCTACATACTACTGTGGCAAGCAGCCAAAAAAGCAATCTTTCTCATACGTGATGGCCTAGTTTGGTTCCACAATATAAGTCAGCATGAATAGGGGTCTGGGATTTTAGGGTAAAGTCCGTGTTGTTCCATGGTCACAAAATGGATAGGTAATCCACTGACCATGCAAATGGTACTAGAGTTCAGCCTCTCTGTTGTCTGTGCCATGCCAAAAAAAAATATTAAAATTTTAAAAAACAATCTAGACAAAATTCAACAAGCAAATATTAGGTACGTATTCTATTTTCTTATCACTCCTGCATAAATCTGTCACTGCTAGAAACTTTCACAGACTTCATTGACTTTGAATGGCTGTTGAAATGCAAGCAATAGAAGCTAATGGAACACTCCATTTAAAATCCACACACAAACAAGACAATGGCTGAGAGAATTATAGAGAAACAGCTGTAATTCTAATAGTTATGATCAATTATTTAAAAAAAAAAAAAAGAAAAAAAAAGTAACCTGTGTTGTTACTTCATTTCTCAGTTTACCTGAAATGAGAATTTAATCTTGGAAATGTAGAGTTTGTACCTGCTGATTTGAGAAGTTTGTCACACAGTAAGATCAGAAATGTTGACACAAATTTGTTGTGATTCCAGATGAGCAAATTCACAACACTGAGCTTAAGACAAGAGAACTCTTCATTAGGCACATGCTGTCCTAGTTAGTACTTATAACAATAGATCCAAATCCTTCAGAGATTTCACAGGGAAAAAAAATCCTCTTTGAAAGAAGAACAATTACATTTCTCCTGTTGTTTTCTCTGGGAATTGATTAATTCTTGATTTGTTTCCAAATTGAGAATGTCATCTATTTGGGACCTCTTGATCCTTGGATGATGTTACTATCACAGGTGTTACAGATGATATCTACCCTGCAGTGAGTAATCAGTCAAGTTAAACAGCAAGATCCTTGCATATAAAGCAGAAGATATCTGTGTTGGCAGAAGCTTTTAAAAATAAAACAAGCAAAAAACAAAGAACAAAAAACAAAAACAAACAAACAAAAGCCATAGTTACCTGGACGAGGCAGGAATAATTGCTAATATCTTAACGAAGCTCATGTACTAAGGTGTCTTGGTAGCTTCCTGAATTGTTTTATAGTAGTTGGTGTTTTTTTTTGTTTATTTATTTATTTTTAATGTCAAGATACTTGTTAGAATGAGATTTGCACTAGTATGTAACAGTAGAAAGAAACTAATATCTAAGTTATGGCTGTCTTGTTGAATATCTTTACATATGTATTGGTCAATGGAACCAGGCTTTGGAGACATCACTTACAATCACACCTGAAAAATATACAGAGTGTGGGGTCACTGACACATATGTGTGAGGCATCTTTTTTGTTTTTTATTCATTTTGAAGAGGCCAGTCACTGGCAGTCACTTTCCCCACTCTGCAACACAAGTTTGGGATTGTTTTGAGGTTGTAAGTGACATTTTTTATCATGTAGGATGGTCAGAAATTGCTAGTTTATTTTATTATTTATTTTTTCCCCCCACTGCTTGAAAGCTTTGTTATTCATATTTCATAAGCTTTTTTTTTTTTTTCCACACACATTCTTTTTTTTTTTTTTTTTTTTTTTGTGAATGAATCAAAAGCTATTGTGAAGATAATTGCTTTGAAATCTAGGTCTGTCAGCTGTTGAGTTCCACTTGCAACATTCAAAAACAGCAACTGTCTGTACATTTTGTAACTGTTGTTGTTTGTTTCTTTAGTATCAAATCTTCAATTTCATTATTTAGATTTCCACGATTAACAATCTAATTAAATGAGCATTTCTACATTTCAACTTCAAGTATGTGAAACCTTATTCTCAATGTTATTTTGTATTAAAGAGTTTCCAAGGATTCATTAATAATCCAATCCTAGATATAAAAAACATGTATTTAACACTAAAATATTTGAGTATTAATTAAAATATATGCAATGAATTTATCATAATAGTATTGTTTTTTAACAATGACACAGCTGCTTAAACATTAAACTAAATACAAGTATTGCATATGTATATATATCTCAACTTATTTAAATCCATCTCTTGAACATATATTTCTGAAACTGTGAAAATAACTGGAATTATCAACATATTATAGTAGAACATTACTTACTAAAAATCTTTAACTTATAACTCCATGCACTGACATTTGAGTATCTGTATTCTAAAGGAATACATAATTCCACACCACAGTTTATGATGCTAGGCCTCCCTCTCTGACAAACTGATTTTATCTGTCTTTACCCATCGTATATATCTCCAGTCCCCCTCATTCTGGAAGAGCAGGACAAACCATAGAAAACGTGTACTGGATTGCCAGGTGTGGCTGCTTGGCTATCATGTTTGCAGGCAAATGCCCTTAGGATCTCTTTTCTATCACTGATTTCCAGAGTTTTTCAAAAGTCTGTGTGTGCTCCTGGGCCATTCATTCATCATTTGATCCCTAATGAATATTCTGTAATGTTTTCATTTGGGATACCTTTGATTTCTTAAATGTGTCATCATTTACAACCTCTTAAACTACACCTTTATTTCCTCAAACATATTGTGTTCTGAAAAATTTTTTAAAAGTAATGAATGCTAAATTCTCCCTCCCCTTCCCTTCCCATAACAAAATACAGAAAGGAATGTTCCCACTGTGACTGACTTAGAGACGGAGTGGAGAGTGTTACCCCTGCTGTACAGAGTTATGCCTTTCATCTTTGCACACCACATTTTTAATTGCTTTCTGTTGTGGCAACAGAATGATGTTCTAAGATGGTAAAGTAAACATATTTAGCCCAGACTTGTGGTGGTACTGACTTCTACCTTGAGAGAGATGGTAGCATTAGGCTGGTCTGGAGGAGGTTGATGTCACCCTCTGCGCTAAGGCAATCCTTAGTGATATGGGCTCACGGATGAATCACAGGAAAGGTGTTTTTAACCTTATGAGGCCTGAATAGGGCCAAGCAGCAGGAATAGGGGTTAGGCTTCACAAGCTTGCTAGCTCTCCTCTAGCCTTTGTTTGCCATTCCAGCTGCAATGCCACTCTGCTCTGACCTATCTCCTTGTCTGACTCATGTTTCTGTACTTATCCTTACACTGCACCAAAGACATCCCTCATTCCTAGTGCCAATTGTGATCCCTTTCTACAGCTAATAATACAACAATAAGATAATCCAACTTCCCCAAATATGTCACTCTTTTTCCATTTCCTATTGCTAACCCCACATTAAGTCTGAGGATGTTTGTTTTTGACATTTTTACATCAATATGCAAGCGCCATTTTCATCAAAGGAGCCCCTATTCCACATGTATCTTTTCAGTGGCATGAGTCACTCCAGCTAAATGTTGGTAGGATTGCTATAGTCTATACAATGTCAACATTCTGCTTGCTTTGTCTGCATGTGGCTTGTTAGAAGAGAAAGATAGATCCTACTGAAACTGTAGCTGGAGTATACATGCCCAAAGCCCAGTAGGCATCCTACATCTTCCATAAGCACATGGAGCAGTAGTACTGAATCACTTTTGAAGACACTGGGACTCTACAGCAGCAATAGACATTGACAAAGGGCACAGAATTAACCCTAATTTTGCCACTTCTTGCTTTACTTGTGTTCTTAAGTATACTCTTTCTGATATGACTTATTAATCTTGTAGTACTTTTACATTTTCTAAACATGCAAAAGATCAGGTGGGTCTAAGACCATGGCATTACAGAAGCAGCAGTTTCCCTTCTTCTTCAGAACTGGAATAACAAATACAGGGTGTCGTCATGTATTCCTTGAAAGTTCAGGATTACTTTGAAGGATTAAACAGTCTGTCTTCTTTGGGGTCTCTCTGAGATACTGCATTTTTTATCTACTCTTGGAGATCACCACCTATTCATTTCCATTCAGTTTTTCCCCTCTTGCTTTAAATAGTTTCTGAAAATGTGCTGTTCTCAGCATGCGTTAGTAATATAATGACAGTCCATGTTCTCATCGTTCAACATATTGCATATACCTTCTCCAGAGGGAGCTGGCACTAGATAGACCCTGCTTTAGCAGAGATGAGGGAAGCAAGCTTACTTTTATCCTTTTTTTTTTTTTTTTTTTTTTGTAACAGCTGCTGACATGTCATATGTGCTTCTCTGTGGGCTTAATTGCTCCTTCCATTTGGCCCTGAAATAAAAGTTGGCCCACCCATTGGATTTAATGATGTCTGTGATTGCTTGTAAGTGCAGACGCTCTTGGTGGCAGTCATTAGCACTTTCAGTATGACAAGCTGTCATCCCCCATGTAGGTGTCAGTATGTCTCACAGCAACCCAGAACGGCTGTGTTCCGAACCCACCATTCCATCTTGCTCAGTGGGACCAGATTTCACAGCAAGTGCTTTGAAATTATCCAGCAATATGAATTTATTCAAATTTCCATCTTCACTCTCATCCCTTCTTTAAATTTTAATTCCTAGTTGGAAATGCTACTTGTAAGTAAGCATTAGAAAAATTTATTTTTAGCTGAGATGTTCTGATATAATGCTTGATTTTGCATCTTTTTTTTTTTTTTTTTTTTTTTTTTCTCAGTGGAGTCAATAACATGGACTACAGAAAATGTAATGCTACTTAAGACCTAGATTAGAATTTTCTTTCTCATGTCATTGCCAAAAATAAAGGAGCTCATAACTCATTTGGTTTTACCTTGCACTTCATGAGGCCTCAGCTGTTGTGCCGTTTTCCATATGGCCAGAAGAGAAGTCCAGTTCCCTCTACACCTTGGCTACAGGCTGGTCACTCTCTCTGTCTTTACTACTGCACACTGGCTGAATGAGACAGTATAAGGAACATACACATTGCCCCACTTCTCTGGGGAAAAATTGAACATAGTTGGGGATGCCCCAGCAGGGCAAAAACACAAAGCACAAGTCAGCTTCCTGGTTGCAGAGAAATGAAAGGTGTCTCACAAGGTTTTAGGACTCAGAAGCCTTTCAGCTAAGGAATTCTGATACCTACTAAGTAACATGTGGGATAGCTTTCTACAAGATCAGGGAAGACGTGGATCATATTTTTTAGCTGTGTCCCTTAAAACTAAACTTGTACACTTGATTTCTATTTTTCCCTTATAATAATTATTTTTGTAGCAGAGGGAGGCCTTGGCTGCACTAGATATGAGAATATGTAGAACACCTTTTTTGCATTGTCATTTATTCCTCAGCTGCCATCTCAGTGTGATACACACATAGTATAAGTCCTATCAGGAGCTTATAATTGGACTTCTTTTATGAAATTAGATATATGTTTGCCATGTCTTTTATGAAATAAAATTATATTATTTTTGGTGTGGAAATATGTTGGTGAAGCTTGTATCTAGGAAATAAGGTCTTCTCTAGATGAGAACTTCAGAGGTGAATCCACATTTATGTACAAATTGAAGGAGGTATTTTCAGCCTGTTAAAAATGGCTGTGGTTTGTTGCACTCGGCACTGACTTGCACTGAAACTTATTATGCACTGAAAACAAATAATTAGGAGAAAATGTAAGATCTTTAAGGAACTTATTTGTTGTCACTATAAACAGCTCTGGAAAAGTCCTCAGAAATGGATGTCATATCTTTTATTTATTTATTTATTTTTATGTTTTATCTTTTTACTAACACTTGCCTAGCGTCACAAAATTTTATTTGTTGAAATCCTCCTATTTAAATAGAATTCTGTAGTCATTTACAAACACTTTATTTAAGTTAACTTTACTGTTGTGTCTTTCTCATTACTTACCGGAATTTCTACAAGCTAGTGAAAATCTTAACTTTTCCCAACTGTTTGAACTTCTGACAGTGTGCCTAATCCTGATTAGAATCTTGCTGATACCACAGTCTTTGCTTATAGGGAAAATTTTGTTTCTGGCTACTCAATATCCTTGCTCTTTTGCAGTTTTTAAATGACTGTCTTTTGTGTTGTGTTAGAAACGTGTAGCTCTGATTGGGTGGCATATTTACCAGTAATAGCACTTTTATTGTTCCATGAAGCATTTACAATTGTGCTTCTTTGAAAAGAAACACTCCTTTTATTTTTCTGAAATCCTCATATTGTCTGACAATTTCCAGCAGTTGATTCTGAAAGGCAGGAACAATAGCAGTGCATGCTTCATAATTTTCAGCTGAAATAAAATCATTGTGGCTGAGAAAAGTAATGGAATTTGTTCCTTTCATGGTCATCTGTGAATACTCTCAATTTCCTTGTGAGGATATAATGCTTCCTTTGAATATTAATACTGGTCTGATTTCTGTCATGCAGTTTCAGATTCAGGTCCCTGAAGTAACTTGTTAAGCCAGCTAAGAAAACCCTATCAAGGGTATCTTTCCTGTACTATAAGTAAATTTGAGGGAGTAACATTTTTTTTTCCCACCTATGTTTTTGTTTGTTTGTTTGTTTTGTTTTGTTTTTCCACATTGTTCAAGTGTTTAGATAAAATAATTGGTTTCTTTCCTTGTTCTTCAGGAACCTTTTCAATTTCTGACACTTCTGCATCTTTTTCTCTTCTCACCAGATGCAGCACTGATGTATCTCACAGGATTATGTGATAGCAACAGTGCTGTGTCATTGAATTAACATGCCTGTTTACAAGCTCCGTAACTATTCTGCATGTTCAACTTAATGAAGATTTAGTAAATACCACAGGGATCATTTGATGGATTATTGTGCTAAGCGGTATTGTGCTAAACAGCACTTGACATGCTTTCAGGCAAAAAAGTAGACCTTTTTCTTTTCCCATCACAGCTGCAAACTTGCCGTAGCAACCCTAATCACCTCCACAGATTAATGTTGCATTATCAGAGCTGTCCCAAGGGCCTGTCTACTGTTCAGGAAGATTATCTGCCAGGTCTGAGATCCACTGCCTGCACTACATCTTGCTACTGTTTGTGGCAGATATACAGTAGTGACACCATGTTTATGTTACTTGGAAGAGCAAGTTGGTTCCTACTGTTAGTTTTGTCATGTTGTTTTCTGTTTTTTTTTTTTTTTTTTTTTTTTTTTTTGTATTTTTTTGATGCCTGTCTTGATGCCTGGTCCTCTCAAGTTTTACTGAGCTGCTACCTAGTATATGCTAGTATATTAAAGGGCTATATAGGAGTATCTGCTGACCTGATACAGCCTCTTTTCTCTGTTGTAAGAGCTCTGTGTCTGGGTTTATCTATCTGTTATTATTATTCTTATGATCATTTCATATTTTTGTTTATATTTCTACAAATCTCTTGGTGTTTCTTATTTATATTTCCTGGTAGGAGTTAATCTTTTAATTGAAGATTAAAAATTATCGTTTCTGGCTCAAGTACATTTTTTCAGAAGACTGCATTTTCTGGGAGAAGAATTGTGCTGGAAACAGGTCATTGCAGCTTAGATGCAATGTCTGCCATCACTGTAGCATGTGATTTTTGCTCCCTTCCCATGAGAAGTATGACAATGCTCAGCTTGGAAAATGACTCCTCTTCATTCCCCACCTCTATCCTATTTGCTTTGATGCAGGAGACTTTACTCCAAAGGTGGTGTGGGAAGATTAAACAAATCATTCCTATCTCTCTATCTTTGGTTTAATTTCTTGCTACCTCTTTTCCTTGTTATTCAACTTCAGACAGAAGTCCAGCATTGGAGCAGAGGGGAAGAGAGATGTAAGCAGCTTCTGTCAGCTCTTTCCTCAGTATCCTTATACCCCGTACCCTGGCTACCACTCAACACAACTCTGTCTAAAACGCAGGACAGAAAAAATTGATTTTTCTTTTTTCTAGTGATATTCTTCTGCATCTAATTCCTCACAATATTTCAAGCGAATGGAATACTTAATCCATTAAAGTCAGTGGGAGCTTTGCTTTGGATATCAGCAGATCCAACACTTCAAACTGGGGAGAGGCTTAAAAAAAAAAAGGGTTAACGTTTAAAAGGAACTAAATAGAGTTTGTATGAAGCTACTGGAAGAAAGCATCAAAAATTGCAAAAACTGCATTCTTTAATTTCCAATATATTTGAATGCTGTTTTATAACACAAAAAGCTTTCTGGCAGGTAGCCATCTTTTCTTGTTTCTTTGCTTTTATCTCAAACTATCTCAAACACTATTTCACTGATTCAAGGTTTGGTTGTGTTTTTGATTATTTCATTTATTTATTTATTTATTTATTTATTTATTTTTCCCCTAGAGCATGAAGAATTTACAATGAAAATTCTGGCCACCAAATTAATATGAGATTCAGAGATTCTTTAATGTCCTTATCCCATTTGTTTTAACTTCACACGGTTCCCATTGCCATCAAGGTACAAAACCAAGAATATAACTTAAATAGAGGGATATATATGCATGTACATAGGGATATATATGCATGTACATATGAAAACAACTTTCTTATCTCACGAGATCAAGAACTTTTGCCTTTTCTGGATATGATCTTTAGAATTTGAGTACATGGTCAAATTTATTCTACCTGCATATCTTGCAGCATGCCTAGCATTTTTGTTTGAACTCATTTTAAAGAAAAGATTGGTAAAATGCTATAGTTTGATGAGCCATAAAATATTCGGCTTAGGATGTAAAGCCCTTTAGGTATGACAGAAGTGTTTTGAGGCTGTAGCATTAAGAACTTGTCTTAATCTTGGTTTAAATTTGTAACACTGCTAAATGCTAAGGTTTTATATGTCTATGTAGTTGCATTTATTTCTGTGGTCCTTATTTCACATGAGGATGGTAGTGATGTAATTCCAGTGCAGTTAAATCTAAATTTCACCTCTGTAAAATCAGAATCAGGCTCACTTTTTGATTGCAAGCAATCTTTCTGAGGAATTTATCACAAAACCATCTTTTCCTTGTGTGGCATTTCCACCTTTTCTCTGGCACAGACTAATGTGTGTATTACATGGTTGTCTGTTCTTAAATATTATTAATAGCTGTTTATCAACTGCTAAAAGCTGCATGCTGAGCCATAAATAAAAGCCTGACACATTATTACTGCTGTAAAGAAATAAGCAGCTGGAAGTCATAAGCTAAATGCTTACGGAGAAAAATAACTGCTTACCGGCTTACTGTACATTACTATGAAAAGATTCATATAGCTTTATTCATTTGAAGATAAACACCGCATTCCAAGAAACACTAAGGTTCGGTAGACACAAATGATCTCTATTTGGAAAGTTATCACCAGCTGCTACTTCATATGATTTCCTAGTTTTATGGCACCTGGGACTAGTTTGTCCTTGGATGCTGAGTGATTTGGGGGTAAAAATCTCTCCTTATTACTTCAGTCAGCAAAGTGAAAAATGGCACTTCACAGAAGTGTGATACTTCCTGTAAGCAAAAGAGTAAAGTAATGCAAGAGATAGGGGCTAAAACTCCTCTCCTATCTCTCTTTCTTGCTGGCAAAAGTTACACTCTGGGCATGCAGGTGCAGAGTGACAAAGAGCCCGTAAGTGTGAAATAAACTACGTCTTCTTCCCAGGCGAATGGAGGAAAGTTATGTCCTTCTCAGAGCTAACAAATTTTTTGACATCTCATTATAGGTATGTGGAGAAAGTACTTTTCTGCTTTTCTCTTTGAATAATCTACTAAAAAGTCTAACTAATAGTTGACTTGATACTTACTTACCAAGTACATATTTATTCTACATTTGTACTTGGATTACTAGTGTCAGAATAAGAACGTGCAAGAAGGAGGCTTTTTTGCATGTATGTTCTGTGGCAGCTCCTCAACACTATGATATTTAATAGAATTAGATGTGCAGCATGAGCATATGCCCATCAGGGAAGGCATATCTGCAAGACTTAAAAAACAATGCAGAAGGCAACACTTGCTTTCAGATATGCATAGGAGAGTAAATCTGCCCTCTGTTTTTCCCATGAGCTCCATTTAATGGCTAACAGTGTTTCGACTACTTGGATTAGTTGGCATATGCTCTCTGGAGTAATAAAAGGACTGGCAACCCCATTGTCCTCTGATCAGTGTGGCTTGTTACCTAAGCTCTGGTGCTGGATTTGGTTTGAAATAGAAGTGATCTGGAACTGTGGTATGGTGTTTTAACACAAGCAAATATTACCTTTCAAAGTTACTTCACACTACTAAGCCTTTTATAAGAATTCCTCGCTTAGGTGAAATCTCATATATAAATTATATATATATATATATATATTTATATCAGAGTTGCATTGTTGGGTATTGTAGGTAGATTCAGAAAATCATCTTAATAATGAACTTGTATGATTTATTTGCCTATGTTTCTAAGAAGCCTTCAGCCTCAAAGTTCATATCAGATGCCATGCCACAAAGCTAATCAAAACAGTATCTCTATTCATTTCAGTATTAAATGATATCTTATTCAGAAAACTTCTTCAATGTTTCCCCCACCACTCACCAAAAAAAAAAAAAAATTAAAAAAAATCATATGACACACAACAATTATCCGTGTAACCCTGACAGGTCATTCCAAGTCCTGTGTCAAGCACCCCATCATACTCACCATTTTAGGTATTTACCACCAGGCTTCCTTGCCTTCGCTTGCTACACTATAGGCTATGTAATGTGGTAAATCCAATGCTAGAAACAGGCCATGAGATTCATTCACAGCTTGCTAGGAAGGCCTCAGGACTGAATGTCATTGCATCTTCTCTGTATGAATGTTTTTTGACTGCCTGCAGCTTTGTTTTACATGGTTTTGCTGGAATTTTATAATTGGCCAGGTATCAATGGGTAATTTGGTTTGCTCTTGTTTATCTTTGTGTAATACCACCACGGTTTTACAATTTTAGCCTAATGATGAAATGTAGGGAGGTGCAGGCATGGTATAATAACAGTGGTCTTCAAATAGAGGCCCAGGTTGCAATGCAATGAAGTGCATATTGGGTGTAGCAAAGAAAATAAAGTAATAGTAACTGTACCTGACATGTAAAAGGCATTGTATATGTTAAATTTAGATGTAATATGGATGTAATATGGAGCTGCAGCGCCATGAGGAGATAGAAGGGTATACAGGTATAAAGAGAAAGAATGGTATAAAGAAGTGTCCTAACACACAGAAGTATGATCCACTAAGTGGATCCCAGAATGTGGAAGAAGAAATCATTAACATGAACATCCCATTCCTCTCAATGTAGGACTCCAGGTGCTGACAGCTCACTATGACATTAAGCGACCAGAATAAAGCCACCGACCTAATTACCCAGAGGGTAGAAACTAAGTATGAATAGAGCAGTTTTCACTGTGTAATTATATTATTTTTTATTGGTTATATTCTTCTTATTATTACATATTAAAAATAACGTGGCCATTTTCTTTGTTTTCCTGTAAAAATTAGATTCTTGGAATAGACTGTTGAGGTGTCTGCCACTGAGATGGGCCCATTCCCTGATATATGATGCAGCAGAAATTTCACAATTGAGCAGCTGGATGCTGCAAGGCATGTAGAAGTTTTTTTTTTTTTTTTTTTTTTTTTTTTTTTTTTTCTTCCATCCCTTTACATATTTTCTGGCTTGTTGAGATGTGACAGACTCTCCAAAGCACAAGAATTTCTCCAAAGTCTTGGTGTGGAGCACCTGATTTATGCCACATACATGACAGTACAAAAGAAATAAAATGAACTGTGCTGAGCTTAGGCCTGCTTTAGGTGATTATGTCCAGTTAGACCATACCTAAATAATTCATGAGAAGTCTGAACTAAGTTGATAGGCCATTATTTTCCTTCTGTTACACATCTTAGATAATAATTGGCCTTGTATTATTTTCCTCTCCAGGATGGAAAATCAGTTTTGTTTCAATCTATTTTAGAAGCAGTAAAAATTTACTCTGTAGTGCAATAAAAGCATATTATATTATATTAATATTGTATAAGTATACATATATATACTTATACAATATATATATTATTAATAATATATTAATAAGTATAGTGTTTTTTTTTAGATCTATTTCTTATGTCATAAAATCAATCTGCACTTAGTACTGTCAGTGGTGCCCAGAATAGACCAGAACATTACTAATAATGAAGTAGTAATTTGAAACAACAGCAAACAATTTGCAGCTTTTTCAGAAGCAAAATAAAATTAAAATAAATAAATAAATAAATAAAAATTGTCTATATTGATGGAGAGTTGTTGGCCATAGAACTTACAGAAAAATAAAGTTGCAGTAATGAATGAATACTGACCTAAAAGGGAAAAAAAATAGTATATTTAACACAAAATGAATGAAAATTTCCCTCTGTGCTCCATCCAGTCCACATAGATTCCCTGAATACCTACAAAATCTGTTGACTTTAAGATTCCCTCCTGGGTATAAAGTCAAGACAGCTGTTTAATAATGAAAATCAGATTAGATAGAGTCTTGCTTGGATAATATAAAATATCTAATACAGTAAAAGGGCATAGAGTTTATCAGTCTCTCTTTGTCCCTGGAACAGATGTGTCATCAAGTTTTATTTTATTTTTAAAAACATTCTACTATAATCCCATGTTCTCTCTTTCTTCTTGCTGAAATAATTGAATCAGCTACTAAGTTAGCCATTCCTACTGTTTCTGAAGAGCAGTTCATAAAGCAATGAAATCATAAATTAAATCATTCGTAGTATAGAAAGGATACTAATCTTGATAATACCAGCAGTCTCATTTTTTCTCCCTAAAATGAGTCAAGTATCAGTGTAGAGGATCCATATCACATCTGACCTTGTTAATTGCAAATGTTCTCTAAATTATAAAAAGTACTGGTAAACATGTTTTACAATAGTAAAGTATCTAAATGACGACATGTAATAACTATAATTACATCAGTCATCAATACTGGATAAATGTTCTTACAAGTATTTTAGCAGCATTTATTAGTTAATATTTTTTATTGCACAGCCTCTTATCCTGATGAAAATCTAACAAAATACATGAGTTGCCACCAACAAAATATAGGATAAGCATTTAGCTGCTAATAGCTTAAACCAACACACACACACACACACAAAAAAAAAAAAAAAAAAAAAGTGGTATGAGTCAAACAGGTTAGTAAAGCGGTTCCAAGTTTTGGTATTCATGCCATTCATATACACTAGTTATTTCCAAAAAGGCATTGGGTATGCTGCACTGCAAAAGAGTTGCTGCTTATGTTGGTACTCACATTTAGCAAGGCAAAACAAACAAGCAACAACACAACACAAACAAAAACAAACACATTTGTGATTTTCTATTTTAATAAAATAGCAATACACTTGTGTACATGTGTACAGAATATTGTGACCTTTATGGCTTTCTAATAAAACCACCCACTGTTCTTGATCTTATTAATAATTAAGATGGAGGAATCATAATAATTAAGATGGAGGAATCAGTATGTAACAGCAACAGATTTAAAGTATAGCCAGATTATTGAAAATGGCAGAGTGCTGACAGAGAATATTGGCTCTGAAGGATTACTTAGCACTAGAAAAATGGATGGCCAGAAAGTGCTGAGAATAAACTAAAGAGAAATGCATTTGTTAGACAAGCCAACACAAGTATCTCTTACCAGTGAAACATAACAAGAATTTCCAGAAAGCAGCATAGGAAACAAATGTTAAAATGTATGAAAGTAAATAAATACTCATGCTTGTAAGCATTACAGATCTACAAAACTGAAAAATGGTGAGTTGATGTTTTCCAAAGGAAATCAACTGTGGAATTTTTATAAAGGTTTGGACACCTCTGATGTTATGAACATTCAACATCACATTTAATAAGTTAATGGAAAGTTTCCATATTCAGACAAGTTGTTGGGTACAAATTTGTTGATCTAGTGTCCTTACAGCTTAGTGATCTAAATGCTTGTACCACAGTTATTCAATATGTACTGCCTATATTATTTCTTAGTCTGCAAGAGCTTCTTACAAACTATTTTGCTTTCTAACAGCAATGTACTTTGCATCTCTGACACAGCCATGAACCTCTCACAAACACCATCCCAGATGGTTTACAGAGAAGCAATTTCAAATGTCAGTTTTCTAACTGGAGGTCAGGCTGAAAACAACACATCTCATTGAGAGAACTACACTGGCGTTTCATTGTTCTTTGCATTTTTTTTTCCATTCCTCTTACTTTTTGAAGTTCTGTCTGACAAGCTTTGGATTGCAACTGCCAAATAACTCCAACCACGCTTAATGAGAGGATCTGTCTTACACATTTCTGTAGATAGCATGTTCACTATGTTACCATCACTCTCTGGATTATTTTGTTCAGGCATCTATATAAGAGTCTCTAAAGTAGGATTAATAGAACAGGGAAGTTATTTCTGGCCAGGAAACACAAAATTTCTAGGATTTAGTTAAATAACTGTGATATATGGAGTAATAATTCATGTGAAGAAGATGGTTGATGGTTCTCTCAAGCTGAGAGAAGTGGACCCCCACACAACTGCCACTCCATGGTAAGCAGTTGCGCATTATGGGGAATCATATGTCCTTAGGAACAAAGACTGTCCTGGTACCCTTACAGCTTATTTTCTTTATTAACAATCAGACAGTTTATGATCCTGAACCATGGGACCAAACTGAGGTCAAGGTGTGGGACTCTGCTACTAAAAATGACAAAGTTGCGGCGGGATTGCTCGGCACCTGGCAAGCAATCTCTGGGGCCTTAAAGAGCCATGTCGGACCACAACTGGAAACGTGTGGCTTGCCAGATAGTGAGGGAGCTGTGGGCTTGTCCACCGATCCTTCTGCTACACCATTGTCCCCCCCGCCCCCTGCTACTGCCATTGCAGGCCTTTTCTGTTCCGCCCCCTGGTGACCTGAACGTGCCTTCTGCTCTAGGCCCTATTGGCCTTGGAAAGAAGCCGGGTATGTTTCCCTTTGATCCGGAAAGAATAGGATACATAAGGCCCGAAGACCAAGTTGCATAACAACTTAAAGTACAACATATTGTTCCGGTGTTTGTAGTCACAAAAAGGAATGGAAAATGGAGACTGTTATATGATCTGAGAAAAATTAATGAAGTCATGGAAAATATGGGAGCACTTCAACAAGGATTACCAACTCCAGCTATGCTCCCCCAGTAATGGACATTAATAGTAATAGAGTTAAAGAATTGTTTGTTAAACACTTGCCAAAATTTGGAAAACTTTGCCATGTTTATGTTTCAGTTGATACCTATTCTGATTGTACATAAGTATAGGGTTTGTACTCGGGTTTAATATGTAAAAGCAAGGTTCTGTATATTTAGAAAGTTTGATGTTAGTGTGTGCATGTTGGTAGAACATAGACTCCCCACACACCCAGTGCTGTTTACTTGCCTTTTATAAATATTACTAAATTCAGATTGAGTTGTATCTTCATTTATAACAATATATATATATACACATATATATATAACTAATTGGAATGCTCACCCCTGTTAAGACCTTTTCGTGTCTTAATAGGATATCAAAAGATGCTATCCAGGCAAGTATGAGTCAGGAGAAGAAGGGTTAGTCTCCACGGCTTCCAGAAATAGATCTGTAGCATCTACCTGTAGCAATCTAATAGACTGTAAGCATTCATCAAATCTAATGGTATCAAAAGGCTGGAATATATATTTTGAAATTATTTTTTCTCTTTCAAATTTTGTATTTTTTTCACGTGGGTGCTTTTTTACCTTGAATCATTGAGTTATTAACAATCTGCAACTTCATGGTTCTACCTCTGCCTGTAACTCTACGGTCATCACAGGTATGGTTCTACTCTGCAGCCTCTCAAAGCTCTTTTCCACAGCCTATGAGTTTGGCAGCCTGGTAGCACATACTTTGACCACATCACAGCTGGATCTTCGGAGATCAAACAGCTGAGCCCTAGTTCTGGGAAGGCAAAAAAGAGAGATTGGTACAACCATAAAGAGGAGGATCGATCCTACTTAACCTTAAAAACCTAAGCATTAGACTTCAAAGTCTGAGCTAATGATCCTAAGTTGCCTTTATAGTCAATGGACTGAAATACCTGTTGTAAGTAGGTGAGTCATCTACAAAAATAGCATCTAAAGTAAATCAAATGACCCAGATCTGTATGTGCCTGTTTCTCTCAGCTGACTGACAGAAAGTGTTGAGTGATTAGTTTAAACTTAGGTATCTCACTTTCAAATAACTGAACTGAAGCAGTTGTATTCCTTTATTGTCTTTATGGGAATGGCAAAAGAGGCCCTGGGCAATATGTAAAAAGCTCATGTTAGAGAGTGTTGTGCCATTTGCATAACCCAGCGCCTTGTTCACAATGCCTCAATTTAGCAGTAGTCATTAGTAGCTCTGTTTACTTTATGCTATAGTTCAAAGATTAAAGACAACATTTTGGTTTGAACTCATTTAGCTATTATAAAGCCAACAGAAAGCATAAGAGAATTTGAATCAAGTGTCAGAAGATCCTTCACCTGTCTTCATTTTTAAAATTGCACCTATGCAACATTTCCATGGAGTAAAACCTATGTATAAAAGCATCTGAGAACAAAAAATAATCATGGCTTGTCTCTGATATCCCAGGTTAGATTCCAGCTGTTGCAATTAGAAAGAAGATAAATGAAAATGCATAACTTAAAAGATTTCTAAGAACACATTTTTAATCCTGTACAAACCTTACTAACAGAGAAGATACTAGTGTTTTAATGACAATGAAAAATGAGTAATAAAAACATTTGTCTATTTATTTTACATCTTGCCATGATCTTTTGACATTGAGCAAAGAGAATACCTCACTTACTATATGGATTATTAGTAACAAGGATTCAAATGAAATTAATACAAAAAGTACTCAATCCATTAGTCTTGTTCTCTCATGTTCTAGAAAGTAGTTTTGTGTCAAAGCATTTCTTAGAAATTCTCTCTCTTTTTCTCTTAGTTCCATTGTTGCCTGAAAATATATGAGCCAGGCTGGCTTTACTTTCTTTCCCACTTAAAAACGCAGAAGAGTTGATTTATTTCAGTTTTGTTTGGGGCAATATAAGAAGCGTTACACTGTCAATATACTGACTCATCTTCTTTATGTCAGATTTTCATGTCCTAATATTTTCTTATGAAAAAAATGTTGGAATTGCTTTGAAAGTGCTTGTATTTAGCACATGAAACATTCTGGAAATGTAAATAATACAACAGGATTGCATAAAACTGCGAAAATAAATAGTGAAGGTTTACAATTGTAGTATACTGTGATACAATGTTACAACGGGTATTCTACAATAGTCTGATCCTTTGGAGTTTTCCTCTGCTACGAAATGTAAATGAGAACTCCACAGCCACTACTGTAGTTGTCCTGTAACAAATACTCATGCAGCAACTTTATCATGTATGTCTTGTGCTTCTGCATTACTTTTTTCCTTCAGTAAGTGATCTGATATACTTTTCCTAGCAAGTATAAGCAGACGTTATATAGATGTTTCTTTTTATTAATTTCCATGTTTGACTTAATGGTTGACCTAATTCTGTATACTGGTACAGATTCTGTATACAAATTCTGTATACTCTTCTATCTTGATTATCTGTTCTACAAATAAAAATGAAAGTTTTTGTTTGATTGTTTTTTAATTCACAGACATAGAACAAGACTATGTTCTAATAGTGATGTAGAGAATGTACTTACCCCACTCATAGCACAATTGTGTTACTTTATAACTGGATGCACATGTGCATGCAATATAAAGGTAAGGAAAGGGAAAAAAAAAGTGCAAGCCACTATTTTGAGATTTGTTTAATTTTACATTCATATTATATATTTTAGTAGTTGTCTTACTGTAATTCTGTAAGTTACTATAATGTTAAACATTTAAATATTTATATATAACCCTTTGAGGATGAAAGCTAAGGTCTGTTTCTTTTCTTTCTCTTGGTAGAAAGCTAATATGCAAGCACATTTATTATGTTTAAATTCATTTTCATATGTTTGAATGAATCAGATTTTCTTAGTGTGCTATGGTAATCCTTTAGCTGAAGCTGGATTTTAAAGTATTTTTCTCTGTATGTGCATTTAGATTAGCAATATTTATCAAATACTTCTGAATTTCTATTCAATACTGGCTAAAACTTTATTGTCATAAGCATAAATAAATATTTATACATAAATATACGTGCTTCTGTACACTTCTTGTTCATCTAGCTTAAAACAATTTCTTTAATTCCATGTGGCCCCAAAAGCTTTCAAATTGCAAAAGAAAACCAGAAAGGGAAAGCAATGGAATGGAGAGCCAAAGAAACCCTTCAAACAACCCTAGATTTTACACCATCCTTCTGAAGAGCTGTTAATTTACCATTGTAAAGCTCACAGAAGAATTTCACAGTGGATACCAAGAACAGCGACATAAAAGTTCATTCTAGTCCTAAAGATATTACCAGTGGAATTGGATTATTTATTTTAAGCATCAAGAATTCTGCTGGAATCTCTATCGTTAAAAATAGCTGATCTTTTTATGTACATCTCTATTCTACTCTCAAAATGCATGACTGAATGATTTATAAATCTTAACTGAATTTATGAGGGGATGTTGGAGTGAGGGGGAAGTACCACATGTGTATGAGAACTATTTTCGTACTGAAGCTTATTTTTTTACCTGTTAATTGAATAACTTTGCAGCATGAACAAGACCTGCTGAAGTTCCCTTACGTTTTGCATTCTCTCAAGTATTCAGACTAGGACAAAGCAGTAAAACCCCAGAGCCTGAAAGCAATATGTACAAAAAGCTTGTTGTGACTTTTGATCAGAGGTTGGGATGTTGGAAAAATGTATTGCAATTCTCAGTAAGGTAGTTGTTTCCAATACTGCTATTACTATCTATAAAGAGAAACCTTTGCCCTCAGATACTAGGAACTGCAGTATATCTGTAAAAAGGAAACAAAGGAAGAAAAAATCCACCATGGTATCTTGCAAGCTGTTCTTTCCTGTTCTAATAAAGAGAAATGTTATACTCTCTGATACCACCATGGATAAACACAAAGGCCAGGCACTTGCACAGCTCTACAAAAGTCAATATACCACTGAGTTAATTACATATGGTCTCAGTTGCATTGTTAAAATATTTCACATTTGCAATTCAAAATAAGACTTGCAAAGAATCAGAGACCTTTTGACCAAATGTTGGGTACAACAGCTCTTAAAAATATTATTTTATTTTATTTTATTTTATTTTATTTTATTTTATTTTATTTTATTTTATTTTATTTTATTTTATTTTATTTTATTTTATTTTATTTTATTTTATTTTATTTTATTTTATTTATTTTATTTTTTGATATGAGGCTTTTGCTTTGAAAATAAATGGGAAGTACATTAAGCATGGAATTTAAGTGGCAACATTTACAAATGCAATATAAACATCTGCTTAGTAATTGTTTCTACTCCAGTAGAAATCTGGAGGAGTATTCCTACCTTTTTTTTATTTTTTTTTTTATTTTTTCTTTTTTTCTCCTTAGACACCTTAAATTAGCCCCAGTCTTTAAGGGAGGATCTTACTTATCCTTTCTTTACTGTACCAGACGTTGTTATACTTGTTAGTACTTGATAGATCATATCTGTCTATCTGTATATATATACACACAAAGATAGATACATGTATATATCACATTTGCACACACTGGTCTCCCAAGTCCATTTGATAACATGTAAATATTAAGATTGATTTGAATCAGTTACAGATAATCCTAAAACCTAAAATAAGTTTGTTTTATCAGTGTGGTGTGATTTATGTGTCATCAGGAAGATGTATATTATAGTATATTTTGTTATTTTATTGTCCATAGTAAAATATATCCTGCATATTTTAATTATATTAATTTTAGAGTAATTAATCTCACTGGAATTAAAAAGTATGTAGGTGTAGCAAGACTATGATTATTCTTTCTCTACAGTGATAAGTGTCAGAAGTGCTATAAGTTCATTCTCTAATGAGCCTGGTTCAATTAATATCACCACCTCCATTAAAATAACAGGCAGGAGTTATGAGTGCACTAAATATTGAAAATCTTATTTAAGGGCTTTGGATCTTCTTTGCAATTGCTTAGACTCAACTCATTAGATTCTGTCCAAATCTCATCAGGTGGCTATTGTTGCATCTTAAATGTAAAACCTTTAAACATTTTTATGAATATAAGGTCATTCAGAATGGGACAAGAGAAAGATTTAAAGCAAGCTCTATATCAGAAAAAATTATATGGTTGAAGTAGATCCGAACAATTTATTTTAAGTGCTTTCTATAAATCAACACATATTCTGCTGGGAGAAAATATTATGTAAATGGAACAGTGACTTCTGACTTCTGGTCTCCAAGGACGTTAACCAAGCTGCTGCAGCTTCTGTTTACGATGTAAATTCCCTGTGAAAAAGGGCCAGTTAGAAAATATTCTTCACAGACAGAATCATTTAATCTAGTTTGCACTCATCATTTCTATCAGCTCATTGCAAAGCTTAGGAAATCAATTTTCAGAGAAAAAAAAAAAAAAAAAGAGCTTTTGAAGAATATTATAGACTCACTCTCAAAATGTCATGGATTTGAAAGACTTCCTTGTCACCCAGAATGTATTCTGTACCAAAATTTGTATCTAAAGGTGAACAGAATGCTTAACTTCAAAGTCAGTCTTATTACTGACATTACCCTGTGTTGCTATTGCAATACACACAAAGGTCCTGCTAATCCATTAAAAAATGCCCTCAGGTCTACCAAACCAACAAAGTCGTCTTCAGTAACTATGCTATAGTACTCTAGAAGTTATTAGAATTTGCAGGTGGATTTTAGAGATTCTACTCTGTCTTAATGGGACTCTGTATCTACTTTTAGCTATCAAAACAGTCTGTCTGTGCTTAATTCCCTTAATTGCAATAATACCATCTAGTTAACTGGCATTCAGACTTTCAGCTGCTGCTTTATATGCCATCATCTTGAAATTGGGCCTGTCACCAGTACATTAAGCTGATCCACATAAAACCACTTTTCGCAGTTTCTTGTGCAATGACTGTGGAAAGGCAAGTGAATAAAGTGGGACTCTAGTACAATTTAGGAGCTCACAATGGAAAGTAGAAAATTCAGAATTGCTTTGTTGGAGAAAATCAACCAGACAGAAGATGAGGAAGGGGGATCGCAGGAAAGGGCCTCAGGAAACAAGGCAATGTACAGTCAGAGCACAATAGTCATTCTGTGCCTAAAGCAGGCACAGAGGTCCGATCCCTGAGTTACTTGCAGAGAACTAACATGAAGACCACTGTTAAAGGCTGTCTCTCTTAAAAGCAAATCCCTGTCCCTGGAATAGACACTGACGTCTGAGAATGCATGTGCACATGCCTAGTCCGGACAAACCACTGTCTCAGCTCTTCTTTCTGCACTTAAACACATGGAAGAGCTCAGATGGGAAAGCTCACAGCTTCACAGTGAAAAATCATTCAACGGTTCCTCAGTGGAAAGACAGTACTGGAGCTTCATGCTGAGTCATCATGGACAACAGCATCACTGAATATGGGCCTAGGTGCATGTACAGGGTTGTCCTAGTTGATGTTTTAGGAAACTTCAAGCCTTTGCGGTGTTTATATGTTTTCAAGCTCACGAAGCATCTCACTGCTTTCACAAAGCATCATCTCTGCTTCTCACTGAAACAGCCATCCCAGATGGTAGCAGCCTGAACATATTACCGGGTAGGAGCACGGGTAACTGGGGGACTTGCCCATGCAGATATACATTAGAGTTTCCAGGTACCTCTGAAGAAAGTAAGACCCACTGCTAACAGATGTTAAGTTTCTGGCTAATTCCAATTTAATAGCCAGTCCACAGATAGTAAAACACTCCCTGTCATCTTCCCTCAGACTCCATACACCCCATCTTGACACTTCCAAATCTCTTCCATAGGGAGATCATTACCTGTAACCATAAAGTAGTTTTGATCTTCCTTTTCATTGCTGCAACAGGTGTGTGTTTGTTTCCAGACCCTTTCTTCTATTGAGATCTTCAATTTTTAGAGACATATATTCAGAAATCCCTGCCTGGCTGAGGACAGGTGCCACACAGCCATCATTTTAGAAGATGACTTACAGAACAGTGTATGTGGAAAGGAGAACACCTCCACTCTTCCCACATTCATTATTACCTATGCCAGAGTCACAAGAATAAAATTGGCCTTTTATTTATTTATTTATTCGGAAATCTCTATTTTTGCTGGGCTTTTTCACAGCTTTCCTGTTTCTCTAGGATAAAAACTTGGAGGCTCTAAATAGTCTATAAATAGCAGTTATCTTTAACAAGAAGTTAACATGCACTTGGGAAGCTCATGGGCACAGGAGACACTTTCAGAGGTTGGGTCCATTACATTTTTTTCCTTTACAACCTCTGGCCTCACAGCTAGAGCTTTGTGGGATTTTCCATGATTTGTTTAAACAGGGGTTTTATCATAATTCCCCTCTTTCTGGGCACCATTATATATTTGACTATAAACGTTAGATATGAGAAAGGTATTGATGCCTTAATAGGTTCGAGGTGGTCAGTATTGCTATTGGTGAGAGAAACGAAGGGGCCAACCAGGGTAATGCTATTCTGTCAGGTGACAGAGCTTCCTATCTCTCAGCCAGTGGATGACAATTAAATCAAATGACGACTATTTTAGAAAGTACATCTAGAATAGAGACGTACTCTAGAGACAAGATAAAAGAGACTGAAATAACTCTTAACATGCAACTTGAAAGCAAACCAAAATAACCCAAATTTGAAACACATGCATTTTGTTTCTGAATATAATTGGCAATTTGTAATGTTACAAAAGAAACAAAACAACAACAAAAACACCAAACTTGTAGGCATATTTCAGTCTGAAGATTGTGCAGATCATTTATTTTTAAAGACTCCTAGACTCCTTCATGCTTAGCAACATTCTCCTGAATATTTATTTTTATTAAGTCTTAAGTCCTGTGTCTCTCACCATAAAGTGATATCACAACCTGATTTTGTTGTTGTCTGAGTTAATTAATCAGTTAAAGGGACATAACATGTACTTTTTATTTGCAAAACTTAGGTAGTGGAACAGTTTAACAGCTAGAATTTTTTACTCCTTTCCATATATTCAGACTAGAAAACTTTTAAAGCATTGTTAGAGATAAGATACCCAAGTAAAAACAAAAACAAAAAACACAGCACTTGTTCACTCCAACTGATAGCATAGACTTACTAGAATTTTGAGTCCTGTTGAAACTTCTACATCAGTGATTTTTCCCATTTTTTTTTTAGCGTCTCTAACTAAAATGTAAGATCTAGCAATAAGTCTTCATTTACACACAGAAACATCAATTACAATACTAGACATCAACTTATGATACTAGTTTTGTCTTTCTTCCCTGCAGCCCTGTGTATCTGGATTATCTTCTGTATCTGATATTCATGTCCTTCTTACTTACTGTTAAATATACTCAAAATTACCTTCAAAATATGCTTTCAAAATATTGTAATGTAATTTTTTTTTTTTGATAATAGAATGTGATATATTTGGGGTGTATTAATACTGCATGAATTTTAAAAGCATACCTAATATACGCTTTTATCTAAGTGATATCTGTGTTCAAGGATTTTAAAAGAATGGACAGATATAAAATAATTGTGTATGCTAATGGTTATGTTTTTCTTAATACCTCAGAGGTTTGAGGTATTAAGCTCAAACTGTTTATTATCATAGATAGAATATAATTTACTATATATGTTTTAGATATGGTAAAAGCGTCTACCTTTTTGTAGAGAAAGAACTTTGAGGTCAATTTGATGTAAAATGTAGGTAGTGAACAAGTTTGGGAAATAAAGCAAAAAATGTTATTTTCTTTGGATCCATTATTTTTCTAACCTATTAGGGGGGCTCTTCATCCATGATGCAAGTTTGTTAGAAAAGATGTTTCAATACACAGTTCGGAAAACTTTTGAAGGTGTAAATGTACTGAGCATCAATATGCCATGTATCATCATGTAAGGCATGGTGATATCATGGATGCTTCAGAATGATATAATTGCTTACTGTCCGTATTAATCTTAGCTAGAATTGAAGTTTATATACATTATTTGCTAATGAGCCTGACAATAAATGTAGAAAGGTAGAAATAGAATACATTTCATATAGAAACAAAGAATTTGTAATTTGTATGTATTGTTTTCTATATTGAAGAAACAGAATTTCAATAGTATTTGATTTGTTAGCACTATGATTTTACCTGAGAACAATTGCAAGTATATATGAAGCAGATAAAGAAGATATATAAAGATAGGAATTAAGTCTGGAATTAAGGAATAAAAATTAATTATATGATCTCATTTAAGTTTTTTTTGTTTGTTTGTTTTTAGCATTAGTCTTATGATTTAAATATTTTTAAAAGCCTAATTCTATTACTTTAATAATAAGTTGAAAGTTGGTATAAAATTGTTTGTCTGTAAGTTACATGCAGCTGTTAGTGACTTTTTCTAATGACTTCCAACATAAGAATCTGCTAATCAAAAGTTTCAAGCCGTGTGTTTACATCTGCATGGATCTTTTTGGTACATTTCAATAAAATATTTCAGCCATCCCAAATATTAGAACTGAAAAGATGGTCAGTTTGACTTTGAAATGCAAACTAATATATATATATATATAACACGTATAATAATTATATTTTAAATAATTAACAATTATATATATAATATTATATATATATATGTTGTATTACATAATTGTTTCCAAATTCCATGTCAAATACCAGAAAATGACTCTATTTGGAATTTGCAATAGACCTTGTTGTATATACAGACATTCTTGTAAGGTTAAACTAATGTTATGCTACTAATTCTTAAGAATTTTTCAAATATTTTTGCTAGCATTAGGTAGGATTATTCAGAAATGTACCACAAGCATTACATGACTTTAACTAGTCATGACTAAGCAAGTCTTGCTTGCTCATCATGCCACATCTATGTGTATTTTTACTAAAGTGAGCATGAAAAGAGAGAAAAAAAAGTCATTAATCTAAAACCAATGAGTTCTAAACCACAGTAATTCCTTCAAGAAGCCCATTGAAAGAGTAAGCTGACGGTGCTGAAAACTGTTATGCAGCTGTACAGACTGAACAATGGTAATATTTTTGATTTATTCATAACTAGTGACTTTTATCTATAAAGATTTTGGAAATCATAGTGAAGTAATATTAATATACTCCAGTCAACCAATTAAATTACATTAAAGTTAGAGAAAGAGGAAGCTGAGGAAACCAATTTTTCTTCTGCAGCTGATGAATACTTTAAATCTCACTGAAGTGGAGCATCATAAAATCATTAATGATCTTAAGAAATTAATGACCAATTAATTGTTAACAGTAACCTTCCAACGTTGAGCTACTGGGAAAACTCCTTGACAGCAGTCATGACTAATTTTCACTCTTCCTCAGTACTTAGAGTTGAAGAGGGCAGTACATATTTGGAAAGCAGCAACTAGAGGGTTTGATGGTGCACTCATTAACAGGGTAGCTTCAACTGTTGCTGTAATTTTTCCTAGTGAAATTATTCTGTTAAATGCTGGCAAAAAGTTATATAAGTAGTCAGTGAATATAGTAATAGCTTAAGAAAGCTGTATTTATGGAGATATAGGAAGTATAACCTCTTGGCTTTTTATAACGTCTAATCCGAAGAAATGCTGACTTTGTAACAGCAAAGACCCTATTACATTTGTCAAAAAAAAAAAAAAGAAAAAAAAAATCAAGATACTAGAAGGTATAGATCCAGAAGCTATATGGAAATACAATGGATCAATACCCAAATACAATACAATGGATCAATTCCCAAATGATAGTAATCAATGATAGTACTCAAATAGAAGTATGTACTAAAAATACAATTAAATTTTTAGAATAGAGGAAACAGGTTGCTTATATATATATATGTATGTATATATATATGTATACATATACGTATATACATATGTACATGTATATAACACCATACTGAAGAGAGGGAAAAGTCAAATGAGATATGAACATAGTAAAGAAATTATTACAAGGCAAATATCTTTGTGAATGAAATCTATGGGATGTTACTTATAACATAGATAGTTTTATTTGTTTGTTTAACAAAGAGGCACTTAGCAAGAATTATCTACTATGAGAACACCTGCAAGAGATTAATCTCAGGAAAAGTAAAAAAGCTCTTCAGTGAAATATATATATATGTAATATATATTATAAAACATATATATATATTATAATATATATATATATTGAAGTGGAAGTACTCTAAAAAAAGAACGTACTCTTGCCTCTCCTTCCAGATCCTTTCTTAAACATTAAAAGAGGGAGTTTTAATATTGAACTAAAATGTAGGATGTAGTCACCTGTAGGAATTAATAGGAACAATATACCAGTTATAACAGGTACAATGATTTCAGTATAATTTTAACTGCTCTGATCATTGACTATATTTTTAGTGGCATTTATAAGGTCCACATATCACTTGTTGGGCTGATTAAACTTTGTTTCCATAATGTAGTTTTTCTTGTTTATATATAAGCAGGTTTGCATACAGGAACCACTCCAAATGATTTTATTGTTAAACATTTGACAGATTGTCTTTTATCAATGTTCTATACATTCCAGATATAAATCCTGCTTTAATGATAATTGTTTCCATTCTACTTTTCTGTAATAGAAGTTGAACATTTTTTATAAATTTTCTCTACTTCATTTTCTTTTGTCCATTAATTTTGTACAATCTAGATTCACTTGAGAGTTGTGCTTTATATTACCCACGTGTCTCATTAAAGGGGACTTATCAGAATCAAATGTTTGCCTATTTCAGAGTCCTGCTAAGGACTTTCACTGAGAGAGTTTCACAAAGTTGAACATATCTAAAAGTGCAACAGATATAACAGATTTGGAATCACTGTTGAGACTTACTGCAATAGCACTAATGTATGGTAATAGTGCTGGCTAATACTATCCTGGGTATTCCTCACCAAAAGGTAAAAGTGCAGAGTTTACCAAGAAGGTCTCCCTGTCTTGGTGGAGGAGAAGGTAGCACAGACCATTATTAACTGCCTCACTCTAACACTTTTTCCTAATACTAGCTCCTAACTCTAGCTCCTAACACTAACTCTTCTTTTACATCCTAACCTTATCCGTCCCGTCTCCTCCTCCCCCCCCCTCCCCCCCCCCGAGGTGACATTTAGCATGATTTGGGTGGAGTCAAGTACTATAGTTGTATGTTTAATGTGTACTTCATAAAGCTCATTATTATATCCAGGGATGTTAACTTCAATATTCATTTTACAAATAATCAAGCAAAAGGTTTCATTCTGGGCACCATGGTCTTCAAAATTCCGTTCTGCTGCCAAAACAGGGACGTCCCACAACTGCAAGACTCCCTCCCTCAGCAGCCTCTCAAACCAAGCCTGTAGACCTCCATCCACAAAGTTTATATAAGAGGTAAGCAGGAGCAAGCTGGTCGACGTCCAATGCTGGTGCTTATCCATGACAATGACAAGTCTGACTATTCTCCAAACCACATTCTGTGGATTTTTTTTTCTTCTTTTATAGTGTTTGAAATTAAAATCCTTGGAAAAGATATATGCAATATATGACAGAAGAACCTGTCTGTTCACCAAATCTAGGAATTGGACAAGCTCATCATAATGCAACCTATGTTCTTTATCTATAGAGTACTTAAGACGAGGAGTTTGAATGGGAGGAGGCCTCACAATAATATTGCACTTGGGACTTCATAGAATACTTTTCTAAGTCTTCACCTTATTTATTTATTTATTTATTTATTTATTTATTTATTTTATTGCTAGCACTATAAATAATTTCGTACAGATTAGTGTTTGCTATTTATTTTAGACAGTTTGAGAATTTATAAAGGTCCTTGGTTGTTCGTACTGTTTTCTAGTAAAGAGACAAGAATAAGCTTTACAAACTTGCCAATGGGAATGAGGAGTAAGGTTTGGGACAGAATGTTGCCTCCACAGCATCCATACTAAGGTTAGACTGGCACAACTGTACAGGAAAACACTAGGCAATAAACAGCTATTCTCTCAAATCTCTTTCTGCCTTGTAGGATGTTTTTGCAGGCAGTACAAAATGATGTGCTACTTTTCCTTTCCTTTCTTTTCCATTTGTTGTTGCATTAATTTAGCTCCATATGGTATCTTTTCTATGCATGTGGAAAAATTCCTCTGGAATAATCCTCAAGGACCATTAACTGGATATCCTTAGGTTAGGTTAAACCTAAATCTGTTGTCATTGTTACTATTATTTTTTAGTATTCCATTACTCTTTATTGCTGTAGTGGATTTTTTTCATATCCACTTTCAGCTGGAAGGAGAATTAGATTTTCAATTTTCTTGAAGATTTAAAGAAATCTTTTTCAAAAATAAGGCAGCTGCAGGGCACAATCTTTCACATACGTCTCAGTGATAAATATTTGGGTAAATTTACAATATATGCATATCTTTAAAGAAACATTTCTCCTCATTAGATTCTGTTTATAATGACAAGGGATGTAGAAGTTTCCCAAATTCAGAAGTGCTTCCATTTTTCACCCTATCAGTTCGGAGTTCCAAAATTTGGAAATAAATTTAGATTAAAATTATGTCAAAAAAAAAAAGAAAAGTAAAAATGCAGATCTTCAGAGCGTTTGTTAAATCATTGAAGATTTACAATAATTTTGAAACTTACCTTTCTGGTACATTGTGGCATCCCTTCAAATCACAGTAGTGATGGAAAAAGAAAAATGCAGTCTGCTTAGAGAAGAAAACAAGCAGATTTGACTGAAACAAAACAAAACAAAACAAAACAAAAGTCTTATTTATTGTCTTGGTCAGAAATAAAGGTACATGTAAACAATATCAAAATAAATGATCTAAAAAGCTATTTTCTCTGAAACAAACATGAAACTAAATACTAAATAAATACTTTACTACAGATAGTACTTTAGTCCTAAGCCTTTTATTTGCAAGTGCAGTTTCTATCATTCAACGAAGTAACAAAAGCTAACTCATTATGATTGTATGCAAACTATTACTAATTTGGGTGCACCTCTCCAACTCTTTTAATATTGTGTATGTCATGTACCTATGATTAGGCATGATAATAAAGATACAATTCTGCAGAGTCATCTAGTTGAAATGCTTGATAAAATTGTTATGAAAGTACTAATTTAGCAGTTTTGAAGCTGTATCTGTAAACTTAAGGTGAAAGTATCCAGTTCAGTGGAAGATTTCTTGCCCATACATTTAGGCCATTGCCTGCTGTTTGGACCATCTCTCTGCTTTAAACTAGCCTAAATCAGTATAAAACACATATCATAGCTTTACCTGACATTAGTTTTATTAAATCAGATGAATCTATGAATTAGAATCATAGAATGGTTTGAGATTTAAGAGACCTTAAAAATCATCTAGTTCCAACCCTTCTGCTACAGGCAGGAACACCTCCCACTAAACCAGTTTTCTCAAAGCCCCCATCCAACCTAGCCTTAAATACTTCAAGGGTGGGGGCATCCACAGCTTCTGTGGGTGCACATCACTAGCTCATGTTGAGGTTCTCATTGATCAGCACCCCCCAAGAACATCTCCTCAGGGCTGATCTCAATTCATTCTCCACCCAGCCTGTGTTTGTGCTTGTGATTGCCCTGACCCAGTGCAGGACCTTGCATTTTATTGAAATTAAAAATGTGAAAGATCTTTAAGATGAATCTTTCAAAGCATAAAATATATCAAGGGCTGATTATCAGTCTGATGGGCAGTTTTGGAGGAACAGTCTCTTTATTACACAGCTTTGATAATTTTTCACAAACCCATACCAAAATGCATGTAGCTACTTTCACATGGATTCCTTAACTTTTCTCTCTTACAGATTATCAAAATTTAGTATTGAGTGTTTCCGAGAGTTCATTCTAAAAATCATATATTTTATGGTCAAGAAAATTTATATCACCTTAGGGAAAATGAAAAACTCAGCTTCAAATTGGCTTGAAAGGTAGAAATTCTATTACTTTTTGATTATTTTTTTTTTTTTTTTTTTGAGGGAAAGGGCTTAAGACCTTAAACTGCTTGTGCTATCTCAGAGAAATTAGGTTAACATCAGCATTATTACATACATATCACATTCACACTTTAATGTGAAATAGTCTTCTGGGTTGTGGGAGTTATAAACCTTGGCTATGACTACCAGTGGAGCAAAGTGGTTTTGAAATTAACTGACAGTCTGTGATGGTTAAGTGACTTCTTTAAATGTCTGTATTTTAATTAGAATGATTTGGCTGAACAAACATTAGCAGTCCCATGATTCCACTGGTAGAACAACTTAATTGGTGATAAATTTGGATCTGTATTTAAGAATCCTTAGTTTCATGTTGATTAGAAAGCTGCATCCACACAAACTGGCATAGATAATATTTTGTCTTTGTAACAAGAATGAGATAAGGCCATGGAATCTAATTAACTGATTTGTTATATTTTGATAATTATTTTATGCTGTACTCATGTTCTTTTAAAATAAAAGCTCTTATCAATTAACCATCACCTTTTCTTTCCATATTTTTTATAACCTACTTTTTTTAATTATTTTTTTAATGTCATATACTTATAATGATCTACAGACTGTACTTTAAGCTAAGGAATCCTAATCTAAAGAATGAGAACTAACAGGAGGGATTGGTCAAAGACATTATTTAGGATCAATTAACTATATTATTAGTTATTGTGTGCTTTACCTTTCACCTCATCTTTCTAGATTTTTCACCTTGATCTATTAGGCATGGCTCTTTTGAATCAATAAAGTAGAGACATTGATAAAAATAATGAACATAAATAAAGATAAAATGAATTGTCTTTTGTATTGACCTGGTTTTCATGCAGCACAGTGACTGCCCTTTCTTTGTGTCTGTTGAATAGAAGCATTTGGAAATTAGGATGACGTTGTTGTGACATTGTTGTGAGGATATCATACTGTCACAGAATTTTTAACCTGTATAGGAAAAATTAATACAATGAATCCAGATGAAGAAAAAAATATTTCCATGTGTTTTGAAGTCATACCTGTCAGTATTCTAAGCTGTATATGAAAGATAAATGGAAAAAATATTGAATGAATAAATGAGTTGAACGGTTTGACACTGGTTTATTTATAGTAAGTTTCTGATAGTTCAGGCAAAAAACTTTACAACCCAGAAAGGATATAAGGTTTGGTGTAGGTATGAAGATATCTGAAAATGGACCTAATTTCTACACTTTATACAATTGTCTTTTAATCGTTTATTTTCTGAGTCATATTGTAAGAATTTACAGTTATATGCAACTTCTACTGGAAACTTATGCTTTAAAAACCATTGTTGACTTTCTGGGCTGTTAATACAGTCCTGTTCTCTTTCTGTTATGTCGGATTGGAATAACTGTCTAGAGCTTATGGAAAATGAGAATTGACACAAAGCTTTACCTGACTGCAAGGAAAAATAATTTAAAATGAATATGGTGGTCAGTGAAAAATTAGTAATTTTATGCTCCAGTTACTTTTATTATTCAAATATAGCACCAATATTACTGCAGCCATATATGAAGGGAAAAAATGCATATCCATTTTTCCTCCCAAACCATTTCACTTTTTTAAAAAATAAAAAATTCAATCTTTGTTTTACATATAAATTAACATTCAGTTCTATTGTTATCCATAGTTTAGGTTCTTTCACTCATGCAGTACTATGTGTGGCACTTTTAACTGCAAGACTTACATAGACACTTCAGGGACTTACATTTATTATCACTGTGTTCACACATGCACTGCATGCTTAATCATGAGAGGTGTAGTAGAAAGTATCTAAAATAAAATGTGTTACTGAAAAGGAAGGGAAGACCTTCAGAGCAAAGTTGTTGTTGGGGGATCTGGGAAGGGATAGTCTGTGAGCATTCTCATTTTTTGCTGGATTTGTGCTGTGACATGTATCCTGTGGCAACAGGTGCCCTTCCATGGGTCAATAATAAGAGTGTTTCCCCCTGGTGCCATCAGTGCCCCATAGTGCAGCCAGCCGAGGGGGAAGATGTGCTTATGTAAAAGGAACATGGTAAGAGATCTGTGCTTAGGATGTTTACACTCATGCAGTAAGGCAGGACTGAGTCTAGCCTGGAGATTAAGAGACAATCATTAGACCAGAAAAGAAATGGGAGGGATGCTGATTTAAAATGAACAAATTTAAGCAGAAGGTTTTGTAATGTCCCTCAGTATTCATGATCACCCATACCATGAACGTGTTTTGATGCATTACCAAAAGAAGTCAAAAGCCTAACTATTAATAACCTCCTTAAAAAGCATAATTGGGCAAAAATGTACCACCTGATAACATGTATCCTATCTGCAAGCCTCTTTGTCTTTGAGAAGCCTACTGCTTGTGGACACATAATCCATGAACTAACTGTATTTAATTAAATGTTTCCATTGTAAATACCACACAAATACCACATAACGTAAGATAAAATATTATAGGTTGTTGATTAGTCGGCCTCTCCTTTGGCAGATAATTATTGTCATTTTTAATGAGCAGAAAATGTTCAAAGACATCTTAGAATACAATAATGTTATATGATAACCTTCAAAGAAATAAAAAACAGCAAACTGTAGAAGGTTATACCCTTTAGGTGTAGTCTATATGTTTCATTTCCAAGACAGGTTTAGTGAGTACATAAAAGCTATTTAATCTAACCCTTCTGATAATCAGAATTTTTGTCACTGTAGTTATAAAGTTCACCTTTAAAAAATATACATCAATAACTAGGTTTCTCAGTTTATTTTGGTGGCAGAAAACACTGCCCAACCATTTTATACTGTCCTGTCAGGACTTCATCCTCTTTTGTTTGTTTGTTTTGTTTCAGAACTTTCTGAACTTCTCCGGTTTCACTCTAATATGTCCTTGTCTTTATGCTGTGGACCCCAGAGCTGAAAGCAGTGCTCCAGGTGGGTTCTCACAAGAGCAGGGTAAAGTGGGAGAATTGCCTTCCTTGAACTGCTGGCCACACATCTTTTGATGCAGCCCAGGGTACAGTTGGCTTACTAGGCTGCAAGCACACATTTCTAGCTTATGTTGAGCTTCTGTTGATCAGCACCTCCAAATCCTTCTACTTAGGGCTGGTCTCGATTCATTCTCCACCCAGCCTGTGTTTGTGCTTGGGATCCCAGGAACAGGACCTTGCACTTGGTCTTGTTGAACCTCATGAGCTTTGCACAAGCCCACCTCTCTAGCCTGTCCAGGTCCATCTGGATGGCATTTTTTCCCTCCAGCATGTTGACCACACCACACAGGTTGGTGTCATCAGCAAACTTATTAAGGGTGTACTCTATCCTATCGTCCATGTCAGCGACAAAGATGTTAAATAGCATTGGTCCCAATACTGATTCCTGAAGAACACCACTTGTTACTGATCTCCACTTGGACACAGCCATTGACCACAACTCTATGAATGAAACCTTACCCATTGAGTGGTCCATCCATCAAATCCATATCTCTCCAATTTAGAAACAAGGATATCATGAGGGACTGTCAAATGCTCTTTGCATAAGTCCAGGTAGATCATGTCAGTTGCTCTTCCTCTGTCCACCAATGTGTAACCCCATCACAAAAGTGTGGCAGTTTTACTCAGCTAGGCAGCTGAGCTCCACCACAACTGCTCTCCCACTCTTTCTCCTCAAAGGGAAAGGGGGAGAAAATACGATGAAAAAGGCTCAAGAGTTGAGATAAGGACACGGAGATCGTTCAAGAGTTATCATTACAGGCAAAATGGACACAGCATAGGGAGATTATTAAAAATATTACCTATTACTAACAAACTAGAGGAGTGAGAAACAAACAAACAAAACTAAAAACACCTTCCCTCCATCCACCCTCATCTACCTCCTCCCCTTAAACTTGCATGGGAACAGGGGAATGGGGGTTGTGGTCAGTCCATAACACTTTGCCTCTGCTGCTCCTTCACAGTCACTCTTTGCCCCTGCTCCATCATGGGGTTCCTCCAATGGGATGTTGTCCTTCTGGAACCAATCCTGCATGGGCTTCCCACAGGCAGCAGCTCTTCAAGAACTGCTCCCACAGGGTCCATCCCCCAGGAGCAAACTGCTCCAGCACGGGTCCCCCATGGGTGGGTGGCAGCTCCTCCCAGACCCTCTGTTCCTGAGAGTGCTCCTCTCCACGGGCTGCAGCTCTGGCCCAGGGCCTACTCCTGTGGGGGCTCTCCACGGGCTGCAGCCTCCTCCAGGCCACATCCACCTGCTCCACCGGGGGCTCCTCCACCCATGGGGGCGCTGCAGCGTGGAGATCTGCTCCATGGGGGACCCATGGGCTGCAGGGGGACAGCCTGATCTACCAGATGCTTCTCCCCAGGCCACAGGGAAACTTATGCTGCATGTCTGTAGCACCTCCTCTCCTCCTTCTGCACTGACCTTGAGGGCTGCAGGGCTGGTTCTGACTCCTTGCTCTCCCATCTGCTGTTGTACAGCAGTTTATGTTATGTTATGTTATGTTATGCTATGTTATGTTATGTTATGTTATGTTATGTTATGTTATGTTATGTTATGTTATGTTATGTTATGTTATGTTATGTTATATGTTATATATTATATGTTATTTTTTATTTTTTCCTTTCTAAAATATGCCATCTCAGAGGAGCAAACAACATTGCTTATTGCCTCAGCTCTGGCCAGTGGTTGGTCCCTTTTGGAGCCAACTGAAACTGGCCCTTATCTAACATGGGGCAGCTGCTGGATTCTTCTCACAAAGGCGATTCCTGCAGCCTCCTGCTACCAAAACTTTGCCATGTAAACCCAATACAGGAAGGCCACCAGATTTGGTGATCTGCCCTTAGAGGAAAAATGGGAGTTATGTTTCCCCTCTTCCAGTCGTCAGTGGTAACTTCACCAGACTGCCACAACTTCTCATATATGATGGACAATGGCTTAACAACTACCTTCACTAGCTCTCTCAGGACCTGCGGATGTCTCTCACCAGGCCCCACGGACTTGCACACCTTTAGTTCCTTATCTGGTCTCAAATATGATCTTCTCCTGCAGTGGGAAGTTCATCATTTTCCCAGTACATGCCTTTCCCTTCTGCAGTTTGGGTTGTGTGGCTAGAGCTCTGTCTGGTAAAGACAGATACAAAGTAATTGAGTAACTCAACCTTCCCCATATCTCAGGTGACCAGGTCTCTCAATTCTCTTTTGGAGAGGGCCGATGATTTTCCTAGTCTTCCTTTTATCACCCATGCACCTATAGAAACCTTTCTTGTTGCCCTTGATGTCCCTGGCCAAATTTAATTTTAATAGGACTTTAGCTTTCTTAACCTAATCCCTGGCTTCTTGGACAATGTCTATGTATTCCTCCCAGACTAACTCTCTTTGCTTCCACCCTCTGTAGGCCTCCTTTTTCTCTTTGAGTTTGACCAGGAGCTCCTTGTTCAACCATGCAGGCCTCCTGGCCTTTTTGTTTGACTTCCTCTTTGCTGGGATGCATTGCTTCTGAATTTGGATGAGGTGATCCTTACATACTAACCAGCTTTCTTGGGGCCCTCTTCCCTTTGGGGCTTTGTTCCGTATTACTCTACCAAGCATATCCCTGAAGGCAAGGAAGGCAAGAAGGAAGGAAGGAAGGAAGGAAGGAAGGAAGGAAGGAAGGAAGGAAGGAAGGAAGGAAGGAAGGAAGGAAGGAAGGAAGGAAGGGAGGAAAAGAGAGAAAGAGAGAGAGAGAGAGAGAGAGAGAGAGAGAGAGAAAGGAAGGAAGGAAGGAAGGAAGGAAGGAAGGAAGGAAGGAAGGAAGGAAGGAAGGAAGGAAGGAAGGAAGGAAGGAAGGAAGGAAGGAAGGAAGGAAGGAAGGAAGGAAGGAAGGAAGGAAGGAGGCAAAGTCTACTCTCCCAGCATCCAGGGTAGTAAGATTGTTGTGCTCCCTCCTCACTGCCCTCAGGATCCTAAACAGCAGCATTTCATGATCACTGCAGCCAAGGCTGCCCTTGAACTTCACATTCCCCACCAGCCCCTCCATGTTGGTCCAGCACAGTACCTCTCCTTGTTGACTCCACTGTCATTTGGAGAAGGAAGTTATCATCAATGCATTCCAGGAATCACCTGAATTGCCTATGCCCTGCTGTGCTGTCCCTTAAATAGATAGATATAGGGGTAGTTGAAGTCCCCCATGAGGATCAGGGCTTGTGAATATGACACTTCTTCTATCTGTCCATAGAGGGCCTTATCTGCTTGGTATTTCTGATCAGGTGGCTTGTAGGAGACCCTTACTATAATGTTCCTGCTCTCACTGTAACCCAGATCCATTGCCAGCTCCTCATCCATCCCCAGGCAGAGCTCTATGCACTCCATCTGCTTGTTGACATAGAGGGTTAACACCTCCTTCTCTCCTCTCCTGGCTGTCCTTCTGAAAGAGCCTGTATACTTCCATTCCAACACCCCAGTCATGGGAGACATCCCACGTCTCCATAATGCCATTGAGGTCATAGACCTGCAGGCATGTGTACATCTCTAGTTCTTCTTGTTTGTTCCCCATGCTATATGTGCATTAGCTTAGAGACGATTAAGTTGGGTACCTCGGTACCTCTCTGGCCTTAAGTTTGGAAGTGTTTATTCAAAGTTGCTATGAATTGATTTCTCTTTGCTGTATGAGATAATGATGAGGATTTGGCCTTTAATTTGTAATGAAGTGTTTCTACAGGAAAAAACAAAAAAACAAAAAACAAACAAAACAAAACAAAAAAAACTTTGCAGGAGTAAAGGTTTTAGTCACCTACAGTGCATAACAGTATTGCTTTTCACCCTCCTGATTATTTGCTTTATTGACAGCCAGCACATGCATTGCTGTGACAACCTGCCATTGATTTTAAAAATGTAGCAACACAACGCAGTATGCTTAGCAACTATCTTAAGCAGGCAGTTGCAGATACAAATCAGAAAAAAAAAAAATCATCTACACAACCACATTTTGAACCACATCTACCAAACTTAAGTTTTCTTTGAGAAATGTGTTCATCTGATTTGTGTCACTATGGAACAATGCTAGGGCCGCATAGTATGACGAATGTGACCTTCTGTCATACATACCCTTGTATAACCACAAGTCTAAGAAAAACAGAGTGGTTAATGTATATAGTTCTTGTATCTTGCAAAGGAATGTTTTAGCAATTCATGTCAATAGAGAGCTTGAAGGGAAATGTATTTGTAGGCTTTTCCTTGAAGTCTCTGATATCTGGGGGGGTTCGGAATAACTGCTAACTATTATGACTATTGCATGGGACACTATGCAAGTCTCTGATATCTGGCCAGGATGGGGAAAGCTGAAGAACAACTAAAAGACAAAGCTTGCAGGGGACGCTGCACAAGTCTCTGACACACAGCCAAGTTGGACAAAGAAGAAGGACAAGAGGGAGGAAGACTATGAGCCTTCAGCACGAGAGACCCCGAGAGACCCCCAGAGGGACAACTGGAGACTGATATGCATGCTCCAGTAGGAGGGTTTGGATTCTGGAAACTAATTATAATAACCCTGTTTGTTTTAGAAGTAGTAATGAATATGTATTAGCCTAGGAGCATAAAAATCAGCTGCTTGATGTAACTGGTATGCGTCTTGGTGGAGCAGAAACTCCTGGTGCACCCAGCACTGTTTGCTTACCTCTATGCTTACCTCTATTCCTTTAATAAATTGTAAACTTTGATTATAGTCTTATTTTGAAGACGGAACCATTTATAACATCTTGAACTGACAAGAGGCGTAACTCCCAAATTAAATAATAATTAAAAAAAAAAAAAAGCCCATCTTATCTAGCTGTCCTGGAAAGTTTAACCCCAATGGACAAAGCAAGACTTCAGATATTTTTACTGCAGTGATAGACTATAGACCCAGAGTAATCCTTCAGCTAACAAGATCCCAGCTCTATTGCAATGTTTCACTGAGTAAAGTGGTTACTCGGAGATTAGACAACAAATATGGAATAAAATCTGAGAAAGTGAAGTCCAGAAGTATTCCTCATTGCCTGAAAAGATTCCGTAAAGATTAAAAAAGTGTACTAATTTGTTCTTTATTTCATGTGGGTCATTGCTGCCTTTATTTCCTCCTGATAGAACCAGGTTTGTGAAGGACATGCATTTACTTGTTTTTGTTTTTTGCTATGGACCATGTGTTGTTTTTTGCTTTACATTATTGCATATGATAGGTTTCATAGTCTCTTTCAGGGAACAGAGTCACATTATGCTAGATAATGCAGAAATAATAATAATAATAATAATAATAATGATAATAATAATAAAAATATAATTGAGGTCAAATTTTCAAATTAAGGTTCTGATTTCACCTTTTTTTCTTACACATCTTACACTTTCACAGAAGGAAACAAGCTACAAAATGTGAGTATATGAGGTGCAACACGAGGTATAAATGACAAAAGCAAGACAAACAAAAACACCTGAACCAGTGGAATAAACAAAAGTAAGGAAATGATGCTGTCAGACAGCAAAGAGCTCAATAGGAAAATAGAGTTCAATTAATCCCAGATATAATTTTCCAGTGCTATTTTATTTTATTTTATTTTATTTTATTTTATTTTATTTTGTTTTGTTTTGTTTTGTTTTGTTTTATTTTATTTTATTTTATTTTATTTTATTTTATTTTATTTTATTTTATTTTATTTTAATTTTATTTTATTTTTTATGTTGAGAAGATCATGCTGTGAAATTGTTCTGCTATAATCAAAAATGGATTTCATTCTGTAACCTGTACAAAGTTGAATCACACCCCTGGAGATCTGCCATATTACCTGAAAATTATTTGAATGATCAGTGATCCATGTTACGTGATCTTTACCTCCTCACTTTTCTTTTGTTCATGGCTTGCATATATATATATATATATATATAAGCATATATATATATGATTGGATTGTTGCTGACTGAATGGTGACTAATTGCTTAAAAATATTTTGAACATCTTTGGAAACACTCCATTATGGTATGTTTTATGAATGTTGCTATGCTTCACTTTGTCTACTCTCATATTAATGTCAAGTGAACTGAATAGGCAAGATGTTCAATGCAGTGTGAAGGGTACTTGATGCACAGTTCCTATTAATAATAAAAAGAAATTAGTGTTGCTAATATCCTGTGCTCTGATAATGTTAATGTTCTGCCATTTTCATACTTTGCAAACATTAGCTGTTAATCCACATAAGAGCTGTTTTACCTTTGTGTGCTACTAAAAATCCAAACCTGCAAATGCAGGTGTCTAAACAAACCTGGCCTGATTTTGAAAAGTTTTCAGCATAAAGCTGTGTTTTTCAGTATAAGTGAATTTTTGTTATCTCTAAACTCAGGTTATTTTATTGGAAACCCTAACTATGGATTTAGAAGCATAAGTACATGCACTTGGAGGGGAAGGGGACAAAAGAGCAGCCCGAATTCCCTTCATTCCTGGGTTCAGCTTGGTCCTTGGAGCTCCATATATTCCAATTTAATGCTTAAAAATTATTAATTTGCCATGATGGAAGACTGGGGATGAAAAAAGTAGTTGCTGCTTTTTTTTTTTTTTTTTTTTCCTTGTTGTTGGTATCTGCATAGAGTGGGCAAGTATCCAAAAACTGAAAAATCCATCTGTCCATTTTTAAAAAATGGCCAGAGTTTGTCATTGCTTTGGGAGATAATTGTTTTGATCTTAAATTGAAAAAAAAAAGGGGGAAAGCTCCATGTGTGTGATGGAAAAATTGCCTCTGAAACCCAAAGACCAGTGTCTAATCGCTACAGCTGCTAGTCATGTAACACCCACTACCACATTGTGAGCTCTCTTGAAACAATGCAACTTATTTTCTGCAAAGGTATTCAGATTTATAGCACAAATATTCTTAAAGGAAATGAAACTGCAGATGGAGGCTATTCCCAGAAGCAAACAGTGATTTTTGATCAACATGAACCCTTGCAGAGGTTTCCATCTTAGAATAGTGAACACCTGCTTTCTGAAAATCACATATCCAGTTGAGTATCAAATAGGAAGCTGCAAAGGAATGTGAGAAGAGCCATACAAGATCATGTCAAATATCTAGAATTACCAATTCTTAAAAATCTTAGCCCAATTGGTGTTTTATTGGTATTCATAGTAATACCAATAAAATATAAAGTGTTTCTTCTTCCAGAGTAATGTTATAAAATGCATATTAAATTTTCAATCAGAAACAGTCTACTGGACGGTGCAGTAATGGATACAGTCACATTTTCAGTCAAAACTCACCTTTTTTTGTTTGTTTGAAGTACCCTTTAATTTAGTTCTCCACTCTGTTGCTGGAAATCTCCATTCTCTTGTTGAAGAGTCTCTTTCTCTCTGTTGGATGGCATATGGTAACTTGGCTTCTAGCTGACTGATTTCATATGCACTTGTACCTTTTCTCCACAGTGTAAGAAGGGGTGAGTCTGCAAAGTTTTAAGAAACCTGTTTTGCAGGGCACTGGTGTAGAGGAGGAAAATTTGTGGTTTCTATATTGTGTTTTGGATATCTTATTTGTTATATTTGGATACCTTATGTCAAATCAGAACTGTAAATGCAACTAAAACAATATCCAGCTTGAGGAGGTGACTATAGTGCCTCCAATTAGTTTGCTATATATAATAAACACAAAATATTCCAGGCAGTGTCTGCTGACAAATATATGCAAGTTAATAGAATTTATCTGGAAAACTTTCAGAGGCACGTGTTGAATGCCACCAGGGAGAGGACAGGCCTATTTGGTTGAGAGTATAAATTCAATCTGGTGTCATGTTATACTGAAAATCTAAGGCCAAGTATCCTATGTGTAAAACTTTTTAGAGCTATCTCTGGTTTCACAAGCTTGGTCCACCTCCCCAGCTGAGCATCAAGAGTGAGAAACTTAAGTCCCATTGATATTTAAAGATGGTAGCAAAACAGGGAAAGAAATTTGAAGGACAAACCACAAAGCTTCTCTGTCTTGATGAAAGATCCCACTAGACACCCCCATCAGCATGGATTCAGCATATGGCAAGGTGGGTCCATTTGGACCCAGGAAAAGAGACGTGCAAAAGGAAATCAGTTACAGATGATATGGGGCAATGGCATTGTGTCTGACAAGTTGCTGGCAAGGATAATTACCCAAAATATTAGTTTCTTAATACCTGGCTATACTCAATGGGTATAAACTGGTAAAACAGACAGAGATGATGTATAGAAAAGTCAGGGATGCAAAGGAAATCAAAGGATCAACAGGAATGGGTCCAAAGTTTTGCCATGTCAGGCATACCATGTCAGACATTAACAGTGGTGGTAGACTTCAAAAAGGGAATTTGCCTTTCTTGTTTGTGTCCTTCTTCCTATGTCCCTTTGCACCCAGCAGAATAGCACAGGCAATGGAGTTTTTAGTGGTCCAGCAGACTCCTCTGTCTGTCCGAATCCATACCGACTCTTTGTACGACATTCTCATATTAACACCGTCTTCATCAGCAGTATGGGTGTCAGAAAGCTTAAGAGTGGAAGCTCCTAGTATGAGCAAGGTGGGGCTAATTGTCAATGTCAGATGATGGGAACAATCGTGATTGGCAGAGAGGGAATAGTAATCAGATAACTGATTAAGGAGAGAAATAATTATGGAGAGAACTGATTAAAGGAAAGGAAGACAGCACTCATCAAGGGTAGCCTAAGAGATAAGTTACTACAAGATATCTAAACTGCCAAAAGAATGTGGGTGTAATTGTTTCCTCTAGCTTCAAGAAATATTGCTAGGGCAAAATGCAGCACAGAGTAGGTGTTTAGGAAAACTGAGGAAGAGAAAAAAGCAAAGCAGCAGAGGAATGCAGTGAGCTCTCTGAGGCAGAGCAGTAATTGAAAAATGAGCAACAGGTAAAGCTGGAAATGGAGATAAACAGCAACTGTCCAACAAAAGGGAGCAAAGTGGAAGATGGAAAAACAGCACAGAAAGAATGAGAGGGTCCAGCTAAGAGTGCTGGCAATCCTTCACTGAAGGAATAAGAGCTGGGAGAAAGCAGGTTTGTGTCTCAGGCAAGACAGGGTTGTTAAAGTGTGACTGCTAACTAAAAAGGTCTGTAGAAGATACTTACTGCACGATCAGTGCTTTCAAAATGAAAAGTTAGTCTGAGGAAATAATGTCTAATGAATGTTGTGAGAAATTAAAAAAATATACACTTATAATTTCTTGCTTTTAGTTTTAATTTTATTTCCTAGATAAATGACCATAGATTCTGTTGTGTGGAGTACTTTCTCAGTATAGGTTAGACTGAAAAATGTGTTTACTTTTCTAATAATAATGTATTTTTAGAGTATTTTCCAGTTATGGTGGGAAAACACTCTATTATCATAAAAGTGCTATGAAAATTGATGCCACTATGCTACCCATTACTTTGCCTCTTTTTTTTTCCTCTTCTGCATAGCATGACTGTACGTAATGTTATTTCTCCTTTAGACCTTATGCAGTATCAATCAACTCATGAAAATCAGAGTAGACTTGTATCCCTTGTGCACCATGGTACTAAACCTTTGGAGGTTGCTATTATATTTGCAGAGCAAAAATTGCAGCAAATACAAATGGGATTCCGTATAAGGTTTTCTTAAAGACCAAATATATTTATCATGATCAATACTTTGATATGGAAAACTAAATAATTTTATAATAATTTATAATTTGTTAAAATATTTTGTCAAATTTTACACATTTTTTTTGTTTGATTTTCTTTTTTTAAATAAGAGTACATTCATTTTAATATGCTTGTTTGGTTATAATATTGACTGCTTATAACAGCATATTGTTATAACCATCTGTTTATTTTGATGTTTAATAGTTTAGGTAATATTAAACAAACTTATAATATGAAGCACTTCAAAATGAACAATACAGAAACCAGCAATTATGCAACAACACTTTGTTCATAGTTGATAATGTAATTCAAAGACCATATTCATTCTTCCCTTCCACCGATGTAAATCAGGTGTGGCTTATTTTAAGTCCAGATACACACGAAAGACAATTTTAAAAGAGTGAAATGCTAGGTTGTACTGGATGACCATTTGTCATAACATCCATGCAGGTCTTCCTTTACTGTCAATTAAGTTAGTACTGCATAGTGATGCACTGTTATTTTGCTAAGCTCTACTGTAATTATGTCTTATAATGAAAAATATTGTGCAAAGTTTGGAAACCTTGCTTTAGTAAAATGAATATGAATTATGCTTTTGATTTTTGTGAATTCAGGAAATCACTGTCTTTGTTTTCTCTCTCATTTTTTTTTGTATTATGGACTATGTAAGACATCTACAGCAAAGATTTCAGAGGGAAAGAAAGGTCTGTCATAAAGGTGCACAACTATATTGGCCTCTCCTGCTCAGCCCTGTGATCCTGAGTATGTTCTACCACCCATCTGAGCTACTTCATTCCTTTCCATTCTTTGTGCTAAACCTTTTCACTCCGTAGGACACAGATTACTATCACAGTGATTTGGACTTGACGCTGAATAATAAGGCTCCTGCATCGATTGGACTTGCAAGTCCTGTTGAAATACATACAATAATACTAAATAAAATGGAGTGGGAAACATTTCTATGCAAGTTGAAAACTAGTTTCATTAGCAAAATTTTAAGTGTTTCTAAGCACAATGTTGCCAGACAATGGGTCCCATGGCAGCTGGCAGGATGACTCAAGTGCCTTGGGACTCAGTACAGAGCAGAACTGTGTCCTTCATTAGCATTCATGTATAATAATCAATGTGTATATATATAAGTACTATAAAAAATATTTAAGTTATATGTTATGTTGTCTCTGTATTTTGGGGTCACAAAAATCTAGCCTCCTTATCTGCTATTGTAAAAGTGTGACCCACATGGTAACAGCCTGCAGATTGGTGAGTGACAAGGTAAACTTGACAAATAAGTAGCTCCTAGTAAAGCACAACATATTTGCATGGAAAAGATGAAAGGAAAAATGATACTGTAAAAACAAATAATGAAAATAATTAAGAAAAGTAAGAATTAAGGACTGTTAAAAACTTTTTTTTTCTTTTAAACATGCAGTGAAGAAGCCATTTGAGGATGGAGTAATTAAGCAGTGCATTCATGAAGAAAACAAACAAACAAACAAACAACATAATAGCAAAAGGAAAAGAGCAAACAAGTTGAAACAGAAGTAATGCTTAGGGATTTGTACAGACATTAATGCTAACAAAGACTGTAATAGAAATTCTGATGTAGTGAGTAACAAAATAAACAACAGTATGTAATACATAGACAGATTTTCTAGAACATTTTGCATCCTTGAGATCTGACTTTAAGGGAGTTCAAACTGTTTATGATATTCCTCACATTGTATGCAAAGCAAGTTCTGAGGGGTTCAACTTTTTTTGCTTCCATACAACATCAAGCACAGTAGATAATTCCTCTTCAACTTCTATCTTTGCCTACTGTGCCATTACAGCTGCATCTTTGCAGCCAGCCTGGATCCCTAGATAGAATTTAGTGCACACAACTAGAAACATTTATCAATTGCTAAATTGTTGCTAAAGTTTCTTTTGGAAACCCAGTGTATTGTTTTATGTATCTAAAGACATTTAATATGGAGAATAATTATCTGAGTTTTCTATCTGTTGGAATAAAAAACAGAAGTGTCACAGCAAAACATGGTTTATAAGAGAGATGATCAATGTGGCAGAACGTCGAAGTGAGAAATGGCTTGTGTAAAATCTTGGTCCAAAAGGATGAACAATCATACATGAGTCTTAAAATACCATCAAAAATATCCAGCATCAGCTGAATAATTTTGGTTTTATTTCTGGAATTCAAGAATGGACTAATTATGTATCATAGGAAAAACAAAACAAAACAAAACAAAACAAACAAAAAAAGCCCTATACAAGATAAAAGGAAGACATTGCTAAATATAGCACTAATCTAATAAGTCACTTCAACATTGTATACATTTATGTATACTTTGCTTACAGAAAATGTATTTGGCAGATATCTATAACCTGTGATTTAAACAAAAATATGTAAAATAAGCATGTTGCATAAACAACTGCTTTTACTATTCTATCATAACAAAAAGTAACTGAAATACAAGTAAACTTTGACTCATATGGCTTTTTGTATCAGCTATAGTGATACATGTATACTGCCAATTACATAATGCTGATTTTATTACATAAAATAAAAATAAGAAAAGCTGTCTGCTTAGAATTTCTTTGTCATCATTGCATACAGAGAGTAAGCATGGCTTAATAGTGTGTTCTGTATAACTGTCGGCCAATGTCAATGGAAATTCCCCAATGTATGTATTTGATTTCCCTGACAAATTGAAGAAAACATGTTTACTAGTTATAATAACTCTGAGTTTCTTTAAGGCTGTCATGTCAATCTGGATGTACAGTTGGATGTAGATACTGCAGCTTTGACTCGGCCTGTCACTTCTTACCTTGCCAAGCATGAAAATTGCAAGTAACAAGACTTGCAAAAAGAAATATTGCCTGACAGAAACCTGACTTCTAGACTGCAGAATCCTGGTATAAAGCCACCTTGACAAAATTGTATCACCTTAGGACCCTTCAAATTAGTGGAGTGATGCATCTTTATTATCAGACATAGTTCAGTTCATCATAAATGTCTCACTGCCACTGCACCTTATGTCCGAAAGGGTCTCTATAAAAGCATACTATATTCCAATCTAATTCACACAATGACTTTTTTTGGTAATTAAGATCCAACTACTGTTAAATTTCTAGGGATTTTCCATTACTGATATGAATCAGATGATTTAGAATGAATGGATTAACATAGTTGGTGTCACTGCTAAGAAAAGTGCAAGGGATCTTTAAAAAGGAAGAAATAAAGTTGATTTAGATATTCAATTTATTGCTGAGTGACCACCTCAAATTGATCTGGAAGAAAAAAAAAAAAAAAGACAGAAATAAGATCTTTATAACTTTTCAGCCATCAGCTGTATGTCTTTCGAAGCCAGCATTAAAAGTCTGTTCAATGGCCATAAATATAAACCAGGAGAATGCAGTTCACAAGAAAATACCTACTGTTGCTGCACACACAGAGAGGAATTTGACAATGACAATTGCTCTTGTGATGCTCTAGATTTCTGGAGGGAGGCTATTCACTCTTCTTCTTATGCATATTCTGAACCAAAGAATATTGCTGGGTGTTTATATAGAGGAATTGACCCCAAAGTATTCATAGCAGTGACCTAAAGGCCAAAATCTTTCTCCCTTCCCACCAGCCTTGCTGCAGAAATTCCTGACAGACCAAGAAAAATCTTTGCCTGGCACGCTAGTAGAAGGGAAGAGAAGATTACCTCTACCTCTTATGATCTTTAGGGTATGTCATATGACTTTCCTGCGTCTGTACATGCCACGCCCTAAAGGTGGATATGCCATACAGATGCAGGAAAGAATGAAAAAGAACTTCAAGTAGGTAATGCAGTTGCAGTTGAGACTGGATCTTTTAACTACGTATGCTTCCTTCAAACTGTTATCCATGCAGTTGACTTTTACTTTTGTATTTTCTTTGCAGAATTATCAGATCTTCTAACAAACAAATCCTCCAATTAACTACAAAAAAAAATAAAGGTTTCAAGTTTAGGTTCAATAGGACTTAAACTTGAATAGATGATGTTTTGATGTTGGAGAGCTACTTTTTTATTTATTTTTAATCTATAGGAATTAGATGGCTTTAACTTGTTTTTTTTTTTTTTTTTTTTTTTTTTTTTTTTTTTTTTACTCATCTTTTTTATATCTATCTCATTCTCAAAAACAAATGAGACATTTTTGTTGCTAGATATGCTTTCATACAAAAGAGCTACTAACCTGGGCTCATGTGCAGGCACCTGTATGTCTTTGCTCCTTAACAGCTGTTTCTATGATGCTTATAACTGTGAATGGTGAATTGAACTGACGGCTGTATTAGCTGTGTGTTGCTTTTACCCTTCTTAATACCTGTATGTTAGAATCATAGAAACATAGAATGGTTGGATGTGACTTTAAAGCTCGTCTAGATCCAAGCCCCCCTGCCACAGTCAGGGACATCTCCCTCCAGATCACGTTGCTCAAAGCCCCATCCAACCTGGCCTTGAACACCTCCAGGGAGGGGGCACCCATAGCTTCTCTGGGCAACCTGTTCCAGTGCCTTACCACACTCATCATTAAATCTTTCTTCCTAATATCTAATCCAAATCTACCTCTTTCTAATTTTAAACCATTTCTCCTTATTGTATCACTACATTTGCTGACAAAGAGTCCTTCCCCAGCTTTCCTGTAGGTACAGGAAGGCTGCTGTAAGGTCTCCTTGGAGCCTTGTTGGCTGTCACCAATCACCTCCTTATTTTCCATGTGCTTTAGTGTAGCTTCCAGGAGCATCTGCTCCATGATCTTGCCAGGTACAAAGGTGAGACTAACTGGCCTGTAGTCCCCTGTGTTTTTCTATATTCCCTTTTTAAAAATGGGTGGTATGTTTCTCCTTTTCCAGTCAGTGGGAACTTCACCAAACTGCCGTAACTTCTCAAATGTTCTTACGCATGCAGTTCCTATGCTCTGAGCTTATTGGTGCATGGGCCATACCTCCAGTAATGTTTGCAAAGAACTTTTTTTTTTTTTTTTAAATGTGTGTGTATGTGAACATTATGATAATGCTTAAATGAATTACTAAAGTGAGCCACAGATTTTTTTTCTATGCTTTGCTGTGACTTTTCATCTTCAGTCACCAGGTAAGTCATAAAGCTCTTATTTGTGTATCTTCTGTGGATGTTTTCTGAGACTCAATTATGTTAACTTACATCAGATAAAGTGATAGAAGTCTTATCATCCTTTCACTTCTCTCATTTTGAAGAATCTTCCCTCCAAGGAAGAGAAGTGGTCAAAATTACTGTCAGGTGAAGTTACCATACTGCCTTTCTCTTCCTTCTCCATAGGCGGAACAGGCTCTAGTGAGTCTCTACACAATCTGACATACTTTTCACAGAATCACAGAATTTCTAGGTTGGAAGAGACCTCAAGTTCATCGAGTCCAACCTCTAACCTAGCACTAACAGTCCCCACTACACCATATCCCTAAGCTTCAACTTCTCTTTTCCTTCAAAGCAGATTCTGGTCTTTTGGAAATAGGCTGAAAAAGAAAAATGATACAGCTTCAGCTATCCATGTTAGGGTACTGACAGACCAAACAACCTTCACCAAACTTACCTTGAAGTTCATATTACAACCTTGCTGTCCACTCCTCCCCTCCTCTGACAGCCAACAGAAGAAAAGCTGACTGACCCCTCAACCCTTTTAATGTAAATGGTGATGTCTTGGAGTAAAACCACCAACATAATAGTTTGAAATAAATGGCCAGCTAAGGACCCATCAGACCTCCCTGCCTTTCAGTGCTACTGTTGGGAACTGCAACCTTCAGCAGAGTAGAGAGCTGGCATTGTGAACCCCTCATCAGGTCTTGTTTGTCCTGGCCTTTGACTGGTTTAAGTAGCTGGTGGCCGGATGATTACATCCTTACCTCAGCTGCCCAAAGTCCAAGGTCTCAGAATACATCACTCTGATCTCCAGGCCTGTGTATTCTCACCATGATGCACCTCTGTCAACATAAAATTTCTCAAATGGGTGTCACAAAAAGGAGGAATTTGGCTGGTGTCCCATTTGAATAGTACTCAATCCTTTTTGTATTTAACTAGGATGAATAATAGGTAATGAGGTAACACAGTCACCACTAGAGAGAGCTCTTATACTAGAATTATTATCAAGCCCTACTTTTATCTAAGTTCCTACTGCAGAGTTCAGGGTCAGTCTCTTGAATGGATGGAGTGGCAAAGAGGAAAGAGCAACACAAAGAGAAGAAACTGCAATGTGTTAGGGAGAACACGATTATTAGAACATGATTGGTCTACATATAGGAGAGAGTATTTTTCTAGTTCAGATTCTTTGCAGTTTAATTCAGCATTTTTTTTGACACTGCTTGCAATACTTATTGCTGTTCAGCTTCTCTGCTTCATGGTTTATGGGTTGATATTTCTTGCAGAAGAATATAGGATGAAAATAGAATACTGGAATTTGGGAAATAAAGTGATTTATGAATCATGCCATTTATACTTGATAGTTAAGTAAAAGTTTACAGAATTTTGAGAAGTAACTTGTTATATCTACACATTTTGTCTATTTAAATGGGAAATATCTATGAGCAGAGGAAATTCCTATGTTGCTCTTTCGTGAACACCAGAAAATAAACATATCTGAGATACCAATACCTTCCAATAATGTCTGTGCCTTATTATCATAGTTCAATGCAACTTTACGGAATTAGAGATATGAATCATGTAAAGACAGAGACTGGCAAAGCTTGAATAGGTAAGGACATGTATATTCTTATATATATATATATATAAATATAAATATAAATACTGCAGAAAAGGTATCACAAAGGCAGTTTGGTGGATACTCTTCTAATAGTTGGTCTCTCTTACTGCTCCACAATGTAGAGGGTAGGGAAAACATGAACTTGTGTGAACTGATTAAATGGCCTGTACCAAAGCTTAGAAAATAGAAGATAGTGTCCAAAGCCTGTATTTCAAAACCATACTGTCTCCATTCATTCCATGTGCTTCTGAAGAAGGTAATTCCCCAGCTTGGGGTAAATCTTTGTGCAGCTAAGAAATGTGACTATAATTTCAGAATGTCTTGACTTTTGATCCTCCTTATTATGTTGGGACTGCTTTTAGCAAAAGACCCTTGACCTTCTTCATAAACTTCCTTCTGTGAGAGGCTGAGAACAGAGACTATCCTTCCACCTCCAGCATAAAGGAACAGTCACTTTAGTTTCCTTCCAAGATAGATAGATGTTCCTCCCTCCTCATGTGTAGTAGTCATCTACAAGAACAGGCTTACCATTACCTCTTTCAATCCCAGTCAAATGTAACATCTGTGAAACAAGCAGTAAGTAATTACTGTACAAGAGCTTTTAGAAGACTACAGACTTGGGTCATTTCAGAATATTTCTCTGCTTTCTCCTTTTGGGGGGTAGGGTAGGGGTTGAATATGTCTTCCTTTACCTCCTCAGAACTATCATCTCTATTGACTCTCTTTCTCTCTCTTTTGGTGGAGAACTTGATAATGTTGCTTATGCAGAGACATCTTGTAAGTTCAGATGCCCATAGGTCTAAAGATGAAAACCTTAATTAATTTATCAGAAGTTATCTTTTGGAGCAGTTCTACCAAAAACATCAACCATCTTTCTCAACAAAGACATCAGACGCATTTCTATTGCCAAACCTGGTGGTGAATATTAGCAGTGTCTATTTCAATTCCTACTAGAAAACCTAAGATCATTTTGGATTTTAGACATCACTGATAAATGAATGGCTGATAAATGAATTCAGGACAATGCAAAAGTCCCACAACGTACCACAGTCCTATATAACTTACAAAAATTCATAGACTAAAAAATGTTAACCTAAACGACAATTTATATTGGGATGCTTTCAGACTGGAAAATGCTGCTCAAGAACTAGAATTACCTGAAATAATAATAATGAAAAAAATAAGTTGCAAAAATACCAGATGCAAGAAGACATGTCTAAGTTAAATATAAAGAAGTAAAATTGTCATTTAGACATAAAACCAAAAAAAAGTTGAGGGGCAAATGTGTTACAAAAGACAGGAACATATAATGCAATTGCTTTTGATTCAAGAAGATAAACAAAATGTAAAATTATTTTATTAGGGAAAGAGGGTGCATACAAATCAAAAGATTTAGACACATTATTATTATTATTATTATTATTATTATTATTATTATTATTATTATTATTATTATTATTATTATTATTATTATTATTATTATTATTATTATATTTTATTCTATTTTGTGTAATAAATTATTAGGACCCCAGAAAATACACCTTGAAAATACGTGCTAAGAACATTTAGGCAAGCTGGAGGAAATTCAAGTGGGAAGGATTTAATTAAATTTGTCAGTTTAAAGAACAAGCCAAAGTAACCTCTGAAAGATTAGTAATTGTCTTTAGTATTTGATGAAGGACTGGGCTGGTCTTCACAGTGCTGGAGAAAATAAAATTAGTGATTCCCTTTAAAATGTATTTAAAAAAGTAGACAAAAGAAAACAAATGCTAATCAGTCTAACTTTAAAATGCATCATGGAAGAAGAAATTATTAATCAATACATCTACGAGCATCTGGAAAATAACAGGACAATGAAAAGCAGACAAAGTGGCTTTTACAGGAGCAAATTGGACCAAACCAATCTCTTTGTCTCACTTAGCTAACAAAAGGGAAAAAATTGATGCCACATATCTTGACTATAATATGGCTTTTGATGTTCAAGATCTTCCTGTAAGAAGTTTGGGTAGATGAAACCATCATGAGGTAAGTGCACAAATGGTTAGTAGTAGGATGATGCCCAGTTTTGCAAATAACACAGACAGATCACTGGGAAGAAAATGCAAAGACAATTTGAAAAGTATCAGCATTAAATTTGCAATAGTCATTCAGACTCAAGCATCCCCTTATTTTACTCACAGGTATATAGAAGGCTTGAAATAATTAAGATTTTTTTTTACTCCCAAATTAAGATGACTGAATATGTGTGTGTATGGATAAAGGGGAGGGATGCCATACAGCAGTTTTTCAGTTAGCCAAAGGCTGGTACAGAGAGGGCAGAGGGCTGACCAGCATGGAGGGAAGGCTCCAGGGACCATTGCTTTCCTGCTCAAGCTGCTCTCTGGTTGCAGCTCATTTGGCTGTATTGACAGTGACTGTGTTCTCCTGCCTAAAGATTTCAGTGACGTCTGCCCTTAGACGTAAATGTACAGCACAGAGGGAGAAAAATGTGTAGTGCCTTGGAAATTACAAATGAAAGCAGCATGTTTTAAAAATTAACAGGGTGTATCTATTTAAAAAGCACCAGCTTCACAGCTGTAACCATTACCTTTTTATAGCATATTTTATAAACAAGGTCTTAAAATACTCATGGGCTTCTCTTTGGTAAAAATGCAAAACAAAACTGAGATTTGAATGAGCTCACTTGAAGTCACTAATATACTGGTTTACCCCAGATGAACGTCTGTACTAGAATTGCATATATAGAAATCTAAGACTATTCAAAAAATAAAACATAACACAACTGAGCTATTCTGAGCATGAAATTCATGACTCTAAATAGATTTTAGTATTGTCTGGTGAACTGCAGTGGTTTGAAATATCTCCATTGTAATGTATTTTACCTGCTACACAATCCTCACTTGACTTTCTCTCATGAAAAAAATGCCCAGATCTCATCTATAGAAATGAAGAATTAAGTGTTCTTTTTTTTTTTTTTTTTTTTTTTTTTTTTTCACACTGCTAGGATTTTAGTCATATCAAGGACATTGACAGCAGAGAAAATTGTCACAGAAATTAAAGATACATTTAGATAAAAACTAAAAATTAAAGTGTACTAGCAAAAATTTTTCTTCAAGAGAGGTTTGAAAAAAGAGACAGTGAAGCACAGGAGTACAGGTTATGAGTTTATCGAATTTCTTACATCAACAAAGTTATGTCTGAATATAGTTGTTATACAGCAAGACTTTATCTCCATACATTAAAAAGAAGTATTCACTTTCCTGAAGGGATCAAATGCACATTGGATACTTTAAGTACACATAAGAAAATTTGGAGGAGGCTTGTGAAAGAGCAGAGAAAAGCCAGGTGCTGAACCTTGCAATGAGCAACGAAACTATACCCATCTTTGCCTTTGGAAGAGGCTCACAGTCTTGATTCGGGTTCCCGTGAGAGGCTTGCAGATATTCTTATCAGCCAAAAACTGAGAAGTGTGAAATTGGACATGGACATGTCCATGGAAATTGGACGTGGACACCTCAGTGGAATGTGCACATGAAATTTAAAGGTTAACATATCATTTCTGGCTTTGTTACCTAAGTTGGATAGAAATCCAGATTACAAATTAAATTTAATCAGGGAGAAAGGGATAGGGATAGAGACAGTACTGCTGGCCCTCAGGGGAAGAAGAACAATGACAATATGAAGATCTGTAAGACTAAGGCATTTCTGCTTAAAAGAAAATTCTTGGAAGGAACTAGTGGTCAAGGTCAGCACTATTATAGAAAAGAACGGGAGGATAAGTTACTTTCTTAATTGGGTAGATGAAGAAGAAACTTTTGGTGATTTGAACATTTGTAGGACAGATTGTAAAGATGGAAGACTTAATTGCATGTGAAAGCTATGCTTAGATACTAACGTAAATATATAAACATTGGCTTAAATTTAGTATTTTGCGTATATTTGAGCAAATCTTATTGACAGTCTTAGTGTTTACTTTCAGTTTAAAACAAATTGCTTTATTTTAAGCATTAAAAATGTGCTATTATAAAGAGCTTCAATTATATAACTGCATGCACACTTAGTTGTCCTTTGCCCATACAAGAGACAACAAACAAACGAACAACCTTCCACAACCCCCCCAGCAATTAGTGTGACAGCAGGCATTACAAATTGATTATGTATTTCCTTGATTTTGGTTGTTCTTTAAATGTATATTCAGCAGCATGATAATATCAGTTTTTCATATTTAAGCAGCAACAAATTCTTACTAGAATTGAAAATTTACAAAAGAATCTTTAAAACCCTGAAACCGATGACAAAGAAGAGGAGAAAATGTATTTAATGTACATGATTTTTAACCTAATCCCAAGACATAAGAAGGCATGTTTGTTTGTTTGTTCTTTTTTAATATTTTAGTCTTGTAAATCTATCAAGTGCTCAGTATTTATGATTGGCCCATAGCAAGGTAGATGTGAAAGAGTAGAGAATGAAAACTGAAGGATATGAAGTATTATAAACCAGTGGATTTCGAACTAAGAAGAAATAATGCAACGTGAGGGAAGAGATAAAAAATAGGATCAATTAGTAGGAAAGAGTCTCTGACAAGAAGGTACCAGCCAATATCTCTAATTCTGAAGGCAGATGATGGTACTGTTAAAACCCATGTATCATGAAAGCAAGGAATGCAAACAGGCATTTACTAACATTGTAAGTCTGCAAGGCAGCACAGCCACTGGTGGTAGAAGCTTTGGAGATCTGGGCCAACAGACAATGCTATTGAGCTGATAAAAACTGTGGACAAAGTTGGGAGAAAAGCCAGATATTGTGTGTTTCCAGTCAGGTTGAGAAATTCTCCAACATTGCAAAATATGTGAAAGCTGCACTATTGCAATCACTTCTTGTTCTATCAAGAACATTTAAAGAAACTGTCAGAAAATAGAATATTTAATCTTCATATGATTTATTTAAAATATAACATTAAGGTCTTTTTTTTTTTTATTTTTTTCTTATTTTTTTTTTCTTTCCCAGTCCTTCTGGAGTTTTTGTTTGTTTGTTTGTTTGTTTGTTTTTTTCCAAAATCCACAAAGATACAAGAATACATACTCTGGTGATATTTTCCTTTCCCATCCCAACTATTTCAAGGGAAAACAGTCTGTTTTCTAATGAATTCAAACTGGTTTTTCCACCACCTACTGAATTTCAGTTTTTTTGAGCATCTTATTGACAAATCTTACTTAAATTTAGGAAAGGAGAATGATAAGGTACCTTGAATACTGACTAAGAAGTCTATTATTTTTTAGGTCTGTCTTATTATCCACCTACTTTTTCAGTCCCTGTTACTCAGTCCCTGAGCATCTTCAGTGTATTCATCCTCACAACAGAATGGAAGGGGAATTTATTACACTAAATTCATACAGCATGCTGAACTTTATTAACGCCCTACTCACCAGACTAACTGATCCACTTCAGTTACTTCTGACTCCTTGGTTTCTAACCAGGGTAGCATACGCCTATGGGGAAAAAAAGAAAAAGAAAAAAAAAGAGAGAGAAAAAAAAAGGAAAAATAAAGAAAGGATTTATCATGACTCACTTTCAGCAGGAATACCAGGAAGCTGTAAATGTAGATAAAGCCTTTTAGCTTAAGCACAGTCCGTTAATTAGAAGTATTCTATCTCTCAAATATAGCTCTCTCAGTTTAAATGTAGTAACATTTTGGCCTGGTGGCAGATATCCAGATCCATAGTTAAAGCACAAAATGAATCATTAGTTTCAAGCCCAACAATACCCTTTATTTTACTTAAAGCATGGCAGAGGTGTAGACTGGAAGCAAAATGATGAGGAATTACTTGAATCACAGGAGGTAAAAATACTAAAAACAAGAAAGCTGACTCATTTATTAAGTTAGGCTGAATGAGGGAAACCTCAATACCAAATAGTTTGGTATTGCCCAAGGAAGGTGACAAAAAAAAAAAAAAAAAAAAAAAAAGAGGCAGAAAAAAAAAATCTTGAAGAGAAACCTTAAACGACACATTTTTTCCCTAAACTCTGTATGGGGCATTGCTTGTTGTAGTTCTAGCTGGCATCATTTGCTTTCTGTTTACTTAGAATCTTGTACTATTACTCATTAAAGCCAATTGAATTAAACTGCACATAGCAAACTCACAGAAGAAAATTACTTTCTATCTGTAAAAAATGCTGCCAAATATAACAGAATTCACAAAGAAACACATTGTGAATATTCAATTCTTGCCTGATTTTCTGCTGTATGTGTAAAAATTTTGTGGATTTATAGAAAACAATGTTTCTGGATTATAAAAGGATGTGGGATAACACAAAAGCAATAATTAAGTTAAAGTTTGTCTAAATCACTATTAACAGGTTTTTTTTTTTTTCTTCTTTGATCTCATTTTGATTAATTTTTATACAATAATAAGATTATATATATGACAGTCCTGTTGATAGTTGAAAATATGTTTTTCTTCTTAACTGTACTTTAAACTTTCCTATGAGTTACCTCAGGAGTTTGATAATATGATGCGCAATCTGTCACTGTTCAGCATTTGGACCAGATCAGTAGTATCTGAAAGCAAATGAGACTTTTGAAGTTCTAAATCACTGGACTGAGTACTCTCCTTGATAAAAGATAACAGCTTTGCTGCTACCAGTATGCTGATTGTTCTGAAACTGTGTCAAAGAGGGAATGAGTTTGGGGTACACTACAGAAGTTCCTAACTAGTATCTTCCATCTGGAAGGATATCTGAAGTTCATGCAACAAACTTGTGAGATACTTTCATGATTAGCACACATACCAAGTCTGCTATAAGGATCTGATTCTCAGATTGCCAATGTACTATTTCTCCTGAAAGCCAAACTCTGTATTATTAAAATATGTTTCTAATGGATATAAGTTACTAATCTTCAAAATAAATACTAAGTCCAGAGAAAACAGTCCAGTGTATTTGTTTCTGAGGGAATATAATTGAAATGAATCCCAATAAATTATTACTTGGTACATGTGAAACATATGGAGAATCTTTGGAAACATGGGATAATAAAGCATTAAAAGCTTTAGGCAGCAGGATATGTGATATTTTCAACACACACTGTTATGAAGTATCCAAACTGTTAATGTTCTTTTTACAAATATGGTACAGATACTCACAAACTGGAGAAGAGGAGATGAGAGACAAGGTATGTTTTATTCCACAATGGAAACTGTTGTCAGATGCAAACTTGCCGAGGAATTAATCAAGAGCACTGGTAGCACAGAAAACACATAAATGAGATTACAAAACACAACAAGAAAAAAAACAGTAAAGCCGGACATATCCTTAGCTATCAGTTTAGCTTTATCCTGAGCTGAATTCAGAAACAGTAAGACTCCCATTTCCAAATTACAACATTTTATCATATTTTAAAACCATGCTTCTACCACCTGTTCCATACGGTCGAGCACCTGTATGATTTCCATTTTACCAAGGGAGCTATCAGTATTGCAAAGCACATTGCAGTGTGAGCAGTGGTGGCATTTATGAATATCAATAGCAAGTGGACTGATAATCCAGGACTGGCATGCCTACTGCATATGGTAATCAGGATTCAGCTCTTTGCTCTGCCACCACCTTCTACAGCACTAATATCGTTACATAAGTTAAATCTATTTGGAGAATGTAGATGGATGTGTGTTCAGTCTAACAAAGTTTAAACTGAGCACTCTGAAATCTCTTGAGCAACATTAGTTAAGTGCTACTAAACTAATACCCATTGCCTCTCAGGAAGAGAGATTGACTCATGTACCATGCCACATTAGAGCAGCCAGTTGGCACCTGTTCCAGAAATGGCTTATATCCTACCATATGATAGCACAGCGAGCTCACGTCATTAGATTCCCAGTAATCTCATACTATTCTAATTCGTTGAGTTAGCATATTTAGAGAAGTAATTTCTCTTCATTTGAGGCATGGTAACTCACCATAGCTCACCATCTGCATGTTTCTACTCTTCAGTGAAGTCAAATAGTAGGAATTAGGTGAAATTTCCCCCAATTTGTACTGTATTTTCTATCATTTTGTTTGGTTTGATTTTTTTTTTTTTTGTTTCAGATATTAGTCATTGGAAAATATAAGAAATTTTCTTTTCAATATTTTCCGCTGAGGAATTTGAAACAACAGAAAGTGACATAGAAACTACAAAATAGTGCTTATGTTATTAACTCCCTGATATTTAACTGTAATTTGTTAAAATTGCATATTTATCTTAATTCTCCATAATCTTCAACTGGACCAAAACAATATGAATTTTCAAGCCAGATGTTAACATGACTTATGTGTCATATAGTAAAAATAATTCTCTCTCAGACTTTCTTTCTTTTATCTTTTATCTTTTTTTTTTTCCTCCAAGTAGCAGCTTTTTCATTTCATTTTTTCATTTCATTTAATGGAATATCTGGTCATTTTTTCCCTTTGATAACATCTGTCTTTAATAGAGTTTTTTTTGTTTTGTTTTGTTTTTGTTTTTATAAGATCTCTCTATCTCTGTCTCATACTTACACTTCAAAGATCAAATCCTAGCAAAGATAGAATTATTCTGATATATATAAGGCAGAACAACATCCTATATTCCGATATAGGACCTACACAGATGCCAGAAACTCATGTATTAGAGAAACATATAAACCCTTTTATGTGTCAGACTATTCCCTTTCCACCTATTTTTTTCATTATAAAAAGGAAACAATAGGAACAATATGATGTACAACAGAGACTACCAGATATGCTACCATGGAGTCAAGCATGCATTAACACTAGAAATGTATGAATTATTTATGTGAATAATCACCATTATGAATTCAACTCTGTCTTCATGCATTTCCTACTTATTCATATTCATATTAATTCAGTCATTAGTGTGAAGATTTTTAAGCACCTGGGATGCTTGTGAATTGTTAATGTTGACCATATATTACATGTGGTATGGCACAGTTCCTCTAAGTCAGATTTACATTTATCTCCCTTGACTGGATGCCTGAACTATATAAGTACAAAAATAATGATTAAAAACAATGATAAAATAATGATTAGCTACAAACGTCAAAGGAGCACTCTTGCTTTGTACTCCATAATTCTTATTGAGTGAAAACCTTATATACATGTACGTTTGTATCCATTGAGGTTGATTGGTAAACAGCACATTATTTGTTAAGATAAACCCATTCAGGCCCTTCCTCTTCCCCTTCCCTTATCCTTTTTCTTTCCCTTTCCCCTTCCTTTTTTTCCGTTCCCTTTCCCTTTCCTTTTTCCCTTCATGTTATAGTCAAAAAGAATAAGTTAAGTAAAAATTCAGCATGAAGATACTTAATTGTAAGAAAGAAAAATACACAAAAATAAGAAAGTTAGTAAAAATAAAGCAAAGCAGAGAAACTGAAGGAAGAAATATATAACAGAAGAAACTGGAGTTAAAAAATACTGTTAGAAGACTGGATTTAAAAAAAAAATATAAAACACATACACAAAAACTATCCAGATAAAAGCTCTGTATTGCTCAATAAAAAAGTTGAAGAGACTATCATACAGAAGACTGTGGCATTTAAAAATTGGAAAGCTTTCTCAAATGAGAAGAACAGGAAAATCCATAATACATAGCAGGTCAAATACAAGCAGGAAATTAAAGAAGCTAAAAAAAAAAAAAAAAAAAGAGCATAATCTTGCAAAGGATGCTCAAACTGATAATGAAAAGTTATTAAAATACATCAAAATCAGCCAGCTAGGGAATCGGCAGAACAGCTTGATGACATGAGGTGTAAAAGGGGAGCTCATGAATGATAAGGCCATAGTAGAGAAGTTCAGTGAAATACTGCCTTCATTTTTACTGCATGCATACAGTGCTGGGGAAATTCCCACACTTTGTGAATTCTTTGTAGCAAATACATCAGAGGACCTAGAAAAACCTGAAGTAAATACACAAGAAGCCCAATATAAAGAATACCAAATAAATCTTGGGCACCAAGACCAGATGGGATTGACCTATGAGTTTTGAAGGAACCCAGAAGTGAAATTGCAGCACTGCTCACTGATGTCTGAAACTTACACTTACAAACACACACTATGCCAAATGACTAGCAAACTTACACTTACAAACACACTCTATGCCAAATGACTAGCATATCTAAAGAGAAGGCGCTAAAGGGGATCATGCAAACTACAGATCATTGAGCCTGACCTCTACTCTTCTATGGAAAGATGGTAGAGGCCATATTAAAATCATTAAACATGTGGATAAATTGCAATTTTTCAACAGAGTTAGCAGGCTCAGTAAAAGAAAATCTTGAAATCTAACCAGCTGGATGTTTACAAAGATGTCACCTGGCACATGAATAAAAGGGATTAAGTAGACTTCCATTTGGGGGGATTTTTCAAAATATTTTTGACAAATTACCACACTGGAGGGTGTTTTTTTTTTCTTTTTTAATAAAAGATAGCAAAGGTAGGCCATCATTTTTCAGGATGGAGGATGCTTAGCAATGCTTAGGAGCTGTAATGATGTATGCATATAGAGAGCACTTGATGTACGCATATAGAGAGGGACCCAGGAGACATCCTGTGAACACTCCTGTGCCATGAAGCAATTTCCAGCAGAAGTCCCTGTGAATTACAGGAGTCAGCTAACAGTAAAGCTGGCTAGGGGTGAGTGAGAGAGGATTTACCCTCCTGCAAGGTTTGTTTGAAATAGAAGGGGGCTAAAGATCCAAGCCATACTTCAGTTCTTGGGCCAAATGAGGGAATGTGGTGACAGGCCACTCCATGTATTTGTTCTCCACAGATAACATTATCTATTGGCGCTATTAGAGATGGACTACAGGATGGGTCATTGGTCCCACTCAGTAAGTCATTCCTTATGTTTTTATATACAAAAGGAAACAAACCATAAGACAGAGTTCATCCCTTTAAAGAGCTTAAAGTTTTAGCACCCAACTATTTCTGGAGAACACAGAAAAACTATACTCAAAAACAGTTGTTTGATGGATGTTGAAATACCACTATTGTACTTCTGAAATTTCTGGAGCTTGTGTGAACTGTTGGTTTTAATGCCTAACTCCTGATAGATTAGCATGGCCCCTGCACAAGGATGACATGCAAATTTGTGAAGCATTCCATATATTATTTTTTAGGTCTCACACTGATGGGTAACCTGTGTAATGCCTCAATGGTCAGGTCCACCCCTCGATCAGGAGCCCATCTGTATGTGGCATCCCTCCCTAGATGTCCTGATGTTTTATGGGCCCATAGAGCTACAAATAGCTCACCCTTACGTCCCCAGTCCAGGTCCACCTGAGCTACTTAAATTTTCGAAGCTCAATCTACTTTGTTGTTCTGATGTTCTTCGGTAGCATGATTCTTAGGCATATGGGCATCTACATGACGTACCTTTACAGCCAGGTTTTCTACCCAGGCAGCAATATCTTGCCACAGGGTAGCAGCCCAGATAGGTTTACCTCTGCGCTGCCAGTTGTTCTGTTTCCATTGTTGCAGCCACCCCCACCGCGCATTTGCCACCATCTATGAGTCAGTGTAGAGGTACAGTACTGGCCATTTTTCTCTTTCAGCAATTTCTAGGGCCAGTTGTAAAGCTTTCATTTCTGCATACTGACTCGACTCACCTTCCCCTTCCATGGCCTCCACAACTTGTTGTGTGGGACTCCACACAGCAGCTTTCCACTTCCGATGGCTCCCTACCACATGGCAGGATCTGTCAGTGAACAACACATACTGCTTTCTGTCTTCTGGCAAATCATTGTATGGTGGTCCCTCTTCAGCATGAGTTACTTCTTCTGTCGGTGCTCTGAAATCCCTGCCCTCTGGCCAGTCCATAATCTCTTCCAGGATTCCCGTTGGGTTGGGTTTCCCCATTTGAGCCTGCTGTGTAATTAACACTACCCATTTACTACACGTAGTGTCGGTTGCATGATGTGTAGTGGGGATTTTCCTTTTGAACATCTAATGTAACACAGGTAGCCGTGGGGCCAAGAGAAGTTGTGCTTCTGTACCAACAACTTCTGAAGTGGCTCGAATCCCCTCATATGCTGTTAATATTTCCTTTTCAGTTGGGGTGTAATTGGCTTCTGATCCTCAATAGCCCTGGCTCCAGAACCCCAGAGGTTGGCCTCGAGTTTCTCCTGGGGTCTTCTGCCAGAGGCTCCAGGTGAGCCCATGCTCCCCAGCTGCAGTGTAAAGTATGTTTTGCACAGCTGGTCCGGTATGAACAGGCCCAAGGGCTACTGCACAAGCTATTTCTTGTTTGAGTTGTTCAAAGGCCTGTTGTTGCTCGGGGCCCCACCCGAAAGAGTTCCTCTTTCAAGTCACTCAATATAGAGGACTCACAAGCTGACTATAGCCTGGCACATGCATTCTCCAAAATCCCACAAGGCCTAGGAAAGCTTGTGTTTCTTTTTTGCTAGTTGGCGGAGACATAACTGTTATTTTGTTGATCACATCCATCGGAATATGGCGATGTCCATCCTGCCATTTTACCCCCAAGAACTGGATTTCCTGTGCAGGGCCCTTGACCTTATTCTGTTTAATAGCAAAGCCAGCTTTCAGGAGAAATTGAATTATTTTCTTGCCTTTCTCAAAAACTTCTTCTGCTGTGTTACCCCATATGATGATATCATCGATGTACTGCAGGTGTTCAGGAGCATTCCCCTGTTCCAGTGTCGTCTGGATCAGTCTATGGCAAATGGTAGGGCTGTGTTTCCACCCCTGGGGCAGTCGATTCCAAGTATACTGAATGCCCCTCCAAGTGAAAGCAAATTGTGGCCTGCATACTGCTGCTAGAGGGATAGAGAAAAATGCATTAGCAATATCGATTGTAGCATACCACTTGGCTGCCTTTGACTCTAGTTCATACTGGAGTTCTAGCATGTCTGGCACTGCAGCACTCAGTGGTGGCGTGACTTCATTCAGGCCCCGATAGTCCACTGTTAGCCTCCACTCGCCATTGGACTTTCACACTGGCCATATAGGACTGTTAAAAAGTGAATGAGTCTTGCTGATCACTCCTTGGCTCTCCAGATGGTGAACTAACTCATGGATAGGAATTAGGGAGTCTCGGTTGGTGCAATATTGCTGCTGGTGCACAGTTGTAGTCGCAATTGGCACTTGCTGTTCTTCAATCCTCAGCAATCCTACAGCAGAAGTGTCTTGTAAGAGACCAGGCAGGGTAGACAGCTGCTTAATCTTCTCTGTGCTCAAGGCAGCTATGCCAAAAGCCCACCAGTACCCTTTTGGATCCTTGAAGTACCCTTTCTTGAGGTAGTCTATGCCAAGGATGCACGGAGCCTCTGGGCCAGTCACGATGGGGTGCTTTTGCCACTCCTTCCCAGTTAGACTCACTTCATCTTCCAATACAGTTAGCTCTTGGGATCCCCCCGTCACTCCAGAGATAGAAATGAGTTCTGCCCCTTGGTGGCCTGATGGCATTAGGGTACACTGTGCGCCTGTGTCCACTAAAGCTTTATATTTCTGTGGTTCTGGTGTGCCAGGCCATCGAATCCACACAGTCCAGTAAATCTGGTTGTCCCTCTCCTCTACCTGGCCAGAGGCAGGGCCCCACTAATCCTGGTTGGAGTATCTATCAATTAATTCCACCAAATGTGAAGCAGAAGTCTCTTCGTCAGGGTCAGGAGTAATACTAGCCCTTCTACTGCCTCTGGGGGACTGCCCAACAGAAACTGGGGCAGCAATCCTCCTAGGGGCCCTCTTTGTTGCTGCTGTATCTTTCTGTAGCTCATGTACCTGAACAGCTAGGGCTGAGGTCGGTTCACCGTCCCACTTCCTCATATCTTCCCCATGGTCACGTAAATAAAACCACAAGGTACCTCGCGGTGTGCATCCTGGATTCTCCCTTGTTTAAGCCGGAGACTGCTGGTGCTTGATGGCTGAAAGATTCTTCCATCTTGGTGAGGAGGAAGCTATGTGTTCATCTAACCGTTGGGACAGTCTCTCCACAGCTGAAATGCAGTCCCACACTGGGGCAGAGAGATTTTCTTCATATTTATGAAGGTGATTGGACACATTGTCCACAATTGGCCCCATCCCCTCATCTCAATCCATTGCTGCCAGTGTGCTGGCATGTGATGAGGGTGCAGCCCGTACAAACTTCCGCCACATGGACGTTGTGCATTGGACTTCATCAGGGTCTTTAGGTGTCTGGACATTGTTTAAATCACTATAAAGCATCTCCAGCACAGCTAATTCCTGCATCTGCTGGAGGCCCTTATCCATAGTGGTCCATTTGCTTACTTGGTATACAATAGCTTCTTTGTGGGGGTACCTTTCTTTCACAGCTGTTAGGTTTCGCCTCCAGAGGCTGAGAACTTGTGCCTCTCTCCCAATTACTCTATCAATGAGCCTTTCTCTAGAGAGGGATCCCAGCTGCTTGGCTTCATTGCCTTCTAGCTGTTGGGTATTGGCTCCAGTATCCCAGCACTGAAGCAGCCAGGTGAGGATGTGCTCACCTGGATGATGACTGAAATCTTTTCGTATTTCTCGCATCTCACTCAAGGATAGAGACCGAGTAGTTTCTGATTCATCTATGATTTCAGTCTCTTCTCCGTGATGTTGCTGTGATGACGCTGCTTTAGAGCTGCCTGCCTTTTCCTCTTCTCCCTCATCCTTAGGAGGAACTTCTTCGCTTACTAAATGACCTGATCTCCATTTCCACTGTTTTGTCTTTACTATAGAAGCGACTGACACCATAGATGGTTGGTCCTCTGGGGTGGTCACAGTGTGTGCTGTCTCATCATCAAATTCAGGAACCTCCCTATCCCCTTGAGGGTGCTGGGCAATGTTAATTGACATTTGATAGGCGTAAGCCAGACCCCAGCAGAGTGCAGCAAGCTGGTGGAGTTCTCTAGTATTGCCAGGGTCAGGGCATAAGTCTTTCAAACATTCTACCAGTTTTCTTGGATTTTGCACTTATTCAGGGGTGAAATTAAGAACCATTGGAGGAGAAAACCATGATAGGTACCTGCCCAAATCCCCACACACACCTTGCCACCCACAACTACTTTGTCTGGGGACAGGTCCTTGGTTAATATTCTTAATAAATTGCTTTACCTTGGGGAAGAAGACAAATGCTAGACCTAGTAATAGGAGGATAATATCTGATCAAGGGTATCCAAGATACTGAAAGGCTGCTGCAATTAGCCCACAGGGAGAAAAGTAGAAGGCACCACCCCCGATATTATTCACAGATTGACTGCTAGGGGCAAAAAAGAAGGCGCTGTAATTCTTAATATTTTCAAAAAGATAATCTCCATGAGACTAGGAAGATAACAATGCAGGGCCTAAATACCAAACAAGACTGAAGGCCAGTATGTTACAGCACAACATGATAAAAAAAAAAAAAACAAGCACAGACTTCAACACTTTCTTCAATCAGATGTAAAGGAAAAAAGAAAACAGAGAGTGGACTACATACAACATAGCCACACAGAAGAATATTACCAGAAAACCGAACATTATGGATACGAGTATGTTAGTTGTAAATACTTCAACCAATGCTATTGTTATCTCAACCCTCAAGCCCCATGTTGGGCACCAGAAAGGACTGTGGTGGTTTTACTCAGGTGGGCAGCCGAGCTCCACCACAACCGCTCTCTCACTCCCCCTCTCCTCAAAGAGGAAGGGGAAGAAAATACAACACAGAGAACTCAAGGTTTGAGATGAGAAAGGTTTAATTAAAGGGAAAGCGAATGGGGAGAAGAAAAGAAACAAAAGAAACAATAAGTCCCTGCAGAAGCACAAAGAGAGGGAAAAAAAAATAAATTATTCTCTACTTCCCATCAACGAGCGATGTTCAGCCACGTCCTGGGAAGCAGGGCCTCAAAACATGTAGTGGTTGTTCAGGAGGAACAGCCCCCTCCCCCACGAGAGCCCCCTTTTTTATTGCTGAGTGTGACATCAGATGTTATGGAGTATCCCTTTGGTTGGTTTAGGTCAGCTGCCCTGGCAATGTCCCCTCCCCATCACTTGCCCACCCCAGCCTGCTGGCTCTTGGGGGATTGGAAGGAGTCCTGATGCTGTGCCAGCACTGTGCAGCAATAGACACAACACTGGAGTGATATCAGTGCTGTTCCAGCTACGAGTGCAGAGCACAGCACTGTGTGGGCTACTGCAGGGAAAAGGTGACTCCAGCTCAGACAGACCCAACACATGTATCCCAGTAGCTTTGTCAGTTATTTGTGTGCCCTAGTCCTGCAGAGAGATCTTTATTTATTTATTTATTTATTTATTTATTTATTTATTTATTTATTTATTTATTTATTTATTTATATGTTTTAGCATACTTTTGAATACAGGATAAATCAGCCTGAACTATTCATAGTTAGAATAAAGGATAAGCATCCATGAGTTGTAGAGCCACTCTTCCAATTAGACATTCTTTTTCTGTTCTAAACCATCAGAAGTCTTGTCTGTAAAACAGTCCCTTTGCCCAGTACACAGCCTGAGCAAATAGGGTCCCTGCTGTGGACCCTAAGCAGGCCTTACACAGAACTCTGATGAGTTATATTTTGTTCCTTTGTGTTGGAAAACAGTGAGTAGAAGAGAAGGGAAGCATGGGGAAAAATAACAGAGCTTGTGAGCTCTGCTGCCAAACCCACGTTTCCTTCCTTGCCAGGAAGCCCAAGAGTCCTGAAAGAAGAAGATGCTGTGGTGGGTAGGTTCCCTGCCCCCAGCCCTGCAGAGACTGGTATTAGACACATTGTAGTCTTGACTTGCACTATAGGGCTTGGCCTTGAGAGCCCAGTATTTGCAGGCTAAATTATAAACCCTTCACTGAAAATGTATCTCTTTGAGAGGATGTATGGTCTTCCTGCACTGTCTTTCTGAGTTAACCTTTCACCCTTCACCTTTCCCTTGAATTCTTCATTTACCTTGGAGCACCTGCAACAACTGAGACTGAAGCAATGCTCTTTTGACATGTTTCTAGCAAGGTAGCTTTATTTCTACCACCACTTCTCCCATTTTACTGTGAAGAGTGATTTGTTTTTCCTGTGGGTGGCAGTCTAGGTGCCTAAATATTTTTTCTTCAGTTTCTCTGTTTTCTGCAGTAAATTGTAAAGCATTGGCTGCTAAGATTGCACAAAATACTGAGCAGGGCAAATCGGGTCCCTTAGTGACTTAACTCTCTTTATATGCCAAATTTAAAGTCTCTCAGCTACAGAATTTCCTGATCAAGTTGGTGTCTGCATATCCCCTGCAGCTGTAGAGCTTAACACAAAGCCTCCGTAATGAACAGAGGCAGAAATAAATAAATAAAGTGTGAGTAGACCTTGGTAAAGAGAGTTGATTCAAGGCCACAGGATGCCATTTTTGTTTACTTCTGTCTTTCCCCATAAGCTGGCATGGGATCAGGAGCACAGCTTCTTACATACAAATGATTTCTGAACATGCAGTTCTGCCTTAGCTTCTATATTAACTGAAATCAGAGTTGGCATTGTTAATTTGTCTGAACAGCTGGACAAAATAAGGTTAGATTTTTTTCCATGTTTCAAAAATCACTAGGGGAGCTTATTATAAGAACCACTGTAGCAGAAAGAAAACTGAAGTAATAAACAAAGTGGCTATTATGAGAGAGGAATCTATAGATCGACATGTTTTGTGCAGAGCTTAAACAGTGATCTGTAGTGCTTCCCATAGGATGCCAGTGGGCTTAGACATTCCAGTGAACTCCTCTTGGTGGCGGGTAGTCAGTATTTCTGAGAGCAGCCTCTGAGGAAAACTGAGTTTTGGAGGGAACTCAATTCAGAAAGGAACCAAGGGATCCTCACATCCTGGCACACATTAAACTTTCACCTGTATGATGTATATAATGCTACATATAATATGCATATGTAATATGTATATGTATGTATGATGTATATAATTCTACAGAAGGTGACTACATGAGTGAAAGAGAGAAGTGCAACTCAGCTTACAGCTCTTCTCTGCTGTAGGTGTCTTTGGACTCATTTAAATTACCAGCCTCTTTTCTGATGCTTTATGCTACTTAGGATGGGAATTATTTTATTTCAAAATAGTAACTTCTTTCTGAATTCAAAGGACACGCTCATTGAACTGCCCATATTATGAGCTAGACTTATCCTGCCCTTCTGGATGAAGTTTCCTGCTTTTTCTCAGATAAGGCATATAATTACTTAGTAAAATTAAATTAGGATTTGTTTAATTTAATTTTTGATTATAGGCTTTTCATAACTAAAAAGAGAACTAAAGAGAACATCCATTTCATAACTAAAGAGAACATCTTATATATGATAAAGACTGTATCCTCACAATACCCTAATGAAATACCCATGTTATGGATACAGAGGAGACATAAGGTGGTTGTCTACAAGTGATATTCTAAGAGTCATAAGCTGGACTTTCTTATAGCAAGCTGACCAAACCCAGGCTTATTACATTAAGGTGGCAAGTCCAACTTCACAACCCTTTTTGGGAGAATCAGTGCATTACATTTAGCTCAGTACTGCACTAATGCAGTTATATGGCTTTTAGTCAGCTCAGAATGCTCAAAGGTAAAATTGCACCTCTATTTTAGGTAGAATCATAGGATTAGAGCATAATTCAGGTTGGAAGGGACCTTGGAAGGTCTCTAGTCCAATTATGTACTGAAAGTGGTGGTGTGAGCAGAGAGATCAAAGTAGGTTTCTCATGGCTTTATCTTGCTGAGTCTTGAAAACCTCAAAGGATGGACTCTGACAACCTCTCTTGGCAACCTGTTCCTGTGCCTGACAGCCCTTACGATGAATAAGACCTTCTTCATATAAAGCCTTTGTTTTCCCACTTTGTTTCCGGTGTCCCTTGTCCCCCTACCATTCACTTCTGTGAAGAACCTGACACTGGCTTCTGGACCACTTCCTTACAGGTTTCATCTCACATTTGAGCTTGATATTCATTTATAAAGTGAGTAGTAAATATTGCAAATTACTCAAAAGAACTAGTACAGGCTGAAATATTACTGATGCACCTATACAATTCTCTTGGTTAAAGGCATGCATCTGGGGTCTCAAAAACACTAATGGAGACAGTATGTCTCCATTTCTACTCCCTTTCTTTTTATATTATTTGGTTGCTCTTGTTCTCTGCCTCAGGGTGCCATTTTAAAATTTAACTCAGTATCCCTGTATCCCCGCTCCTTCATTCTGGCCTTTTTTTTATTATTATTTTTTTTTTTTTCTCCCAACATTGCCTGGATCTGTGTTATAATATATAACCCACCTCTCAGGATTTTACTAATGATTAGTTATAAGCATGACTTGCAACTCATTTCTTTTGTTTTCTGCTTCAAGGTGAGAGACATTTTTTGTTTACTGTTTTTAGAAAATGAATCCTTCTCAGTGGAAAAATTCTAACAGGTCTAGTTGCAAGCACAATCTTTAAATGAACAATGAAGTTTATATTATATAATGTCCCCATTTCTAATTAAACCTTCACTAACTGATTTACACAGGCATCTTAGAATTACTATGACAGAAGAAAAGGAACTAAAGTTTGGTTTCTTCGTGTATAGGAATAGGCTGTTTAGCCTAGAGAAGAGGAGGCTCAGAGAGGAACTTTTTAATGTCTATAAATACCTGGAGGGAGGAAGTGAAGAAGATGTGCTCTTTTCAGTAGTCCCCAGTGACAGAGCAAGGGGCAAAGGACACAAACTGAAGCACAGGAGGCTGTATCTGAACATCCAGAAGCAGTTCTTTACTTTATGTGACGGAGCACTGGCACGGGTTGCCCGTGTTATGGAGTCTTCTTCCTTGGAGATGTTCAAAAGCTGACTTGACATGGTCTATGGCAACCTGCTCTGGGTGTCCATGCTGGAGCAGCAGGGTTGGACCAGATGACCTCCAGAGATCCATCCCTTCCAGCCTCAACCACTTGGAAAACAAGCAAACCAAAAAAATTACTGGAAAAAGGCTATCAATTAAAAACATTAATGCCTATCTGTCAGATCTTTCTCTCTCTCATTTTTATTTTTTAAAACATATTTTCTCAAATTTCGGAAAGTCTTGTCATTTCTTAGTATTTCTGACTGTCCAAAAATTGCTGATAACTCTATAAAAGAAAAATGAAAATATACATATATTATGTTTTACTTGTGATCTTCTGGAATTTCTAAAAAGTGAAATTGGTTCTCTTCCTATTTTTCAGTAGAATTGCTAAATGTCATGTGTTGGACCTTTAAGATATTGGTATAGAAGACCTGCAATTTGCAGCAGTTGGAGTTGTACTTATGTGTAGATAACAGAAGGGGAACGTTATGAAACATTGTTCTCCCATGGCACAAATTTTAACATAAGTCCTTTCCCTTGTGAATTACTGGAATACTTATTTTCTAAGACCAACATTTTTAAGGAGGTATGGACAGGAGTTGTCTGAGACTAGGTGATATAAATGAAGAGTTTTTACCAGTCATTGATTCTTAACACTTCTCTAACTTGCATTATTATGTATGGACTTATTATATTGGCATGTAATTTTGGTCAAGTTTGACTGTATGAAGAATGCTCAGGCGTATGGGATTTTCTGTATACTGTGGCTGTACTGTATATGTGGCTGTAGCGTAAACTGAATTTAGTACATTAGTCACAGCTGCTATTGCTTTCATTTCCAATCCCTTCATTTATCTCTAGAGGGCAGATAAGTATCTGTATAACTGCTGAACTATAATTCTTCAGATTAAGAGCTAGCAAAAGGTATTTCTGAAATCTATATAAATTGTGAATTTTGGGACATAGTATTAGTTTATTACATACATCACTGTGATCAAAACAATACATAAATATATTTCATTTAAAATACTTTTCCTATTTAAAAATATACTTACTTTTAGATTTTTAAAAACCTTTTCTACCATCTCTGCTTTGGGCTGGATTTGTTTCAATAAAAATATTTAATCAAGAATATCAGATTGTCAACAACGGGAAATATTAAAGGATGTTAATTTCAGTTATGAAACTTTTCATGTGTATATAAAAGTTAAAATCTCTAAGAAAACATCTTAAACTAGTCATTCATAAAATTATTGGAAATATGGTATTTCCAAACATGTTTTAAGTTCTTGTACACATATTTTTAGTGAAAATATTTTCATGTGTATTAACAACATACAATGTAACAGAATTTTAAACACTGGTGGTTTTAGATTTGACAGCTAATTTTCTTTTATAAGATTTTACCAATGAACAAAGGATCCCTGCCATCAGAACATGACTTGCAGTTTCTTATGTATCACCAGCACAATATTAAAGTACTAAACAATCTATGATGGATTTCATTATTATGATAATCCTAGGAAGGTGTTAAAGATCGTCTCCTTGTTACTGCTAAGAAACTGAGATCTGAACTAAAGGTACAATTCAGTGTCCTAAGCATGGGCACTTATTAGGATTTGCAGTGTCCTAGGTTATCTGACATATCTGCTGGGCTGGAAAAGAAGGTGCAAGAGCTACAGGAGATCAACATTATAGTATCTGGAGCCCAGCTGGGATACTACAGGTCATCTCAACATCACTATACACCTATTTCTGGATAACTGAACTGAATTAACTAAATATGACTCAATGCTAATAAATTAAATGAACTCAGATCACAATCCTGCCTCTCAGGTTGTTCCTTCCAAAAACTTACAGCTTTACAGATAATTCTACGATTGTAAGTAGTCTTACTAAAGTCACTGTTTTTAGAATCATGAGCATGGTGTTCTAACTAAGGTGGAAAGTACAGCTAAACATTATGGTGGAACAGTTTCTTTCACATTAAATTTTCTTCAGGATTTGGAAGTATAGGGGTTAACTCTATTGTTATTTGAAAAATCTCAGCTGTCAAGATTTCCATCCAAATACTTCTGGCATAAATACATATTTGCACAAAGGTTTGGAACACTATCTTCTTCATCAAACATTATTCTTCCAAATATTCACAGAAAGCAAACAAAAGGGATTGTGAATACTTGCTGGAGCAGATTTGTTACATGTAGCTGAACAAGTATTAGTGCATATGGGATTTTTTTTCAGTAATCTTGTAATTGTTGAGCCTTCTCAGGTAGCTAGATGACTTGAATCATAGAATCACAGAATCACAGAATCACAGAATCATAGAATCATAGAATCATAGTATCATAGAATCATAGAATTGCTTGGATTGGAAGGGACCTTAAAGATCATCTAGTTCCAACCTCCCTGCCATAGGAAGGGATGCTACCCACTAGATCATGTTTGCCAGGGCCCCATCCAGCCTGGGCTTGAACACCTCCAGGGATGGGGCATCCACATTTTTTCTGGGCAACCTGTGACTTAGTGATAAGCATTTCTCACCTTTCTTCTCCCTTGACACTCTACAACATGACTGTTTCTCCATTCAGGTTTCCTTTCAATCAGAAATGAATCATGTATAAGGTATTAACACATTTTGCTGTTTACTGAGGATGTGGTCAGGACACACATCTCAAGAACAGGAGTACAGAACACAGTAATACATGAACACCATAGATTATAGACAACTAATGAAAATCAGACACCTCATTTCTCAGGGAGTCTAAACACTACAGACTGCCTGTTCCAAAGAGATTCTCATGCTTGCAGCTTGCGTCTCTTGTTATATAGTGAATCTACCCTACACAAGCCATAACTTTGATCTGAAAAGTACACGTTTTTGTCTTTAGCACAGCATTTTCTCTTTACATTTTATTCAAAAGAAATGTATATGCTCAAAAATATTTAAAAAGTGTGTCAAGTCTAATTTGTTTCACCATTTTTTTTTTTCCCTGTGTCTTGTCTTCAGGAGAAAAGACTTGATTTCCCCATGAAAGATAAATCAACTGTAGTGTTCTGTGCTCTCTCACAGCAGCAGGTAGCTGTGCAGAGATTGTCATGAACATTTATCTCATGTCTTCTGCTCAAATGTGTGACTATACATTTCATTGATAAGGCAGAACACATCTCCACAGGAAACTGCACCTAGGCCTGTTTCAAAAAACAAAAATTTTTTTAAAATTTTGTCATATCAAAATATCTCTCTTAAATCCAGACTCTCCAGCCAATTGAAAAGGCAAAGTTTTCCTGCATGGAGCTGGAAATACTGCAGCCAATCCCTTTCTGAAATTTTAGATGACTTGTTTAACTTGAGTACTGCAGTGTTATGCTGCAGTATTGATCTTATTCCTCTAGAAGTAGCTTTTATATGCATGTGTATGTGTGTATATTAATACATATTTACATACATATATTTGTATTTATAACCCTTTATTCATCAGCCTTTGATGCTTGTAGGTAAGTTTTCAAAACAATGTATAAGAGCTCTATGAATTAATTTAGTGCTTTGATGGTTGGATGTATACATGACTTACTTAGTTTCACTTTGAAATTTTGCCTCTTCTAGACTACCTGTATTTCTACAATATCAAATTTCCTTTATAGGGTAAATGTGATGTGTTCATGGACATCTCATAAAGAAATCCTTAGCAAACAGGGAGAACTCTGTAACCTTTTTAATACATACACTCCAGGAGATGAGCAAAAATTTCTTTTATGGAAATGTACTTCACCTGCAGGCCAACAGGATAATATTCTCTGTTTTGTGTTGTATTGGTTTGGGTGTGATAACATTGATTAAGAATCTAAAACCATTTCTTTTCTAATCTTTGCAGAGAAGTTCAGGGAAACATTATATACTGAATGTCACTCAGGTGTTTCCTAAAGCAACTTTTCATCAGTACTGTAACTTTAAGGTCCCATGGCAATAATATTTAAGATGTCCTAAGAATTCTCAAATGCATTTCTAACTTGCATGAATGATCACAAGCCTTCAAAGATATTATCATTTGACTTCTGATCTATATTTGGCAGGTTTAAAAATAACATTAATAGCTATGACAGTGAGTTTTCTCTAATCATGCTTTCAGAACAATCCAACATATTCCACTGCCAATCAGTTGCTCATTTAAAACTGGTGGTAAACCCTTTCCTATTATTGACTATAATAATTAGTGTACTTCCATGCAGAGCTGTTTTTACTGTTATTACCAGTGCATTGAAATATATACTTTTAAAATATAGAAAAATGCAGCAGACATTTTATTGGAGTTTTCAATGCTAAGTAAAAAGGCTTAGTGCAGATGCTTGACAAAGGACCCATTAAACTAATCAATCACATATCTGTGTCAGAGCTTCTGAGTGTCCTAAGTGAATATATATATCCATATATATTCCTGCTAGAGATGTATCAGAAAGATTTAATCCACCCTGATTCAATTATCCACCCCTAAAGTGTGTTTTAGCCCCCTGTTTTAGCCTTTTACATTCATTGGCTATATGATGAGCCTAAAAGAACAATAACAAAATGTTCTTTTAGCATTACAGATACTTTGGATTAGCTTTATATGTTTGAGATTGCAAGTGAGGGGAGAAACGCACATCTCAATGGACTGCCTGGTTTAAACCAGCCAGCTTCAGAGCAAATGTCAAAAAATTAAAAAAAAAAAGTCCTAAAGCTAGGACTGAAAGCTAGGATTTTAAACAGTCCTAAAAGTCCTAAAGTCCTAAAAGTCCTAAAGTCCTAAACTCCTAAAGCTAGGACTTTAACAGGCTGGTCTACCACCCAAATGAGAGACAGCCCAACCCTGTTTCAAAGAAGGAAAGTGACAAGCAGATGGAAGGATTCTCCAGACCTAAGCTGGTACTCTGAAGTGGTGGGTTTGATAACTGAGTCAGCAGAAGTAGAGAAGGTCCCTTTGTAGCAAGCAACACAAAAGAAGATTTTAAGGGTCAGGGAGCTTTGGCAATCAGAGCAATTTGATCGGTTATTCCACCAGTATGGTGGAATACTTGCTTTTGTTATAAATCCTGTTGACAGAAGATAGAATCATGTTATCAGGACTAAGGGCTGACCTGTTGAAGTGTGACAGTTTTAAAAGCTAGCAACTAAGCACCTTAATCTAAAAAGAATAATGTGTTGGAGGAAGATAGATATAAAAACAATGAGATTTAAAGGAAGGTAAAGAGGACCACAGGGAGATACAGACAGAAAGTGTAGATGTAATTGGAAGGAAAATACAGACAAAAAGTAATTTGGGAATAAGGGGGTATTTGAATACTACAAATGAAGGGCATAGACAGAACAGACAGATGACTGAATACGAATATGAGAAATATAAGTAAAGAATCTCAGGAATTGCTTGTCAAAGCAATAGCACAATATAAGGAGAGATGCACAGTTGAGAGGGATTTATTCTTTTAATTATTTATATGTTGTTCACAAAAACTTCAAAATGTGTCTTTCAGAATCAACACTCAATTCTAACTGTATTTTCAAAGTACACTCTTTAAAGATCCTAATAAATTCAGCTAATGAAATAACAAAAAGATGAGGCTGTGACATGGTAATTTTAACATTGCTTTTATAGGGTAGTTTTCTTCACATCCTCTGCTTATTTTCGATGTTTGGTGGAAAGGTATCCTGTAATCCCTAATGTATTTTTGTTTGTTTGTTTGTTTTTTGTTGAAAAAATTTACATGATCAAGTGACTATGACCCACCATTGATAGTTTTCCTCTCCTTTATGACACTGCTCTATAGGGTGGTCTTAGAACCTTTTAAGTCTGAGGGGGTTTTGCTTTGGAAATATGCCAGCCACATGTAGCATTTAAAGTACTGTTTTGGAGCAATTACAAATGCTTGTTTAAAAAAATAAATAGAAAATAGCCTAGCATCAAAAGAGTCTATATAATTTACGAGCACATTCCTCATCTAGATAGTCATCCACAATCACCCTGAAACATTCATATACTTATTCTTATTTGTGCTTTATTTCTTTGGAGTTTTGTGCGGTTTGGTACTTAACTTACTTATCTTGTTTTGTATTCTTCAAAGCAATGAGAAGAAAAATCGATAAGATAGCACTATTCCGAATGACAAAAATATTTTGACAGTGGAATTTGTTAAACTATTAAATCCACAAGGGTCTGTACAGCCAGAGTCAAAGAAAACCAGCTATTGAGTTTTTAATTACAATAGTAGGAGAGGAATCTGAGGGGAAGAAGCTATACCATAAATAAATCAATTGTTGTGAAATTACTCTGTTATGTTTGTCCTTGACAATGAATTCAATGGAAAGGGACAAACTCTTCCAGATGTTGGGTGGGATTCACCTTCTCTAACCTACGTTCCTTAAAATTCCAGTAAAAGCTAGTCTATCCTGGTTCCCTTTGATATTTGAAAGGAAAAAGACATCTCCACATGATTCTTTATTAGAGAAAACTACCCTGCGTTGCGGTGACCAGCGCCCTGTTTTAGCTTTTACATCCATTGGCTATACAATGAACCCAAACAGAAACTCAGACCTGGATGTAAAGTAAAGTAATTTTCCTAGACAGTACTGGGCAGGGCAATGTAACTTCTGCAATATAGATGAAGAAAGCAATTAAAATGAAAAAAAAAAATATATATATATATATTCATTGAATATATACATATATATGCCTTTTCCTTAAAGAAAAAAATAATAATAATAAAAAAAACAACACTATAACTCAGGTTCAGGTTACTTTGAAATTCAGCTCCAAGATTCTTTGAAGATATTTCAATTGAATTTCCACTGGCCAAGTAGTGAACCAAGTGCTTTAATCTTTGAGTGTCCTTCTATCTTTTCCAAAAGCAGAAGGTAATTTTGGTGGAAACTTCCCATGCTTGTTTGTTTTCTTGTTTGTTTGTTTTAATACATGTCAAAATAAACACTATTGGGTAATTAAAGCTATGTTCAGATATATAAAAGATGAGGGAAGAAAAACTCCAAAGAGGAAGAAGAGGCACACTCCTTCAGCTATATTTTTCTGTGACAATTTTTTGAATTAAAAGTTGCAGAGAAAAATAATTTCATTAAATTAGAACATACTTGCATACTTTTCAATAAAAAAAAAAAAAAAACTAGCATGCACACAAAATATTAGACTTGCAGAGTACATATATATTTTTAAATGATTATTCTTACTCTCTTGGAGCTGAGAATGGGCTTGTCACTCATGGTAATTATTAATTCTGAAATAGGAAAGGATTTCATGAAGGGAAGAAAGGAAAAGTTTTCCTGAATGAGACTCTTGCCTTCCAGAACACTGTTGGTGTATACATGCTGACACGTGCAATGAATATGACTGTATCAGCATCTGAGAATGAATGACTGCACACTTGCCAATATGGGCAAACACATGCTAGAGGGAGGCATGCAAAATGCATATAGACATTTATCCTCACTCTGAGGCAAAACACAGATCACAGAAGAAGCAAATCTAACAAGGACAATCAGCTTCACTCCTGTTTGCTTTTGCCTTAAACCTTTTTCTAAGTAGCAGTATTTTCTTCAATTGTTCAAAAACACATCTTGGCCTAATTGCATTTTTATTTCTAAGTGGTTAGTAGTCATTTAAACCTTTTCAAAAACATTGTCTTTGACCTACTTAGAGGTGCTTAACAATTATCAAAGCACAAGTCCCTGATTTTTAAACTACAAATGCAAACAAACATCTATTTCTCTTTAGTAAATAGATGTTATAGGACAGCAGACTTCCAAGAGACATACCAAAGAGATGTGAATAATATTCTTTTTGAATATCCACTGTTTATCCCCCAAAAATACACAATTTAAGAGTTGTATTGAATCACTGAGAATGTGTTTTGAGACCTTTACAATTACTAATTTACTAATCAGAAACTTGCTGGTAATTTTAAATTTCTCTGAGTATCACATCTAGAACAATGGCTTTTAAATACAAAATTCTTACTGTAAGTGTAACTTTAAAAGCCACATATGTTGAATAAAAACACTCTCTTAGCTCTGTTTTGGAGAGGCTGGAGACAAAGACTAACAATTGCTATTTGACTGGTTTGGACAAACTCAAAATGATACTTCAATGAGAAGAGTGATTAAGAAGGACATGAATTAACATCTCCTAGTTCCTGTACTTCAAATTCTGATATTACTGAGATTCTTGAATCATGTAATCATAGCTCTCAATGAGGATGTAAATTAAATATTTGTTCTCAGAGAGTCTGACATTGTTGTAAAAAGCCTGGGAAGTTTCAGAAATAAGCTACATGGGAAGCTGATCTGGAAACTACAATCTGAAAACTTAAGCTCTTGAACAACATTTTAGGCAACTTAACAAAAACCAGTGAGGCTTCCAAAAACGTTGTCTATATTTTGTATAAATTGGTGAAATAGCTCTAAACAATAAAATGGATTTCATCAATGTAGCTTTTTCTGACAAAAATAAATTCATTTTTTTTAAATCCTCAGCTAGGTCTAGATAGGACAGACCATGTATCTTCTTTTGCTGTTTCCCCCATCTCAGACAGGATGATGCATGGTATGCAAGTTTGTTACAATTTTGTGTTGTAACTACACAACTGAAAAAATAATTTAAAATGTGATTCATAGTTAATGTGATAGTACTTTGAGAAACTAATTTATTTATGTGTTTTTGTTTGTTTGTTTGTCTTGACACTAGACCATATCTTGTCTACATTTGTCTGGTTAAGCTCATACAGACGAAGAGGCAGCCACAGTGAAAGAAGTCTGTAAGTCCAGAACAATGTCATTTATTCTAAGAGCCGGTCACTTTTCTATCTTTGACCAGAAGACAACCTAGGATTTACAGATTTTTTTTTATTTTTTTATTCAATGATACTAATTTTAATGGCCACTGTTTAGTCTCAATCAATGGCTCAGTTTACCAGATGAGGTTCACACTGTACTTATGAATAAAGGTGGTAAAATCAGTCTAAACTAACAGAAGGGCAGAGGGGAAATTATACCTCTGAATTTCCTTGATCTGAGGGTGGCTTAAGGCTGGTACTGGTGGTGGATTAGATGAAGCTGTGTGCAAGGGTGTCTTCTTTATATTCCTGTGATTGCCTGCATTCAACACAACTTTTTATTTATTTTTTCATTAAAAAAAATCCTTGAGAAAAAAAAAAAAAAGACTTCATATATCTTTCTATCACACCTCATGGGATTTGGGTTTAGTTGCCTTTGTGTACTTTTTGTCTTTTTGCTCAGGATGCCTTCCTGATGTGCAGCACAGGCTCCCTTCTGTGGGAAAGATGAATCTCTTTATTGTGAGTGAAGACAGAAAGTATCTGACCAGAAATTTAGAGTTGACATATGGCTGTGGCATTATTCTAATACATTTTGGATCTTAGCTTATGGTCCCAGGGTCAAGCCTAATAGGCAAGCCTTTGGCCTGCCTTTGTACACCTGCAAACCTTCCAATGTACCTGATATGCCTTGAATGCTTAGATTTCTGTGGTTAGATTCCTGTCTTAGATTTCTTAGAATTCAATTATGTGTAGAAAAATTGTACCCTGTATGTTTGATATGTTAAAATGTTGTGTGTGAATAGATGGACAGTCTGGCATAGCTGCTTGGAAGAAAGCAGCTATCTTTTGGCAGTTTAAAAGGGCTTGATTCTTCAATTAATAATGAGCTGAATTGATTGCTCATCACTGTATCACATAGTACCTATAACTTTGAATTCACTTTCATTTCATTTATACAGTTATGTGCTATCTGACTAGCTTATTTCACAGACCATCCTTCTCACTGTTTCCCCATCAAACATAACAGTATCAAGTGTAAGAACATTCTATGCATATTGTGTTACAAAAGACTGACAGTGTGTTTTTTTGTTCTTGATCAAGAAATCAAAAGATTCAAAAATCACTGAGTTAAAGCAGATCAAAGGCTGGCTCACATGAGTAAGTGATTGAATAGTGGCAATTTAACAGTAACTTGTGAAAGTACAGGAAATAATTGTGAATTTAGAAAATAAAATTCAGACTCTCGGCTTTGTTCATTTGGATAACAATAATAACATGACTATACTCTATACCAGCCAAAAATCTGTGAGGTATCTGTATGCTTCATAGTGCAATAAATTGGAAGTTATTCACTCTCAGTTTAGAACAGGACAACCAGTTAAAAATAAACTCTCAGAACACAACTTACACCTCTGGCTGAATAAATGGGACACGGTATCATTCCCAGAAGATATTATTGCCTATTAGATGTCACTTTATTCATAATACCCTATATAGAGGTAGCTCTTGACATAAGAGCACAGGATGTGTCTTCATTTGAACTTCAAGGACGCATTTCAGTGCCAGGAATAACTCCAAAGAAACTGTCAGAAAGGTAGATATTCAGTGTAGCTTAAATCAGTGTAGTTCATGAAACCAGTAGAGCTGCACTGATTTATACCACCAAAAGAAACTGTCCCTCACTTAGGAACAACTTAAGTTACTGTCATGTGTTTTGCCATCTTTGAGAGTTGTACGTGTGTGTATTTTTTACTGTTACTTATGACTTTTTCAGAAATAGATCTTTGTATGTATGGCAAATATTTTTTCACCACACTTTCAGAAAATAAAACTGTTAAATGAGTAAGGTTATTGTGACATTGAAATCGTGATTTCTTACTTCATCAAATGATTCCACAGTTATTGGGCTTTGTAATTTCTGATATCTTCGTAGAAAAAGTAAAGCATGGGTTAGTCATATGGAAGCTTTTCACACATCACTTACTTGTTTACAGAAGACATAATTGTGATTCAGCAGACTGTAAACTTCTGTGAGCCAGCTATGAACAAATGACCCTGAAGGGTGTTAAGAGACAACATGCAATGTGAAGTGTTTGAATGAACAGTCTTGGCAGAATCTGCATTAAGCAGACACATGTTTTTGCTTAACATGGGATTGCATATATGCTAGAACATGGGGCTACAAATTTCTTATTACCTACAACCCCTCAATCCATTTCTGACACACAAATTTGCCAACTTACTCTTCTTAAGAATCCCAGTAGAGACATTGTAAAGGTCAGAAGCACCAACCTAGATTTCCTGAAGAAATTCTAACCGGGATGATTAAGAATTTAATTGCAGTTTCATCTGTAAGAGAATTATTTTCATTTATAAAACTGTGATGTTGTGATTTGTGTTCCTAAGTAAATGGGATAGGAACTTCTCCAAAGTACAGGTAGATTCTAGAGTAGAATTTAATGAATGGCTCTTTTGATGATGGAGTCAACTTAAGCAATCCTAACCTTTGCTAATTCCTACTGACTCCTATCTTCATGCTAATGATTCAGTTGTGCTGGTGCATATTCCAAACTGAGAACTACATGTACATCTGGTTTAAAAAATATACAATATTTTTCTATGAAGGCTATTTTTCATCAGTGTCATTTACTAACTCAGGTTTACTGTGTGATTCATGCAAATATCTATCTCTGAACATGAGAGAATAGTGTAGAAACAGCACTGAGAAGTGAATTCCAAAGCTGCTAAAACAATTAGTGTTAAAAAACAAAGCAAAACAAAACAAACTAAAACAAGCGCTTATGTTACATCTGTAGTAGTGATGCAAAGACTTCCAGGCATCATCTTTCTAACAACACTCAGGCTTTCAGTCACATATGTGCACATGTTTAAAGTAGTACTGCTGTTGTAGCTTTAATGCAGCTATGAGACATGATTGCTCTGAAGCTAGAACAACATCTCAAGTAAACAAAAAGCATTGTAGTATTTTCCAGCAAAATCCAGCTGTCTAAGGAAAGGTATTATTTCCCTGTAACCTTCCCTTAATTGAAATCAAACATTAATAGTACTGTGGATTGCAGGAGGACTTCTGATAGCAGTAAAGATCTTCATCTATGTTCATGATTATGGAATTAAGAATGTACTAAATAAAACATTTTCTACTGAAAATATAAATACATAGTGAGATATGCCTCTTACTCATTATTTAGAACAAGCATAGGCAAATCACAACTGAACAGAGGTCTTTTCCATGTAAATATCTCATGTAAGAAAAAAATAATTGAAAGAAAAAATAAAGGCCACAAACTAGTCTTTTTTTTATTATTAGTTTTTATTTTTTATTTTTTTCTCTAGAGGACACCACGAGTAGCTGGTTGGTATTTCTGAAATGGTCAACTCATTTTGTCTTCTTTCAGTCTGTTCTCCTGTTATGAACTATTTATCTGTTATAAACAGAAAAAAAATGTTTTCATGATAAATTTACATGCACAAGTAATCGCAGAAAACCTCCATGTAAATTTTTCTCATTAAAACCCTTGCCTGTATTCTTACAGTCCATGCCTAAAACAAGTTCTTTAAGTTAAAATCAACACATAATGTTTTCTCACTTGGCCTTTAGTAATTAGAATGCCAAATGCCAGTTAAAATATGACACCTCCCATTACTTGCTGCTGATCATACTTTATAATATAACTAGCGAGAAACTGTATGTCTCCTTTTTATTACATGGCATTGTCATACATTCTATAGTAAACTCTTTGTGTTAAAAACAAACAAAAAAACAAAAACAGTAACAATACTAAAACTCAATAATTGCAGGCTGGGCATAGAAGCTCCACAAGTAATACTTTCTTTCTCTTTCAGTCAGCAAAAGTGATTATGTGGCAAATTACATAGCTGCATTTCATGGCTAACAGGACTTTACTTCATTATAGATACTAAAAAAATAATACACTTTCATATGCCCCTTCCCCTTCCTCCTCCTCCCCCCTCCCACCCCCTCTCCCCCTGACCTTCTTGGCAGAGATACAAGACTTGGAAATATTCCTTCTAGGGCTTCTCAAATCCTTCACAGAACTGTGCCCTCATTCCTGAAAGAATGATCTCCAGGAGACACTGCAAAAGCAAAGCAAATCCATCATCTAGGGATGTAGGAAGGTTTGTACATTGGATTAGCTGTTGCTACCATTTCATTTCTTGAACCACTGTACTTATTTTCAAATCTGTATGTTGGTAGTACAAACATTTCCAAAATAAATCCAGATTTGACAGTGATCAAGAATTGCTTTCTGCAGTCTTGTAGTCTCAAGTTACAGGAAATAGGAAGGACAAAGGAAGTTTTAGTCTCAAATTACAGGAAACAAGAGGGACAGAGGAAGAACAAGGAAGTGGTCAGAAGGGAACTCATCCACGGTAACCTGTATACTCCTTAAGGATTATTAACATATCTGAAAACAGTCCCACCAATATGTAAATGAGACAACAGCTACCCCTCAACAAGCCTATTGTCTTCCAATCCCATAATACTCATTCTCAGAAGAGAAGAATTTGGCAGGTCACATTCATCAATAAGAAACAGCAAATGGAAATAGTTTTGCAAGGAGCCAGGTGTAAAGAACTGTGGTTCTAGTCGAGAATGGGTTTGCTTTACCAAAGACTGCCAAGCACCTGATTTTGCACTAAATTAAAATAAAGATCTTTGTGTGGATTCCAACTGTGTGCTGATTGACCAGGTGTACCAGGCATGAACCTAATTCCTATTAGGGATAACAATCTGGTCTGTCTCCCTGTTGTTCTTTCCTTAGGGCGGCTCTCACAGTTAAGGTTTTACCTTAGAATGGCTGCTAAACTCTCAAAGAGCTATTTCATATATTGCCTGGATTCAGTAGGCATGTCATAGGTTGCTGGAGTTTTATTAGGAATCCATAAGCAACAACAATTAAGATTTATGACAGTCTGTGAACTCATAATTCTGCAATCTTTATTCAGTTTTCACACAGAAGGTACCACTGGTGAGTGTGGCAACTCAAAATTAGATTATAGTAAACAGTTAAATTAGTTTCATCTCTAAGGTCCGTTCTGTAGACAATGACTGTTTATCCCTGTCCTAAGAAGAATGAAGAGCAGCTCTCTCTCTCTCTCTCTCTCTGATTACATTGCTTTATTTGATGTGAACAGTTATTTTTGGAAAGACATAACTTGTTTTGGAAAAGAACCTTTCTGATGTGACTTTATTTGGCAGATGAGAAGCCTCTCCTCTCCCACTGTAGGTTGGTTACCGACAAAGTGCCAGAATAATACACATATCTATTTTTCCCATTGTATTTGATAGGATGTAATGTTTTTGCACTAATCCTATTTAGACAGTGGCTTTTACAGCAGACTAGAACTTCATGTAGGCAATAGCAGTAAAGGCAATGACCAGTCATTCCTTTCACCACTTACATAGTGTACAGAAATGATAATGTCAACAAAAAGAACAAGTCCATATACCAACAGTTCTGAATGAGGTTAATATTAAAAAGTACACAGCATAGCAAGATCACAAGACAATCCACCTCCACCAGAAAAATAGTAGCTATCTTTTAAGATATATTCAACCTCAGGTCTTCTGACTTCTGAACTTTGATACAGTTTTACTAGTTCACAGTGAAGTGGTAAATAAGGACTTTTCAACAGCTAACATGTTCTGTACAGGAGCATTGCATGGGATGTCACTATTCACAGTAGTCTGTTTCGTAGACCACCACTTTGGATCATAAAGACTATTGGGAAATGTGAATAGAAATGGAGCTATTGCAGTGGTGTTTCTTAAACTCCTGAGAGTCATGAGGTCAGAAGTATGCCCTTTTCAGAAAGGTAGATGGGTAGCTAGGTGTCAATTCACATTGCAGTTGCAAGGGAAACCTTTAGAGTTTTGTTCTTTTCTCCCACCTACATAAGATTATCTACAGATAATCCGGGATCTTCTTATATTCAGTAACTGACAAAGTTGAAACTGGAGTTCTGAAGAAATCGCCTTAATTTTCACTGGTCAGTGCAGTTCACTAGTGCCGTGCAACTTACTGATCCATGTTATTTCCAGCATTCCTAAGAAGGACAAAGTGTGGTTCAAACTTTTCTTGTTACAGTTTACAAATTAATCATGTTACTGAACAAATTGCATCCCCCACTCTCAATTTCCCCTCCCTTTGCTTTATTTGTTTTGGTTTATTTTCAGTCCTTCTAACTAGTTGATAAACCACAAGATTTGAAGATTTTTATAAGTCTGCAGGTGGTTTGGAGGCTGCGTTTTTCTATTTTTTTTTTCACTTTACTTTTTCAATGACTTGCAATTTCACTGTTACCATGTTCTGCATTAGTCAGACATTATCATCTGCATCATGCAAAGGCATGTTCTGAGTGAAAAAATTTCAAACAAATTGTGGTGTACACAAGTCATGACTTTGTCTTAATGGTATACAGTAAAATCTCTAACAGTACTTCCCTAACAAAGTTTTGTAATTAAATTGTGCAAGATGGCTTCTCATTAAAATCATTGGCCTAATTACAATGACAAGTACCAGTAACATTTTGTTAGTGTCAGATTTTTGATGCTGTCATTTGGTACTGTTTCATCATAGAGCTAGCATATAGTAATGACCACAACTTTCTATATTATCGCCATATTCTTGTCATATACTTCCACCTGGAAAACCTTCTGAGTAATGAGTATCTCTTTCCAAGCTGAAAGGAGGGCTTTATCATTTGGATAAATCATCTTAGTCCTTACAGTGTTTTTTTAGACAGAGGTATTTGTAAGCTAATAAGTCATTAACTGTGCTATAACCAGAATTATAATTTAAAATGAATAGTTGCATGATCTTTATTCATTATTGAAGTGAAGATTTGCTAAAGAAAAATATACATATATATATGCGTGTACATATATCTCAGAAGTGTCTACTGAAAACAGCCTTGATTTTAAGAAGGTAAGGACAGAGAAGGTAGACCTCCTGAGAAATTACCAGAGGGAGATGATAACCAAGAGAGTTCTCCTATGTACTGCTTTTGAAAAGATTTATTTCTGTGTTTTCACTCCTTATGAGAGACATCAGAAAATGTTTTGGTAATATGAAATAATTGGATTACTTCGGTGGGCAAGTAGAGTAGAAGAGTTCAAGGTCTGAAACTGACTCAGGTAAATTGTATAAGAACTTGTGTAACATTAATTGTATTCCTTACACCCTTCCATGACTCTTAGCTGCATTCATGGCCTTAAAGCTAATCATCTTTTGTTCAAGGATACAGGAAAAATGCACAATTTCCATTCTAGGTAGAGGTAACACCTATGGTCTACATTGTACTGACAGAGACCCAGAGATGGATGAGTAACTGGAAGGTGGAGGCACCACAGGATTTTCAGTTCATGTTTTTCTTAGCTTTTACCTAAGAAATGTCATCTATATTAAACAAGAGGCTCTGAGATCCAATACACTGATTTTACACCTGAGTACCCAGCCTGAACAAAGTTTCAATGATGGTCTTTATTCACTTTTTCTATGTATGACACATTAGCTGGAAGGATTATCCATAGTTCTGTCATTTAATGAAGTGACAGAACTTCCCCCTTCCCTTCCCTTCCCTTCCCTTCCCTTCCCTTCCCTTCCCTTCCCTTCCCTTCCCTTCCCTTCCCTTCCCTTCCCTTCCCTTCCCTTCCCTTCCCTTCCCTTCCCTTCCCTTCCCTTCCCTTCCCTTCCCTTCCCTTCCCTTCCCTTCCCTTCCCTTCCCTTCCCTTCCCTTCCCTTCCCTTCCCTTCCCTTCCCTTCCCTTCCCTTCCCTTCCCTTCCCTTCCCTTCCCTTCCCTTCCCTTCCCCATCCTCTCCCCTCCTCTCCTCTCCCATTCCCTTTCACTTCCCTTTCGCTTCCCCTTTCTTCTTGGCAGAGGTTGAACTTTAAGCACTTTCTTTTTTTTTTTTTTATTTATCTTCACTGAGCTATTCTGAGTGGCCGCAGAGGATAACATGTATTTGAAAATTGTTCATGCTAATTCAATACTTCTTGATTTATTTTTCTTGATATTCATTTCAACTTTTTTTTTTGTTTGTTTGTTTTCAATTTTAACTCCATTTATATGGAATTTTCAGAACTGAAGCTTTCTTTTCCAACGTTGTCATCCATATTAACTACATATAGAAAGTAGTGAATTAAAGAGCGTCTAAACATAACAAAAGGAATGGATGGATACTTTAGACATTTTAAAATTAGTAGGAAGAGTGAACATAGTTGCTTTTTCTTTTTAATTTGTGTCTATCTTGTCTACTCTGGCTGTGATGAATAGCTTTATAAATGTCACAGAATTATTTCACACACCTATCATTTATCTTTATCTTTTTCTTATTCAAGTTTTCCTGGAGATAAAGTAATTTTGGTGTTTTAGGCAAGCTGGAGCCAGACTCTTTCATGGTAAAAAACAAAAACAACAACAACAACAAACAAGATAGTTAGAGACACATTTTTCACACAGCTCTTCAACATTTCTTACTGGCTTCTGCATTGGGTATTTGGCCAGGGAAAGACCAAGAAGGTCCTTGTCCCTTGTGAGCCCTATGAGTGTGCATCAAAGCAAAACTCTTGGAGTGCCTGCAGAGCCATTCAGAAGGAGCAGTCACAGCAAGCATTGAGCCAAGCTCAGAGTGGAAGGGAGGGCAAGGGTGTGCTGTAGGTGCAGGAGGCCTCTGCACAGCCAAGACTCACAGGTGAGCTGAAGAAAGCAATTTTGGTTTGCAACAGAACCCCTAGGATCCCCAGAGTGCCACAATACTTGCTGACTGCTCAAGGAAGAAAGGAAAGAAGGGAGGGAAGGGATGGAGGAAAGGAAAGAAAAAGAAAACAATGCTATGCTGAAAATATTGACTAAGTTGATAGAGAAGATTAAAACAAAACAAAAACAAAAAAAAAACACTAAAGCTTTCTCATTTTGGTACCCCAACATGTTAGCATGGGGGCAAAAATAAACAAACAAACCAATAAGGTGGTCTTAATGTTCATTTTATAGGAAGCCCCATCAGCATCCAGAAAAAAAAAAAAAAAAAAAAAAGAAATCCTTGTAGTTTCCAGATATTTTTCATGCAGTGTATTGTATTATTTCTCCATAAACCCCTCAAACTAAGGCAATCTTTGTCTCTTTCTTCATAAACAAATATAATCAAATGTCTGGGAATTCTCCATTTCTTGGATCTTTTTTTCAGGATGCTTGAAGAGATTGTGTGGGCTCTCTCCAGGGAGTCTGTCCTGAAGACATGAAAACACAGCCAGTATTGTCATGCCACCACTTTTCATGGTGTTATTGTGAGTCTCAAAACATATGGTGTTTTTCCTAAAGCTTCTGCTACTGGAGTAATGACTGTTAGCTGTTTACTTAGGTTATTTAATATCAGCCATTGTGATTTTTATATTGAATAGTTTTACAGGCCTTAATGTGTGTGAGGCAGAAACCTATCAATTTTGTTTTTGCAAGTGAAGAACCAAAGCCATGGCAATATTAAGAAGTGTAAAGTAACACATGAAATCTATTACATGAACCCAGGTTTTTCAAGTCCTCTAGACTAGCGTCCAAATTGATAATTTGTATTTTATTCAGCTTTCATGTAAGATAACAAGCAAACAGAAGACTAGGATATTTTGATCATGTAATAATGACAGAAAAGTTCACATCTAAAATCTTAAGTCTATAAAGAGAAGTAAAAGAAAAGATTATTTCTGCTTTATAGCATTTAAACAATTCTCAGGCTGTTCAGTATTTCTGTTATTCCCTTCAGTATGTGAAAAATAACAGTGGTTTTTTTTTTTTTTTTTTTTTTTTTTAAGAGCATCTTTACTGCATTCCTTCTGGCATCCCTTCATGGTAAAAGACCTTTTGTACTTCGTGACCAGAGTATGATGTGATACAACCAACCATTGCCATATGTCTTATTAAAAATATAATAACCAATTTGCAGTATGTTTAAAGCTTAGCAGGCCAGTAGGAAAAACTGATAGACTTTAAAGTGACTGACAAGGACATGATTAGACCATTTCTGTTCTGATCCATGAAAAGATGACCTTCCAAAAGCATGAGAACACTGGCTTGCTACTACAGTCAATCCCCCCTTATATGTGAAAAGGCTTGATCCCAGCAAAGAAAACAATCTCCTGAGGATACTAAGAAATATTTCCTTTAAGAAAGGCAATAAAGTACTTAGCAATCACCTTTTGGCTTGAGCCCTCTTTCTTAAGAAGATACAAATTGTAATGCCTAGGCTAAATCTACTGTATCCCTTTCCTCATAAGAGAGGTGTAAGGAACCTTGAAGTATGCAATCAGAGAGCTGCACAAGAACTTGCATGAATTTCAGGGGCAGAATTAATACAGTGATACAGGATCTTGTGATCCAAGTACTTTGAGCTCAATACTGGTTCTGTGTCTGCTTACTTTTGCTGTTAACTTTTGCAGACCCAGTGCAAAGCCAGTAGAAGTATTGCTTCTGCCCTTCCAATCCAAGATTATCTTGGATGGACACATCCTAAATCCAGACTAAGGGAATGGGACCATTTGGAAACCCATCTGTTTAGTGCCACAGAAAGTCCATGCTATTTTCCTGAAGTTTTCAGCTGCTTCTTATTCATACTTTTTTGTTCTTTTACTGAAGCACATTTTATTTGACAACCTTGGCCCTAACTCACTTGACTGAACAATTAAAAGGCACATTTCTTAAAGGAGATAAAATATATTTTAGTCAGTCTTTTTTTCTTTCTATTTTCAGAACTATGTTATATTCCTGTCCACCCACAACTTAATAGAGATTGGAAATGTATTCTACCTGTTCATTCCCAATTCAATAGTCCCTTAACAGGCTGTTTCTGCTATCCTGGTTAGTAATCTCCCCTAAGAGGTCATTTTTAGGTTTCTCTCCCACAAGAACCATTCTTACTATCAGCAGCTGCTGAGCAACTTAGCTCTTTTGCAGCATACTCTAACCATTTAATCTTTGTAACATCCCTGTTGCTGGAAAATCCTAAAAAATAGGCTTCTTTTTTTTATGTAGGTGAAATTGCAACACTTTATGTCTTCATTTCTCCCTCATCTTTGAAAGAAAACATCCCACAACAAATAGCCAATATTCAGTGTTGTTCAAAATAAATAAATAAATAAATAAATATATATATATATATATATATATATATATATATAAAGGAATCTGGTACTAGAAATCCTTGAGCTGGAACACTGGCACTTGCTGATGGAATGTGTATCCATAGCAAACTGTGTGAATTCAGTTTCCAATTCTCCTCAAAGTGAGTTAGTAAAAGAGAAGGGCAGGGAATTGGGAAAAAAAAAACAACAAATATTATGGAAGCCTGTGATCTTCCAGTGAGGAGCTAAGTATGGATCTTCTGACAAGATAATTTCCTTCCTGATTATGCTTGAAGGTGATATATGTTAGGGGAAAAATCTAGAAATGCTGAACTGAAGAAGCACATTTGTTAACCACTCTGACAGCCCACTCTCTGATCTTAGAAAATGTAAGCATGCTGAGTATGTCAATGGTGTAATGTGTCTTGACTACTCAGTATTGCTTGAAAAAAATGTCTCTATGCAAAATAAATTTGTATGTATTAACTGTGGAGTAGGCATCAGAGTCTGCAAGGCCTGGCTTTTAAAAGGTGTTAATCCTTGACTGAAAGCGAATTACTAATGAAATGAAAAGAAATTGAAGATCACAGTCAATTGTGTGAGTCCTCCCAAAGTCTGTGTTCCTTTTAAAATGAGGAGTGAAAAATACTGAGAAAAATTCTAGCACTGCTATCAAAGCCTTCCAGCATAATAACTGCTTTACCTACACCGATATAAGAAGAAAAATATGGTGGCTCTCCTATGTCATATGATGAAATTTCTGAATATGAGCAGTCCAAAGCTTCAACGTGCATTCACCATAATTGAATATATCCCAGAAGTACCATGTTTCTTGCACATGTATAAAATAGTAACCTTTGATAAGCACAGGGTACAGAGAAGTTCAATTAAAATAAAATTACTGTGGGGGAGGGAGGGTTAAAATATTTTTTCTTAACTGAAAAATCACAAATCTGATGACAGGTTGGAGGAGATTTCCCTTTTTTTACACATATAAATAAATTCAGAGTTTTATATAAAATATACATTAAAAGTATTCTTCACACAACAAATTTCCACAGTTGGTGAAGTAATTTATCAATCTCAAAAATCCAAAGCAACATCAGTTCTTTGAGCTTGGAAATTGATTTATATTGCTACCTCTTGAATTTATACTTCTTCCTTCTTCCTATATACAAAACTAAAGTTAACCATGGACTTCAGGGCTGGACTTGTTTCCTGTGGCAGCTCCTGTGGTGGGGAGGAGGGCTTGCACATACTCCAGTTTCACTCCAGTACAGGTTGGAGAGCAATAAAAGACTACTCAGGTTAGTGACTCAATACTTCAAAGAGGAAAAATCTTTTGTAATGTATGCATAATTAATGCTTATCTCATGGAAGGAAGGAAGGAAGGAAGGAAGGAAGGAAGGAAGGAAGGAAGGAAGGAAGGAAGGAAGGAAGGAAGGAAGGAAGGAAGGAAGGAAGGAGGGAAGGAAGGAGGGAAGGAAGGAAGGAAGGAAAAGAAAGAAAAGAAAGAAAGAAAGAAAGAAAAAGTTTCATAAGACTGTTCATCCTTCCCAAACAGTTAATCCTCATTGTAGTTCTGGCATAGCTGCATTTTGGGTGTAAAGAAGATAAGATTGCATAAAATATTTCACTGAGAGGAAAATCAGTTTTTTAATGCAACAGTCCTTGTAACTCCTGTTAGCAGCAGTTCACTGTGTTTAGACTAGAGGGGGCTAATTACTAATGGTATCAAATATATCCCATTTCACTTGTTCTTGTCAAAACAGCCATTCTTAAGAATAAGAGAATTTACTGTTAAGATTGAATTTTCTCTCTTCTTTGACTTGATATAAATTTGCATAATGCTACTCATTATCATTTTCATTTTGACTTTTTAACCTATATGGCCAGGTTCATCAGCTGTTATGTCACCATGACAGTAGATCAATCATTTAAGCCAATTTTGTCTGTCATATTAATTGTTGACAAAGATTAATTGCCTTAAATTGGAATAATATTGTCATGTTCTGCCAGAAGTCACATCTCCACTTACCCTCCCAGATCCACTTTCAGTACAGATTGTGGCTTAGAGAATGAATTCTTTGTGTATTTTTATACTAAAAATTTGAAAATGGAAAAATGTCTTTCATATGCTTCTTGCATAGACAAACTACAATCCCCTACTATGAGTCAAAAACCAATAGCCAAGATGATGTTTTCTCACCTATTAAAATGTCCAGAACAATGACATGAGATAGTATGACTCAGTAAAAAAAAAAAAAAAAAAGATTGTGTCATACAATATCATCACAGAAGGAATAAGTTTTTGGCTCCTTCAGTTTGTAAATTGGGAAAGCCCTGCTTGAAATAGCTTCTTGCCTACATGACATCTATTTATGACTCCTTTTATGATATAGTAGAGGGCTCATAAGTAAATCTACTCGTATTTTTTGGGTAGCAATAGGTTTATTTCTAAGCAGCTAAATTTTTCTTAAATATCGTATGTGTTCCCCGTTTCCCTGGTGACCTCACTGGAGAGATGCTGAGAGAGTCTTGGAGCAGGTGCCTGCAAAGGATTGCTATCACAAAGTATAATATTGGAGAGAAACACTTTCTGGTAAGTACATACTTATCCAATATTTTAAAGATGCAAATCCTCAAGTTGGGTTATTTAATAATAACCTTCAGACAGAAATGGGGAAAAAAAAATCACTATGACTGTATACATTCTTGCAAAGGTCCAGTTGGCTACTACAGTTCTCTGTGCCATAAATAGCTTTGTATGAGGGGGAAACAGAGGTGCCCGGGGACAGTTACCCAGGCAAGAGGGTTACTGCTTGCAAAGTTGGCAGGGGTTTTCAGTAGACTGATAGAGAGTAGTGAGTGGAAGACCTTGAACCATCTGCAGGGGTTTCAGACATTTCAGAGTTCTCACTTTCAGTTTAGGAAATTCCTTTACTCCTTTGATTGAGTTCTCAGGACACTTCAAACTTGGCCTGACTCCCTGTAAGCAAGAAACACAGCTCATAGGATCTCAATCATTTTGAATCACCCACAGGTAAATTAGTGAAAGTTACTTGAAACTCCCTCTGAGAAATTTTTGCTTTCAGAATTATCACTCTTTATTTATTTATTTGTTTATTTATTTATTTTTTTAAGAAATGTTGAATTTTGAACAGCTTCCGAACAGCGTCCTTGAAGAAAATTTACATGTTGTTTTATTAGAGACAATCATAGAATCATAGAATATCCCGAGTTGGAAGGGACCCATAAGGATCATCAAAAACGAACAAAATGAACAAGAAGTTATCTGTACCTTGTAATACCTGATGTCACAGAGAAGTCTGGAGCCAGACTAGGAGAAGGTAGCAATTCCAGTAAAACAATGAATGACACCAAGAGCTCTTGAATCCTCTATAAATATTTAGAATACTGTATTTATAAATTGAGATGGACATTATTAAAAAATAGGGGAGTATAACATGAAAATTCTCCCTTTTTTCTCTTTGCTTTCAACTCAGATAACATTTTTACTATGTTGAGAGGATTCACAATCTATCAAGCCTGATGAATGTCTCCCTGTCTCCAACAGAGGAACAGGTGGTATTTGTTTAAAAGGTGGCATAGTTCCAAAATATGCCTATTGCAAGAGCTGCTGAACTCTGGCAGAAGGGAGTGTGAAACTTAATTAACTATGGATGCCTCTTCCCAATATTTACTCCTACGATTGAGTTCTGTGATGAGTTTGCTGTTATTCATAGAGCTGAGTGACAATGGGAACTCTTCCCCATGGTGAATTTTGATATCTAAAAATGATAGTTAAAAGCATTTTTCCATTTTTCTTAATTAAAATTTTGAAGAATTTTCAGAATAAGCTCAAAATTTCTCATTGAAACTTTATACATATAAATATCATACGTTGTAACAGTCAGAAAAATAAACTTAAATGAAAAAGAGAGGTTCATTTCCCTAAAATAATTTCAATGGCATTGGTAAAATCTCATAATTCATTTTATTTCATCAGTAGCCACTGAGAAATTTTGACTGCATATAAGTGTTTGTGAATAACTCAGACTGGCGGTAATGTCCCAGTCAGCAAACTCTTCTAGTATTAAATATCTCAAGATTTTCTAAAACCACAGTGTTAATACAGTATGAAACATTTTTATTGTAATATAATATGTACTTTCTGTTCTCACTTTTTTGCTCTAATTCTAATACAAGTTGTAATGATCTTCTGAAAAGGAAAATATGATTGTTTTAAACAGGTAAGGAGGCAATGCCTTTATTTCAGTGAAGAGTGTCTCAGGTTCTAAAACTGTTCTTTCCCTTAAAGAAATTCTCTTTCTTTTCAGATAATGGATGGTCATCAGATAATGAAAAAATTAACAGTACAAATGATGTTTCCCTAAAACCTTATATTATATAATCTTTGTTTTAGCAGAAAGTCACCTCTGAACTGTTGGGATAGCTGTAGAGTCAAAATCACAATGCCTTTTTAGAATCTTAAATTGATACGCATGCATGACAAAATTCTGCTGGAACAGTGCTAATAAACTTTAAATACCTAAGAGTGAAATGTCTAAGTCTTAGCTACCCATGGAAAGGTCATCTTTCAAAAAGAAAACAACAAACCAAACCAAACCAAAACAACCAACAAACCAACCAAAAGGTTGATTTCTGACACTCAGGGAATACTTTATGAAGCAAGATGGATCACTCAACAGTGTGTCTCTTTCACTCCTTGAACTATAAAACCAGCCTAAAAGGACTAATTTTTGCTTGAATGGCTAGCTTTTAAATTCATGGTGAGAACAGATAAATCTTACATTCAAAATTCAAAATTCTTACGTATATTCACAATATTTATCTTCAAATAGTATAGGTTTTAAACTACCGAATGTGTTAACTTCTAGTTTTTTTGAACTTTTTTTTTTTTTAACATTTATTTTCTGAATAAATGTTTTCTGAATACATTTTCTGAACATTTATTTCTGAAGAAAATAAATTCTACTGGGAATTTTTACCTTCAAATACTGTTGAGATATACATATGATTTTTTTTATTTTTTTTTTACCTAGAGATAGATATTTATTTTCATTCACACCACTACATAGTTTTTCAAAGTAGCTAATTAAGAATAAATTAGGCCTAAATAAAATGTAGTTACAAGCAAAGTAGTCTAGGGTTGATAATAAAATATAACATTTAATTTTATGTTGGATATTTTGTATAGAAAGTATGTCCTGAATAAACAAGAATCAGAATGACTTATATTTATACTGAAGCTATTTTGTCTATATCAAAGAAGCCAGACTTTGACAATTACCTAGAGTTGTATATAGCATCAAAACTTTTTTTTTTCTCCTAAATTTATCAATTAGAGAAATATAGAGATCAGAAGGCAAGCATATGGATGTTGATAATAAAGATATGTGTTAATATAAAATGTGCATGTAATTATTTTTTAATCTACTGTTTGGCAGATTAACTGAGGCTAATCCCTTACATTTTTATAGAATAACTTTCCCAGAAGTAAATACTTTTAATTGTGTTTTCTATTGTTAAGCTTTTATTTTGACTCTGTAAGGAGTGAAGAACAAACTGCAGATAAATGCAAAGATTAAAATAAACCAGATATTCTTCATCAACTTGTCAATTGAGAAGTGACCCACACTTCTTACACTTCATATTGCACACATATTTACAGCACATAATCTGAACATTTCCAAAGCGTTGCTGAGAGAGGTTCATTGAAAACAGAACATAAAAGTCCAGGAAAAAACATCTCACAAATATAAATTACTTTTCACTTATAATAATCTCATTAAGAAATATTACAAAAAAGGGTTGCACAAACATACATATAAACAAATTGTTACCTATACTTCAAAGAGCATTTAATTTTCACTTGTATTATTAATTACACTGCTTTGCAGTTCTATAATGTTTTCCATCTGAGTGTTCAAAAGGACTTTGTAATTAAGAATGAATTACTGAAAGTAAGAAAATCACGTTGCTCTAGAAATTCTGTAATATTGTACCAAAACATTTTATAAGAGTGTTTTGTGAAGGCAACAGTAGTACCATGAGTAAATGACAGATAAAAAGATTTATAGATATATCTTTCCAGTCTTTTTGGTTGATCTTAATTGTGATCATCTGTTTAAAAAAAATGATATGAAATATTTCACTTTTGCAGGATCCATCTAGGAGTGTGAGAAGGGGGGGGCACACATCACAGTGCAGTTTTTCGAAAAGTATGTTGTGACAGCAGACTTTGAAAAATGTGTTCAAGTGGAAATTTGACTGTACATCAGACTGTAACATGTCATGGAAAAACAAAACAGAACAAAAACAAACAAAACAGTAAGTTAAAAAATACTAAGAATTTCCCTGACACCTAAGTCAATAGAGCTTAGTTACCAGACTTTAAAAATGCTTTCAGCTCCCGCACAGCAGAGAATATAACAACATGCTTAGTTTTATGAAGGCAGCTGAAAACAGGAGAGTCACTCAGCAATAACTGGCAGAAGGCTGGACTGGTGTGGGTTTTGCTGTTAGTGATGACCAACAACTAGAGAGAACACAATTTGAGCTTTATATCTACAGTTCCTACCAGGAAGTTGTCATATATGGGAAGTGTACATTCATACATCTATTTGTACACATGTGTACATTTACGTATATGAACATGTATATTACGTATGTGAATACAGATGCACACAGACACACATATATAATATTCAAGCAAAGAGACAAATGTGTGCAATGCTACACAATATTCTGTAGGAAAAACTATGTTTAAACTGTTAATTCTCCCTTACATGTACAATCCATATGCTTAGTCAACTGTATAATATGGGCAGAGGGATTGTATTTCTGCAGGTTGGTACAAAGCATACTTCAACAAAAAGTATACTTTTTTTGTAAACCATCTTTACCAATAATAAATACTTGTACTTATTATATTGAATTACATTTGTTAATAGTAGTGATAAACAGATTTCTAATTCATGAAGTATAGTAGTAGTAACTATTGAAGTTACTGATATAAACTTTTTAAATCCAAGGAGATCACTGAATTTATCAGACCAACCTTGTACAGAGTAATGCATGGAGTTGTAATTTTTAATACCATTAATATTTATTTAATACTATATTTTTCTGGTTGTAATTTATTGTGCAATGATATTTTCAGCAATTTTCAGTAATTCTTGGCATTTACAGGAAAGCACATCTTTTTTTTACTCTGATGTAAAAATTCTGGGTTATGTAAACTGTCATTTGCATTCTAATCTGCAATTTGTTGTGTTGTTTTTTGTTTTATTTTGCTTTTGTTATTTCTGCCACTAGATTTTATTTTTTAAGAAAATAAAAAATAAAATCAGGTAGCAGTCATGCAGAAATAATTGTTCACATAGGCTTAGGGAATATATATATATATATATATATATATATTATGTCTGTTACTGTTTGTGTGCATACAGCCATGTGTGTGTATCTATTCATGTATGAACCTGTCAAGATTGTCTGGCTGCAAATCACAATTTACACATTTTAGGGATTGTCTAGTGACTGAAATAGCTTTTTTATTAATATATATACTTTCCTATTTAATGTATTTATTATCAAGTGATCTGGTAGTGGCTTTCTGATAAGTTTGCTTGACATCTTTCATTATAGATTATTCTGAGGAATGTTTGGAGAAGTTCTAACATCTCTAATGTTCGCCAGCTGTATTAGAAATTATATGTAGAAAAGGCCTAGGTGTTTGAGAAGTGTCTTTTCTTTTCCTTTGCCATTCTGTTCTGGCATGGTTGTGATATAATCAGCATGTAAAACTGACCAAGATAATAATTGAACATGAATATCCTAATATAAGTGTTGGGCTCATGCCAATGCCTTGGCAACAGTAACAATAGTAAGTGATAAACTAGAAATACATCAGTGGCTCAGGAAGGAACATAAGAATATAGAAGGCTGAAATGCTCTAACTGGTCTTTCATTTCTGATTCACACTTTTAAGCATGGCATCACAGGAAGTGTTAGGAACACATTCAAGGAGGGAAAGAAAAGTGGGAAGAAGTGGTCTGTCCCAAGTTATGTATTTAAGACCAAAGTCCGGCGGTAGTGCCTTTTTATCCCACCCTTCACATTCACCACACGCACCAGTTTACATGTTACTGATAAACTGCTCCAGCTGTTTACATCCTGAGTTCTGTAATTTAAGAGGTAAAGAGGAAGATGTTCACTCTTTTGATGATTTGAAGAGTTGGATTTTGAAGAGTTGGACTTGATGATCCTTAAGGGTCCCTTCCAACTCAGGATATTCTATGATTCTCAGGCAGGAATTACCATCACTAAGCACAGAATAATTGAGGATGAGGGGACCTACTGATATGTCTGCAATGGCTCAACCCTCTGCTTAGGGCAGATATAACTTCAAATTCAAATCAGGTTGCTCAGTCTTGTCCATGTCAAGGTCAAATTTTTCCAAAGATGAATCACAGAATCACAGAATGTTAGGGATTAGCAGGGACCATCTAGTCTAGTCCCCCAGTTAGGGGAATCTGTGAAGTCAGGTATATTTATTTTTAGCCCTTCCCTTTAATGAAGACTCTTAATTCAAGTAATTAGAAGCTCTATAGTGAAAACTTAAACTGGAAAAGATAATAATTAGATAACAAAGTCAAGAATGACAAAATAAGGAACTGACATATTTACAGTTTTCTGCAAAATTGTAATACCATCTCCCTGGGTATCAGGATGCATCAGATATGTTGTCACATGATCTTACAACTCCCACTCTCACCCAGCCTCCTAAATTCATTCAATGTGCACGTAGCACACATAGCACATGTAGCACACAATGTAGCACAGTGAGGAAAAAAAAAAAGTCAATTACACAGACATATTTTCTCTGGTATTTTCTCACTATCAAGAAAAATGTAATAACTTTTGCAGTGCAAGCTAATTAATTTTGTAATAACAGTTGTACTTAATAAGCAATAATCAAACATGGAACCATTTATGCATTGTTCCTTCTATGAAAAGTATGACTGTGAGGCCTTTTTAATGAATTTAAAATATACCTGCTTTTTTTTTTTTCCTCCTTATTTCTGCCTCTTACATTCTGAATAGAGATACATGTACACATATGTATAATGGGTGTATGTTATACAGACAAATCTTAAAAAAATAAAGGAAAATAGAAGAAAACATTAAATTTGTCAGTGAATACATAGTATAATACTCTGGTATTAAGAACACTGCTTTACTTACTTTATACAGAAAAAGTAATCTCCTAGTTGAAGGAATAGAAAACATCTAGTCAAACATCAGGAGATCTCAAATACAAAAAGGGATAGTTGTTTTCTTCTTCTTGTCTCTTCATTTGGACTCAGATACACACAGGAGATATTTTAAACCAGAACTTTAATTCCAAATATAATACCCCTGTTTTTGTTATCAATAAAAGATTTTTAAAGCACCTTTTTTCCACTTAACTCCTTGACTCTTGCCATTGCTGACCTATAAGATTTTTTGTTTTCCTCTCAGGCTATCTCTTAGAGCTTGGTCTTTACTGAAGTCGTGTTTTTTTTTTTTTTTTTATCCAGCTTCTCCACTCCATTCCTGAGTCTCTGTATCTCTGTATTAGTTTTTCCTCAGTGGAAAGGAAATAATTAAGGACTACCTTAATTATTACCAGCTATGTGGACTTTTAATAAGTGTCAATAACTAAAAAGAATTCCTTTCTATTTCATTAAAAATAAGAAATTTATTTCAAAGTATTTCATTCATAGCTGTCAATTAATAGCAACAACATCCTGTAACTGCCTCTAAATTTTGTAATCTGTGATATGTTTAATGGTTACAGAGGAAAACAAAACCTAAAACCACATGTTCAGAAAATAACTGGATATATGAACACAAGCAATTTAAATAGGTGATAGATCCATTTGGGAAGGTGTCAAACATCTATTAAATGCATTAACAGCTGTAAAATTAGTTACCAAAATCTAATAAAAATATTGTCATCCTTGCAAGTATCAGAAAGACACATACCATATGAATTGTATCAGTGTTAATTCATCTATATTGTGCTCTAAATTGTTGTCTTCAGTGCAGTTTGAGTATTTAGAAAGTCTGCCAAATTATGACCAAATAACTGAATTTAAATTAGCTAGCTTAATTCCTTTTTCTGTCTATAAATTATACATAACAGGGTAGCATTTTTTTTTTTTTTTTTATTTCTATTGACTTTCTGCCCATTCAGTTGCTGCCCACTGCCCATTAGATTTTAGCACACATTTCTCTGCCTCGGTAGTGCTCTTTGCTTCTGTTCAACGGTAGCACATTAATTGTTTGTGACACACTTTTTACACGGTGAAACCTACATATTGGTGTTAATAGTCTTCAAATGGAGACGTCCATTTTTGTAGAGGAAAGAAGTCTGGAGGAACTGCTGTGGCTTGTCTCACTGCTAGCATGGTGGCAAGAAATCTTCAAATGGGGCAAGGGTTGATTTACCAGATGGGTTGCCTCGTATTTGTTCTGCTGCTTTTCCTGTATGTTCACTGTAGGCTGGTCTCCATGCCACATGGTGCAAGAGAGGTCATGCTGTTTGACTACTCCTGCATCCCCACAGCATTCAGATCTGACAAATATTTTAATATATTTCCTGTCCCCTTTTGCTTAATCAAGGCATGTTTATTTCCTTTGGAGCCATAGATCATAAAAACTGTATTTCTGTATGACAGTCTGAGATCAAAAAGTGCTCAGGGCTTTTTTTGGCTGAGGAAGAAAAGAATGCTGTACCCTACCTTCAGTGAATACTACTGTCAGAGTTATCTTGCTTCACAAGCAACAAAATACTTTTGCATACTTAATAGTGCCAGGAAATGTCATTCATCCACACGCTATTAAGAATATGCATTATGTGACCATTCATTCTGATATGGCCATATCCCACAGATATGATATGTCTATGTTTCATTACCTTTAACATTCAACAGAGGCATTAATTATATGTATTTCTGGAGTGATGTTTATGCAGAAGATAGTCACCCATAGTCACCTGGGTACTTAGGTACTAATCCTTATATAATAGGTAGCTAAGTGGTACCTAGTTTGACATGGGGCTGTATTGCCACATTTGGAGTCTTGCTCTGTCATGGGCTGAGCAATTAATTAATTCAGATTCATTAGTAAAATGATGACACCAAACCCAGATACTGCTAGATAACACATATCAGCTGCTTCAGTTATAAAATCCTATCAGCTTTTCTGCTCACCACACTTTCCACAAATTGCTACTAGTGGCATAATCAGCTCTTTGAGTGCTTGGATACCCCTGAATTTCTGCTGTCTCAAAGAACAGGCTTACTTTGGGAGACGTCTTTCATTGCTTATCATCTCAAATCTCCTCTGAGATCTATGCCTGGAAATATTGTGTCTTGATACATGATTTTAAATTTCAAGAAAGAAACAATTTTCTGATTTCTTTGTTATATAAGCTTGGAGATGGTGAATGTAGAATACATGAAAATCATTTGATACTACCAGTACATATTCATGTCAAAACTATTTATATTTCTTAATCATAGAAAAATGTTTATATTTATTGAAGTTACCTGCTAGCAGCTAAAAAAACCTTTCTTATTGAACTCGTAAAATCAAGCTTATCTCCAAAGACTTTTTAAAATAAATGAAAATGATTTCATGACAAGTATCTAAACTGAAAGATTCATTAAGTATCAAATATAAACTTGATTAGATTTGGTTAAAACTGAATTTAATCTCTTATTAAACACCAGTGAAGCTGAAAGTATAATAGGCTTTCATTTTTATTTTCTGTTTTTCTTTTCAGACTGATTTTTCAGATGTTCAGTGAAAATTCTAGCACAGGCAAAAGAAAGAAATACAGTCAGAAGTATTGTTTCATATCTGGTAAACAGATTGGAAATTCTTACTTGTTCTAAATTGGCAAATATCTTACTTATAAAGTTATTAGCTTATGAACAAATGCTAACACATTCATTTCAGATGTAGCCAAGCACAAAAGACTTGTGTTTTCACCTTGAAACTATGCAAATAGTGGACTATAAAATCATGCTGAATAGAGCAAGAACTTTCCCCTCATTCCTGACATATATTAGTTACCACTGTTTATGCAATTCGGTTCTGGAAATATGCAGTAACCAAGGCAATGCTTTGAACAACTCTTCTCAAATATCTGAATGTTGTTGTTGGTGGTGTTTGTTTGCTTGTCTCATTTTTTTTCCATGAAATGCTAAACAACAGATCACCGCTAACTCTTAATGAAATGAAATTCTTTGCTTTCAAACCAATTAACGACAGTACTCTTTCAAAATTTCTACACTTCAGCCAAAAGTATAATAGTAGATTGTGCAGCCCTATGACAAAATACCTTGAAACAAAGTGGGACTGAGTAGGTGAATGGTTAACTTGGTTAGTCTGCACTGTTGTTACAACTGTGCTATTAAGTCTGTGAGGTTGAAGCTATCTTAGCTATACAGGCTTGAGTTGAAGCCATCTTTGACTTTATCACTGGCCAAATCAGGGTGCACTTTAATTCTGGAAAAAATATAGTTAAATTCCCAGCAGTAGCCTCATGATAAAAAGGAATTAAACTTTGTTAAAGCTACGTATTAACCATAATTTATAGTTGTGTCCTGGTTTCAGTTAGGACAGAGTTAATTTTCCTCCTAGTAGCTGGTGGGGTGCTATGTTTATGATTAGGATGAGAGGAGTGCTGATAACATGCTGATGTTTTAGTTGTTGCAGAGCAGTGTTTATACCAAGCCAAGGACTTTTCTGCTCCTCGCTCTGGAGCAGAAAAGGGACATGGAGACTAGCATCTGGCTTACACCTATTTTTTTATTTTTTTTATTTACCTCTAGATAATGAAACCCAAGCTAGTAATTTTTAAGATTATTTAGCCTCAGCAACTGTTATTTTACAGAAGCAATGTCTCACAGTAACATCTCAGGATTTGCCCAGGCCTACTGGATGCCTCTGAGCCCTCTGCTCTCTTCAGAAGAGGTGTTGGTTTCTACCTTCTATAGGGAATTGCTTTGTCACATTTGGCACCCTTCCACCTAGCACTTTTCAGCATAGCAAGAGACATTCCTCAGCTCCCTGAGTTCCCTAAATGGGTTACAATGGGTGAACAATTGGCTAGCAGGTCAGGCTCAAACAGCAGTAGTAAATGGGGTTACATCAGGCTGGCAACAGTCACTAGTGGGGTTCCACAGGGCTCCATTTTGGGGCCAATTTTCTTTAATGTTTTCATAAATGACTTGGACACAAGAATTGAAGGTATACTAGCTAAATTTGCAGATGACACTAAACTGGGAGAAGCTGTTGACTCCTTTAAACTTTTGACTCTGTTGAGCTGTTGACTCCATTGATGCCTTGCAGACAGATCTTGACACATTAGAGGGACAAGCAATCACCAACAGTATGAAGTTTAACAAGAGCAAGTGTCAGATTCTGCACCTGAGATGGGGCAACCCTGGCTATATGTACAGACTGGGGGACAAGAGGCTGCCCATGGAAGGGGGCTTAGAATTAGATGATCGTGAAGGTCCCTTCCAACCCAATCCATTGTATCATTCAATGCTCAAACATCAACCAGCTCCCTGCATTCCTCCTCTCTGCTGGACCATATAACATGAGAGTCATCCAAGCATGTCCCTCAGCAGGCCCAAATCTGATCACCTCAAGTCCTCTGCTTTGCCTTGGTCCCATCTCTCAGCATCAACTCTACCTTTCAACCCTGGCTTGCGCATCCCTGAGCAATTCATTTTGAGCGCTAAGTATGATGTACTGCAGGGCACCTCACCTCACTGGCTTCAAAGTATCCCATGTCAGCAAGGAGTTCCCAAATCCCCTGGAGGGTTTATGTAAAGACATGCAGAACAAGAGAGACTTGGCTAGTTAATACCATCTGACAACAATCCTTTTTCTGCCGAAACAAAACCCATGCACACTATGGGAGGAGCTACTGGGCCTATGATGACTAAATGAGCATCACTCCCAATTATTTTAAACGTTAATATAACACACTAGGGTTAGGGTTATTAGGGTCAGGGTTAGGTTTAGTGTTATGGTTAGAGCTGGAATAGTGTTGGGATAGGGGTAGGGTTAGGTTTAGCTTTAGGGTTAAGGTTACCAATGTTAGAATAAGGGTTAATGTTAGGGTTAGCAATTAGGGTTAGGGTTCCAGTTTGGGGTTAGGGTTTGGGTTCATATTTAGGTTAGGGTTAGGATTAGGGTTAGAGTTTGGGTAGGAGTTAGGTTGTGGTCTAATCTAGGGGTAAGGCTTCGGGTTAGTGTTAGGGTTATATGTATAGTTAAGGTTAGGCTTAGGGGTTGTTAGGGTTAAGTTTAGAGTTAGAGCTAGAGTTATGGTTAGGGTTATTTATTAGGGTTAAGGTTATCTATTAGGGTTAGGGTTAGGGATGATAGGAGTTTGCTGTTCAGGTTTAAAGTTAGAGTTAATGTCAGGTTTAGGGTTAGAATTATCAATATTAGGGTTAAGGTTATGGTTAGGGTTAGCAGTTTTGATTAAGGTTCTGGTGACTATTTGGGTTCAGGTTCACATTAGGGTGTATGTTTGGGTTAAGGTTTAGGGGTTGTTAGGGTTAGGGTTAGGGTCAGGGCTAGGAATAGGGTTAGACGTAACCTTCCTTGGGAAGGTTACCAAAATATATCAAATATTTTCCTTTAATACTTCTTCTGATTCATTTTGATTTCTTCCATTTATATATCACATAGCTGACTTGAGCAGAACGACATTTCATTTTTGTGTGCAACTGCACTAAAAAGTTTTATAAACCAGGCTTCATATGCTTGTCTTCCAAAGCAGTAGGTGATGATTCTGAAGTTTACTCTGAGTTCAGAAAAGTTAATTATCTGAGATTTGCTTCCACAAGTTTTCCCCATTCATATTTCATCTTTCCTCATCTATCAATGCACATTTGCACCTGTGTTCAACACCATCATTAGTCCTGAAGTTAGAGAACATTCATTTAATTCTAAATCCTATCTGTATGGGACTATCTTGCTGTTTTTTACTGTATCTATCTTTGACTGTTCTAGTTTCCTTTATAATATCAATCTCAGTTTGACTTTTGTGAATTCTTACTTATTCTTACTTATCCATAATGTTTCTGTGTTTTGAGAAAGAGCTTTCTTTGATGGTCAATCCTATATTAAATTCCATTAAAGAATATATATTTTTTTTCTTCATAATATCCTCTGTGAAATCATTATTCATCCAGTTCTAACTGGAGTTGTTCCCCACAAATTTTCTCTTCTGTTTGGGAAACAGGGTCCAGATAGCTTTTACACCTTTTGATTTAATGAAATTTAAGAGGTTGTTCAGATCATCTGTCATTGCTGGCTACATGTCTTAGTTTCTACAAGTATCAAAGTCAGAGAAATCTAGACCCTTAGTAACAGAACAACTTATTTATATATTCTTATAAACTGGACACACATGTCCATTTCCAGTTGAAACATTATCTGATAAATAGCTATCATCCCAGTTCTTTTCTCAGTTGTTAACAACTGTCTATTCCTCAAAAATTACAGCCCTTTCCAATCTTCAAGATGAGTTGTCCATTCTGGACAAAACAAGCCAGGTTAATTTAAACAGTTTGAAAGTTTTTCTTTGCTAACCCAGCTATTTTTGTTTGAAATTTGGATTAGAAAGTGATCAAGGAAGCATCTCATCCAGCAAAACCCATACATCAGCAGTTTTCAAGAGGATATGGCAGTGCAGGATGATCTTGATGGCGATAAACTTTTGTCCAGCAAACCAAGAGACAGAAGATGATGTGCATGCATATTCTAGTCCTCTCACAACGCAAAGTCGAACAGGTTACCTCAGAGTATCTTTGACGGTATTTTAGATGCATTTATTTGAAAACATTACAAAATGGCAAAAACTGATTTTTGCATATTATAGAATGAGATTAGAGTTTTAAGGGTAGCATTTATGTTTAGACTTTATATATTTATATATACTATACATTTTCAAACTTAGGTATGTGTTTAATTATTCATTAAACATTAAACATCCTAATTAAAGGAATGATTTTGTGACACAAAAACAATTCATAATCTTGTTCAGAACAGGGTAAGTACCCAAAATTACTGTATCAACATAGCCAAAAACAGCAAGTATGATACCTCACATAACAAAGAAGTGAAACATTTTTTTTTTAATTTTCAGATAATGTAACATTATTTAGTCAAAATATTATCAGTTTTCTCCTTTCTTTAGAAAAATGAGTTAACAAACATTTAACATGGAGAACACCAGGTATCCAGGATCCTATTGTTACAATGTGGAGGTAGTGTACAGGTTCCTACAAACATTCCTATATTGTTATGACACTCCTACAAAAAGCTGCCTTGTGTTCTAAGCTAAGTCCTTGAACTTGGATGACAAAAGAAGGCCAGTTGAAGCACAGTTTTCTGAGAATGTTTCATCTTGTTCTTATTTTTACAAAACATATACCCATGTGAAGTTGCTGTACAATATTCTGTTATTCTATTGTCATTCTATTTCTGCCATTAAATCAGAAACAACTTTTTCCTCACTGCACGCTTCATTTGTGGTGAGCAGCATTTGCATTTCTAGTACATGCCTACTTGTATCAGGGCTTATGTGAGCATCCGTCTTTTCAGATTTCCCATTCCAATAACACTGTTGAGTAAATCTCTTGTGATCTCATTTTTATCAGATCATTATTTATGATAATGTTTTTAAATAATCATTGTTTATATGCTAGTTTAATTTACTTGGAATAGTAATGGGATACAAGACATAATTAGCTGACAGGTATTTCTCAAAGTATATTATACTTACAACTTTCCTAAATTAAGCCAAAGAGTCCTCAGAGCTTTTGAAAATCTGATGGCATATTCGAGGCTTGGGGATACTAAGATATCTGCAGATACTAAGATATCTGCATCTGCTTAACTTGGACATGGGAGAAATTACTTTGAAACTTAAGAAACCAAATATTTATATAGTGTACAAAGTACATACGATTGTCCAAACTACAAGCACTTAGATGTTTAACTACACATTTTATTTTAATGGCAATTAGATATCTAAATCAGAAAAATCTTGTGCACGTTGTAAAGTTTCTTAACTGTAAAATATAGTGACACACCACAAGATGGTAATTACAGTCTACAGTATTTGTTCTTTCTTGTTCTGTATAGCAATATATAGAATCACAGAATCATTGAATGGCTTGTGTAATTCAGTATGTTCCCGTGATTCATCACACCTAGTGAAAAATGTCTTCCTAATGTCTAATCTAAATCTACCGTCTTTTACTCTAAAGTTGTTAGCCCTTGCCCTGTTACTACACCTCTACAAATTTCTTGTACACCATCTTTAGGTACTGGAATGTTGCTATAGGGTCTCTCTTCTCCAGACACAACAACTCCAAGTATCTCATCCTCTTTTCACAGGAGAGATATTCCAGCCCTCTGATCTTCCTTGTGGCCCTCCTATAGACCTGCACCCTGTCCTTCTTATGTTAGTGGTGCCAGAATATTCTTGTGGAACGAAAATATGCCAAGCAAAAAATGTCCAAACTACCTTGTAAGTTAAAAATATAACAAGTATTGAATACAATCTTCCCAACAGAGAAGACAGAAGCTGATCCTTTTTGTCTTGACTAGCATGTCAAATTATTGTTTAAATAGATGTAGCACCAGAAAATCAAGGCCCTGCTCCCCCCTCTATCTTTAAATCACGTTCCCTTGATGTTCTGTATTTTAGGAATTAATTAACTGATTAAATAATTTGTCTGTAAAGCTTTTTATAACACATTGCAGTTTTGTTTTTAGAAACAAACAAATAAATAAAATAGAGGGGGCTAATACACTACCTACTGCATTTAGAAGCATTATCACTGATAAAAATCAGATATGCAGGAGCTTATTTGAACTGTTCAATGACATTAAAGATTAGTTGTTATAAATATAGGAATAACTGCAAAGATTTTAGCTTATTCCAAGGTTTTTCTTTGAAGAAGAAAAAAAAAATATATATATCAAACAAATAACATCCTCTGATTCAAAATCTAATAATAGTTCATAAAACAGAAAGCAGAACAGTGACATCTTATCTCTTGAAACATATAAAGAACATTGGAAGTGTTTGTCTTAGTGATGACTTGCATTGCTTTCCCATTTCTTTTCACTGGAGCTCAAAGACACGCACTCTTTGAAACTTATTGGAAAGTTAGACTGGATGAATTCCAGAATCTTTTTTTTTTTTTTTTTCCTCAATGTAAAAGTGCAATACAATAGATAAGGTGATAAAGACTTTAGAACACATGTTAATTGTTTTAGAAAGTCCTTACTGCAATGAAATACCCAGCTGAAATACTTCTAATAATATTCTCAGTTTATCCATGAAGTAGAACTATCTTGTTTTCTCAGTAATCTTTATTACTAAAAGTGAAAAAGGGAAAATAAAAAAACAAAGAACTGCAGATATTAGTGCAGTAACTATACTTCTAATCTCTCTGTCCCCTTATTTATCTAATTGAGATTCCCTTCATGTCTCAAATATGATATTTTTTATTTTATTTTTTAATTTTATATTTTTTAAGAAGCAGAGTTAGTCATAGAAAAAAAAAGATGAAGGAGAAAACACCGAACTGAGCTGAAAAGAATCTGGATATATCTAAATCTAGCATAATATAAATGACTAAATGATAAGGCACAAATCATCATGCTAGGAGGCTATCCTGCCAGCACTCTTACTAGAATCAACAAGGTTTTTCACTAACAAGGGAACTTGGAGATGACAGTAGTATTCCATATGAGTAGCAGACTTTGGTGTCAGAATGATACCACAAGTATCACTTTTTACCAATTTGTAAAAATAGTACCTCCCGGCATGTAGTATAGTCTAAACATAGAATCATAGAATAATTAAGGTTGGAAAAGACCTTCAAGATAATCTGGTCCGACCATCACCCTACTACCAATGTCACCCACTAAACCATGTCCCTTAGTGTCAGGTCCAAATTTTCCTTGAACACCTTGAACCCCCAGGGACGGTTCCCCTTCCCCTTCCCCTTCCCCTTCCCCTTCCCCTTCCCCTTCCCCTTCCCCTTCCCCTTCCCCTTCCCCTTCCCCTTCCCCTTCCCCTTCCCCTTCCCCTTCCCCTTCCCCTTCCCCTTCCCCTTCCCCTTCCCCTTCCCCTTCCCCCTTCCCCCTTCCCCTTCCCCTTCCCCTTCCCCTTCCCCTTCCCCTTTCTGTGATTCACATTTCTTAAACCATGAATTAACAGGATTTTCTTGCATGTGCTTTTTGTTTATTTATTTTTTTTTTCCCTGGAGGCATAAAACATCCTCACAGTTTCCATGTCACAGAAATTAATATACATTTTTCCTTCATTCCTGACATTTTTCAGAAGCTTTCAAGATGTTCATATTTTATAAAATATCCAAATATGTTAATAGAAAATAATGACAGAAGCAGCTACTTCCCTCAAGGTAACAAGTTGTTTTCAAAGTGCATTAGAGAATATGCTGTGGATCTCACTGCTGCAGTGAAACTTTATGCACTGTATTAATTGGAAATGTTTTCCACACTGCTTCAGTAATCAATTTCCAGTCCTGGGCAGCAGACCAAAATCTGCTAAGGATCAGCGTCCAATGCCCTTAGCCAGAGTAATTTAGCATTTTTTTTTTTATTTTTTTTTTTTTTTCCCCCACACAAGTAAGATCTACACCCATTAAGAAGAATCAGCAGGAAATAGGAAGAAACTGGACTAATGAAGTTAGCATTCAGCAGACATGAAAGGCTAATTATAAATGGAAAAGAACACTGAGCTTGGCGATCCTGAATTTTGATTTTATGTATCAATTCTGACCAGAGAATGAAAAATTAAAATGGACTCATACAAGCAGCATAAATAAATTAAACAGCCACTCTAGTGACTTTCTACTTGAGAAATCTGCAGATTTGGTTTTAATTAGCTAGTTAGAAATAACAGTGATAAGGGACAGAAAAATGTGGGTGCATTAAACTCCACATTTCTCCTTCCCAACTACCTCAATGCCTGTCCATGCTGTTGATGGAATATCAACTTTGTCAATTCACTTTGTCTTTGTGAAATAATGAACTAATCAACATTTTGTTTAATTAAAAGGCCTTCCAGCTGAACCAAATAACTGAAACTTTGGTAATATTAGAAACTGAAGTTCTGATTTCTGAATGAGAATAATTTACCCTGTTGGAAATGGATATGAAAGGGTACAGAGAATTTGCTAAAAAACATATTCCTTCCTTTCATGAAAACATTAAATAAAAAGGGGCATCTATAAATCTATGCTTGAAAATACACACACACACACATATATATATAAAGAGCATAAATTATTTGATTTTTTTTTTATAATTAATATCATAATTAGAGACAGCTTCAAAGTGGCTAAGAGCATGAGCTGTAAGCATACTGTATTTATTGATAATTCAAATACACAGTATAGGTTGGAGTGATCTTTCTGTATATTTTCAAAAGCATTGAGCTTCAACTGAAACTGAAGTCATTTAATTCAGTGTAAGTTTACCTACTTCATGAGAATGCTCATGAGAATGTGTCTCAAGGGAATTCAGAGCACAATTTTTAATGAATGTTATAATGCAAATCCATTTGTTTCTCTCTGGAGGATTATTCCATTTGTTATTAGCAATATATGTGTTTAGACGCTTATTTAAATAAGTTATATATTATTTTAAAAAATAATAAAAAAGCATGATTAAAAGAATTTATATGCATCTGTGATTAACCCTCTTCTATTCATATGCATTATTTATGGATTATATTCCTTTCTCAATTAGGAATATATAAAAATTGAGCATACAATCATGTCTGATATATTCCTGTCAATGTATTAAATCAACTTCTAAGGAATATTCACATTTTTTCATCTCTTGAAATATGTGTTCACATGCAATTTTATAACTCAAAATTATGTGTACTGTAAGCCCATAGGAGAGGAGGGTAGGAAAGGGAAGGGGAGGAAAAGGGAAAGGAAGGAAGGAAGGAGGGAAGGAAGGAAGTACAGAAGAACGGGGAAAATCTTTGGGCCTCTGTATTATCTACCACTCAAAAGCATACTACAAATACAGGTGACAATTCAACTCCAATGAAAATACCAGAGACTTTTTATGCTGGGGTTTCAAATGCAATAGAAAATTCATGTAATTTCTTGATACTGGTCCTAATTATTTGATAAATTTAATATGTGTGAAAATTAAGTGTCTAGAAAGTCTTTTGTATTTATTAAGGTGGAAAGTAACACCGTAGATAGTTATGCCATAGAGACATTGTTCTAGTGTTAGGTGTTGTACTTCTACATGAGGAGGAGAAGGGGAAGGGGAAGTAAGGGGAAGGGGAAGGGGAAGGGGAAGGGGAAGGGGAAGGGGAAGGGGAAGGGGAAGGGGAAGGGGAAGGGGAAGGGGAAGGGGAAGGGGAAGGGGAAGGGGAAGGGGAAGGGGAAGGGGAAGGGGAAGGGGAAGGGGAAGGGGAAGGGGAAGGGGGAAGGGGAAGGGGAAGGGGAAGGGAGGAGAGCGGAGCGAAGCGAAAGCAAAGCGAAAAGAGAAGAGAAGAGAAGAGAAGAGAAGAGAAGAGAAGAGAAGAGAAGAGAAGAGAAGAGAAGAGAAGAGAAGAGAAGAGAAGAGAAGAGAAGAGAAGAGAAGAGAAGAGAAAGAAGAGAAGAGAAGAGAAGAGAAGAGAAGAGAAGAGAAGAGAAGAGAAGAGAAGAGAAGAGAAGAGAAGAGAAGAGAAGAGAAGAGAAGAGAAGAGAAGAGAAGAGAAGAGAAGAGAAGAGAAGAAAGGCTTATGAAAAAATTACGAGCATAAGCAGAAAGCATTATAAGCAGAAAGGCTTGTGAAAAAAAAAAGCCTTTGGTAACACTTAGATTGGCTTTCAGTTCACATGGTCTAGCATTACAATATAAGTGTAAGGCAGTTTCAGAAAGGAACAGCCGGTTCAGGGTTGATTTGTCCTTCTTGAAAGAGAAGCTGTCATCAAAGTAACACCTTTCAATGATAATTACTGGTGCTAACATTCAGTTTCTACTATGCCAACTCCTTATTCTACCAAGCTGTTATCATTCTTGGGGAATGAAAAAACATCCCAGAGAGTCTTACAAATAGCACTACTGAGGACAAATGGTAAAATTCCTGTATTGGATGTAATAAAAATATACCAGATAGAACTACATTGGTACATAACTTTCTTTAGATTAGGGAAAATCAAAGACAATGCAAGTCTAGACTTGCAAATGTTGAGGACAGTACAGGGTCCTACATAGTAGTACAGGGTCATTTCTGAACAAGTCCATCTTGAAAACAGTCTACAAAGTCTGCTGAGAAAGTGCAAAAACAGTTGGAAGAGGATGGACAGTTTTTTATTGTTGCCACAAGACTGCCACTTAATGAGTTTTCTTAAGGTCTTTTGTTCATCTCTTCAGTATTTGTGCATGAATATAGTGCACTTACTACAGATGAATATTTAACTACATTAACAAATGTGCCTTTACTCTTACTTAATCTTTTAAAATTTATTCATCTTTAAAATATATCTATATCAGGAAACATCTTTTTGTACTTCTCTTAGCTTTCCCTGAATAATAATGGTGTTACATGAGGTAGCATAAAAATGTATTTGAAGTCTCATCATATTTTTCTGAAAAATCTTTATTAGACAATCAGAGCTGGATTGTCCTCTGTCTCCTTTGTCTGAATAAATCTGTGTAAGTTTTCTTCTATTGACTGATTACATTGCTACAACACTGAATGAAACAAATGATCTTGCTAAGGTTATTTATAATTGTAAAACGGCATAAATGTTATGCTGCTGTGATTTTATGGGCTTCTTATTCTGTAGTGCCTGCAGTTTGTAGAAACTGTGCATTGCAAAATAACAGCTACTTGCCATCTGTGGGAAGTTGTGGGGCTTGGGTTTTGTTTCATTTGTCTTTTTGTAGTTTCTGTTGTTGGTTTCTGGGAGTGTGCATGTGGGCAAAAGCTGTGCAAAACTGGCCCTTGGGGCTGACAAAGTACATTTCCTTAATATGTGTTTTATAGCAGTTCCATTTCCCTTTTACTTACAATTTTATTTGGCTTTTTAAGTTATGCTAAGTGCTAGGCCTATTCTCTTCATTTGTTTCTAAATGGCAGCTGGCATAAGATTTAGGAAAGCTGAAGTAAGTAGTCCAGATATCTTTCTAATTCAAACAAATAACTTTACTTCACTACATCCTTTTTTCCATTGTGTTATTTAATTCCTATGGGAATTAAACGACTTGAATAATTAAGACTTGACTGTAAATTGTCATTTGAGTGGGACAGCAAGAAGGGAGAATAGGATTGCAGTGATTTCCTTTTTTTTTTTTTTTTTTTTTGTATTAGAATCTAAACAAATGATGCTGGATACTCATGCTGTAAGAAATTTCTTGAAGCCCACAAATAATTTTACTGCATGTAATAAATTAAGTATCCTATCTTAGAATTAAAGTTCTAAAGAAAAATAATGTTCTCTACAAAAATACTTTTAAATAATAAAAAAAAAAAAAAAAGAGAGAGAGAAAAGAGTGCTTTCCTTGGATGAAGGATGAAGGCAGCTTCAAAAGGAATAAAATTCTATTCCACAGAAAAATAGTATCCTGAATCCACAATAAGGACAGTTGCAGTTTAGTTTTTGCAGGTTGACTGCATGAGTTATCATAGAATCATAGAATTCCTTGGGTTGGAAGAGACCTTAAAGATTATCTAACTCCAACTCCCCTGACATAGGCAGGGATGCCGCCCACTATGGTGGCAGGTAGGCCAAGGCCCCATCCAGCCCGGCCTTGAGCACCTCCAGGAATGGGGCATCTGCAATATCTCTTGGCAACATGTCCCAGTGCCTCAGAAACTTTTCAGTGAAGAATTTCATCCTAATGTCTAATCTAGGTCTATTGTCTTTTAGTTTAAGACCATTCCCACTTGTCCTATCATTATCTACCTGAGTAAGGAGTCCTTCTCCATCCTTTTCGTAAGACCCCTTTAGTACTTAAGGTCACAATGAGGTCTCCCTGGAGCCTTCTCTTCTCCAGGCTGAACATGCCCATCTCTCTCAGCCTTTCTTCATAGGAGAGGTGCTCCAGCCCTCTGATCATCTTTGTAGCTTTCCTCTGGACTCACTCTTACAGGTCCACATCTTTCTTGTACTGGGGGCCCCAAACCTGGATGCAGTACTCCAGGTGGGGTCCTCACAAGGGCAGAGTAGAGTGGGACAATCACCTCCCTCAACTTTCTGGTTATGCAACTTTAGATGCAGCCCAGGATCCACTTGGCCTTCTGAGCTGCAAGCATGCACTGCTGGCTCATGTTAAGCCTTTCATCCACAAGATCTCCCAGGTCCTTTTTTGCAGGGCTGCACTCAATGAGTTCTTCTCCTGGTCTGTACTCCTGTCTGGGATTGCCCTGGCACAGCTGCAACACCTTGTACTTGGACTTGTTGAACCTCACATGGTTCACTTCTCCATCCTGTCCAGGTCTCTGAATGGCATCTCTTCCTTCTGCTGTATCAACCACACTTCTCAGCTTGGTGTCATCTGCAAACTTGCTGAGGGTGCACTCAATCCCATTGTCTATGTCATTAATGAAGATATTAAAAAACACCAGTCCCAAGAAAAAAGCGGTGTCCCCCGAGGGACACCATTTGTCAACAGCCCCCAGCTAGACATAGAATCAATGACCACTACTCTCAGGGTGTGGATGTTGAGCCAAATCCTTATCCACTGTGCGGTTTACCCTTCAAATCCATACCTTTCCAATTTAGATATTATTATATCCTGTGGGGCTGTGTCAAAAGCATTACAGAAGTCCAAGTACATGACATAAGTCTGTCTTCCCTTGTCAACTGATGCAGTCACTCCATCATAGAAGGCCACCATATTGGTCAGGCATGATTTGCCCATGGTGAAGCCATGCTGGTTTTCCTGGATCACATCTTTGTCTTGCCTGTGCCTTAACATTGCCTCCAGGAGGATTCATTCCATGATCTTCCTTGGCACCAGTGAGACTCACTGGTCTGTAGTTCCCTGGGTCTTCCTTTCTATCCTTTTCAAAAATAGAAGTGATGTTTTCCTTTTTCCAGTCACTGAGGACTTCACCTGACTGCCATGCTTTTTCAAATGTTGTGGAAAGAGGCTTGGCAACTACATCAGCCAATTCCCTCAGTACCCTGGGATGCGTGTCATCAGGGCTCATAGACTTGCAGTTGTTACATTGCATCTAGAGGTCCTAAACTTGCTCTTCACTGTTCCCCCAGCCTCCACCTAGAGGTTTAGGGTCTCAAGAGGTGTGGGCAACCTGACTGGCCATGAAGAGCAAGGCAAAGAAGTTAAGTGCCTTCTCCACATCTGTCATTACCAGTTCTCTTCATTTGTCAGAGGCTCTACACTCTCCTTAGTCTTTCTTTTGCTGACAATGTACTTGTAGAACCCCTTCTTGTTATTCTTTGCATCCCTCACCATGTTTAGTTTTGTCAGTGCCTTTGCTTTCCTGATCCCATCCCTGCACATCCAGACAGCATTTCTGTACTCTTCCTAGGGCACATGGCCCTGTTTCCACCATCTGTGCATTTCCTTCTTTTGCCTAAGTTTGACCAGAAGATCCTTATTTTTAACCATGCCAGTTTTCTACCTTCCTTGCTTATTTATTACACATGGGAATAAATAGCTCTTGTTCTCCAAGGAGAATATCCTTAAAGAGTTGCCAGCTCTGATCAGATCCTCTGTCTCTAAGGACCACATCCTATGGGATCTCATCCACTAATTATAAGAACAGCTGGAAGTTGGCTTTCCTGAAGTTCAGGGTCCTAAAAAGTCCAGGGACTTTATTTTTAGGAGTCTCATAGATTGCTTACTGCCTGATGTGTCTTTTCCAGCAAATATCTGGGTAGTTGAAAGAGGATGAGAGCCTGTGAGCACAGTGCTTCCCGTAGTTGGAGCAAGAAGGCCGCATCAACAGGTTCCTCTTAATTGGGTGGCCTGTAGTAGACCCCAACCACAAGATGTTATTTGTTGGTCCAGTTCTTAATTGTTACCTACAGACTCTCTGCCTGCTCTTGTCTGTTTCTTAGAGGGAACTCTTTACAGTCTACCCATTTCTTAACATAGAAGGCAACCCTCTCCCCCCTCCCCCCCTTCTTTCCCTGCCTGTCTTTCCCGTAAAGCTTGTAGCCGCTCTATTCCAGTATCCCAGCTGTATGATTCATACCACCATATTTCCTTGTTCCTTATTTGAAAAACAGGACAAACAGCCTTAATTTCAGTATACCAGGGGCAGACAACCTTAATTTCTTTCAAATTCAGGAAAATATTCTTCCCCTTTACTTCAGCTCTTACAAAGGCAAACTCCTGTTGTCCACTGTGTATTTCCTTGAGGTCTCTAGATAGCACTGAGCCCACAGTTCTTGACATCTTAACTGAAAGAAATTTGAGCTTGATATTTTGCTTTTATTACTAATATTACACTTCCGCATGGCCCTGGAAAGTTGATCTAGGTTATAAAATGTTAAAAGTGATCGTGGCTGAGATGAATTAGTGATCAGAGGACAGGAGAAGCAATCAATAGCACATGATGTGTACAATCTATCACAATGCTACCTCCACAACGTAGTTGGGATGCAATTTCATGTATCAAGACACATATCACATTCCACCTTCAGGGTTGCTTTCTTCCTATGCAGCACTTACTGGATCGTCTTTCTGTTGTTATTTCTCTGCACATAATTGAGATTATTATTAACAATTGATTTTTCCTTCATTGTTTGTGCCAAACAGAACATCCTCCTCCTTAGCAACAGTCAAAATCTGTGGCATAGCCAAACTAAATAGTTTGTTAAAAAAAAGGAAGGGGAGGGAAGGGAAGGGGAGAATGAAAAAGTGGATAGTGTAGCACCTCAAGAAATTGGTTGCAAAATTACTTTACATATAAATGTGACATATATATTTTAGAATTTTACCATTAATTCTGAATGAGTTCTGAGAAGTCCAGTCAGGGCTAGTGGGTAATGGCAGTCTGTATAAACATGTCAAGGGTCAAGTTATCATCCAGTAAACCAAGATAAGAATCCCTAATTTGCATATTTTTATATACTACTGGGAAGGTTCTTTTGTGATTTGAATTTCTAAAAGTTTACATGAAAATTATAATATGTTCAACTTAAATTTCACTGAGATCTCTCACTGTTACTGTTCAACTTCTGTTCCATGATCCACCTTTGTAATCAACTTTAATTATTATGGAAGACAGAGTGTGATTCAAGCATATATTACTGTTGCTACTTAATTTCTTTCTTTGGATTACACTTTTATATACCCATAAAAAGTGTCCTGTTTATATTACTCTAGGCATAGTCTTTTAAAATGTCTTGGCTTATTGTTGGCAAGGGAACATTATAATGTGGATAATGATGGGATAATAACTTTTATTTTGAACTTCTATTACTTAAAATTTTATAGCATTCCCAGGACAGGATGTGCACTGGGGCTTGTTAGCTCTGTAATTGCAATCCTTACCTTGACGGCATTTTTGTATGCCCAGCATCCAAATGGACAGCCCAGGGAACTGAAGCCTGAAGATGTTTTGTTCATTCTTTTGATTGTTCTCAGAGTGGCCGGATTCAACAAGGAGGATCTTAAAGGCTCCATATCTGGAAGCTTTTGAAAAGACTTTCCTTGAGGTTAGCTAACTCACACTTGGAGTTCTCATCTAAATTTTGCACCTTCAGAACAAATAGGCAGCTAATACAGATCCATTGTGCTGTGGTCTAATTACAGGTGTTATCACATAACAGGACAATGAATATGCCACCACCAGTGAACCCAAAGGAATTAGCATAGTTCAGCTCTGCAAGTAATCTGAAAATAACGTATTTACTCTTGTTCAGGCCAAGCATGATGACCAAAGTGGGTTTCATATCGCATACTACTTCTTCATTTCAGTAGAGAAATTTCATTACTCTATACTGATTTAACATGGGAAGTGCATATATTTCCACCCAGAAAGACATTGTTAATTGCTAGTGTGTCTATGTCTGTGTGTATATATATATATAAATATATATATACAGACACATCTTCTCCATTCTGTTTTAATGGGAACACTTTTTTAAAAAATAGGATGAAAAAGCATTTCCAATTACCCAGTGACGTCCTTTGTTATTCCTGACATATTGCATATGGCAAGGATTCTTCAGATAGAGTTTCTTGGTGAGAAATTTCTCAGACCACCTCATTTATCCTTTTGCTCCTAGCCAAATATTTTATCTATTTTTAGTTTCTAAACAGCCTACACATGTGTAAATACCCTGTGCTGAGATTTTGTGTTCTTTAGAGGTTAATATATATGCGAGGTTAATGTATATGGTCAGTACTGGAGACTGACTGGAGTTCTTTAGGAAACCCCTCTCTGGTGGAGAAATGGTTTTAGAGGTAAAGCAGGTGACATTCTTCCCCCCGGAGTCAAGAATGACTTGTTTCCAACAGTAAAGGAATAACTTGTTGATAAACAATATGAAGTAATAAAATCTTAGCTTTTCTATAAACATAAAAATGCAACAAAGTCTGCATAAATTCACTCTATTCTGCTCACTGTTAAAACACACTGTATATAGAAAAAATAATAAATCAATGACAGTAAGTAGGCAGTTACAATGTTCTAATGCTGAGATATATGGTGGAGCAGATCCCTTCAAGGCTTTGCATATCTGTGATGAATGGATAAGATTACTTCTGCACTGGCCCTGAGAACAGAAAACACTGTGGGAGTACTGCAGGTACTGAGGCAATAATATCTCTTTACAGAAAATCTCTATTTTAGCTTTTATGAAGCACCTCCCATAAGCAGGTTAAAACATACTTCAAGGACAATGGTACTGAAGGTACAGGTGTTTAGATGGTATATCGTACACTCTTGCAATCTGGCACAGTGAATAAAGAAGTAGAAAGACACAGGACACAAGAAAACAAGGTCTTAAGAGTAGTTTCCTGCATCGGTATTATTAAGCATGGATTTTCAGTCACATCCTTTGTGACATGGAGCATTTCTCTCTTTCTCCTTTTGGTGACCAAATGCAAAAACAGTAACTACAGTATTAACATTCCTCAGTTTGGCCATGAGTCATGCATAAGATGTTACTGCCTTTTTTTGTGTTTCAGTGTACAGATGGCATAAATGCTCTTATTACAAGAAAGAACATTTTAAGGATTATTACTGATTCTTATGTGGAAACAATTCTGCACAACACTATTAAATCATCAGGTAAAGTCTGTATAAGTAAGGATGCACTTGAGCCTTGTTCTCTTTTTTTTATTGGGAATAGCTGATACATTTACACATCAGAGAGAAAACTGGGTATACACAGAAGAATAAGGTAGCCAGGAAATAAAAAGAGTAAGCAGGAAGGAGATTATAAGGAGATTATGGAAGAAAGATTACACTTTTTTTTTTTTTTTTTTTTTTTTTTGACTGAAAAGGGTGGGAGCAAAAGGAGACTTGTTGGTGATGTTCTGAATTTGACACTATATGACAGGAACATATTAGCCTTTCTTTTTAACCCTTAGCATGTGGCAACAGCTAATTAAATTAAGGGCAGTAAAATTAAAAGGAATGAAAGGATAAGTCTTCTTTACACAGTGCATAATCAATTTGTGACATTCACAACCACTGCAGGTCATGTAGATAGACATTGTGGTTGGATAATTTTATGACTAGCAATAACATTTGCAGCTCTGTCAACTTAAACAGTGATAGGAAGATAATCAAAGAGACTCTTGGAAGAACACTGCCCTCAAAACTCAAAGGTCTGCTATATTATGAAGGATGCAGCATCAGCTTCAAATGTCACATTATTTATCTGTGTGGGAGTGCATAACATGCCAAAAATTAAAAGCTATTACATCCCATTTCCAATGGTCAGTAAATAAATGGTCAAGGCATAGATAAATGTCCTGTTTTCTTCTTGATCAATGACCTTCCAAATTATGCTAAATAAATTGCCTTGAGTAGCACTCTCCTTTCTCTCCCTCTGCAGTTGACAGTGTTGGGGCCTTATTCTCTACCTGGGGCTCTGATTTTGAACTAGAAATCACTAATTGAATTCAAATGCAAATTTAGAGGTATTTTTTGGTTGGATTATTGGTTTTCAGGATTTTGCACTTCATTTTTCTCAGTGTTGAACCCACAACCAAAAAAGAAATAACTGCTTCTCTTACTCCTCACTGTGAAAACATTATATTTGTCCCACTAGAAGCTATGAACAAAACCATCAAAATCTGACACTTGTATCATAAAACTTACCATGGCTAAATCATGGCTTGCCAAAGTTCACTTCCAAAAGAGACTAAAGAGGAGAACTTTCCATAATCTTTTATATCCTTGTGTCACGCTGATCAAGGTTGGCCTATCTAACTTTTTCCCTTGAAACATAGTACATGGTTTCAAGCAATACTGTGATCTTCTCAAGAAAATCTATGCTTCTAAAATACTGTAATTCTACGTTGTCTGTAAAACAGGATATCTCTTTTTTTACTGTTCTAGATAATTTCTTAAAAGAAAAAATATCTCTGAATCAGCATCCTTTCCAGCAACAACTTGCTTGGATGTTTCTACAAGTGTCATGTGTTGGACACCATGAGATCCACAGCTAACCATATTAAAAGTTTTTCTTTACTGTTAAAAACAGATACATTTTTCAATCACACTCAGAAACCAAATGAAAATGATATTTTTGTTTTTAATTGAGTCATTTTTTCAGGCTGAGCAACTATAATATCTGGCAACTGTATGAAGCTGTGTAACAATTCTTCTCACCCAATACACACATGAAAGGAAGATGACCACATTTTAGTTTTGCCAGCACCTTGAATAGTCTCTCTCTGGCTCTACTATGAGATGTTATGTTAAAATGTTAAAATTGTTTACATGTTATCATGATAAAATAATTTAAAACATTACTCATAGAAACATCTAGGTTGGAACAGACCTTTAACATCCTGAAGTCCAATAACCAACCTGACCTACTGAGTCTCATTGCTAAATCGAGTTCCATCATGAAACCATATCACCTAGTGCCACACCTACAAATCTCAAAAATACTTCCAGAGACAGGGACTCCATCACTTCCCTAGGTAGTCCATTCTGATGTTTGATCACCCTCTTCCACAAAGAAATTCTTCCTAATATCCAAACAAAATTAAATTAGATATTATTGACCAGTCCCTTGTGTCAAGGTTTATGCCAAATATTGGCTTACTGGCTATCACAGATATCAAAATGTACCTTTTCCTCAAGTTCTTTTGAAAGTGAGGTAGCATAGCCTAGGACAGAGTGCCCAATAAGTTATATACCAGCTGGCAATTCTGCTGGGATATCTTAATGTCATGCTTAGGCAGCTTTGTCATTTTCAAATTTGACTGTAAACTCAAATCTGCTGTCTCAGCTGGACACAGATTACAAAAGCAAGGATCTTTCTTTGAATATGATTTTGTTTTAAAATCCTCAGTCTTACAGGCCCAAATTCCACACAAGGTCTGAATAAGAAAGCACCAAAGGAAAACTTTTAAACAAAAATTTTAAAAGTAGGTAACTACTTTTAAAATATGACAACTTGTTTCTTCCTCACAACTGGAGTTAAATGGTTAAATGTGATAAATTAATCTGTGGCAAAATTGGAGGAAGATCCTGAATTTCATGTATGTATGTATCAACAGAAAGCATAATCTGCCTTTAAATGCAGATAACCCTGTGTACATATATTTAAGACATCTTAAAAATGGGTAAATAGGAATTCACCTGTGCATTTAGTTCAGGAAGGTATCTATTTTGCTTTCAAATGTCATGACTGAATAAAAATCAATATGAAAATGAATTCAGACTATAGTTTAAAGTAATACTTTTTTTTTTTTAGTTTAAACTAATACTTTTTTTTTTTTTTTTCTGACTCCTGTATTTCATTGGTTTATTTTGTGAAAGACTCATGAATTGATGTAAACCACTCTGATACTCTGAAATATGTCTATAATCGAAGCTGCTCAAATTTCAGGCGGTATTTTGACAGTTACTTTATTTATTTATTTATTTATTTATTACATCATATTTGCTATGTAAACTCTGCATTAACAAGCAACAGCACAAGTAGCTGTACACCAACAATTCAGCCTGAAACCTGGGGTATTCAGATGCCGGTTTGTGTGTATAAACTAAAAAATTGTCCTTGACTTGAAGCTAGCATTGGCAGAAAGGCCTTCATGCATAGCCAATAACTACATTTGCATGATCACAAATTTCATACAGAACCTGTATCATAATCTTACTAAATATCCACTATATACTTGTTCATGGCAATAAACAGAAAGGTAAAATCATTGCTGCACTCAATTCATCAGGAAATAAACCTGAAACCGTGAACTTCCTTTTTTTTTTTTTAAAAAAAAAAAAACTTTTAACATTATTGGTAAGACATCATGATGCCTCTTACATATCAGAATGTTCCTTTTCTGTGCATGCAAGTCATAGAGCCTTGCTGTATAATTGGCTTAATGTCTTAGTATTTCTGTGATAAAATTAGCTAATCATTGGCCTCAGTGTTTCCACACTGTTCATTTTCTTCTCTGTCAGCACTTCTAGAGATTTCTGACTCATATTTAAGCAGAATTTTATCTGTGCTCCATCATGCTGAAGTACTTTTGCATTCAAAGCTGCCACTACTGCATATGAAGCGTATGAACTACTTTCCATTACATCATATTTTAACTGCACAGCTTCTGTTACCACTTTCCAGGAACATACTTTATAAACATATGTATGTAGATTTGTTTGTTTAAAACAGAAAACAAACAACAAGATAAAAAAAAAAAAAGAAATGAGATTAGGTGAATGCTATCTTCTCACCTATTAGAAAATTTCTCATCACATGTTCTGTTACGGTGATAGCCCTATAATCATTCAGGAGTCCTACTACCGAGCAATAAGAAGTTAGAGACTGGGTTCCCATTGCAATGTCTAGCAGAGTCACAGACTGTCAGACCTAGGATGACTATTTGGAAGCATTTTGTTTTGATCCTTGGTCTACCTCTGACTAAGCAGAGCACGTAGGCATCTGCTTGTCTTTAAACCTGCCATGTTCAGGTATCTTGGAGTTCAAATACCTGAACTGAAACAAAAGGTGTGAGCAGCTTGCCTTGTAGGTAACAGTATAGGATTTCTTCTCGCGGTTTGAGTGTCTACATTTAGAGTGGACTCCAAGGCTTTTGAGAGGGAGACATAAGAAAAATAGATTCAATTTTCTGGATTATTAGAAAAGTGGTCCTACTGAGATTTCATGTGAATTTCCATATATTATTTAAATCCAGCAAGTTGAGAGCCTAGGGCAGGAGAAACATCTGTTTACAGCATGTTCTGTTGGGAGATAGAGACTCAGTCCCCAGGGCTGCCACAGTCTATGTTTTTTAGGTTTTGAAAACACAACAAAATCCTTGCTATTTTCTTTTTGCAATCTGGTTGCAGTTCTAGCTACAGTATAGTGCCAATGGCTGTACTTCCAGTGTGAGCTTATGCAGGAGGTAAGAATCTGTCCTCTTTCTCCTTCCCTCCTTCCTCATGATGCACAAAGTGGAGAGGCTCACAGTGAAGGATGAAATAGAGGGAAAAAATGCATGTCCTCTGGTGCTATTTTTTCTCTGGCTTCCCACATAGATTTCAAAAGGTGTGAGGAAACTAGCACTGCATCACAGATGCAGTAGCTCTTGGTGCTTCAACAGGGAAACAGAAAATTTTCTTAATGGATTTAGTTGAGAAAATAAAGCTATTTTCTCTGGTGTCCTCTCTTCTCTCCCAATAAATTCAAGCCTGCCCATAAATACAGAAAAACAACACACAGTTAACAATACAATCTTACCATTTCCGTGAGAAGAAAAAAGATCCAAAGATGTGGAGATCTACATTTTTTATGTGCAATATTTCATAAGTAACTATACCATAGCATTGTTTTAAATGGAATTATTTCAAAGTGAAAACACGTTTTTTTCTCAATTAAAAGATTGCAACCTCATCCTAGAGGCTATCTGCTAACATGTTATGAGAACTTCAACATTTAATGATATGAAATATTTACCTGAAAGAGTGGATTGGAATTTGACTTATGTTGTGGCTTATTCACAAGAGAATGCACTTGTCTCTGTATGCTGGTATTACAGCTGTTTCCCTTTCTTGTATTATTTAAATTTCTGAATTAAACTACAAAAGAGCACCTTTGGAAAAGTAACAACTAAGCTACAGAACTCCTTGCAATAAAATATGGTGGAGGCTAATAATACCAGGAGATTAAAAGAAAAGCAAATAAATAAATAAATAAAATCCATGAATCCCCGAGTAATTGGAAAATCAGAGAACACACCAGAGACAGCCACACATATAAAGTACTGCAGACAGTAGCCAGAGATAGGCTTTGGCCAAACCAAGGGAACAGCAATTTGTTCATTTTAAGGAACAGGCAGTAGAGGGAGGGAGCATATCAACCTTCCTTGTGAAATCTCAGTACAGGGAGCATTAAGCCAGCATCATGAAAGCACTACAGTGTCATGCACTTGCCTTCATGCTCCTATGCAGGTAGCAGAAACAGACAGAAGGCACCTTCACTGCTCTGTCATTTACTGTCAAGAATCCCTGTAAACCAGCACCGGCTGACTCAAGTAAAAGTAGCTCTTAAGCTTCTTTAGTCTTAACATGCATCAGGATCTGAGCTCAGCATGATAAAATCACCAGTTCCCTGGCTATCCTGTCTCTGATTTTCTAGGAATAAACTCTGACCTCTTGCATTTCCACACTGTTGCAGGTCAACTTTGAAGGGTGTACACTTCATTGCACCTGCTGACCCTGCCACTGAAGTTTTGTATTGAAATGCAGCAGCATGCCTCTCAAGTACCTACTTCTTTCATAAGAGAATAACCATTCTAAAAATAGAGCACTAAGTCCTAGGGCTGAGCAAAAGCTGCTAAGTCAGAGAAAGAAAAAGTCAGCTAGGTAAAAAGAGTGGTGTCTGGGGGAAAATAAGTAAATAAGTGGAAAGCTAGAAAACCATTAGTCACACCAATGGTTATATTGGACCTGATGTTATGTTTTTCTGTAATCATATGACCCATGTTAAGAATCAGCAGTTCATACTTTAAAACCAGGCAATATCTGTATTTATTTATTTTGTTTAAATGTACAGAAGATATTTCCACAATGTTAGCTTTATACCCGACTGTTTAAGAAATTAGAAGAGTATATGTGGGTGTGTGTCTGTGATTCTTATGCTTATGTTTATACATATTTCATCTTTCTTTCTCTGGGGCCAAATTCTCATTTTGGTCATATGAAAGTAAGCCCAGAGTAATATGATGGTTACTATCATGTTTCCATATAGCCTGCTCTTAGATAACACTGAGAATTTGGCTAGCAGGGAAAGAAAAAGAGATAAATGTGACTTCAACATGATCTATTCAGTTTCTGAAGTGTGTTTCCTGTTATGACATAAGATAGTATAGGACAGCAGTAGGACTTCCAGTTTTTCAGAAAGGGCTCCCAGGTTCTAGCCCTGTGTACTGGGCTGCTGCAGTGAAAGTTAACATCCCAGCCAGACCCAGTACAACCTTCTCGACTTGCCTTCCCCTTCCATGGCCTCCACAACTCGTTGTGTGGGACTCCACACAAAAGGTTGTACTGGGTCTGGCTGGGATATTAACTTTTCCTGCAGCAGCCCATACAGTGCTGTGCTCTGCACTTGTAGCTGGAACAGCAGTGTTATCACACCAGTGTTGTGTCTACTGCTGAGCAGCAGTGGCACAGCATCGCGCCTTTCTCTAACCCTCCTAGGGGGTGGGCAAAAAGTGAGGAGAGAAACATCACCAGGGCAGCTGACCTAAACCAACCAAAGGGATATCCCATACCATGTGATGTCACACTCAGCAATAAAAGGTGGAAACGGGAACAAGAAGGGGGGTTGTGGGCTCTCATCGTGAAAACATCGGTCCTCCTCCCAAACACCAGCTACACGCATTGAGGCCCTGCTTCAAGGATGTGGTCAAGCATCACTCATTTGTGGGAATTTGTAAGAAAGTAATTTCTTTCCTCTGCACTTCCACATAGTCTTTATTTGTTTTGTTTGTTTCCTTCCTTTTTTTTTTTTTTTTCCCTTTTCCCCTTTCCCTTTAGTTAAATTGTTTAGTTCATAATATTTTTCCTTTATTATTATTATTATTATTTCCCTTTAATTAAATTATCCTTATCTCAACCCATGAGTTGTTCTTTGCTTTACTTTTTCCCTTCCTCATCTAAGGAGGGGGAGTGAGAGAGCAGTTGTAGTGTTTAGCTGCCTAGCACGGTAAAACCCGCACACCCTGTAAAACATGCAATGGCCATGTTAATGCTACACTGTGGTCAATGTTACAGTGCTCTGACTGCACACCAGTGAGGACTGAGGAGAAGAAATAGGATTGACTTGAGTATAGCCAGATGCAAACCACTGATATCTTTATGCCATTGTCCATCTCATCTTATGCCACATATGTCTTTTTATTGTCTATCTCATCTTTCTCCAGCAACTGGAAGGAAACATTGGGGTAGAATTGGGAATAATTACCACTTCTTGAACTAGTCCTTTGATCTTGCAGGGCTGTGCTAATTCCAATGAGATATAATCTTTTTACACTCATTTTTAGTGCCACATCTTTAAGCTTTCTTTAAAGTACCTTCCTAAATACCACAATCTGATTATACGGCTGAAAGTCCTTCATCCAGAATTCTTCCTTGGTAAGTTAGAACCAACAACTTTTCAGCATTTTTTTTTCCACATTAGCATTGTTGGAGGTTAGTTTAAAACTAAATACAAGGGAATAAAATTTCTCTGCCTTCAGTCTTGAGGGAATACCTGGACTGTTTTTTTGCATTCACTTCTTGTCTTGATGTTTCTTATGAAACCTAAAAAACACACCACCAACAACAAAAAAATATGCTATTTTTGATTAAAACGTTCACACCTTTACTTAATGAAGTCATGTCTTCATTCACTGTGACAGGTTCTTCAGAAAAGCTGACATGAGATGATTAAGGTCAATTAGCCACCAGAGGGAGCCCACATAGCCCCTTGAAGGTAAGAGCAACACATTGTTAAAAGCAAATCAAGATAGAAATGCCAACCACTTCCTTGTTCAATGTGAAACCACGGGTGGCATTTCAGTAAGGCTGGGGTAAAAATACACCATGTGGCATCAGAGATGCTTACAACAATAGGAGAGAAAATCCAGCTGCCAAAAATAGATATAAAAAGAAAACAACAAAGGGAAAATACCGTGAGTCCAGGTAAATTGGCACAGCTCTGACAACATGACTGCTCTGATTTGTGTTATTTAAAAGTCACGCCTCGAAAGTGAGAAGTGTTCAGTGGTCTAGCATTTCTTCTTCATACAAATCTCAATGAATTTCAAAACTCAGACTGAAGCTAATTATTTATTTTTGCATCTTTAAGATGAGAACAGTTAGGAAGATTTAATCAAAAGCCTCATGATTTTTATTAGGTAACGATGGCCAAGTGTTCCCACTTAAATATAGACTTCCTCCCCCGTCTGTATTCACAGACCAGCCTGACCTCAGAAGAAATAAATTACTTCTAGTCCTTTGTATAACTCAGACAAGAACAGAGTTTGTACTGGGACATTTTGAAGAACTGCTGCAACAAGCTTTGTGATAATCCTTTCCATGCCTGCATGTGCATAAGAAGCAGTCATGGCTGTGGTTTCTTTAGCACTTCAAGACTAACCCTGTAGCTATTCTTTAAACACTTCAGTCTTTTCTTTCCAATTTCTGTCAAGGCTTGGATAACAATGATAAATGAATACACACAAACATGTACCTTATATATATACACACAGGTATTTACAAAATAACTTTCTACATCCTTGTTATTAACACCTACCTAATTACAGTGATGTTAGTAGAAGTAATTGATCTTTTAAATTCAAATCCATTTGATTTTCCTCAGGCTACACATAAAAATGACTCAGCAGCACAGCCTCCTGCTCTCTGTGACTTCCATCATTCCTTCTGCACACAGAAACAGATGTGTGAGTGCATACAAATTTAAGCTAGAAACTAAGCTAGAAACTTAGTTTCTTGCTCAGTTCCTGGATAGAGGCAATCGAGACTTTGCTCCCATTTCATGTAAAGGCTGTTTGTCAGTACTGTGAACAGGCTGGTGATGAATCTGATCGAAAGCTGGAAAACTGTGTTATTGCAACACAGTGCTAAAACTGATGTGCTATGCGTGGGAGCAGAGGAGCTCCGGTCTTACTTCTGAATAACAGGCTATTTTCTTTCCTTAGTGTTGCTTGAAGGTAGCTTAGCTTCAATACTCAAGTTTTTGTTTTGCTTTGTTGATTTTTTTTTTTCTCCCAGGGGAGGGCTAATTTTCTTTCTGCTGAGGAATTACACATTTTGGAAGTGTCAGGGATTACACATCTCTATAGTCAGAGAATAATTTATCTTCTCCATCAATGATATAGTCTGAGGATACTCATAACTATTTTTTTCTTTTCTTACATGATCTTGAAATCAAGAAAATTAGTGACTATACTTTTCTTCATATTTTCAACTAAATCAGCAAAGCCCCATATTCAGAGTTAACTTTGTTGGAAACATCAATTTGATTTGAATGTGTTGAAGTCAGGTACCCATTTTTGCTGCTTTCAATAACTCCCTGGGAAAGAAATTCACCCCTCAACAGTGGAAATACTGTTATTGTCATCTGTGAAATTCCCATTTCTTCCTGTTCTGTCACTATGATATAACCTTTATTTCTAAAGACACAGTTAAGACACTTGCTCATTTTTCTCTGATGATTTCAGAATAGTTCTTATCTGAAACAGAACAAAAAAGTTGGAAAACACTACCATGGATAGCAGAACATTTAGTAAACACTATTATTAAGATTAACAAATTAAGTACAAAGAAAATAAATAAATAAATACAAAATACATTGCTTTTTATATAATATTATTTATAAATATTACAGAATGTAAAACTTTTTTTTAAAAAAAAAGAAAAAGAAAGAAAAAAGAAGCAGAGGAATAAAGGAAATAAAAATAGTTCTTTAATAAAATATTGTCATGAAGTAGAGACATGCACAGCATGTTCAAGCATTTTTAATAACATCGTACTGAATGCACTATTTAAGAATATGTAGTTAATATATGCACAATACAGAGCACATTTGCACAGACAAGTGAAGAGGCATCTAAATCAAGGTTATGAAATAAGTGAAATCTATATAAGCTACCCACCCATGAGAGCTGCAGAAGCAACTGGAAATCATCGCTGCCCCTGGAGGACTTTCCAATCACTTCCCTGAGTCTCCTACAAGAGTGGGATCAGCTGCTCTCTGAAACTTCTTCTTTTCCCTTAACAACAACAACAAAAAACACTTAAATGATTAGTCTTCATGGCCTGAAGCAATTTATAATGGTGTGTTAGTGATTAGTGGGTTTAGACAGAAGGTTGGGACCCCTCTAATTTGATGAGCCAAGCCACTTTCACATCAAAGAACAGCAACTTCAGTTGCTTTCACTTAACATTCTTTTTGATTTATTCCTTATTTGCACTGTAATCAAGAACTCTTTGTGACAAACTATCTTTAAGATAAAGGGAAGAATAAATTCAGTTGACTCTCAGCTGTGACTCTCAACACAAACTTTCCATTGTTTTCTTCTACTGGATATTTAGTGGTATGCTTTAGATTTGACCCAAAGGCTAAATCGCTTGCTCTTTCAGTAATTATTTAATAGGATCTTTCTCACCTACAACACTCAGAAATAACAGGACCAGGTTAAGAATAGCAGTATTTTCCTTCAGTCTTACCTGATACATTAGCATCCCCCTAACAGAATTAAAAACATCATGCCTGTACATCAGTAACTGAGCCTCTAAACCACCCCAAGAGACTCTGCTGACAAGTGCTGTAGACTGGCTGGTCTCTTATCTAAACTCAGTTAAATCATGGATACACTACATTTATTGTGTCAACATCCTTACTGTAAATCCTTCTACATGATCTGATGCTGAAATATATGAAAAAAAATCACTAAAAACTTAGTATAGTAACATTTGTATATAGTATAGTAATATATTACTATATTTATATATAGTGGAATTTGTGGCCATTACAACTAGTTTATCTTTGAAATGTGTTAGTAACTTGAAAAACTCCTGTTACAACACAAGAACGTCTTCATAGAAGTATTTAATTTAAAAGAAGTATTGTGAAAAAAAACAGCAAAGTAATGCTTCCTTTCAGTGTTGTGCTGAAATGAAGCAAGTACTGTTTGGAAATAATGCTGTTGTTGTTATGGCTTTGCATTAGTGGTTTGGGTTTCTCTTATAATTTAGAAAGTTAAAAGTGTTCTATATTCAGGGTGAAAATGTTTCTCATGAAAATCAGTGACTTTTTTCTGTGACTTTAATTACATGAAAATTTATTTATTGCTTTTCTGGAAATTAAGTCATGTTGCACCCCTGTTGTCTGGGCAAAGACATACATTAGTGTGGTGACCTGTTGTCTCCAGCCTCTTTCCATATCTGTTCTTCACCTTTGGATGGAAAACAAAGCCTATGTATGCACTTCCCCCCACCATCTTTTTACAGTAGAAAGATGAGAAGCAAGGGGACAAAATCTGGGAGACGGTTGGAGTATCTGAGCTGAAACAGAAAGGAGAGGGAAATATGGGTTGAATTAATCTGATGTGGGTCTATGTAGCTTTTTCCTATCAATGACTAACTTATTTTAGTTTTAGACATTTAAAAAAAATAAATCATAATACAGCTGAATTCTGGTGTGCTCCTGGGTACCATCTAATTCCAGAAATACCATACTGTTGATTTAAAGCTAGGTCACACTTCAATAAAAATTCAAAACACAAAGTAGAGTAAGTTTTCAGGTAATCCATCTTCCAAGACTTCTCTGAGATTGTATGATGGCATTCCTCTGACAGCTTCATGACACTTCTGAAAGCTCTTCAGGCAGACAGGACATCTAAACTGGCTATTTCTACAGAAGAAAATCACTGAAAAAAAATCATTTATTTTCACATGAGAAAAAGACCATGACAGGAAATCTCAACTGTTGTAAATTACAATAAAAACAATAAACTTCTTCTTCTTTCTTCTTCTTCTTTAATAATAATAATAATAATAATAATAATAATAATAATAATAATAATAATAATAATAATAATAATAATAATAATAATAAAACCAGTGTGTGAACAATAGTATAAGGAATAATTTCAAAATTATCAGTACTTTCATAACGTGTTAATTTTCCCTTTCTACATCTATTGTCTGCTTCGTATAAAGCACATTCTCCCTTGTTTCGTTATTTTTACAAGAAACTGATCGCCTGTTTCTTATTTCTTAAAAGGAAGTGTGTTTTTTAGTCTATGACAATCTTCTTATTTCAGTTTAATGTGTCATCAGTCCAGACAATAATGTCCTGGTTTCAGTTAGAACAGAGTTAATTTTCTTTCTAGTAGCTGGTAGGGTGCTATGTTTTGGCTTAGGATGAGAAGAGTGCTGATAACACCCCGATGTTTTAATTGTTGCAGAGCAGTGCTTATACTAAGCCAAGGACATCTCAGCTTCTTGCTCTGTCCTGCCAACGGGCAGGCTGGGGGTGCAGCAAGAGCTGGGAGGGGACAGACCCAGGACAGGTGACCCAAACTAGCCAAAGGGGTATTCCATACCATCTGACATCATGCTAAACAATACATAGGGGTGGCTAGCCGGGGGAGGGGCGCCGGACTGCTCGGGGTTAGGCTGGGCATCGGTCAGCGGGTGGTGAGCAATTGCATTGTGCATCACTTGTTTGTACACACTATTAGTAGTAGTACTATTATTATTATTATTATTATTATTATTATTTTCCTGTCTTATTAAACTGTCTTTATCTCAGCTCACGGGCTTCACTTTCCATTTCTCTTCCCCGTCCCAGAGAGGGAGGGGGAGGGTGAGCGAACGGCTGTGTGGTGTTAGCTGCTGGCCAGGTTAAACCATGACAAATAATAATCAAGAAAAAGAAGAATGTAAAAACAAATAAATAAATAATATAAATAATAATAATGAAAAAATAAATCAGCATATTTCTGCCTTAGAGATTAAAATTATCATGATTTGCATGTGACATTCCATTTGAACTTGTGAAAATTCTCACTCAAGCATGATAACTGGACTTGTATTTCTTAACAAATTAAAAATCTTATCAAATTAAAAAATCTAGGAAAAAAAATGTAGGAATATAAAAATAACATTGTTTTGACATTATTTCTGTGTGTATCTGTATATATACTCTTTATATTTTCCACTAAAGTATGTTATTTGTATTTCCTGTTGTAAACTGCTAAGCAAATTTAATATTGTACCGCATTTCCTTTATGGATTCTTTAGGCTAAAAGTGTAAGTGACTATAAATATAAAACTTGCACAGTGGGGAGAGGGATCCAGATAATTCTACTTATGAAAAATATTGTGTGGGGCTAAAGAGAAAGGGGAAGAGACTGAAGAATAAATTATAGTCATCTGAGTGCCAAATATTCAAGACATATTTGAGTAGTGGAGGGAGGTGGTTGCAGCAGCTATACCAAGAAGATCAGTAGGTGCATATTAGAACATGAGCAACAAAATTTTGCCATGGAATGAATTATTTGTATTTTTAAACAGCCATGAAAAGCAGATGGATTTCTCTAACCGTAAGCAAATTAAACTGAGGTGTCTCAGATGAAAGTAGAGTAATATCCTCGCAACAGAGAGAAAAGGCCCTCAAGAAAGCAAATTGCACTGCTAGCTGCCTTGAGACAGAATTGAATCTGAGCCACACTGTCCAACAAACATTTCCTGACCCAGATAGCTTACTGCCTACAGGTTTTCCTAAACTGATAGCCAATACAAAAAGTGAGTGTCAGGAACCCATTGTTCTTGTATCTGCATGGAAGAATAAGGCATATCCCCCAAAGGAAAAACTTCTAAATTAACTTTTAAAATTAATCAACATGTATATAATACTTTCTGTGTTACAGAACCCTCTTGTCAACTGTAGTTCATTAGCTTATGCTAGTCAGTTCATATCAAATACCACATACCAGCAATAAATAAAACTCCTACCATAGACCTTGTTTCTTACACAAAAGATTCATTTCAAAACTGAGGAATCTCAGGTATTGTTTTTAAGGTTTTCATGATAGTAATACCCACATGGTAGTATAATTGCAGGCCTATGCATTAAAAAGAAAAAAAAAAATACAAAGGACATTTACCCTGGAGATTACATGTTTCTGCATTGCAATAATACCTTTATGTTGACTTGACCAACACAAAGATTTTTTTTCTCTCTCTTTCCTAGACTTTTGTTTATATTGTGTGTATTTTTAGCTTGTTCTGTAGCAAGCCAGGTTTTCAAACATGGCAGAAGTCCCATGGAGGATATCTATGTCTGGTAAAAGTGTGCAAATATGGGGTAATGTAAGCTGCATACATAAAATGATGCATGCACAAACATGTTGACACTGTGTCAGTCTACACGGCTTTGGTTTTCTGGCTTGCAAATACAAATTAATGACACTGCCACACATGATGTGATGAGCTTCACATCGCAAAAATTCTGTATAGAAATTAAAGCCTGCATAAACTTTGGAAAAAAAAAAAAAACTTGGAAAACATTGTCCTTGAAATTTTATTATATTTTGCTATTCTCATATGAAACTGTTTTTCTTATTAGTTGAAGAAAAAGGTCATTCCTGATAGCCATGGATAGTTATTTCTCATTTAGGATTATTATTATTATTATTATTATATATTTTAGTATTTTTTTTACTTAGTTAAGTTTTTTTAAAACTTACTTTCATCTGTTTTTCATTGCTGAATCTCTTAGTCATGCAAGGACAACCAACCAAGCTGGGGACAACTGAAAACAAAACAAGTTGAAAAAAATTACAATTTCACAGTCATTTCCACTCTACTCTCAAACAGGGCTCTCCTGCACTGAAAGATCCTATTAAAGTTAGTCAGTTGCAATCTAATAACTTCAAACCAAAAAGTAGGTTTTATCTCTCTGTGTCTTTTGTGAGACTTTTTATATACCTAAATTAAAAAGGCAAGGAATATAATTTGAGCACAGAGGAAATTTTCTGATATTTTCTTATTGCTTTTAACAATCTCTTCTCTTAGTACATAGTGCTATGTTTTAAATGATACACTTTGGCTCTCAATTGCTATTAATGTCAGTTTGGAACAAAATGTTGTTATGTTTAGGAATAGGATCTGTGCTTATAAATCAAGGAGGTACTTCTGAAAATACTACTCAAAATTATTTCTCCCAAAACTGTCCTTGGATGGCTTAAATTTTCACTCATAATCTCAGAGTAGCATAAAATCTCATGTACAGCTTTTGGTTTTGTGTATTTCATGTTCCATATTTATTGTGCAAAAGTCTTATTTTATGCTTAAAATAAGACTTTAATAAATAATCATGTTTGAAAAAAAAAAAAACAACACATACTTGTATCTAAATAAGGTTTTATGGGTTTTATCTCTTTGTTCAAGGAATATCTTAGAAAGAAGAGATGTTAAATCAAATGAGTTAGTATTTGTAAAATCTATGTGTAGATTTCTCCTTTTATCCAGTCACATATTTTTGGCAGTTCTTCATGTCTAGGTCCTACCCATCATATACATGCATGCCAGTTTAAAAACACATCAACCTGTTCTATTTCACTAACAGGAAAAAATCCTATGCCTTTCTGTAGCATTGAAAAAAGCCTAACCAACAAACCTTTTTCTTTTGAAAACCTGATGTATAACAAAACAAAACCCTCAAGTCCCTTACCATGGACTGCAGAGTTCTTTCCAAGGACTTAGCGGGCTCAGGATCAGGTTCTGCATTTCAAGCCAGAACAGAATTATTTGAAAAAGCCTCTTGCCCTAAGTGATTGGTGCTCTTCATGTAACAGTCTCCTGAAAAAGAATCTCTCAGATGTGTTTACTTATGGTACCTTTATAAGCTTCTGAAGTGATCCAGAGTAGATACATTCAGTTTTATCAGATTTAAAAAAAAAAAAAAAAAAAAGAGAGAGAGAGAGAATGAATGAATGAATACACTAACAAAAACCTGGGCAGTTACAGAAGATATGGGCATCAATGATATGTTTCTGAGATACTCTGTGTTGTGGTTTATTGGTTCTTATTCTAGAGTTTTGAAAACTTGTAAAATGTCGTGTTGAACAAACAGTGAAATCATGGTGTTACCCATTTCAAAATGTCAAAGCATAGCAACTTCAATTTGTCATCAATTTTTTATTTTTATTTTTCACCAACTGGCAACTTCATATTTTGGGGTTCTTTGAGTAAGAAAAGATCAAGTATTCTCTTTTAATTATAGCTGGTGCTTCATATCACTGAAGTATTATTTCATTTTGTTATTATTCATTATATAATAACAAACTCTCAGTATTTAGGTGAGTATAGAAACAAACGTATAGGTACAAAAATTCTCTCTTTTTTTTGCATTCGAAACTCCTATTAATATTATCCAAGATAGGAGTTTCTAAGGAAAGCAGAAATGAGTCTTTCAAAGATGTATTTTTTTTTCTTTGTTGCCATGTTCTTCCTCTCATACACAATAGATCTTTTACTTAAGGTTCCCCATTTGTCACCTTTATAATTATCAATCTCCTTATAAAATAAAACAAAACTCAGCCTAGATCCAGAATGTGTTGTGCACTTCTGGCCCCTGGAGACATGCATGATCTATGAAGGTCACTAGAAGATCCTGAGAGACTACCGAAATGCAGTTCTCTGACACAAGTACAGGAAGTTAAGAAATGTGTTTCTCTTGTGCCAGGCTGCAAGAGGATTACAGGTGTCTTCTGGTTGGTCTGGGTGGCTCTATCACATGAAGCTGTAAGACATCCCCAATTTTATGCCCCAAGTGGGGCAGCTTGTATTAGGGTTCTATGACTATTCACATTTTTAACTACAAAATGAAGGTGCAGCAGGAAAATTGCTTGGAACTGCAGGCTACACTGCCTGTAGAATATTACCACAAAGCACAACTCGTCTTCCTCTGTCTGTCTTTGTCTTTGTTGCTGGGGGGAGCTTTGTTAGTAGAGGGGATTATTCCTCCTTTGGCTACCCTGGCTGGTGATGGAAGGGGTGACCAATTAAACATGCTGGTCAAGGGGCACCTTCTACCCACTATGGATATGGAGACATCATAAGAAAAGAGGGAAACCTGAGGGAGACTGGCAGCATCCTCATCTTCTCTGACATTGGCAGTGCTTGATGGTGGCTGTGCATGGGGCCTGACAGGCAGCTGGGAAGACAGCCCAGCACTACAGGCTTCTGCTGCACCCTCATGATGCTTACCCAGGTCCCTCCAAAATTTACATTTTTAAAGTCTAGCCTTGTTAGAAACTCTTACTTGTCTTGTTTAGTTTCCTAAAAAGTTAGTAAGCCTTGCCTAGCAGCTCCAGTGTACCAAGCTGATGAATAACATTGGTATTGTAAGTTACTGTCAAAACATTAAATGTGGTTTGCAGTTAGCCATCTTTATGGACTGACGTGGCTGTGCAGCCCTTTTGGAACATATTTGATAGTGCTCACATTACAAGACCCTAACACTGTCAAAAATCTTATCAATATTATTATTTGGCACAAATGAATGGCTGCATAAACAGTGTGACACCCTGAAGTTTGCTCCAGTTGTATTTCCCCATCTTCAGTTTCTATCCACGATATACTAATAGTTGTCCTTATAGAGACAATTACTCAGACAAAACCACAACTACATGTAATATTTCCACAACTCCTATTTTCCAGGATAGTGTTCTAATACAATGTCTGCCTTTTGTACTCTCTCTCAGAACAAATTAGAACTTAATAATAGAGCAAGCATAGACATGTACAGAGAGTGCATTAAAGTCACCTCCACTTTTCCTAACAAACACATTGCCATCTGTCATCCCTGTAACAGCCTGTGAAGGCAAAGGAATTTCAGTTTGAAGAAATGATCTAGAAAGAACCAGCCAGTGCATTTGCATTGATTACTGCAAATGTGCTGCTGGAAGGGCGAACTTTTTGGAGAACAGGAGTCTGAACTCTTATAATCTCACACAAAGGTACAGGAGGGAAAATAGGAACCTAGAGAAAGGCATAATTATAGTGTCTTCCTGTCAAATGGCTGGAGGGATAAAATGTCATCTTCCTGCATAATAAATAAATTAGAATTTCAATATTTAAATCCTCATCAGAGAGAAGATCTGTCACAGAATAACCATTAATTTCTATACTGCCTCTAGGGTAATTTTTCACCATTCAGGGCATTTTGACTGTTAAATGCTAATATGAATTAAATAAATGCTTATGAAGTCTGAGATATCTAATCAAGAAAACGCAGAAAAGATTAAAATGACATTCCCTCCTCTCCGCCCCCCTCCATCCCCCCTGCTTATAACAGTTGCTAGTTGTGATATCCAGATGTGAAGCATCTAATGAGCATAATGGCATCTATTTTAGGAAGTACTGTAGCATCAATATTATTTTGCAGATCACGATGCATTAGAAAAAAATTAAAGACAAGGAAATTGTGGTGTCCCTGTCATTTGATTTCATCAGTGGCACTTTGTAGCTCATCCTTGAAATCTGCCAGAATCTCAGTAAACAACATTACTTCAGTGTCATCTATATTCACCAGAAAGTCCTAATAGCTGCTGAGGTAACCTTGACTGTCAGTCGTGAACAGGAATGGTAACCAATAGTGACCACAATTAGGGGTCTGGTCACATCATTCTTATCCACATAGTCTTCTTCACCTTTCTTCAACTTTATATTTCCTTGTAACCTCATGTCCCTTCATTCAATCTAATGGAAGATTTGTGAAGCAAATCTCACATTATTCCTTCTCCAATGGATCTTTTCTTTCTATCCATTAAAAAGAGGTAATAACAACATAAAATTAATATTTTTGCTCAGAAATTACAATTAATTAAAGTTGCCATTATACAATAATGAGGTATGTAGTTCTATGTAGAATAAAATAGTAATAATAAAAATTATAATGATATCTTTCTTCAGTCTGTGTCTTGATAAAATAGGCTCTCAAGTAGCCTACACCTTCTACTAACACCCTCCTTCCAGCTACTTCTCCCCCTCAGCATAGCACTCTCTGTGACCTTGTGCATCCTAGAAGACAATGTAATGAGGAGCAGCTATAGTTCAGGAGACAGAGCAGCAGCAGGTGAATACAAAGATCATTGCTGAAATCCTTGGATTTGTGAAATAGCCCTAAAGTTATACAGAATAGTCACTGGAAACAGGTTTTGGGAGAGAAAATAATTAAATAAATAAAAATGTTACATGAATTGCCTGTCTGGATTTGACCTTAACCTGTTAAGTGAAATATATTGGCAACCAAAGTGACATAGTCAAGTTTATAAGGAATGTAACCGGGAAAACTTCAAAGACACAAGTAATACAGACGCACCAAGCACATGCACCAAGTGCCAGTCACAGATGAAGAGACATTTCTCCTCTCCTACCAACTTGGTCAGCACTAACCTTAATGTCCACTTAATGGACATCCTGTATCAGCAAACAAGTGATCACTATTCCACCCCTTTTTTAGTTATTATCTAGATATTATTTTTTTTTTTCTTTTTTCCTTTGTTTGTTACCATAGTGATAGAAAGCACAAGGCACAGCAATGTTTTGTGCACAAAGCAAGGAAGGCAAGGATCACCCACTAGACTTGCTGGCAGAGTGCTTTAAGTAACCTCCTTTGCTGACAATAGAAAGGCTTTTTTACAATAACACTTTGGTGTTTTTATAGTCATTGTGCCTTAAATAGCTTGCTGAAAGCTCATCTGAGAAATGTCATGACCCTGGGCAATCCAACTATGCTTTATTTTTTCTGTTTCCCACATCATCATCATCAGGAGGGATAATTTAGGAGGGCAGATCTGGCTTTCAGCTATACCCATGAAACCTCTGCGTCTTCAAATCAAGGTCGTAGTGACATGCGTGCTTGGAAGTAAGGCTGTGCGGAGATAGCTCAGGGTATGATGCACTGAAAAAGCCTTTGTTACTGCTGCCAAATAGTCAGGCAAAAAGAACCTGTCTTAATTGTTAAAGCCCAGAATGAGCTTCCAGGTTGGCAACTCACACAAGGAAAGCATCTCTTGAAAATTGCTGCAGAGTGCAACAGAGAGCAACATTAGGAGGCAACTCAGGCACTTCTCATCCATGAAAACAGTATGTAGAGTTGTTCATCCAGGGTACAAATAATTCATCTTCATTTACAAGTACCCTGCAGAAACACATGCTTATACTTGGGAACACCACTCTCTTTACGCTTTAACACTATTTCTGAATCTTAGAAAGCATCTCTCTAGTATACAAGGCCTCACTAGAAAACACTGCCAAGGGAAGAAAAAGAACTTATTTTAAAGAGCATTTGATGAAATATGAGTGAGAATTCCAACCGGTGGAAGAGACAATGATAAGTAGTAGTCAGGAGAGGTTTCCACAGACGAATGAGAGTGTAGCTGAATAATAGCACGTTTTGCTCATATAGCTCCTTTATTGCTCAAAAGCAAAATTTGCATCTACAATTTCAGTAGGTACTTGGAAAACTGAGAAAACAAAATATCTTATTTGAGGATTGCAGAGTGTTTATATTAGGAACTCTGATGCATATTTTGTATCTGAAAGTGATGTGTTTTGTTAATCATGGTTTAAATAAAACTTAAGTGCATTTTTCTTCCTTATGGCATCCAAATATGACCACTCCTCAAAGAATAACACTTCCATCATTTGAGAAAAATAAAATTAACTAAATAATTAAATAAAAACATTAACCTTTGTTTTCTCCTTCCTTTCTGATGTGTGAAGTGACATTACATGACTACATTCACTATTCATTAATGTAAGTCACTGTTTATAGTGAAGTCCGGCAGCAGTAAATGTGGCCAAGCTTTATATTCTTATGCCATTAAATATCTAACATTTTATTCCACTCGGTTGTAGAGAATGTGCTGAACAGGTAACAGAATATTTTCATTCTTCTGTCTGTGTCATGTTATTTTACTAGTTTCTTTAAAATAGCACTATGTATGCACTGTCAGAGTGGAAAGGATTCTTCAGAAAACAAGTTCCACAAGAACTGATCTAGAGTAGTATTAGCATTATATTACTTTATTTCAGTGTGTTTCTTTACAAAACCGAGTTGTATGCAAGTCTTATACATAGGAGAAAAAAACATTTTCATTTTCCAGTGTTCTAGAGAATACTAGAAAATTGAACTCCCTCAGCTCATAGTGGACTTCAAATATCTGCTGCCAGACAGAATATTCCTTCTGACAGGATTTCATTTACTGAGTCCTTTGCATTCCAAGGGATCTACTATGTTTCAAAGAGAAAGGAACATAATACAGAAAATGTCTGTTATGGATGAGTGCAACCAACTTCAACATGCCTGTAGGAAGTTTTGTAGAAGAATGCTACTTGTTGAGCATTTCTTTGGTGAAAGTAGTTTAGAATGAGCTTAACACTGAATATTGACAAAGGTGCAATAAGAGAAAAAATGGAACATGTTTAAGAGGAGTGGAAGATGTTCAATAAATTAGAAGAAGCTATTCTTTTAAAATTCAAGCCATTTGGATCACCCTCACTGTAGACTGAGAATCAGCAATGTCTAGCCCAATAGAAAGCACTAGGTGTAGCAACTAAATGTTTTGTTATGAATATTCAACATGACATTTACATCCTCTTTGCTTACAGAACATTCAAGGCTAAAGAAATAGCAAGCAAGATGTGTGCCTGACTTTTCAAAACTGGTACCAGTGGAGAACAAATTAGTTCTACCATCTTTTTCATTACCTCACTGAAGCAGTAGACAAGAAAAGGGGATAATACAGCTTCTCAGATGATTACGTGAAAATTCTAAGACAGATTAATATTACATTCAACTAATAAATGATAGAGATTTAATGTGGAATGAATGGCATGAGGACAATCAGTCTCAGATGATCAGAATCATCAATGAATGCCCAGAACATTACTATTTCTGTGTATTTCTCTCATTTCCAACAGCATGCATAAGATAAAATCTGTTAGAAAATCAAATTGTGTTTTCACAGCTGCCACTTGTGTCAGACTAAAAGCAAAATATATGGCCGCAGTGATTCAGAGCACTACAGTTATGAGAAGGTGATGCACAGCCAGTACATCTTAATGGCCTATCTGGCATAAGCACATAGCAGGCAGGACAGTTAAAGTGACAGGTTGTGCCCCCTTAGACCTAGACACATCTTGTAGTTGCATTAACAAGTTTCACTGCAAAAAAATATGCTATCTTTCTGTTGTTTTAACTGTAGTTTGAAGATGGCGTCCAGGGTGCAAATGTGTCTGTTTGACTGAGTGTCATATCCCTGCAATTTTCAGCTGTCTTGTCATTTGCCCACATAACACATACATCCTGACATGCACATTAGGATGTGCTGTGTTGCTTGCATCCAAAGCAATCAGACATGGCTAAGTCCTCCCACTATGGCATTGGTCTGTGATTTGATTCTATGTAGTCTGGCAAATCAAGCTGCTGAGTGAAGGGTAAACAATATCTTGCACTTAAGTTTTAACTTTTTGCATATACATTTTGTAGACTAATGACATACAGCCCAAGGATATTCCCATGCTGTAAGTTCCAAGCTGCGATTAGTATTTAATGTGACTAGTGATGCATATCCAACAGATGTGTTCTTAAAAACAAAGAAAACCTATTCTCTTATATCTTTGAAAATAGCTTTTTCTCCATTCGTGCACAGAATTTACGTAAACCTTTTCACTTTAAAGTGTTCTGGTGCCCAACCCTGCAGCAGACAAACTTGATCTCTAGCTGATTTAATAGAGAGGTCTCTCTACTGTATGTCACTCTGCATCTTTATATACTAAAAGAGAGCATATATAATGAAGACAGTAACAAAAGAGAGGAACAGAACCGTAAAACAGATAAGACTTGCAATTAGAGTGATGTGGCAGGATCTGTAGTCTTGTTTAACTCACAGGGTTATCAGTGTATGTATTCAGAGGCAAGCCTTGACCCAGCTCCAGTAGGCGCTGCAATCCTGACAGATAACACACATACAAAAAAGATTGCTTGACACATTAAAGCAGTGGTTTTCAACTTTACGGGTGAACATTCTCTTTAATAATGTGAGCTGTCACTGAGTCTGGTGTTAAAGCAGGCCCCAGATGATCAGCACTTCATTTGCAACGTTACAGGGCAGTACTTGAGACTGACACAGGCAATACTTAGACCATCTTCCCCCTTAAAGTTTAGCAACTGATATGCTGATTGTAATAGAGAGATAGATAAATTAAAAATATGCATGCCCTTCTAGACTTAAAATTTTTGATTCTTTCCACTCTTTTCTCACTACTTATGATTGTGAGGGCCTTAATACTTTATTATACAGATGGAGGAGGTTTGCATTATCCCAGCTTTCCTAGGATGTGCACACATTAATCTGTCTGGATGTCTGGGCCTTAGAGTGGGGAGAGAGTGACTGGAAAGAGGCAAAGAAAAAGCAAGACTTTACAGAGGAAAGTTGATGCATCCCAAAGCAACACTGCAGAAAAAAACATCACGAAAAGAAAAGCTTACCTCAGGCTGTTTCTTTTGTCCCAGATGTAGAAAGTATGGCTGAAATCACTTTTTCTATTACAAAACCTGAAGCTCATCCAGAAATTCCAAGAAGCAAGGACATAAATTTTCTTCTACAATTTTGAAAAAAGTTAGCTCTTAAAGGAAAACAAGCTATTGCTCATAGTACCAGTCACAATCAGCAACTCATGCACTTGTATATCTACTTTTATCCCACTATTGATACTACTCATACAGTTAACTGAAGGACTGAAGGTGTTTTTTTGTTGTTGTTGTTGTTGTTTGTTTGTTTTTTATTACTAATGTTAGCATATACTCTGCCCTAGATATGTTTTGCTTTCAAATGGTAAGTACCTGAAGTACCTCAGTCTCATTGCCTTTCTGTTTAAATAAAATTATATACCTGGTAAATGACAGTCCCATAGTATGAGACTTTGATAGCAGTCAGAACAAAAGTTTAACCAATAATGTTATCCTTAAAGGATTTCTCTAGATAGCAGAACTTCATTTATCACACAATGTACACTATGCAAGCTTTCAGATGACTTCTATAATTTTGATTATCCCAATAAAACAAATATTTATTAACAAAAATATAAAGCTCTGAAAATGCATTCAGTGGTAACAAATGCACATATCCAGACTAAGAGATTATTTATCCCATAGTAATTTACTTACACGTATATGTATCTACAAATTCAAGGGCTAAAATCTGGAATACAAAAACCAACAGATTCCAGGAAATTAGTCATATAATTGTATTTCTATATTACCTCAGGCACAGAAATGAGTTGCAAAGCTGCAGGTGAATTCCACTTATTACGTGAGTAAAGGTGTTATGTAATCCTTAGGATTTCATAGGCATTTTCATACACTGCAAAATAAATGAGTTTTGAAAAAGAGATTTCATCAGCACTTAAACAGTCTTCTGCACAATAATTAAGCTTATTCCAAGTCTGTAAAGCTTTATGCAACATTTGTGTAAATGCACTATTAGAAATATTATTTTTATAGAGAGCACAGCAGAAAATATACCATGTGGGAGTTTCAGCAGCAGACACCAAAGAAGGAACAATGCTACTGAGGGGAAAAGCCACCTCCTGTTCTGTATTTCATAATGTGAATAAACTGTGGAGAGTTTGCTGCTTAATGGCCTTAAGTTGCAGGCAAAGTCAGCAGTCATCATTCCACGAGCTCATTTGTTTGGGTCAAGCAGAGAAAATCGTCAAACACAGTCATAAACAAGGCTACAGAGACAAGGCAAATGATGCAGTTACACCAGCTTCCTGACTGTTTTACACTCAAATTGACATTGTTCCTGGAGGGTGAGGAAGTGGGAGGAAAAGGGTACTCTGAGGACTTAACTTACTTATTTTGAACTTTCTGTGGCTCCTTTTCAAGGCAACAATAAATCCAGCAAAACTGAAAAAAAAAAAAAAAAGGAAAGGAAAGGAAAGGAAAGGAAAGGAAAGGAAAGGAAAGGAAAGGAAAGGAAAGGAAAGGAAAGGAAAGGAAAGGAAAGGAAAGGAAAGGAAAGGAAAGGAAAGGAAAGGAAAGGAAAGGAAAGGAAAGGAAAGGAAAGGAAAGGAAAGGAAAGGAAAGGAAAGGAAAGGAAAGGAAAGGAAAGGAAAGGAAAGGAAAGGAAAGGAAAGGAAAGGAAAGGAAAACAATTTATCCAGCTATAACATTATACATATATATTAGTGTATATATATGTATTAATTAACATGTAGAAGTTGCTGTCTTGAGATAACTGTAAGGTTAAGAGGTTAACGAGAGGCAAGGTGGTTTCATAGTTTAAATATGCATAGATAGGTTAGGTAGGATACAGATGCATGAGATTCTGCACCCACCAGCTTATCATCAACATGCCATGTTAGGTTAATAAACTAATACAGAGGGTGCTTCATTTTTGTATGGGTTTCTATCATCAGTGTGCAAGAGCACAGTTCAAAATAGGGAGGCTGAGAAGACAGTTGTGCTATAACATCCCCTTCCCTGCTATCTATCCAGAACCAGAGCGAATTGTTATTATTGGAATTAGAGTAAAAAGAAAGAGTGGTCCACAGCTGTATAACAAGGAAAATTAACTTTTTGTTTGTAGGGTTTTTTGGTACAGTTTTGCTCTAACTTTTCTCCAGAAAGCAATATACCTGTTACCACAAAAATGAAGAAAAACTGCAGAGAGATATCATAGGCACTCAGACTGACTGAGTATGCTACAGGTATTAATGTTATAATACTGTGATCAACACTGTATCCACATGGATCTTGGTACCCATATGAAAATTCTGTGTTGTTAAAAAGCATCAGTAATACACTAAGAGTTCAAGGTAATAACAAGAAAGATCATCTCTTCTGCCCTTTTCCCAGCATTTATCTCTGTTTCTTTTCTAAAGAGAGGAAACCAGGGAATTTAGGATGCTCAAATTAGACTCCAAAAAAACTTGAAGTTGTATGGTACCCAGCATCAAACCAAAACTCCAGTAAAGCACCAAGGCTGTCTACATTCCAAGAACATAAAAAAAAAAAAAAAAAGTTGCTTAGATCTTGTCACTTGAGAGCACTGGCTATGGATGCTATGATGGTGCAGATTAAAACCTGTTTCCTCTCAGGACCCAAACACATACACGGTTTGGTGAAGGTAACTAACTTCTGATATTAAACCAGTCACTAAGTATAAAACACAACAATCAAACTGCACAAAAAACTACAATTTCAGCATCAGCTTATTATCGAAGCTTCTGTGCTTTGTCCCTGGATGGCAGTGTAAACCTCATCCTCTACATCTCAGCTTTGACAAGATGGACAGAGGATACCCGACTCCAACAGCCTACTGCCTTGAGCACGGACAAATGTCTTTGCTCTTCCTTCTTTCCCATATTGCCTGTTCTGACACTTGTTATTCCAGAGTTGCCACATCTTAAAAAAGAAAAAGGGGGGCGGGGGAGGGGGCAGGGAGAGAGAGAGGAGTATGGAAAATCACAGAAGTCAACACTCAGACAAACCAAGAAGCAAATGGAATTATAAATTTGTTACCTGAAGTTGATAGATGCATGACCTATACAGACGTGCTTAGGAAGAAACAAATTCTCAACGCATCTATAATGATCAGTCCTGTAGAGACTATAAAGGGTGAGCTACTGCATTTAACTGATAAAAGTAGGAGTCATCATTTTCAGTAACGCCTACTTTTTAAAAAAAAATTCTTTTTTTTTACTTATTGAAAACAATAAAATGCCTTTATGAATAATGCACAACAGAGCATATAGTTGTTATGGAAATAAAATTTCTTCCAAACAGGATAGCCCTTTTTTTTTTTTTTATTGCAGAGTCACACGGTTTAAGGTCAGAAGACATCATTATGCTTTTCTGTGAATTCATATAAAATGCAGGCCACAGTGCTCCTAACTCTGATAGTGGCATACAATGAATTGCTTGTGGTCAAACTGAGGCAAAACTCCTAACTTCTAACTTCTATCCAGTCTTATGAAAAACATTTCCAGGAACAGAGAATACACTTGTCACAATATTTCAAATTTCTTAACCTTAGCTTCTTTTATGTTTATTTTCACCATACCTTGTTCTCTATCCAATCTATAAATGCTAGATCCCTTTATCTTCTTATTATTATTTTTGCTTTTACCTGTTTCATATATCACATGTCAGTGGAAACTTCCAGTGGAAGTTTCCTGCGGAAACTTTCTACACAGTTTTCTCAGTGCTTTCCATTCTTCTTGTTTTCTTGAGATATAAATATTAATTATAAACAAGTCTTCCGACAGACTGGCACTGAAATACTCAAACATTAAATTTTAGATTTAGGGAGGAGAAAAAAAAAAGAGCAAATAAGTTGTATTTTAAACCTAATCCATTTTCTTGGGTTCTAAGCGAAACAACTTTCATCACGTTTTCAAAGCAAATATTAGTCACAAATAAAAACATCTGAGAGAAGTCTAAATTAAATACATGTTTAAATAAAGGTGTCATAAAAGGGTGGCCAACTATTTCCTCGATAGTATTGTTTAAAGGAATATGATTGCTCCCTTTAGTCTGTCTCAAATACAGGATCTTTTTCAATAACACTGCTTTTACAGAATCACAGAATGGTTAAGGTTAGAAAGGACCTGTGGAACTCATCTGGTCCAAGTAGCCTGCTCAAGCAGGGACACCTAGAGGTGAAGATTCACAAGGAGAGAGAAAGAAGCCTCTCTGGGCAACCTGAGCCAGTGCTCAGTCACCTGCACAGTAAAGAAATGCTTCCCAGTGTTTAGGTGTAACTTCTTGTGTTCCAGTTTGCTCCCTGTGTTTTTTGTCCTCTCTCCATCTTCCTTGTACCCTCTCTTCAGGTATTTATAGACACTAATAAGATCTTCACTGAGTCTTTTCTTATCCAGGCTGAGTAGACTCCAGGCCAAATGGCCTTAGCCACCACATTGTGAGGAAACTGGTGGGAAAGAGAAATTAAAACCCAAACTTTGTCACTTTGTGGTGGTTTTACCGTGCTGGGCAGCTAAACCCCACAACCACTCTCTCACTCCCCCTCCTTTAGATGAGGAGGGAGAGAAGTAAAGCAAAGAACAACTCATGGGTTGAGATAAGGATAATTTAATTAAAGGGAAATAATTATAATAATTAAATAAAGACTACCATGAACTAAATAATTTAACTAAGGGGAAATAAAAAGGGAAAGGGGAAAAGGGAGGGGAAAACGAAAAATAAAAAGAAGGGAGGAAAACAAACAAACAAAATAAATGAAGGCTATATGGAAGTGCAGAGGAAAGAAATTACTCTCTACTTCCCACAAATGAGCGATGATTGACCACGTCCTTGAAGCAAGGCCTCAACGCACGCAGCCGGTGTTCGAGAGGAGGACCAACATCTTCCCAACGAGAGCCCACCCCTCCCCTCTTCTTCCTGTTTCCACCTTTTATTGCTGAGTGTGACACCACATGGTATGGAATATCCCTTTGGTTGGTTTAGGTCAGCTGCCCTGGTGATGTTTCTCTCCTCACCTTTTGCCCACCCCCTAGGAGGGTTAGAGAAAGGCCCAATGCTGTGCCACTGCTGCTCAGCAGTAGACACAACACTGGTGTGATAACACTGCTGTTCCAGCTACAAGTACAGAGTTCAGCACTGTATGGGCTGCTGCCGGGAAAGTTAACATTCCAGCCAGACCCAGTACACCCTTCTGTCAGGTTAGGGGATAAAAGCCTATCTGCACATCCACAGAGGAACAAAGAGAGACAATGTCAGGTGGGGGATCACAAATAATCCCTTGCCCTGGCTCCTACCAGATCTGTCACAGGAGCCATCAGCTTATCAAAGGCCTATCTCCACAAACTCAGAAAGGCACAGGGCCCCAATAGCAAGCAAGAACATAAACTAAGGATTGAGAGGAAATTAAGGACTGAGAGGGTCGTGCCCAGGCCCCTACCTGAACTGTCCCAGAACAGCCCCAGTCCCAGTATCCACATGTGAAACCCACCTCCATGAGTTGACCAGAGCATCTCCATGACCAGAGCATGTCTAAGACCGAAGGAGGGTGATGTGATTTAATCCAGCAGGCAGCTAAACACCACACAGCCAAGAGTGACAATTTAGAGGGATAAGAGATAAAAAGGGCTGGTCGAGCCATGCCCTGCACATGCTCAGTACAGTCCGTCCTGTCTTTTCATTCAGCTTTAACTGTTGCCTGGATGTGGGACTCCCTGCTTTGTGTGTGGGTTCTCTTCATTCTTTCCATTTTTCCTGGCTCCCACTGACTGTCAGCACAGCACTGCTGCCTTGCTTCAGCCAGTTCAATAGCATGCGGATATGCTATAAATTGGAGCAAAGCTAAACAGTTTGAATTCCCAAACAAAAAATAATGACTTCAAAGAAAAGCAGGTAGATTTACAAAGTGATGTTTACGTACAACCTAAAGTGCTTATCCCAAAGGGACGGAAACATTTTCTCAGCAGAGGGACAGAAAGGAGCAGTTGAAGTTAGGAGTGGAAAAAGCTTAAATGTTAAATTATATCTTTTGCAGTGGGAAAGTAAGTCACGAAGCCAAATAGCTTGATGGCACTCGTACTTCACTTGATGGCAATTCTTTTTGATCTCTTTGGCAGCATGTGTACAAAAAATTGACACAAATTCTGTTTTACAGAACAATTTAAGAAATGGTCAAATATGAAAAATAGTGTATAAGGAGTATATCTAAAGTGACCATATACACTCCTTGCTGATAGTCAGTGTTTCTTTTCATCACAGAGACCACCACGGTGTTTCAAACAAAAAATATTCATGCATGTTTGTGGTTCCTTTTAGATCTGTGGTTATCAGAAGATCATATTCTTCATGATCACTATCTACCAGTCTAAACCACCTACTTAGGTACTGGAGTGGAATACTAATGTTATATATTAGCATAGTTTATACACTTAACCTGAAATGGAACAGTATGTTTTGCTTTGGGGTTTTGTTTATTTTTTGTTGCTGTTTCTTGTTGCTGATGATATTGTTTTTCAGTTTGTTATTGTTTTTAATAATATCAAGTGGACTTAAGTACCAGAAACAAGAATCCTTAAATTAATATATATATTATATTATATATACGTTGATTTATAAGGATATAATTTTAGTATTATCTCTAATACTTTAAAATAAAAGTTAAATGTTCTAATAACATTCTACAGCCTTACAAATCTAAAGAATACAACCTATTTGTGAATCTACGAAAACATTGAAACTTCAATGGTACTATATTTATTATATTCAAAACCAAAATTCATTTTGCTTTGAATATTTTTTTCAGTGCTCCTTAGGAGAATAACTTAAATTCAAACAAATTACACAGTAATAAAATTCTTTATTTCTTTCTTCCAAGATTTGCCATGAACCTGGAAAATGTCCAAATGTTATCCTCTAATCATCTTTTGAGTAATGGAAAAATTTTATTTAGTTTCTAAACTCATCTGTTTTTATCTACACTTGCCACAGCAAATAGCCATATTAGAAAGCCGCTTGGTTAAATAAATAAAGTATTTTTACTATGGAGCTCTGTTAACAATAAGTACAAACTCATTTTTAAATTTTATATAAAATATACTGAAAAAAATATAAAATAAAACACCTGCATTTAGAAAAGACAAAAATAATGTACTTTAAAGGGTTCTAAAACTCCTACAATGGTGCCATCCTGTTAAACCTCCAATATAGTAAAGTACTTGCAGTACTTAATTTTAAACATATGGATAGTCCCATTAGTCCCAGTAAGTGTTATATATGTACTCAAAGCAGAATATTTATTGTGTATAAATTTTGCAGATCATTTTAATAATGCAGTAGTTATTATTTTCAAAAAGAAAAATGTTCATTTTGAAATCATAAAACACAACATTTGCATGAGGCATCTTTTCTAACCATCATTTAATGTCAGCTAGATGAGACCACAGGACCAGTGGTCAGTTAAATATCAGTCAAAAGCTAATGACAGCCTGATTTTCAGGCTCACAGATAATTAATTGCTCTACTTGAAAGAACAAGTTCATTTCAGCTTCATGGATAATAAAGCTTTCCAAATTCTAATTAGACTGCAACTTTAAACATTTAGTGTAGTTAAACTTGCTAGGGAGGTGTTAGGGAAGCTTACTATTACATTTTCTTCATCATAAAAAGTTATTGTAGAAATCACAGAGGTATTCTGCATTTGGTTAAACTACATATATATATATATATATAGATGTTTTTGTGCAGTATGCAGTTTCTTAAAATCAGATTTAGTTTCACTCTCAAAATGTTAATAAAAAGATCAAAAACAGAGCTATAGAAAAATTTATGTTTAAAAACATCCAAGTCTGTTTACCCGTTGCATTTAAATCATGCCTAGAGGGATACAAATGTCAATGTCCAGGTAGAACTGCACACATGTGCTTCTGAGAAGGGAAATATATATATATATATATATATACACACATATATGCACATATATAACTTATGGCACCTAAGTTGAACTAACAATTTTTCTAGGTTCCCCAGTGACAGAAGCCTCATTTTTCTATGAGGATCCAAATCAAGACTTCTGCTTATTGAAATGTTTCTTAACCACAACCTTTTCCTCACCACCATCCCGTTTATAGAATGAGTAATTGCATCTGTAGAGTACCTGACAACATAGGTTAATTAAATATTTTGAAAACTATGAATATTGAAAACTAGAATAATTTAATTCTATTTACTTTTCCTATTTACTATGACCTTGCCCTGCAAATTTAGTCCCAATGAATCCCACTACTGAATAGGATTCACTCTCACATGAGAGCCCTGTACAAAACCTCCTGGCCATTAGACTGAAATGAAAAAAATGGGGTATGCTGACTTTGAGAGGATTCAAAGCAATAAATCTCTGAAGGGTGCAAGGTGTAAGTTATGAGCTAATAAATCCATAAATAGGATAACCTTTAATCAGGGTACCCAGATCTGCAGAAATTATACCGCACTGACTCCACTTCTCTCCATCTCTTTCCCCAAGCTTCCAGGGTACAGAGGGGAAGAAACAAAACTTTCAGCTTGGCAGGGAAGAGAGACATAAGGACTAAAAGGGCTAGAGACATGATGCAAAGCTACACAGTAGCTGTTTCTCAAAATGAGCATGGCCATGCTCCAGCAACAGAGGCAGCAATTAGGCCATCAACAGCATGACTGCTGGCTTTGCAAAATAACCCATCATTATAAAATGATGGGTACTGTCTAGGACTACACCACTCTTCCATTCTTTTCTTTACCCACCTGTCCTGTATTTGTATGTTTTAAAAGACAGATGAAGGAGCCTAAATATTCTGTGGTATAACTGCTTGCTTTATTCTCTGTCCCCCTTCCCCCCACCAAAAAAAAAAAAAAAATGTTCGGAGGGATAAGAGAACAATTTTGTTGATGACCCCATTTATAACATCTATAACATCTCCAAGAGACATTAGAAGGAGTTGGAATATGGTTAAATATTTCACTTTTAAAATTGCCCTCAACACAATCTTGTAGTTATGGCTGTTTGCTACAACTTCATCTAATGTCATTACAATTCTGCAACACAGAATACAATGTGCAGATTTCTGCTGCAGAAGGAAATCATTCACAGAACACTAAAAGAAAATACATAATGCACAGGAAAAGAACTGAAATGGATGACAGGGGAAATGTTTGAATGTCAGGTAGAGATTTATAGGATAGACCTAGAATACTAATCTGTATTAGATTTTTTTCTATAGTCTCTTACCTGTATTTACCATCAATTCAGTTTTGAAAAAAAAAAAAAAAAAGAAAAAAAAATAAGATTTGCCTAGACCTACTGGGTAGGTGTTGGAAGAAGGATCTTATGGTAGATGCTTACTTGTTTTGCCTTTTATTATTAAAAAACAACAACAACAACAACAACAACAACAACAACAAAACAAGCAAACAAATAAATAAAAAAAGAAAACAACAAAGCTGGTAGGTACATAACTAAATAGAGCTCAAAGCATTCTCTCTCCCTTAGAAAATTCCTTTGTGAGAGACCAGATGGGAAGCAACATCTTAGACTAATAAGAAGTATCTATTACTACTGCCTGCCAATTTTACATGATTAGAAAAAAATCTTAATAATTGTTAGCTCTGAAGTTTGCTTGTAATAAATAATCAATTTTCTGATGCACCCAAGCTCCATTTCAAGGTTCAGTAATTCAAAAACCTTCTGCAGTTGTATGCCTTAAATATTACACATATTTTAAGATCAAAACCAGACAAAGGATTGACCACTGAGGAGTAAATGGATTTCAAAAATAGGAAATTGATTTTTATTATTCAGTACTTATTCTAGACCACAAATTAATTAAGCCTGTTTATTGTACTACAAAATGGATCAATAAACATAAAAATAAAATATACAGGTTTTACTTCATAAAGTAAATTTAATGTGCAACATTTAAGATGAACCAAAATATGCCTTTAGCCTAAATCATATCATGAGTTTTGCATACCTCACAAAAATATAATTGTTTAAAACTTAAACCAAATTTTCCATATTAAAAAAAAAATATATGGGATGAGTCTAAGTCAGAAAACTGTGGAATTTATTCTGTTACGTTACCATTTTGGACTTTTACAGATTGTTTTGTTTGTTTGTTTGTTTGTTTGTTTGTTTGTTTGTTTCATGATCAGTGCATGATGTCTTCCATTCTGAAGCTCAGAGGCATGAAAGTATAATTAAAATACGTCACTGGAGATGAGAAACAGACAAATTAATTGGCTTGGAAGTCTAATTTATATTCTTTAAACATTTATGAAGATGCAAAAATGAACAAAGGAATATGTCTCCAAAAGAATCATTATTACCTTCAGTGTAAGTTTTTGCGCTACCTTTGAAAAATCTCTTGGTATCTAATGGCATCTAATCACATATTGTAAATAATACAGAGCTAATTACAATTTGCCACAAGGTGATGTCTCAAATTCTGGAAGGCTTCATTTAGTGAATTCACAGTGTTAACAAGAAGCAGGACTATCTGCATAAAGGCAGTAAGATATAGGTCAGGGCTATAGAATATGGGGTTCTTGTTTTTTGTTGTTGCTGTTTAATTGATTGGTTTGGCTCTTTTTTTTTTTTTAATTATTTATTTTATATTTTCCAAAAGAAAACATCATTACTACTGGAAGTGTTAGAGGCTTTAAAATAGTGTATGAATCTTAAAGGTTTGTTTTGTTTTGTTTTCTTCTTCCTTGTCATAAACTTGTTTAGTAAATTATCTTAAACTGCAACATTTGAAAATAATACCATTGAAAGTATCAGTTCTAATGAAATATAGATAACAACAATTCAGTTTTGCCTTCACAAATAGCCCAAGGGTAAGCCTGCCAGGAAGTGATGAGGTCAGAATTAGGAAGAGCAGATATGGAAAGATTTCAGAGCAGCCAGATGGGTCTAATAGTGAGAGGAAACGGCCAATCTACATGGAGAAGATAGGGCAACATGACTGCACAGCTGGTCCCAAGAACTTTTCATTTCTCCATGGTACTGAAGGTTGGTCCACAATGATGGGAGATAGATAAATACAGTTGTGCCTGAGACACAGCACAGTTATGTAGCATTCCCAACCAGCTCTCCCTTCAAAAAATTTTGCTACCGAAATAGATCAACGTCCTGTCCGGAAAAGATAGAAGACAAGTCAACAACTTGGGTATATGGATTTAACCAATATGGGATTTAGCTACCTACTCACTTTTTCTTTTGGCCTCTGCTTAAACCAAGACAGAAGCCACTGACTGCACAAAAGAATTGTGCCTGCATTACATACAAAAGAATGCGTCTGCATTACATACAGACACAGAGACACTTGGACCTAACTCTGCAGCTATGAAAAGCACTGACAAAATTCTCTGACACTGACCTGATTTGTAGAGCTGAATATGCTTCTTTCTTTACAGCAGGGAGTATTATTTTATAACCACTCAAAACAGGTATAAAGCACATATGTATATAACACCATTTCCTCTAGTATAAATTACACTTAAGTGAAGAACCATCTCTAATTCTCCAGTGTCTTTTTTTTTTTTCTTTTAAATAAATGTCATTCTTACGCATTATAAGAGTTATCACAGTTCACTATATTACTGAACATATGTTTTTCTTTGAACTTTTTAAGAGCAATGGAAGTTTCAGTAACTATTTGGATGCTTGATTAGAAAAAGTGTTTTGTCTTTTTTAGTGCATCATAAAACTGCATAAGAATATAAATATAATATAGTTTATCTCCATTCAGTTGAATTTGTTACTACAGGCTCACAAATGTTTGTGGAAAAATTTTATGAACTGCATGTGTCCACTCATAAAATAAAGTCTTTATAAGTTTTTCTTACCATACTGCATTAAGGCAATACAAATCACTATTTATAGCACTTTGGGAAGAGGAATGTACAATTTACTTTCTTTTTTGTTATCAGATATTCTTGTAGTAAACCTGAGCTTGTGAAATTATTTCTCCTTGTTTTTACAGCATGTTAAGATGGACAAATATTTTTCAGTGCTTTGGAAAATAAGGCTTAATTTACACTAAACTCATTACTTTCAAAAATCTGATTCTGTAGGTTTTTGGACATTTTTATTGCTGAAGGACAATTTACTAAAAGTTTTCTCCTCCTTACCTTTCCTATGATACAATTCACCTTTCTGAAACTGGACTGAAGGTAGATATTTTGAATATGCAATCAGCGTAGCTTTATTGACATCACTGTTTGTGCTTATTTGACTTAAAGGAAGAATGCTAACAATTTTATATAATTTTTCTCAGGAATGCAAATGGGGGGGGGGGGGGGGGAGGAGGAAAGAACTTGTATGATGAGAGATGCACAGATACCAACATAATAAGAGATGAAAAATTCTGCATGGAATTTTATGCATTCAAAAATTCCTTAAAGGACACATTAATTAGAATACTTTAGTATCTTTGTTCAAACAATCTGAATCCAAAAGAAACAAAATGCTGTCCAAGCCAATATCTGATTTCCAAGAAAGATTAATAGATGGTACAGACTGGAAGAAGAACTCATTGAGAGCAACCCTAAGGAGAGAGACTTGGATGTTCTGGTGGATGAAAGAATCATAGAACCATAGAATGGCTTGGGTTGAAAGGGACCTTAAAGATCATCTAACTCCAAGCCCCCTCCCACTAGATCATTTTGCCTAAGGCTCCATTGAGCCTGGCCTTGAACACTTCCAGGTATGGGGTATCCACAACTTCTCTTGGCAACCTGTTCCAGTGTCTTAATAGCCTTACAGTGAAGAATTACCTCCTAATGTCTAGTCTAAATCTATCTGCTTTCAGTTTAAAAACACTCCCCTTCGTCCTATCATTATCTACCCAAGTAATGAGTCCCTCTCCATCTTTTTTATAAGACCCCTTTAAGTATTGAAGGCCACAGTGAAGTCTCCCCAGAGCCTTCTCTTCTCCAGGCTCATGCCCAGCTCTCTCAGCCTTTCTTCGTAGGCTCAACATGAGCCAGCAGTGCATGCTTGCAGCTCGGAAGGCCAAGTGCATCCTGGGCTGCATCAAAAGTTGCATAACCAGCAAGTCGAGGGAGGTGATTGTCCCACTCTACTCTGCCCTCGTGAAGACCCCACCTGGAGCCCTGCATCCAGGTTTGTGGACCACAGCACAAGAAGGATGTGGACCTGTAAGAATGAGTCCAGAGGAAGGCTACAAAGATGATCAGAGGACTGGAGAACCTCTCCTATGAAGAAAGGCTTATTCAGATAGTAAGAAAAGAAATATGTGATTAATTTTCCATTATGTTTGTGTATAGGGTGTCATATTAGCTACCTGTTTCTTAAAAGCTGACTCAGTCCTTGGAATCTCATTTTGCTGAGAAGTTGTTTTCTACCTCAGATTGTCTTCGTTGTACTTTTCTGTACTTTTCCTTGATGCTTATTTTATACTTGATGATGTTTTGTTGTTGTTTAACCTTGTTCTTCTCTCTTTCTCTCTCTCTCTCTTTTTTCTTTTTCAGTACAGATTTCATAAGCTGAAAACAGCTTTTCAGTTGATCCAAATTAATTTGTCATGATTCTTAGACCAATGGCTTGCTGCATCTGGAGACTAAGCATTTATCTCATTAATTATCTAGATGACAATATAATTGCTCTTCTTCAATTGAGTCTTCAAACCCTTAGATCTTCTTCAAACTCAATTTATTATGCATCACATCCTGGGATCCTTTGTCCATCTTCTTATGTAGGAGAGAATTTCAATTATTCTCAAATCTTATCATTCTTTTCTTTTTCCTTCTCTCAATTAGTAAGGGCTTTAACATGAGTAAATCTAGAAGCCATTCTGCACTTATATTCTACATTTATGATTTAGTCATTTTGAATCTGGCTAGCTTAGGTACCGCTATTTTAACAACACTTTTTCATATTTTTAACAATATGAAAAAGTCATCATATGTAAATACCTAAGGAAAAAGAATACTTTTGAGTATTCAGAATAACAGTCATTTCAGTTTCTCATCCCTCCTAACATGTAGTTTTCTGTATACTTGTATTTGTTCTTCTTCCACTTAAATTTTCGAGACTACATGTATTTTCTGACCTTTGGTTAGGACACTTTAGAAACCCAGGAGTATGTTACAGATGCATTGTTCTTCTTATGAAAGTCACTGATGGAAGGAAGATGGCAAATCCTACTCATGTACAGGAGGACAATACCACAACTAGTCAAATCATAAATCTTTTTGCATCACTAACACCCAGAAAAAGGAAAACATGCACCCAGCCTGCACTGAGAAATCCTATAACCTCATAAATTAACTTTTCCTATATTGTTTATTTTGAATAATCTTTAATTCCATTCAAAAGCCATTTATAAGTTTCTACAGTCATATTCTTTTGCAAATTCAGTGGAGTAATTTACTTAGCTTATTACCAAAACAATAAAAAAACAACAACAAAAAAACAAAATCAAAAACAAATAAACAAAAAACAATACATGTTTTGAAGGTAACCCAGTAGCACAGTATTCCTGATTACTTACATCAGTCTGGGACTGCCCTAGGAAAATCCAGAAGCCTTACTGCACAGGCAACCTAGCTGTGTACTATAAACATTTATAGTTTAACCATATCCTAAGATCCTCCAGAGGTGAACACGCTGAAATAATACTTGTGTACACATTAGTGATATCAGCTCAGGAAGCAATTCTTTCTTTTTCCTTCAGAAATGAAATTTTCATTTTACAGAGGCTGAAATACACCTGACGACACAAAACTTGCTTGGAAAGTTAAATGAATAGGAAGAGAAGATACATATAAAACCTCCATCTTCCTTATTATGTTTATGTCCAAATGTTGTATTTTAAACACTGAATGAATAAATAGAGAGTCTATAATTGTGAATAATCAACATGTCCAAGAGAATATCCACTGTGTATGGAAATACCTTGCATTACAAAAGTAATATTTGTCAGGCACATATATTGCAAGCTATCCTCTCAGCTATAATTAGAACATCAGAGAGATTTCAGACCTCCCTTCTTGCTTTAGGTATAACATTCAAATGGAGACAATATAGCTATGCCTTTATTATATATTCTGAACTTAGTGCCCCAAAGAGTTGAGCTAATACTTCAACATCAGAATTATCTGGACACTTTCAGCAATTCACTGTTAAGCCCTAAATCATTGTGCCAGGTTTTGGACCAGAGGCACATATCTGGTCCAGTTTAAACCAATATCGTTTCTGCATCTCCTTGTCTAGCAGCCTAAGGCACTGAAAGCTCAATTCCACAATATTTCTGAGCTGTTTATGTTGTGCTGTGAAAACTGATATGTATTATTCCTTGTGAGGAACCTGTTGTTTCTTCTTGCATATCCATTTCTACACAAACCTAGCCCAACTCCACTCTCCTACATACTCCACGAACAGCAGACATGCTTCAGTAACAGAACTTAAGTGAAAGATAGCCTATAGACCTTCAGCCTGGAAGAAGTCTATGACCAAGAACTATCCCTTTGAATTTAGGGACCATGAACAGAAGAAGCCTGCTAACAATAAAACCGGAGTGCATTCTTCACAGTTCCTTCACCCTTTCATTGTTACAGTCATACAAAAATAATTATTTATGCACTGTAAACAGAGCAATAAAAGTTAACAAATGAAGACATGGTCAGTGACCCTGGCCAGAGTAAGCTTGTCCTCATTTGTTATGCAAGGATCTATGAACACATAACCAAAAGCATGTTAAAAAAAGGAGATATGTTTTAGGAATTGACTGGATGTCAACAGTTTTCACAAGAACTCTATATGCCAAATTTGGACAGAACAAGAATTAAAAAAAAAAACAAAAAAACTTTTCCTGAACTTTTAATCACCTCTAAAAATATTCCCACAATTGCTTTTAAGTTGGAAATTGCTTAGTTATGGAGTATAGCTGAGAATGTGGACTGGCCTTTAGATTTTTAACCTGTTATTTTTACCTTCTTCCTTTAGAAAAATATTGATTTTTAGTTTACTTCCTCTTTCTTAGGGAACACAGGTCAAAAAGTCTCTTCCTCATTTTTAATTTGATGTGACATTAATGTTAGCAGCACAACACATGTTTGAAAAGAAAATCTTATACTTACGATCTTTCCAGTGGATGGCTACCTAAATACATAGTAGAGAATTAATTAATAAAAAATTTGGAGGGCAAAATCTTCCAGAGATTAAAAATGCTAATAGAGAATTAATCAAGGTTCTAAATAACTTATAAATATTTCTTTAAAAGTATACTTTTTTTTTTTTTTTTTTTTTTTTTTTTTTCCCCCCAAATATCTGTGTTTTCATATTTGGGCAAAAAAAAAAAATATCTATATTTTACATCCATAACACTTGTGTTAATTAAAAAACAAACAAACAAACAAAAAAACAACACACACACACACAAATATGTAATAGATCAAACATCCAAAGATTTGTATGCATCTATTTCTGTATAATCTATACACCTAATACACCTAATGATGTGTATACGTGAGAAAAGTTTACCTGAACAGAAAATGCTCTGTGGACCTTTGTGAAGTAACTAGTATAGATTGGAATGACGTTCATAGAAGGTACAAGTATGATATATGTACTGACTTTGATTCTTTACTAATCTCCTCAGTCTTCTCCCACTTCTTTGTGATGCTTATCCAGCCCTTCCTTTACATGATTTGGGGAAAAAATCAGATCGGTTCAGAATGTTCTATTCTATTTGCAGAGCTGTATAGGAGAAGAGTACTGTGAGGCAAACTTCTGTGTATCTCAGGAAAAATACATGTAGATACCAGACCGGTGAGAAAAATGATTAATTTCAAATGTGAACTAATTGCTCCTACACATGGTTTCATAGTTCTGGTGGAGAATGTCTTCTGGTGCTTGTTCAAATATACCGTCTAGTCTAGTTCTAGAAGTTAGAAATGGCTTTTGGCTCTAAATGAACATCTGTAAAAGATATTCTTATCTGAAAGGTACAACTCAAGTCAGAGCTGTCAATTCCTCATAATGATAAAATCCTTGGTTTTCAATCTGTATTAATGTAATAAAGTGAGCAGTAAGATTCGAGGGAGCTGGCATGTGGATCACAAACATTAGAAATGCTTGTGAATTAGAAATGTTTCTCAGGAAAACACATAATTAATCACTACTTCAGTTTTTCATAGGGAAGTACTTGTTTCTGATAGATTTATTTATTTATTTATTTTTTTCCTCTGTACTGCAGGCTTGCTTTTAAATAAAACATAGTCATTTCCAATGTATGTCACTTTCCCAGATTACTTACAATGCAGATAGTCAACCAAAGTAACAAGGTTGGAAACATTCCCTGGCCCTGCTCATAAATGCAGAAGTTGGATGCTATATTTATGTCTACTACCCTACCTTTGTGCAGCATATGAACTGATGGAAAGAGACACAGTCAAAGAGAAAGCAGCCAAATTTAAGGTAGAAACAGAAACAACTGGACTGGAAGAGTCCACTATGAAACATCCAGAGAAAAGCAACCAAGGCCCTCTTTACATAAGAAATAAATAAGTTAATATATTGATCATCTCGTTTACCTCCTCATCTTTTCATGGTGATGAATCTTCTGTGCATGTCTGAAAACCATGCCAAACTGCTGCATGTCTGAAGCCGTGTTGTCAGCTATAACTAATAGTTCTTGCTATAGAGCTGCTGCTGACCTAAACTTTTTCTGACAGTGGTTTCACCCCATTCACATGATTGGTGTCTCTTAAAAAGTGAATGTGTCAGATGTGATCACTGTAGTAAGCTGTTGTATGCAATTGAGCTGCTTACACAATCGGCCCTGTTCTTAGCATGGATATTTCAGCAAATGTTGTGTCAGCTGCATATCAAGCATTTCATTTATCAAGGATGTGAATCTTTAACAAACACAGTAAAATCTATATCCAGACAAACATGTGAATAGAAATACAATCAGTTTATTATAGGTCTTCTTAAACTAGAGATATATTCAATTCAGTAGGTGATGTATTTGGTACTAAGAATGATGTATGTGATGTTTTGAATGATATACTTAACTTAGTTCAGCACCTGACAAATCCAATTCAGTAGGTGACGCAAGGTATCATTTTTGCAGAAATATATCTGATGTACGAGGTTATGAATTTTATACAAATTAGGTCTTTTCCTTTTGAGACCAATACTTTTCTCCTAAGGTATTTGACTAAAAACTGTATAGGATATACATATCTTTCACATTGAATGCTAATAAATGACACGTCCATTATACCCTGTTACATTTATCCAGCATTTTGGATACTGAAATAAACAATGGGAAATGAGAGAAACATTGCTATTAAAGGATGCTTTTGACACAAAATGTGAAAGATGTATATTGGATTATCTAAACGAGTACCATCAAGCATCTGCCAGCAACTGAAACCAAAAGCCATTTCAGAGCTTTTCAATGAACTTTCAGTAGAAGTCTCCAAAAGTACCAACTCTGCTTCTGAACATACCTGTTTAGAATTGCCTGTTAAGAGAAAAAAGTAATCTTCCATAGTGATATTTTTGTTGCAGAAATTTTTATAGTATTTTGAAGCTATTCTAGACCTGTGCACACATATACTGAAGCAAAGATAAAACAACCTTTTTTAAATGATCCTTTTCAAGACTTTCAACAACAAAACCACCACCAACAACAACAACAAAAAGGGAAAACAAAACAAAACCAAAAACCAAAAACAAAAACCCATTTTATATTAGGGCATTTACATTTCTATCACTGGGAAATAAAAAAAATAGTATTTACAGAAAGCTAAGGACGTCATCTGGTATTTGTAAAGTCATTGCATCTATAATATATTCATTGCTAGCCATGCATAAAGAAATGCATAGACCCTAGCTAAAAGAGCTTATGCTTTAAGATGACAAGCAACACATGAAGGTCAGGTAAAAAGTAGAGCATACACAAGCCACATCTTACATAAAATAGGAATAGAGAATGTTGCTTACTAAGGCACATTTTAGCTAACAGCTTTGTTCTTTCAGTGTATCCCTTGCCAAGTCTGCTGTATAGATCTCTCAAGCTTTAAAATTACAGATGGCGTATTCCACTCCAAAGACAAGCACCTTTCACTAACATCCATTGTTTCCTCAGAGTTTAATGCAGAGATAGACAAACTTTGTTTCAATTAGATTATGTCAGGTATGTCAATTTCCTATTACAATGAATTCTGGCACCCAGGGCAGTTCTGGCATAATCAGACCAGCCTCCAGCAACACAAAAGTACTTCAGGAAGACCCTACATCAATGCTGCTGCTTCTTGAATTGCAGAATGCCACAAGAAAAAATAAATAAATTGTCAATTAGATATGACACAATAAAACTCTGCATATCAAGAGACAACAATAAAGGCATATAGGTTTTAAGATCTGAGCCCTCAAACTTTAATAAAAATAGGTGTTGATTTTTTGGATGTTGTTGATTTTGTTTTTTTTCCTATACATATATAGCTATATGAGGCAAAATTACTGCACCTGAAGGACAGCAATAATCTCTTAAAAATTTTCCTTGTTAAAGGAAAATGATCAACCTATGACTGCAAATACCTATAGGTTATGTAGGTCTAACTTTCAAGAGATTTCCTACCTTATGTATTTACAATTTTTAAGTGATAGCTAGGTTAGAATCACATAAGCCATCAATAACAGTAGCAAAACACCTGTTGTTATGTTCTTAAATTGCAGCTGTTGTCATTGGGAGACAGGGACAGGGCAAGGGAAAGAAGATCTGTTGATTCAAAAGTACTGTGATGAGGGTTAGTCCATCCCTCCACTCCATAATCCATTGACTTTTAGTGTAACTCTAGCTGCTTGCTGGACATTTCAACAGACAGTATCAAACCCGCGATGCTGGTGATGTTCTGAAGAGCAAAACCAGAGTAAAACAGAATTTCCAGAAGGTGGCTGCCAGAGCTAAGATCATCAGAAAATCACAGGCATGTGTTTTCATTCTAAACACAATGGAAAGTGTTGTACATAAAAATAAAAATAAATATAAATATATAAATGAGGCAGTGCCATTATTTTTGGTGACAAATCCTGACTTTGTCTGGTGAATGGAGTTGCAGGTCAAACAATACAGATGTACTAGTTTTGGCTGGAATAGAGCTACTTTTATATTAGTAGCTGGTAAGACACTGTGTTTTGGATTTAAGATGAGAACAATGCTGATAACACATTGATGTTTTCATTGTTGCAGAGTGGTGCTTACAGTAAGTCAAGGATTTTTCAGCTTCTTGTGCTGCCCTGCCAGAGAGGATGCTGGGTGCACAAGAAGCTGGAAGGGGATAGGACCAACCAGAACAGCTGACCCAAATCATAGAATCATAGAATCATAGAATATCCTGAGTTGGAAGGGACCCTTAAGGATCATCAAGTCCAACTCTTGACACCGCACAGGTCTACCCAAAAAGTTCAGACCATGTGACTAAGTGCACAGTCCAATCTCTTCTTAAATTCAGACAGGCTCAGTGCAGTGACCACTTCCCTGGGGAGCCTGTTCCAGTGTGCAACCACTCTCTCTGTGAAGAACCCCCTCCTGATGTCAAGCCTAAACTTCCCCTGCCTCAGCTTAACCCCGTTCCCGCGGGTCCTGTCGCTGGTGTTAATGGAGAAAAGGTCTCCTGCCTCACGACACCCCCTTACGAGGAAGTTGTAGACTGCGATGAGGTCTCCCCTCAGCCTCCTCTTCTCCAGTCTGAACAGGCCCAGTGCCCTCAGCCGTTCCTCGTACGTCTTCCCCTCCAGGCCTTTCACCATCTTCGTAGCCCTCCTCTGGACACTCTCCAACAGTTTCATGTCCTTTTTATACTGTGGTGCCCAGAACTGCACACAGTACTCGAGGTGAGGCCGCACCAGCGCAGAGTAGAGCGGGACATGGTGGCCTATGGCAGGGGAGTTGGAACTAGATGATCTTTAAGGTTACTTCCAACCTGAGCCATTCCATGATTCTGTGATATTCCATACCATATGGCATCATGCTGAACAATAAATATGGTGTGGGTCGTTGGCATGGGGTGCTGCAGCTCAGGGATGGGTTGATCATTGGTCAGTAGGTGGTGAGCAATTGCACTGGGCATTGCTTGTTTTGTACATTCTTTTATAATTATTATTATCATTGTGACCATCATATATATATTTTTTGTCCTATTTGATGAGGAGAAAGCTCTATTTTTATCATAGTTTATCACAGATCTTGCTTCATATTTAATTTCTGTGAAGGTACTCCAGGTATACCAGTGCTCTGGAATAGATATTTATTAAAAACTTACCCTTCTGAGGAAAAGAAAGGGAAAGGAAAGGGAAGGGAAAGGGAAAGGGAAAAAGGGAAAGGAAAGGGAAGATAAAGGGAAGGGGAAAAAGGGAAAGGGAAAGGGAAAGGGAAAGGGAAAGGGAAAGGGAAAGGGAAAGGGAAAGGGAAAGGGAAAGGGAAAGGGAAAGGGAAAGGGAAAGGGAAAGGGAAAGGGAAAGGGAAAGGGAAAGGGAAAGGGAAAGGGAAAGGGAAGTTTCTGTAAGACAGGTTTTAGTATTCAGGCTTGTTTTCATTCATTTCAATAGATTACTGGTTTTCAGCAAGTTCTGTATATACCACTCGGCAGTCTCCTTTCAATCTTGCCTGTACCACTGTTCTTTGCTTCTGTCTAAAGTTTTTCAGATTTTTGTTCTACATGCAGTCTCCCAGATCATTTATTCAAGTCTATCTCTGTGTTTTCTCTTGTCTATTCTATCCCACTATCTTTCCCAAATATTCTGAGCTATTTTTCCCCAAAACAGACCCTTTCACTCACTTCACACACTCTTTTATTTTATTTATTATTATTTTTTTTGTAAGTATTACACAGAAAGAGACAGTAGGGAGTTGTAACAGATCATGTGATGCAGTATGAATAGAGATTCATTATTACGCAGTTAGACTCCAATTCCAATCAGATATTAGAATTACTTAAAAGAGGTCCATATCAGAAAAGAAGATTCTTGCTTCTGCGTAATTATCTACATCTAAGTCATCCCCCCCCAAAAAAAATAAATATATATATATAATATAAAATATATATTTGGAAAGCTTTGATTTTTGGTTTAATTCTACCAATTAAAAAGAGGCTTGTGATACTATATATTCCTGCCTACAGCTGTTAATCTTGTAGTCAGAACATCTCACACTTAAGAGAGCTATATCAATGAGCTCTCTGATGTTTTATTAGTCACACATTTCCCAGTTATATTGATACCCTTAAAGAAAGTAACCAGTGAAGAAGAAAAGTCTTTTAATTAAACTAGGACACTTCTGATACCCAAATGTCACTATACACACAAGCTCACTGAAAAGTAGCACAGTTTTGACAATGTCCTCATTTCAGCTGGGATAGAGTTAATTTCTTCCTAATAGCTGGTGTGGTTTTGGATTTAGGATAAGAATAATGCTGATAACACACTGATATTTTAGAGCCATACTTTAAATCAAGGACTTTTCAACTTCTCATGTTGCCCTGCCAGTGAGCATGCTGGGAGTGCACAAGAAGCTGGGAGGGGACAGAACTGGGAAAGCTGACCCAAACTGGCCAAAGGGATATTCCGTACCATACCATTCCATTCCATATCATACTGAACTATAAATGTGTGTGTGTGGTGGGGTTGGTCAGGGGGTAATCACTCCTTGGTGTCTGTCTGGGCATCAGTCTGCAGGTGGTGAGCATTGTACGTCGCTTGTTTTTCATATTCCTTTATTATTATTGTTATTATCATTATTATTATTATTATTATTATTATTATTATTATTAATTATTAATTATTATTATTCCCTTCCTTTTTTTGTCTTCTTTTTTTATGATTCTCTCCTCCATCCCACTGCAGGGATTGAGCAAACAGCTATGTGGTGCTTAGTTGCCTGCCAGATTAAGCCACAACGGACAAACACACTGGAGTTTGAAAGAGCTCTTCTTCAGGACTGCTGGGTTCAGCTGCAGGACTCCAGAGCAGAAAGGGAGACCTGAGGAATAACTAGAGGTTCAAACTAAAATGTAGAAAAACTTCAAAATATTAATTCCTGATAGTGTGTGGACAACACACTAAATATATATATGTATACACACACACACACCTATATGTATATATATACTACCAGCAGGATCTAAATAATCAAAATATGATCCTATACCCCCAAAATAATTAGAAAAAAAAAAAAAAAGAAAGAAAAAAAAGCAATACTCTTTTCTCCCCACTTCCCTGATAACCTCATTAATATTTCTTGTTAGCAGTTCAAAACATTACAAGATCAAAAATCCCCTATCCTTACTCAATTCCTTCTCACAGGAGCAGAGACCCTTATTTTTACCTAGGTCTTCTGACTGGCCTCAAGCTGTAAATATCCCCACCTGGCCTTCCACTTATAATTAGCTTCTGCTTGTTAAGGCTTGGTGTCAGTCCAGTCTAGTTGTCTTTTTCCTAAATGTACAGAAAGTACTAATACAGGAAAAAGGCCTCAGCAACAAACAAACAAACAGTCCACTTCTCACCTGACACAAGCAAGACCTATTTTTCCAGTGTCTATAAACTAATACTCTAATTCAGCTATTATGAAATCTTATTTTTTTGTTGTTGTTGTTGTTTTGTTCTGTTTTGTTTTGCCAAACTCTGAGAGAAAAGTCACTGTTACCACACTGATTACAGCATCACTTTCCTCAGGGAACTTCAAATGAAACACTCCAGTCTCTTAAAAACAAACAAACAAACAAACAAACAAAAAAAACTTCATGTGAAGCTATAAAATAGCCGTCATGTAAGATTTAGTCTAATGTATTATGTGAAAGCTGAAATTAGCCTAAAGATATACTTGAAGGGTCGCATATTTTCATTCATCTAAAGCTGATAAAAATGTATGCCTATATGTATACACTAAGGTATAAACTTTGATAAAAGATAGAAATGTAGCACTGAAAATCTTACGTTACATCCTGCTATGAAGAGTTTATTACTGTCATAAATGCAGTTTAAAAGGTTGAAGATGGATCTAACAATTTATATCATTACAGTTAATCCATTTTTTTACTAGGTAAATTAAATTTGAGTTTCTAGAAAACCTATTGATAGATATAGAATTTTCCTGTATGGATTTTGAAGGCTATTTTATTTCTTCAACTCAGATGATACTTTAGGAACATTTACCTCTACCAGTCAAGAAAAAGACACTTAAAACCATACAAATTTTATTAGCTAAATGTAATCTAGAAATTAGAAGATTACATACATACAGATTGTGCCTAAGTGAACCAAAGAAGTTTTTATCACACTCTTACATTCTTGTAATATAATTCATTATATTATTAGGTCTTATTAGGAGAAACATATTTTGATTTTTGTTTTTCCTGGTGTTCTCAAAGAAATAGTTTAATACTGAAAATATTTAAACATTTTATAGAAGTGGAAGATCATTGAAAACATGTTTCAAAGCCTGTGCTGTGCTTGCAGTTACAGGGGCTTAATACTGAGATGCAGTAGTATAACTTTATGGTACCAATAGTTGTTTATTATTGATCTAATCCATATCTCTGCTGGTGCCAAAGGTGGCAGGAACCCCACAATTTGCAATCACCAGTCTGATGGTGCCATTCAACAGTCAACTCTAATAACAGTGGTAACACAAGAACCACAGTCTTGGCCTTGCATCATTGTTCAGAACATGCATCACTCTCTGTACATTTCACAAAGCACAGAATCCTTCATGTTCTGACAGAAAAAATATGCATACGGTCCCTTGAAGCTAATGTTTGCCTATGACTGAGATCCATGTCAAGAAGTGCTTCAGTAATAATGAAGCCATCCAATTTGTATATTTTTAGATTGAAAATATTCTTTTAGCTTTCATTTTAAAATGGCTTCATGTCATAGAATGCTTCATTTGATTTATTAAAGCAAGTTTTGTAATAGCCCATTTTTAAATTCCGTAATTTGCTTGGTAGCTTGTTTTTTCATTTTGTTTGTTTGTTTGTTTCAGTTTGATAACACTGAAATAGTTTAGTCAACCAAAAAACACTGGCATTTTTTCTTTCTTTAGAATTATATTTTATGTGAATTTCCACACAAAGAGGTACTGTATTTGTTCTAGTTTGGAAAGCAAAAAAAATCCTTTACTTAAAATACTGTTAATATAGTATAAAGTAAAATAAATATATCCATGTCCATCATCACCCAAAGTTAAAAAAAAAAAAAAAAGTCTTCTTAAGCTACAATTTTGTAGCAGACTGTATTTTTTTCATGTTTTTAATATTTAACAGACTTGTTAAAGCTCTCTGCACCAAAAGCTTTTGACCCTTTCTTGTTCTGATGGTTATTGCTTGGAGTGTTACACTTCAGATTTGTACAACTTGGACATTTTTTTTTCCCTTTGATTTGCCTTGGGAGCAAACTGTTTTTGTAGAGTCATATACTGACATTTCTCTTCATATTTTAACTTGATTTGCATTCAGGACTAAGCAGTATTCAGGCCCAATGTATTTGAAATATTTCAAGGGAAAGAAAATCCAGTTCTCAGGTGTTTTTGAATGAGGATCTGGGAAAGAAGACCAGATTTATTGTTAAAGCACATTTTCTTTTTTTTTTTTTTTTTTAATATGTGAGGAATATGATAATACAATACATTTTTTTTTTTTTTTTTTTTTTTTATTTATGTATATTTTTATGTTGCTGTTTCTGGTACTGAAGTATCCGTTCGTGGATGAGGGAAAAGCACAGCACTATAGAAAACATCCTTACTGTTTCTTCTGTTGTGACATAAGTGAGCTTATGTCACTTGCAGGAGTATCTTCATCTTCTCTACATGGTGTAAGGGCCAGCTGAAGAACTGTTGACTGCCCTGTGATGCCCTAGGTGCAGTGAGAGTGGTTGGCTGTGGTGGCCATAGGGAAGAAAGGAGGTAGATGGGAGATAGGCATAGTTCACAATTACTTTTTTATTTTATTTTATTTTATTTTTATTGCAAGCTAAGTGATTCATGCACCTTCTATAAACAGCTGGGCATTTTACAATTTCTTTGGCAGAAACACCTGATGTTCAAGTCAAGTTCATAAAACACATGCATGTTCAACTATTAGCTGCCTGTCACTGTCCTTTCTTACTTTTTCTGTTTTCTCTACCACATTTCCACATCCTCCAACCATAATAAATGCTCTGAAATGCTGCATATAATACAGTAAAGAGTTCACCCTTCACACTACAGTCCTACAGGATGAGATGAACACCAGGAAAGACTGCATAAAATGAAAGAGCCTCAAATATTCTGACATCACCAAAATAATCCATCCATAGGTTTGCAGAAGAAATTTGAATTGCATATTGATTGAAGATAGAAGATATAGAGAACACCTGGTGTAATTTTGTCATCACTGATATCTTGACTGCTATGAGGTAAGACAAATAAAATATGTCATCTACATTTAAGAAGGGACTATAGGCAGAAGGAGTTTAAATCTAATAGACAAGTTGCTTCATACTGTTACTGTTTAAGGCAAACCTCAACTCTAAGCTAAGTTATCAAGACAACTGACTGCCCTTATTTGTTTCTGTCACCTGCCACGGTGACATTCATTCAAAATAACTAGGAGCCTGTTAGGACATCCTTGCCCACACCTTTAATTGGAAACTTCTATAAGGAATTATTTTTCTGTAAAGGATTATATAGTCTCCTCTAAGATGCACAGCTATAATAGTTTTTTGTAATTTATGCTTAGTATAATGCAAGAGGACAACTTATGATTCCATTCTCTAGGTGATAGCACTGTACAGGCAAACAGAATGTAACCAGCAAAGGTGGGTGTTATCGTAAATCTTCCACTCCCAACCCTCATGCAATCAGAGAGAAACAACTTGTATCATAGTTAGCAGGACTTTAGATACTGTGAGATAGTGTGTGTGTGCTGCCTTCCATACTCACAATTAAGAACAATAAAAATTATATTTCTCCCAAAGAGAGAAGAACACTCTCTATCTCTCTCTCTCACACACACTTCATAGATACTATTTGTTATAGGAATAAGCAAATTGAAAATTTAACACTTATTTTTAATTTTAACTCTTCTACTTTGATTAAAGTCCATCCAAAACTGTTATGAAGAAGACTTAGGTTTAAATTTAGTTGGATATTTTTGGTTGGTATAGTGTGTTTTCTTCCATTCTGATTCTTGCCCTTCCAGCCTGTGAAATGCCTGATAGAGAGCCCAAACTAATTGTGAACTGCATAGATTATCTCTTTGCTTCTTGGAAGAAAAATCCATTTTCAGATTTTTGCCCTTGATAGCTCAAGTTCTATTAACAGCTGTGACCTGAACAATTTTGAAACAGTTATGCAAATGAATTAAACATTTGCAAACATAGACATGCAGGTCTGCGCAGATCACTCTTCTCTTCCTAACAAAGTTGAATGCAAACTTTTGAACTTATTTATAAACTTTTTTTTTTTATTATTATTATTATTATTTTATTCCCATGCTATGACATCTCAGAACAGAGTAATTTACTTTGTGATGTAAAAGTTGCAAAAGTTGGAATATTACTGCAAAGGGAGTTTATCAAGGAAAACTCTCCATAAAATAAATCATGATATGCCCATTCCTTCAGTCTCAGAGGGAAAGAAGGAAAGAGTAGAGCAACCCTTTAATGTTTGTATATAAAAATGGCATTGTTTGGCATTGATTTGCTTCACTAGCCACTACTGTTAATGACTGCAGACTCATGTTTCATACCTCTTTGTCAGAGGTGGCAAACTCAAACAAAATGATTTGGGTTGTGACAAACAAGGGAGAGAGGGAGGGAAAAAGACCCTTATGTAGAAGTGGTCTCTAGAACTCACAGGGTAAATATCTCCAGAGTAACATGATGATTGAATTCCTCATTATGCTCATGTATTTTAACAAGCATGTGTCTAGTCTTTAAGCAAGGATCGTGTTAAATTGTTTCATCTGTTTATTTCTGTAGACATCCTGAACTTTCTAGCAAGCATTTCCTTTACACAGTATTTTGAGCCATCTCCTATTCTCTTTGTCTTTCTTCTTTGCAAATTTGACATGCACGATGCAATCAGAACAATACTGTCTTGGTTCAGTGCCAAGTTAAGAGTACTGCTTGCATGTTGGACTCAGTTTAGCTCTTTGCACTCCTTCTCCTTTGGGATTCTTGTTTCCAATAGATTAATAGATTTGTAGAAGTTCCTTTAGTCTTAAAAAAATTCCCTCCCATAATCTTATGAAATATTTTAGATATCTCCCTTGTTCATCTTCATGGAGCTCAACTTATTAAGGAGTTACTTATTACAACTTATTACTCCTGTGGCTGAAGCTGAGACTGAAGAAGAAAGTCTGAATTTTAGTTTTTGTTTTTAATTCAAAGTTCAGTTTTCTTCCAGGTCAACCATAATTCGGCTGTATATTAGTCTTCTATTATCTTACTAGAGTGACATTTTTATGCAAAGCATTCAACTGAGCTGTACTGATCAGTTCTACTTCATGTTAGACAGTGAGCTTACTATTAAAAAAGTAGGGTGTTCAACAAATCAGCTTTAGTGCCTACACTCCACATATTTTACAGCTAAGGACTCTTTTTTAATAATAATAATAAAATAATCTTAATAATTACCGCTAAACCTGAGTAAATACTTATTAAATATCTCATTGATGGGTACAGCAGAATATCTTCAAACCACAGATAAAGCCAGAATTTCATCCCTTGCATTTGAACTATGATTTTGACAATTTTTCTAACCTTTGTTTCTCTTGTTTTGTCCAACAGTAAGGTAATGTAAACTCAACTCAGTCCAAATATTCCAATCAACTTCAAAAGGATTTTCTGTTGATCCTGGGGATCAATAATATCTACGCTCTGGGTGAGCAGAAATGTTTTCCAAGTTAATTACATTTTCAATGCGAATTTTGAAATTCCAGTTTTTATAACATATCCCATTTTCCATATCCTATGAATTTGTTTCCCCTGATGGGAAACTTTTTCCCCTGTTTCCTTGTCTTCATTCTCTAGTTTGATAATCACTGACAAGAGATGACCTTAGTGGATAAAGCAATAGGAATTGGTTCTAAACAGTTTATCTAAGAGCCCTGATAAAAACAGGAACGGATAAGAAATGTACAGAGACAGTTTGCTTTCCATCAAAAAGTTTTAGCTTTTAATTAAAGGACTTAGGTGTTGAGCATGTTTGAATCTGCCCACCTAGTAATGGAGTAAATTCTGAATAGAAACCTGCTATGAATTTACATTGGAGGCTCCCAAATGGTCTTGTGTAAGGTGGCTCTTTCAGAGCCGTTGTTGCGTAGTTCTTTTCATTTCTATTATGGACTAAATCAGATTGAAAACATCTTCTTTCACAGTTTATCATACAAGACCTTCATTCATGGATAAAATATGATTATAACCAACAAAATGGTACAATGAAACACTCAATGAGACATCACAAGCACGTATGCATGGCCCATCTTTCTATTCGTGCTATTACTTCCATGCTGAGGAGACCACAGCTACAGACTCTCTAGCATAGCTAAAAGCTTATAATAATACCAGCTTGATACTGTGTGATGTAATCAGTGTCAGAGGAAAGCAGTATACATAGGGAGCTACATCTGTGACTTCTACAGCTTTTCATTTTTATAAAAATTGGATCACTGCATTTCTGTAGGAATGGTTCATCAGTTAGATCTGAGCAGTGCTGTAAGTTACAGGTCAATATTAGGGGAAGATAACCAAGCAGATTTCTTTTCTCAGTCTCAGAACAGAGCTCTCTCATTTTTCCCACTACTGACAATGTTTTTCCAGCATTTGTGAACATAAAGTCAAACTTTTCCTTCCTTCAACTCAGAAAGGATACTTTCCCCTGGCATAAAGAAAAGTCTTTTCTTGCCCAAGTAGTCTCATAAAGCAGAAATGGTTTACATGTTAAAAATGAATAGAACACTTACAATATGGTCTTTAAATCCATATTGTTTATGGGCTTTGGATTACTTACATTGGGTTAAATGTTAGAGAAAATTATCAGTTCTGACCAAAGAATCTACCAAAGATGAATCCTTATTCATCAGATAAGCAAGACATGTTCTCACAACTGCAACCAATTGTTTATCAGTCACTGTTAACTTTTCTTCCATCTCTAAATTATGACAATAAAATGTACTTTGTGACTTGATTTATAGAGATCTTCTTGTGAAAAGATAACATAGGTTGTATCATTCAAAATCAATCCATAAGGTTTTTTTTTTTTTCTTGTCAACTTTTCCATGCTTTCATAGATCATATAGCACAAAAGCTGATATGAGATTTCTTTCTCCTGGCTGTGATTACTAATGCATTTGGTGTGCCTAGCATAATGAAAGAGTTGCACATTAGTTCAGCGTTGAAAGAATTACAACTTTATTGAGTCCATTTATCAGTGAGAAAAAGCATATTGTATTGATTAAAACAGAGCATTAGGTGGTTTAGTCAAATAAAGGAGAAAACCTAAGCTTGAAAGAGAAAATTAATATTCCACAGGTTATTCCAAACAGAAAATAGACCTCAAGTCATTAAGCTATATAATGCCAAAATACTCATTCCTCAACTTTTGACCTGACCTGACTGTTAAAAAACTGAGATGAATGTTAAGAAGAAAATGTCATCACAAATCAAAAGAAAAGACTGATTGGACAGGAACTGTGACTTTCTCATCACAATTCATTTCATGTTGTTCTCATAAAGGTAAAAAGTGCATGTGTGGGAGCAGGAATAATAACAGTGGGACAAAAAGAAATAAAAAGTAGACAAAGATATTTCAGGCCAGATTATCAACTGCTGTAAATTTGTCTGTTCCCACTTCAATAGCAGAAATCAAGCTAATTTAGACCACCTGAGGTGATTGTCTCATAACAGTTTTGGTGTCGTGGTCACATAACTTCCTTCTAACTCACTCTTACAGTACTGAAAAGCTGGACTGTGATAGTGGATGCCTCATTTTTTTCTTAAGCACAGTCTCAAGTAGAAGAATAAAATGGTTACAACTTCTATTACATTAAATTGAGGTAGGTTTGGGGGGTGATAAGGAATAGGTAACACACAATAAATTCACTAGAATTCCCTGTGTATGCTACTACTCAAGAAAATATAATCTAGTTTGAGAAATCCACAATTTTTGAACAACCTTTACAAAAACAGTTACCATTTGCAAAATCTCATGTTTGGACCTTTTAGAAATGATAATCAGGAATTCAGAGAGCCTTGTTAAACCTGTTAGGATATTTTCAAAGTCTGGATGGAAGTTCTAAAACATGGCCTGGTAATTTGAGATATCTATGATTTTCTATGTTAAAATTTACTTTCTTCTTGGGGTGTGGGAGAGGAAGGGAATATTAGTTTATTGAAGTACTGAAATGTACATTACAAGATTTTTTTTTTGTCTCACAAAGAAAAAATATCTCAGTCATTTAAATCTAGAAAAGTGGATCATTGTGGATCAAAGTGCACAGCCCACTATTTTTATTCTCTGGTCTGGAAGGACACTTTTCTTAATGTATCATAAATAGTCACTGACATGAAGGAAAAATATAGCACTACAGAAGTCATTATATTCTTTAGTGTCAATGATCTGAAAAGGAGGAAAAAAAATCTGTTTTCTTCCATTGATGTATATGCAAATCAGCTTCACTGTATTTAGTGGGATTACTCCTAAGCTTTACCTGAGTAATAGTGACAAGAATATAACTTGATGAAAGATTAAAGAGTAATATATAAGACCACAAAGTCATTACCTGAAAGTCTTTTACTATCCTCCTGTCAAGTAGCACTTCACAAGACTCTGGTATATACACTGTGATGGCTCAGGTCCAGAAATAACCTATACAAGAGTCCTAATCAAGAAATAAACATAAAACAAACAAACAAACAAAAACATAAAAATGCCAACACATCTATGACAGATGAAAATGTCTCTCTGGTCTATTATGCCAATAATGCAGGCAGGGATAGTCAAAGATCTTCCAGTTAAAGAAACCCCTGGTAAGTCATAAAAACATAGGCTATAATAGATTCAATAGGACCTTATGAATTTTTTCTGTCAAAAGTCAAAGTATTTAATTGCTCTTTTTCCAATTTTGAAATGTCTGTGTATAAGTATATGTAACAGATTTACAGCATAGAAAAACATTTATATTACTGTGCCAATAAGCTCAAGACTAAGTAGGCAGAATTAATACATAAACATTATTTCTGAAGTATAAAGTTACCCACTAGGGGGTGGAGCTACATTGAATCACATTATTACTGATAATTCATTTTGTCTGTTGGTGGTACAGTAATGTATTTTATTATTGTTATTATTATTATTATTATTATTATTATTATTATTATTATTATTATTATTATTATTAACCATAAGAGCGCTTGCCTATGGTCAATAGTTCTAATTCCTTGAATTTTACCCACATAGAGTTTTTAACTATGTATGCACAAAAGAGAATCAAATGCTAACAGCAGCTCTTAAAAGAATTTAAGGTCTCTGACAACCCTCAAAAGTTAAATGTTCTCATACAATCTGTTCCAAAATCTATTTAAAATTTTCCTTCCTGACTTTTCTGATTTATGGCTCATTTTGAATTTTACAGATACTAAAACTGTCTCCATGTTTATGTTTCATCATAAACACACTGTATTTACTCTTTATTTTACATAAAGTCTGTAGCAGAGCAGCAACAGAGAAAGTTGCCTCCATGCAACTTCCTGTACATTTCATATTTAAAACCTCTAGCAATCATGCTTCCTCTGAGAGCTGCAGGTGTGCCAGGTGTGTTGGCCTTTAAGTTGATACAGAGCTAAAAGGGAATTCAGAGTGAAAAATACGGTGGCTTGAAGGCGCTGCCTGCCTGTGAGACATGGAGACCTCAGCACTGCACCAGGGCCTGCTGAATGGAATAAATTCACCCTCAGAAACCATTTCAAGGTACTGAGACAGAAAATGCACCAGGAGGAGAAAGACTCATCTGGCAAGGCTATGACAACGACTTCCTTTAATTTGTATCAACTCAACTGTTAGATTATAGAATCATCATAGAATCATTAAGATTGGAAAAGACCTCCAAGACCATCTGGCCCAACCATACCCCTACCACCAGTATCACACACTAAACCATGTCCCTAAGCACCATGTCCAACTAGATGGTGTTTTGTTTTGTTGTTGGTGTTGTTTTTGTTGTTGTTTGTTTAACTGTGTGTTGTTTTTATTATTATTATTATTATTATTATTATTATTATTATTATTATTTTGTTTCTCTCTTTTTTTTCCCCTGTTTAGAAAAAAGTCAGCAAATTTGTATTACACACTGTTTTTTCTCCTGGCAGAAGAGATGTATGCTTTCAAAACAGCAAAAAATTAAAATCAGGAACTTAATTATAAAGGAATTCTCAAGTTCATGTGATACATTGTTTTATTGCCTCCTTAATTACTAGGTGATAGCTATGAAGAGCTAACAAGCATATCAGAATCATGAGCTAAATAGAGTATATGTATAAGCAATACGTACACAAAACCTGAGTGCCTCAGAGGTCCTTCACCAGGGACAAATTCAGCAAATTCTGTCACTGTGCAAGGTGCCTACACCTCAGGAGTAATTCTCAACAAAATGTATGTATGTCACTTCACTGGCAGAGACAAGAATCACTATTAAGCAGCTGAGACATCTAGCTCCAAAGAGAACTTTCAGAAATATTTACAATTTTAACCCCAAAGCCTAACTCCAAGAAAATTTTTAAGAGAGTTGTCAACACCATCCAGTAGTGCGGTTAATCCTGAAAGAAAGGGGGTTGCTGTGATCACTGCATCCTTAATTCATAATTTTCCTTGGGGTTGCAGGTGAGAGTTGCTAACTAGAAAGAGAGATAATAAGTTGTGAGAATTAAGATAAAATTGTATGTGATATTGTTAACCTTTGTTTCTAATTGGTGCCTCAAATAACAAGTTATGTCTCGCCATATTTCTTGTTTCTCTTTTCTTCTTTCTCTCTCTCTCTCTCTCTTTTTTTTTTTTTTTTTTTTTTTTTCCTTTTTTTAGTAGGACCAAAATGCATATGGGTGAATGGGTGAAAAGAATAAGTTCCTTATTTCTTTGCAAGCATCAAAACCAAACAGAAAAAAACTTACCAAGGACATGAGTAGAGTAGAGTAGAGTAGAGTAGAGTAGAGTAGAGTAGAGTAGAGTAGAGAGAGTATCCTGAGTTGGAAGGGATCCACGGAGATCACTGAGCCTTAGATCATTGGCTTCGGACAGGACCAGCCAAAAATTAAACTGTATGTCTGAGAGTGATGTCCAAACACTTCTTGAACTCAGGCAGGCTCAGTGCCAACATCACTTTCCTGGAGAGACTCTTTCAGTGCCTGACCACCATCTCAGTGAAGAACCTTTTTCAAATATCCAGCCTGAACCTCCCCTGTCACAGCTTCATGCCATTCCCTCAAGTCCTGGTCACCAGAGAGCAGAGCTCAGCGCCTGCCCCTCCACTCCCTTCATGAGAAAGTGGTAGACTGCCAAGAGGCCTCCCCTCAGTTTCTTCTTCTCTAGGCTGAACAAACCAAGTGGCTGACTATAGCTATTCCTCATACATTTTACCCTCTAGACCCTTCACTATCTTTATAGGCCTCCTTTGAAAACTTTTAATAGTTTTAAGTCCTTCTTATACAGTGGCACCCACAACTGCACACAGGACTCAAGGTGAGATTGTACCAGCACAGGGTAGATTGGGACAATCCCTTCCTTGGACTGACTACCAACACTGTGCTTTATGACCCCAGGATATGGTTGACCCTTTTGGCTGCCATGGTACACTCTTGACTCACATTCAACTTGCTAGAATATAGACCCCAGATGCCTTTCCTGAGGCCGCACCCCGAACCCGAACCCTAACCCTAACCTTAACTCTAACCCAAACCCGAACACTAACCCTAACACTTACAAACCTTACCTCAAACACAGGCTTTCCCAGTGCATCAGGGAAGTCCTGACTTGAATTCTTGGGAGGCTAGGGTAATATCCTATGGAAGTATCCCTGCTTGCACATCCTAGTTTTATACTCTTCCTCTGTTTTTGATGGTTGTCAGCAAGGAGGTCATGAGCTAGAAGAGCTTTTGTTCAGACTCTCTACAAGTATTCCTATGGTCTCATAGAAAATAAAGAAACAAAAAGTCTTTGTAAAAGTTTTGTTGACACATACTAGTTACCTGATGAGATAGCAAATTTCCTCAGTATAAGATCTACTTCACCTGGGTATGGTATCTTTTTTGATTTAAAGTATCTGGAAGGTTAAAGCAGAAGTAAAGCTGAAATGACCATGGATAAGACTGAGATCATGTCATGTAGGAGCATCTTGTGCATGGATAGAAGAGCTCACCAAGGACAGGTCTGGAATGTAATTTTATTTAATATGTCTGCTGACAAGCTTGGCACAAAAGTAGGAGTAGAACAGTGAGATTTGATAACAGTAAAGTATGGAGTTTTATCAGTACAGAGGAAGATTGGAATATTCTACAAGTAGTCTGACCCTGAGAACTGGAGTCACAGCACTGGGATGAAAAGCAATAACATGGAAAGCAAGGCTGTTCACTTGAAAACTAACAAGAATTTACACTCTGGATTGGGAGTTCATCAGTTGGAAATGACAGAGGCTGAAGATTTGGGTGCATTTATCAATCACTAGCAGCTGCAGAAGGCAACTGTAGTTTTGGGTACTCTCAGTCAGGGGAAATAATTCCACTAGAAACTGGGAAATATTAGGGTCATCATGCAAGGCATTAGAAAGGCACTGCCTAGAAACACAATGTTCAGTTCTCATCACCAATGCTCAAAAGAAATGAGTACGAAGTGAAGCAGGCATGCAAAAAACGTACTAAAATAATCACTTGACTGGAAAACCTATTTCACAGGAGGGAAACAAATAACAATAACAATAATAAATTGTTTATTGTCACTAAAGATGAATTGGAGAGAATGTGAACATCTTCTTTCTACAAATATCACATTGAAATAAATGTGAGGAGAGAGATCACTTAGTACAAGAATAAATGAAAACTAGAGTTGTGTTCTTTTAAAATGAAATAATCCCTTGCCATTAGTGAAGCTAAATTCTAGATTTACTTTCTAACAGTAACAGAACAAAACCAACCAGCCAATCAAAAAAAAAAAAAAAAAAAAAAAAATGTGTAGTAGAAGATCTCTGACAAAGGAAATTTTAGGACTTGGTTACCTGCAGTGTTGCAATGTTAAGAGACTTGAGTTAATTGCTAAAGAAATCCAGCTGACAGCTGTGTCTTCTATATCAGCAGATGTGTTTTGGCTGGACGAGACAAACATTAGAATGGAATTAGAATTAGAATTATTAGCTCTCTGAAAACCTCAAATCCTTTGTCAGAACCTGACTAAAGCTATTCTGTTATTAACTGCTATTTCTTGGCTTAAATGGTTAAAATTGAACTGTTCCTTCCAGTTTTCTTGACAACACAGGTAACCTCTTACCAAGTCTTGGGAAGAAAATGGACAAGAAAATGTGTGGACCTTCTCTGCTGATCTGCAGTGATGGCTAGATAGCACAGGTAACTTGCACCAGTGGTGTCTCTGGGTTCATACTTCAACACTACAGTAAGTTACAAGGGAAGACTGTGCAGCTCTGCTACTCACAAGAGTTGTGAAATGGCCCAGACATGGTCCTGAGAGTTAACTAAACTATTTTCACAGAAAGGACAAATTCACAAAACACTTGCAGATAATTTATGAGCATGAAAAATGTGCATAAAACATCTGAATAAATTATTTCATAGAAATAGGTCTTTCTTATATAAGGAAAATAAAGTATCTTTTAACTATGGAATATATACTCCATACTACGAGAGATTTCATTATTATTATTCTCTATTTATCTCAAACTCCCAAGGCTGAACATTTAAAGGGGGGCAGTTGAAATGCAACAATAAAGTACTGCAGTACTTTAATAGACTATACACCTCTTTTGTTGTATGAATCACATCTTTAAGCAACAATTTCTAATTATTGTTTATTCCAAGGAACTAAAAATGGCAATGTTGCTACTTTTTGATAAGGATTTAATAGAGTAATTCAGCACAGCATCATTAGTGAACAGGTTTAATTTCAGAAATAGTCTGTGCTACCTCAGTTCTTTCCTATTCAGGTTAGCTGTAAACATGAGACGGAAAACAAGTTTTTTACTTAAAAAAAGATAATTTATCACCAGAGTTTGACAATTGACTGAACAATATTAAATGAAGTCCTTTGTTTACCCACAATATGGGTGCAAGCTTCATGATTGACAAGGGTTATGTATTTGTACATGCATATCATCAGTGGAACAGTAGTGACTTTGAAGGTTTCCCATGCCGTTAACAGGAGATTCAGAATTTCAAAGCATTATGTTTATTAATCCTTCCAGAAAAGATATTGTTGTGCTATAAGCTATAAAGTTAGGTGAATAGCTACTTCATTTTCCAAAATTTTAAAAATTCCTAAATTTCTGTTGAAAACAGGATCTATGCAAGACCTGATCCCTTTGACCAAAGTGAATGAAGGACCCAGATCACAATTTATAAAGCAACTTTGATATTTAAGTTCATTTAAAATTATAAACAAAAGTCATGTCCACAACGGATCTTTTCATACTTGCAGGGGGATTTTTTTTGGCTTCTAAATAAATTGACAATATTTTTATCATGGAAATGTTCCAGTCTTTGTTTGTATTTCCATTCTTAGTATATTTCTGTATTTCTGGGTTTTCATTATTGAAACATTTATGCATAAGACATTGGAAGACCAGGGAACAGAACTTTGATCTATCCCTGTTTCTTCTAAACCATACAGACACAAGCCCATCCTGTAGAATTTTCTTTTGGGTTCTTTGCATCTAAGCTTCTAAATATTTTGTTTGAAATCAATTGTAGATGGAAATTTTAGCTCAATCAATGGTTGAGGTGTGCAAGAAAACTGTTTCTGATTTGGAGACCTGGGTAACTTAAAGTGTCTTTGGTCACTTAAATGCATTTAAAAAGCTGACATATAGAAGAAGACTGAGCTCTTTGAAAGTCACTAGTGCTGGCATTCCAAAAGCATTTTAGCATATTTGAGAATGTTAACTCCTCATCTGAAAATGTCAGTAAGGCGTGAGCCTCTGGGGGTCTCAACTTTCCTGCTGTTGATAAGTTTAAATGAAAGCAGGCAATATAAATAGTGAAGATTCCAGATACAGAAAGGTAGGTCAGCCTCTTTTTGACCTCTCAGAAGCTACTAACAAAAGACCTTCCTTTTTTTTTTTTTTTTTTTTTTTTTTGGCATTGATTGCAGTGGGAACATGATTGAGCCCAAAGGTGCTAATTAGTGCTTATTGGGATAATGATTTTGATGTAGATGCAAAAGCAGCTTTTCCTGTTCTTTGCAATGTTAATGAATCTGAAAAGCAAGGAGAGTGCAGTAGGAACAAACCTTGAATAATGCCACTCTGTTAAAACGGCTGTCTAAGTTGTGAATAGATTCTTTTCATTTTATTTTTTTTTTCTCCTGATTTGTGACAACTGCATTCTGAACTTTGTTTAACAGTGCTAGCTAAGGGCCACAATTCACACAGCCCTTTTACAGACAGATACAATATCTTTTCTCCTGAGAAGTAATGGCAAAGAACATTATACCATATGAAGTCAACAGTTAAGGATGACAACCCACTTGGTCTTCCTTAAGCACAGCAAGAAAACCTAACATCTGTAGTATCAAGTCCCAGGTAACAACTGAAACTACAGTTTTAACAACAGGCTGTAGAAACTATGGCAAGACAGAAACATCTTCTATTTAAATTTTAGTGTCAGTGTCTTTCAATGCCTAGCTAGATCTGTGTGTGCTGTGTTCAAATTGCAGTCTCACTTCAGCTGCTCTATGAGTCTAATCTGCTCCTCAATATCTTTTAGCCCTTTTCTGGGCTAGTATTACACTGGCACAAAATAAATAAAATTGGAGGAGGGAACCAAGGCTCATATGCCTATGAGCAGTCTTTGTAATTTCACATTACAAATGTGATTTTTTTATTCACAATAATATTTTTTATTATTAATGCTACTATAACACAGAGGCCTTTATAACACATATAGGCCTTTGATAAAATGCTGGGACTCAAATGGATTTTATATTAGTTCTGTACGAGATGCAAAACATCATGAAGCATCAAATCTGTATTTCATGTGGTTGCAGGATAATAGCACACTAGGTGCAGGCTGTGCAAGAGTTCTCCCTAAAATCCCATTAGGGATAAGATATGAAATGGACAAATGGAGACTAATTGAGAAACAGAATGTCATCAGTAATAATGTGCTTTGCTTTTTTACCTAGGTGCCGAATAACCCGTAGAAGACTTCTGAGATGAAGCAAGAGTCTATATCAATTTCTATCAGACACCAGGGACCAGGCCAGATTTGAAGTGTGTGGGGCAGCCCCACTGAGGCAATGGCTTTCTATACATTTACAGGGAGCTGAAATTGGTGCGTTTTTTTCTAGCCACTGGCACCATGGGAAAACCTGGATTTTTGGTATAGTTTCATTTCATCATTTTTAACACTGTACTCAAGACTCAGATATACCTTTGTAATCACACTGACTTCAAGTAGTAACTAAGAGCAGAATCTAGACCAATATAGCTTTATCAAATGCAATCTCACTGACAGCTATATTTCTAAATGGCTTTTTTAGTTAGTAAAGTGAAATAAATGTCCAATAAATTCATCAGAAATCTATTCCTTTATATTTTAATATTTATAATAGATTAAACAAACAACACTAGTAAGAAAAGCACCCGGTAATGTCAGAGACATGCCAAAGAAGATATAATTCTCTATTTGGTTGTAATATTTTTTAACCAATCTATGTGAATCAATGTGTCATAATGTGCCATTGTGTTATCTCAATGACTGTTCTATGTTATATCTCTGCTACTACTAATGTTTTGCCCTCAGGCATTTGCTTATACAAAACATAACAGAACTGAACGTAATAAAGTTGAACCAGTGTTAGCAAGTCTCCAACCATTATAGAAATATTTGAAGCTGTAACATTTTGCTTTTATTACAGTGATAAGAGTTCTTGAAAGTTTTAGATGACATAACTTTGAAATTTATATATATTTTTTAATATATTTTTTCGCATCTATATTAGGACTAGAAATATTTTGAGTGTATTTTCAGTATTAAAAGACTATTTAAAAGTATTTATCTCAAAGGTAAGGAAAGGCCATGATTTATTTCTTACTATTTATTTATGTTATTATTTCAGTGACCAGTATTAAAATCCATGATAGAGAAAGCTCTAGGCAAATAAACAGTATCCAGAAGACTGTCCCTAGTTGTTTAGATTTTGTTTCAGAATCCCTTAGCTTCCTGGAATACTATGTAGTGGCATTTACTTTCTTAGTGGCTTGTTCTCCCAAAGACCAAAGGATTAAGAAATGCATCTCTTACTATTATTACTGGAAGCTATGTGTTTAAACCTTCTTGGGACTCAATGCAAGAAAAAGTTATCAAATTAAACCAAATCTGTGTTGTTAGAATACCAGCATTCCAAATATTAATTAAGTGCTAAGGCTTGAGAACAGTATGCAAATCATCAAATAAAACATCTAGTTTAAGACATTTCATGGAGGAGTCCAGGTTGTAGGGTGAAGACAATGGAATGCAGGGCCCTTTCCTGTGGAAAATGTATAAAGTCTTCCAGCAAAAGTCTCAAAATTAAGGATTTTAGGGAGACTAATCCCTCTGGTAAGGAGAGTGTCAAGGCTTCACGTTTAGTAAGAGCTAGATCCAGACTTCTGTCAAAATCTGAATATTATTATCAACACAATATACAATATATACAATATAAACAATATACAAAACGTACCATATACTATATATTAATAACAAATACGAGTACTTTCCTTGCATGAAAAAGGGAAAGTATAAAAGAGGAGAATATAAAAAGCCAGATGCTTAATAGTCAGAGCCTGGTATATAATATTGCTGAAGCAGTAACAAAAGGAAGCCCTGTGAGTCCTGAAAACCTGCATGTTTTGGCTCACTAGCAAGTGCTAAGAATATTGTCATAACAGGGTGCTGATGATCTGTATCATCATCATAAACCTGGCTGATCAGCCAGGTTTAAACGCCGCATATACAAGGTTCTATTAGTCAAAAAGCTGTCTTTGAGTCCTACCTACCTACTTTTTATGTTTATTTTATTTTATTTATTTTATTTTATTTTATTTTATTTTATTTTATTTTATTTTATTTTATTTTATTTTATTTTATTTTATTTTATTTTATTTTATTTTATTTTATTTTATTTTATTATTTTATTTTTACCTGAACTTGTACTGTTAGATGTAGAAACTGTTTACAAAGCAGAAATATGGGGGTGTCTAGATGTTTTCTTCAGAAATTATAACTGTTGATAATTTTGGTCAAATGGTTGTTTATACATGTGTACTTTTGTTTTCCTTATTTTCTCTGTTAGATTATGCATTTACTAAGTACAAAACTCACTTAAATTTAGGTAAATCAATCTTTCCAATTTCAAAGGCATGTTTTAGCAACATACTAGACACTGAAGGTGTATTTGCTGATGTTCACTCATTTCTAGCAGTAAATCAAAGATAAAAGTAATCTACTGAATTTACTTCATCAATGGTTCATAATCTGAAATGATTATTTAGGGAAGGCCCTATAAATAGGACTCTGTCTATCTATAACCGGATGTCATCTTGACCTAACATAGCAGAGGCACCACCAGGCCTGAGGGTAACAGAACAACTATTTCTTGTCTTTCTGTTCTGTTTAGTTTCTTATTTTCCTTTATTTTGAAGAAAATGATTTCTTCAGTCTCAGGTCGTCATGAGAATAAATGGTTTTATTCTTATTAGTAAAGTAATCACAATTTTGTTTAAATAATATATATATATTTAATATGTATAGTGGCAAAACTGATTTGCAGTCAGTTTTATCATGGCTACAACTTAATAAAGAAAAATTCATCCTCTTCATTTTTTATAAAGACTGTGAGATGAATAAGAAGAACCTTAAAGGATATGCTTGTTATTGAAGTGTAAAAGATTGTGTGATATTGTGATTTTGATAAACCAGTGCCTTGAAAAAGTGATAAAATTTGGAATTCAAACTAAGGTAGACATTTAAGATAGATCTTTTAAGTTGGATATTAGGAAAAACTTCTTTACCAAAAAGGTTATTAGCCATTGGAATGGGCTGCCCAGGGGAGTGGTTGAGTCATCATCCCTGGAGGTCTTTAAAGAACATTTAGATATAGATCTTAGTGATATGGTTTAGTGGAGGACTTGTTAGTGTTAGGTCAGAGTTTGGACGAGGTGGTCTTGGAGGTCTCTTCCAACCTAGATGATTCTGTGATTCCATGATCTGATAAATTACTTTCTGGCATTGCCTTTTGGTCTCCCTTGATTACCAAAGGAGAGTTAAGTCACCTGAAACAAATTCAAGAACACAAACTTAAAACTTCTAAGTTGTACTAGATGAAACCTACTTAAATGTCTGATATATTTCTATTCTAGATGTTGTGGTTCAAATCCTTACATGTCTCTTACATGTGTTCTGTAATGAAACTGTTTTAAATTCTAATTCTGTGGGGCTGGGTTTCCTTTCATTCACTTTAACAAGAAGTAAAAATAACAGTTGTTTGACCCAGACTTAACCTGTGGAAGATGAACACAAAGGAACCATTTACTTCCTCACTTCCACCTGTTACTACTGCTGGAATACTGGAAATATAATCAATTTTCCAAACTGATCAAGCTTAAAAAGAGTTCATTTCTTCCTCACACTATTCCTATTGGGAAACTACTCCAACACATTGCTTTTCTGATGGCTTAAAGCCTCCCATTTCCATCATATGTTTTCATTGCCTATTTATTCCCTCTCATCATTTTGCCAACATGATATTTTACACAAATAACTGATTTCTCTTGACACTATTTATCCCTTTGTTTTTATGACATTTAATTTTGCCTTCTTGAAATCCATCCTGGTTTTCTCAGAACATTACTTCTCATTACCCTTGTCCACCTCTATGCTATTTCAGTCTTTTTTACTCAGTTCTTGAACAGAGTTGATTTTCCTTTCACAGTTTACTAAATGTAAGCTATGTGATTTCAGAAATGCCTCCACTCTGTTACCGTTCCTGTACTATAAGACATGTCTTAACCCTAATTCCTCTTCAGAAAGAACAGTAAAGTAGATGACCACCCAGAGGCCCTTCTGGATGAAAGAAAGACACAGATAAGAAACAGTGATAGAATCACAGAATTATTTAGGTTAGAAGATCATCTGTAAGTTTATCTAGTCCAACCTTTAACCTAGCACTGCCAAGTCCACCATTAAACCATGTCACTAAACTCTACATCTACATGTTTTTTTGAGACTTCTGGGGATGATAACTCGACTACATTCCTTTTGCCTCAAAGTTTAACTCATTTTGAGTTGGTCATTTAATGTAGATTATCCCACTTGGGGATCTTTTGTGGTAAATAGAAGAAATTTAGGTAGGGAAAAAAGTGGCAGAACTAGATTCAGAAGAGTTTTGCTGAAGTTTGCCAGGAGAGGAAAAAAAAAAAAAAAAACTTTAAAATTTTGCCTGGTTGCTCACTGTGACCATGATTGCTTTATCAATCAAGATGCTGGGGAAATACTTTGTCATTGGATTGCCCCTTCACATCTTCAAAGCAATTACAGGATTTAGGGTAGTGTATGCACATACTATATGCCTGATCACTATTCATACCATATTTCAATAACAACTGACCTTTGATTTCTCTTCTGTTGAATAATCTTGTGGTGTACTGAAGAATCAGTTTCTACATAAATGATTTGCTAAACTGAGAACATCCTTGAATGATACTTGAACAAGGAATTAACAGTGGTAAAATAGAAATGCCTGTTGCCATTTGGTTTGGAAAGGAGAAGCAGAGAAAACGTGCTCTCAAGGCTTGGTAGTACACCATCAGGGAGAAAGTGCAAAAAATGTGGAAATCCCTGACAAACATACCTGGGGTTGCAGAGTTCATAAACAAGACAAAATAAAAGAGGTTGAGCTTGTTAATTTGGTCTGTGTCCCTGGAAATAAGGTAAAGACAATTAATTTAAATTCAGAATTGTACAATCATATGATCAGCTCAGATTTTGTTTTATTTGAGACCATTCTGTTATCAGAACACCATTTTCTGCCAAACTGGCACTAAATTTCATGAAGGTGATGCAATTTCTCCTTTTTCAAATGTTTTGCAGAAATTTAAGATTGATTTAGCTTGGGATTTAGGGGATTGTTTGTTTCTTTCTCTTTTTGTTTGTTTGTTTGTTTGTTTGAGGGGCTGAGAGGGGCGAGGGAATCCTTGGCTTCAGTCTGAGTATTTAACCAGCATGAACAGAAGATGAAATGAAGTCAGTAACATCTATTCCACGGCAAAAAGATGGCAAGAATTTTAACCACCTCAGTGCACTGACTAGGATCTTGAAAGGCTGATTCAGAAAACAATATGAGTTTAATGAGCTACAGTGATTTTATTATTATTAATTATTATTGTTGTTGTTGTTGTTGTTGTTGCTGTTATTGTTATTGTTATAGATAAAGACTTGTAGTAGATGCAATGTGAAAAATGTGTCTATTTATTTATTTATTTATTTAGAGAATGCATTCAAAAGATAGAGTTATCAGTGGAGATAAATCATATGGGTACCATGTTTTATGTTGCTATTTAACCTCAACATTTTTTATTGGGAGGGGAGGTGTTAAAATATTACATCAAATCAGAAGACAACTTCAAAAGTTTCTAAACAGACATTTTATGGCAAAGAAATTGATGTACAGTTTTAAATTATTTTGACAAAGCCTAAGCAGATCTTCTGTCTTCATTGTGAACACTTAAATTCTATTAGATGATAGTCCACTGAAATTAATTCCCATTCATTCTTATGTTGAGACTGATGATGTGCTGACTTCTGTGAGTTTGCTTTTGTGCCTTTGACACTGCAAAAGTAGCTTATCTCAGTTTACGTTTTATAAATAATGTGAAAGCCATTATAAATTTTCATCTTGCAAATACCTTTTTATTATTACTTTTCTCTCTCAAATTATACATTTTGCTATTACATGTCTGGACAGTAAAAGGTACAAAGCCAAGGTTGTTTGAAAAGATGCAAAGAGAGAATCCCAGATCAATACTAGGTAATTGGATATCTGATATTTCATAACAGTAGATAGAGATTTCACCCTTTCTGAACCCCTTTTAATTTTGTTCTACAGATGGTAAAATTGCTCAAGAAATGTCACTGCACAAATAGAAAGAAAAGACCAAAACAGCGAGCAGTCTTATAAAGCTATTGTTCAGTATTTGCCAAGGACAGCATGTTAGGTTGAGTAGTTCAAGTTACCTGTGATTAAAGATCAGCCATAGAATCGGAATAAGAGAAAAGATAAATTTATAAAAAGGGTGTTTTTCTAAGGTATTCTAAAATGGTACGGCCATTGAATTAAATTCAGAAAGTGAGACTGGTAACAGTATTCAAGGCTGGAACCAAGAAAAAGTAGTGAAGTGAAAAATATAGCTCTTAGTAAAAAGTATAGCTTTTGCTTATCCTTTCTGCATAAAGGTTATCCTTTATGCAGTTCAAGATGGCCTAGCTTATGAACTAGGCCATAACACCGAGTGTGCAAAGCAGTCACAGGAATAACAGCTGCGTTATGGCTCAGAGCAGTAAAAAACTGAAAGACTGAAAGATGAGAAATGCTCAGATTCCAAGAAAGCTTTGCTATCATCTGTGTGGGATTAGAAAAAATTAATTACATATATATTGGACAAGACTCTTGAGTCTAATCATTATTCAACAGTGCCAGTAAAGTCCAATCAGATTTAGAAGCTCTGAACACGAAAATTCTCACTTTTATGTTAAATTTGGAGGCCAGTGATGTGAGTAATATGACTTGTGCCAAATGAAGAATGACAGAAATGCATAAAGCTGAAAGAGGCAGTCGTAGAAGAAATGACAAGTTCATTTTTGTTGGATAAATACCTTTATCACTGTCCTATAACACCATTTTGGACAATATTTTGCCTGTATTTTATGATAGCATTTTTTTTTTTCCCCCAGGAAGGCACATGATTCAGATATATCAGTGTGTTTGAATAGGTGGAGGAAGGAAAAAAGGTGTCTCATCACAGAAACATCAACTGGCTGATGTTAGAAGCCATCATGAAGAAATAACAGCTGCTGTTTTTGATGGAGGAGAAAATGAAAACACAAACTTATTTTTAATCTTGCATTTCATAATAGATTTCTTATCCACTTTGGTCACCAAAACATTGGACTACATTCATGTGCTAAGTGAAACAGCTTTAAAAGTAGCATCAATGTTGTTAAGTCAAGTCACTGGGCTTAGTTCTGGAGAAGTCACGACTTTGGAGACCATGGCAGGTACCTGTTAAATAATGGGAATAATAGCTAAATACCTCAAAGCAAAATAAATATTACAAACTAATGGTGACCATCTGGGCAAATAAATAAATAAAAATATAGAAAAATGGAAATTGCAGAAAACTATAGTAAGGAAGTCTGCATGAATGTCAGAGATGAAAGAGTTATTTTTTTTACCATTTGGTTTACATCAAATGAGCCTACTGAGCTCATTACAAGATAAAGAATGAGCTCCTTTTATCACATACTGAAATTCTGACCTTAAAGTAACCTTTGAAAGCAATATTCTCCTTTGCCCATAGGGAAAAAAGGAGTTGAAAGGATATGTTATGCTTAGTATGACAAGACATTTTTACCACCATATGATAGATTTTTAAGATATCTGAGAGTCCCATATTTTTGAATTTTAATTGATATTGATTGATGTAAAATATATCAGTGCTTGATAATGTAAATGTTTCAGTTTGTAAGAGGGTTATTCTTTTGAAGGGTCTCAGCCTTCTACAGTTGCCATGATAACAGAAGGAAAAATGTGGGCAAAGCTATAAAATCTTAGAGATACTTTGGAAGATTATTCATTAATATATATTATAAAGATATTTTGAAACACCAAAATAGAGTCTTGCTCTGCTTACAGAAAGGCCAGATAATGTTTTTCCCTATATTTTTTTACTTTAGATTTTGTCTTTGCTTTTTTACAGACCCTGTTCTTCCTGCCTAGCACACAAGATCTTTAAAGTGAAGTGTTTTTTGGTTCTTTCTGCAGTACATTCTCCTTTCTATAAGTTTGGGCCTGGGCAAAAACATCATTGTTATTAACAATACCCAGGTTTAACAAATATTCGAAAGAGTATCTCTAAAATACATTTAGTCATGAGTTATTTCTTTGTGAATCCATTTGTTGCTGCATGCCTATTACACCACTAAAGATCATCATAGGAATTAATTATTTTAATATGTGTGGAACTGTCAAAATAATGACATTAAGAGTACCTTTATAAGTGAATGGGAATTTACAAATTATGTAATATCCTCTGTCCTCTGCATGTTATAATTATGATCTTGTCACTCTAATGAACACCTTAGCTTTTTATATCTTGAAATAAGAAGACATGGAAATAATGGACTAGCTACTTTCTAGCAATAATAATTATGTGCATCTGTTTGATCGTCTATTAAAGTCCTGTCCCTAAGATTGTATACATGCCTAAAGTTCAGTGCGTACAAAAGTATTTATTGTTCTGACTTTTAAAGTAAGAAGAATTCTTATAGTAAAATTAGTCAGCTGCTAATGAGTTTGTATAATGAAAATCTTTGTGCATGAAGATCATTTATTCCTACAACTAAGAAAACACTGCTGTGCCTAAATCTGTGCTGAATACAGTTAAATAATTTGAAGAGTGGCTGCTAAGTAATTTAAAAATTGATCTAGACTATAATATTAAGCAGTAATTTTAGTAAATATCAAGTGAAATTTAAAGTCAAGGTATGTCGATCTTCCTCCAGTGATGAGAACCACTTGAAGGAACTATTGTACAGAGAATTATTTTGAGATTAGCTGTCAGAAGAGTGATAGTATCCAGTGACATGGTGGGATTTTAAATCTGAAAAGTACTAACACTGTTCTAATTGGAAAAGGTCTAAGCTTTCCAAACTTCCAAACCAGTTTGTAGTGAAGCTACTCAGTTCTATTTGTGAAAGGTAAGAGAAGTGTAAAGGAATCCAATGTGGAAAATCACTTTGGCTACAGCAGTTAGAGGTATTTCTGTGTTTAGAGAAGAGTATAGGCATCATGTAGGAATTTATTAAAAATGCCACAGGATAAAGATTTTCTAAAATATCACTAAATACCTGTCTTCATAACAAAGGCCACTAAACATCTTTTTAAATCTAGCCCTATTCTTTTCATCTAGAAACAATGACTTAGTAGTATTAAACCTAAATCTTTCTTATTAAAACAAAACAAAACAAGACAATTGAAAACCAAACCAAAACAAACAAAACACCACAACGACCACCACCACCAACAACAATAAAAAAACAAAACAGTGAAATCCCAGTGATGATTCTTGTAAATATTTATAAATATTTACAAGACACAGTACTCTAGATATATAAGAAATTGATTTTTTTAAATAGGATATTCAGCAAAGTATAGTCTTTTCCTACAATGTGTCTCTTTGGACCATTATTGTTTGTCCTCACCTGAACTAGAGATGGGCATAGCAATAGATCAGGGGTATGTGGCAAAAGGGTACTCTTTCTGTACAAGGCTTCCCATTTCAAGTACAAAAGCATTGACTTCACAGTGTCATGCCTATACAGCACAGCCTGTACAGTGTTGCACTTATCTTTTCATGCTTGGCACAGTTTTCTAGTGCAGATGCATAAATGCTGTCATTTATAGTGTCAGTTTTTCTCTCGCTCATAGCTTCAGCATGTGAGGCAGAGGTGTATAACGTTTTCAAAAGCTGTAATCTTCCACTAGAGCCTGCCACTGAGAATACCTTGACTATGACAATCCTCCAATATGAGATTTAGCTATGTTTTAGAATCCTTAAATTGTTACCTCATTTTGACAGTAAAGTTTTAAATCGACGTGTTTCTTATTGTGATGAACTATGCTGCAAGCATACAATGGCCCTCAGCTTATGAGGTGCACAGTTTCTTTTACCAAGTATTAAACATCTTAAGCTTACATTTTAAGGAGTTATCTCAGAATCTGTCAGGCCAAAGTAATGCAATAAAATTATTATTATTATTATTATTATTATTATTATTATTATTATTACTATTACTATTACTATTACTATTACTATTATTACTATTATTATTAATTTGTTTTGTTTTTCCCAAGGTGCTTAGTACACTCATCTCCCTTTTCACTTCCTTTCAAATTCTACATGCTTTTCACCTCTTTAAATATTCAAATAGATTTCAGTGTCTTTGGTCACCAGCAGTAGCAGATAACAGAATTGGTTTAAGTGCAGATTCCAGTGTTTTTCCATGTTGTCATGGGCTTAACAGGGATGGTTGATGATGTGAAACTCAGAAACAATTCCCATACTCATAATGTAGTAGTATTAGTGGGAGGGGTTTAAAAATATCCAAAATGTACACAGGAACATTTTTCAACAGTGCCCTTTAGCAGTCAGACAGACCTAACATTGTGAATGATTACTCTAGACATAATAATATATATTCATGTTCCAAACTAATACATGACTGCTTCATTACTATAGTTCCATTTGTATGCAAAATAATTGTTTCTTTGGTGTTAAACTCATCTTTTCAAAGTTCTTCTGAGTCCTAAGTGTAAGTGCTTCTGTATAACTCAAGTACAATTTGGGGAGGTTAAGAAGATCTGTCGGCATCCTGAAGTCTGTTATTTTTATTTTTTTCCTCCTCTTTTCCAAGAGACACATGATATCAATTTTGAAGTAGATGGATGGTGTCCTCCTCCTCAGCCTTGGGTCTGCTTGGCTTCATTTTTATACTTTCTTCTAATATCATCTGCCTACATGCTCTTTCTCCTCACATTTTCCCAGTTATTCAGTTTCTCTATTCTCACTGTTATCTCTAAAACCATATTTTTACCTTTTTACATATTTTTAATGCAAAGTTGTACTCCTGAGGTGACCTTTGACTGATCATTATGATTTGTCTTTATGGGACAGGGCCCTGTGTTTGTAGTCTTCCACATCATTTTTCATTCAGTGTACACAGAGCAAATTAAAACTACACTGAAATAAATTTGGAAAACAGTTATCTGATTGCTAGATAAATTGCTATCACAGCTTAACAACAAAAGAATAGACAGAGACCATACACTGTCAGACCAGCACAAAACTCATAGTCTTTAAGAAAAAATAGAAAGATGATATTTTACTGGTCTACATTTTACCTGCTTCAGGTGTTTCTGGACCTGGTTGAATTTTTAAAGGTTTCTTTTTTATGTAGGGAATGAATCACACTGTAAACTGAAACAGCTTTAGCAACAATTCTTGGTGGTAGCAGATACTCTATTATTTAGGATCCCAGAAGATGTGTGATCATTTAAGCACACCATCATTTGTATTATTTGAACTTGAGCAAAATAGGAGAATATCAGCATAGCATTGTCATCTCCTGTAGCTGATAACCATAACTCCATACCCACACAGATGAAAGTGATTCCTCTGAAGTGTCTAGAACCTGCTGATGTAGTCATGACCTTGATGGTCTGTGCTGAAGACAATTACACAGCAATGAAAAGAGCATATATGTGCTGGGATACACTGATTTTTGCTTGGATTGAATCATAATTGAAGGGCGGAGTATAAGTATCTCCTCAGCATTTTATAGTCACATACCTGGCATTTCCCTTTTCAGTTGTGCAGCCCTACTGAGTTAAAACATATAAAAATCACCAGGAGATTAATGCAGAATGTAGGTGCTGCACATGAGGGTTTGGATCCCAGAAAGAAACAAGACGTTGTGAAGCTGATTCCCTTGGGAATCCGGCTCCATAGAAACAGTTTCTTGGAAAAGATGGATAGTACCTAATAAGGATTAAATAAATCTTACAAGCAAGAAAAGTCTTGAAAGTAAAGGTAATGTCTTTTATTAGACTATCCAGTTAAACTTGAAAAAAAAAAAATTTTTTTTAATTTTTTTTTTTTTCCCCAGAAACACACAGAAGTTGGCCTAAAAACATCGTATCTAAAGATTGCTGTTGTCTGGCTTAGAAATTATCCACACAGAAGTTTTATCATTTACAGATAAAATCTATAGGATTTACTCCAAACTATGACAGCATAAGCAATAATTATTCTGGATCTGAAAGAACTCAGCATCACCAGAAATGTTTTAGTTTATTTGAATTTGATCACATTGTAAGAAAAATACATTTGTGTTTTGAAAAAAGAGAAACATTTAGAGAACAACAAAGTGTTCTTTAGTAATTAAGCTTGCTTTTGCACACTCCGAGCATATGAATTAACACAGTAACTAGTAAAAGTTACCAGCATCAAAATATTACAATGTAAATAATAGTGCTATTTTTTATTTATTATTTTATTTTTTATTTGATGACACACAATTCTTTACATGTATCTTTAAGTATAAAGGTCCCATTAATGCTGAAACTTAATAATGATTATGACAGTACAATCACAGAAATAATTTTTAATACTTTTAATTATAAATACTATAAGTCTGAGATGTTTTCTTTCCTTTACCTTTCTTGACCAGATATGTTGGGGAAGATTATGTTTTTGATGCTGAACTGCAGGAACTTGAATAGAATAGTCTCAGCCAGAACAGCCCCCAGCCCTTCTTCCATGCCCCAGCAGCAGCTGTGGATCTGTGCTGCCCTTTTTAGGTGCAAATGAAGTAATCAAACTTCCCAGGTTTAGCAGAAATAAGAAAATATCATAGTCAGAAAATAACTGGAGTAGTGTGGGAAAAACAAACAAACAAACAAACAAACAAACACAAAACAAAAAAAAATAGTGGAGTATGTTGTGAATAAGAATGAGAAACATTCACAAATGAAGAATAGTAAATAGAGACTAAAAAATAACAGGTAAAAAGAATTAGAAGAGATAAATATGAGGGGTATGAAAGGAGTGGCATAATGCTAAAATATTAAAGTACATGGGCAACTGACAGTTTGAATCAACACCAATTCAGTTATTTTATATTTACTTAAAATGTCGAGGCACCCTATTTAATAACGTTAACTTATTTAATTAATAAACTTAGTTGATAAATTTAATTTATAAAAAATAATCACTGACTGTAAGTACTACTGTCTTTATTATGGACATATCTGCTGTACTACTTTCTTCTCATTTTGAAGAAGAGGCTGCTGAGTTCCATACTTAAGTTTGGAAGTGAGATTTAACTTTGGAAAAAAATGATGTATGCAATGGAAGTCAATATAACTTCTCCTTCTCAGAGGGAGAGCTTTATTTTCCACTTTTCTGAAAGCATGCCTTAATTTATCCTTCCTTTTTCTGTTATACACATAAAGTTAGAGTCTCTGAAGGTCTAGGACCTTTTGGTTTCAAACAGTTTTTGTTTTTGGAAAAAATAAGGTATATTATTAATATATTAATATTAATCATTATTTTATTAATATATCTTATATTATTAATATACATTATATTATTAATATATCTTATATTAATGAATATATGAAAAGCATTATTGACAGAAGAAAAAAAAAGATGAAATTCTGGGTATGGCTCTTGCAAAATAAATACAGTATATAAGAGTATAAAACAGGCAAGTAGATCATTTTGTTCTCAGAAGGTATCCTTTCTTGTCAATGGAGTATGACCAAGTTTATATTTGTCTCCAGTTAAAAAATGAATTGTAGAAACCCTTTGCTGCAAAACTAGAGATTTATTGAATATTGATTTTGTTTAGAACAGTAAATTGAATAATTCAGGAGAATTTCTGAGGTTCTGATTTAGGATCTTTAAGATTTCTATTGTCTCTAGATTAAATATGTAGAACCAAGTGGATCATGAATTTAAAAACAACAACAACAAACGTATGTACCTTAGAACTTAATATATATTTACATCCTGTGCAATACATAAACAGATATTTAATAGTTTAAATATGATCAGCTATTTGTTCATTTACAATTAAAAGACTGGAAACAGAAAATAAATAAATACATAAACAAGGGAACCTTCAAATTTGTAAAAAGATTCTCTGCCTGAAATAAGAAATTTTGCATACTTGAGTTAGTTATTTTGAGACTAAGAAATTGATTGACTTTATCTTGCTGTGGCTCTCATTCCACTGGAGTAATGGTGGAAGAGAAAGCTTAAAGGTGAAAAGAGAGAAGATAGTACCTGAGCAATGCAAAGAATAAATACAATTCATGTTAAATAAATAAAACATATCACACAGTGTTGTTGATCATACTTCTGGCCTGATTAAACAAACATGGCACTTAATTCTGTGTTGTAAAACTCCTCATTTGTTCTGATATAAGAAGGTTATCCTCCTAATATACTGCTGAGGAATGCGAAACAGATATCATCAGTAGAGATCAATGAAGGAAATAATATTCAAATAGTAAAATACCTACCTTGGATTATATCCTAATTGGATATTACATTAGTCTAAATTTATTTCACTCTCATATTACCTTATTTGAATCGTTAGAGACTAATGAAAGCTAATGTCAATTAGTTAAATCCTTGATATGTTCTATCTAACAGTCTTCTGTGAACTGCAGAAGATTAAGCATTGATTCATTTCCTAATTAATAAAATAATACAGTGGGAGGAGGAAGAGAAAGGAAACAATTTTTAAATTTTCCTGTAAATTTTCACAATTCAAAAAAAGTTTTTTTTTTTTTCTTATGAATTTGTAGTTGCTAATACACTATCACGTGTGAAAATATATTAAGTACAGTGAATTCAAATTTACTTTAATTTTATTTTATATATAAAAAAATATTTTATTCATAGAGATAATCAGTGGAAAAGACCTATTTCAAGATATCTTCTTTTGAATTAGCAAAGGAGATCCTCTCTGTCAGTTTCCCTAATGACATCCCCATGCTCTTCCGAAATCTGGAGATTCAAGTCCTGCTCTTATCTTTTCCAGATCTTTTCTAAATTTGAGCTTGGTTAATCTGCATTTCACAGTTGTATGTCTTGATTTCCTGTCTGTGAAACCTCTTAAGTAATGATACCTTTCTCAAAAGGGGGCCTCTAAAGAAACAGAAATGGTGAAAATAAATAAATAAATAAATAAATAAATTAAATAAATAAATAAATAATGTGTTTTCAATACTTACTATTACAAAAAGGATCCTCATTCCAAGAGGCAAACCCACAACACTGATTAAGCCAGAATTTAAAGGCTTTTCAAGGATGAAACCAGAGCAAAGAAACACATCTGAAAATCAGGGCTGCTATTTGGCATTTGTGGGGCAAGAGCATGGCAAACTGGAAACAACAAAGAATACCAGGGCGCATACCCCAGCTACCTGTTGAGAAATCTTTGAATGTATTCTGCCACTCCAGAAATACTTTTAATGGTGGGTATTTTTAACTTCTGTTGTCGAGAACTCATCTGTAGCACTGTGTTTCGTTTCTTCTGTGACATTGAAACTCTTCAAAACTGTAAATAATGAAAGCACAATATTGTTGTGCTCTGAAACTTTTCTTCATAAAATATTAGAATAGAAGTTTAAGAGAGTAAATAAGCTTTTATATGAAGTCTAAGAAGAAATATCTTTCTATTGCATGTTTTGTTTATATTTTTTGGCAGCAGAGAGTATATTTTCTGTGCATGGTTTGAGATTTTACAGTAAATTCAATTCTCATGAACTTTAAAAATATTCTATAGCTTATCATTCATGTACCATATGAAAGCTAATTGTTGGGTTTGCTCTTTCATAATTTTAACAAAGTACTTGGTATCTGTGTCATTACTGACAATGGAATAGCATTTATTAAACACTTTTGTCACCATCATTGAAGAGTATATCTATGGATAAGAGGGTGAATGCATGCTTTCTTGAGAATTGTCAGAATACTGCTAATAAATGGACAGTGTCACATAGTTTCTGGCAGTTCCATATGCAAATAATATTTTTCTCATTAATAGAGTGAAATGATAAATATTCATGCCTTATTTATAGCTCTTTTTCTATGTGTTGTACATAGATATGGGAATGCTAGCACATGGCAATATTACCTCTTAAGAAATAGAATCCATTTAAAATAAGGAAGCAAGAAGTTTTTTGTGGTATGAGCACAGAAAAACAAAACAAAACAAAACAAACAACAACAACAACAACAAAAAACAGAAATGTAGGTTCTGTAATTGGAAAGGTCACACACCACTCCATTTAAAAGTGGTTTGTTAGAAATTATGCACTTCACTGTCTTTCCTCTTTTCTCTCACTCCTACACCATTCCTGTGTCCCCTTTTCTGTACTGTGACACTGATCCCCTTGTTAAGAATTTTCAGATTAATTACTAGAATCAGTGTGCAGGAAGAAGCATTATTAATAAGATTAACAGAATGACTACATTGAACATACAAGAAATAAGCTAAAACAAAATACCATTAACACAAGAAGGTAGCATTTTGTGTCTATTCAATAATATTATCAGAGCATAAACACAAAAACAAGCAGTCCAGCTTACTCCAGGCTTTTTCAAAATGCATCTTCTATATGTGAATTTATTTACAATGATGGAATTATACTGATATTAAAAATAAATTTATTCATTGGCGAGGACTAAAGGTCAAGATTTTAAAAATTGAAGTTCAATTACTAAAAAATAGTTGAGAGTCTCTGGGGACAAACAAAGGGGATGTCATTGTGGGAGTCTATTACATCTGGCCAGGATGATGACACTGATGTATTATTCTCTGAGGAACTAAGAGACACCTTGAGATCAACTGCTCTTGTCCTTATGGGGACAGAGATCCCAGACATCAACTGGGATTACCACATGATGGACACAAGCAGTTTCAGGAGGTTCCTAAAGCACCTTGATGATAACTTCTTGGTGCAGGTGCTAAGGGAGCCAACTAGGAAAAGTGCCCTCCTAGATCTGTTGCTAAAGAACAGAGAGAGTCTTGTGGGGGACGTGGCAAATGGCAGCTGTTTTAGTCATAGTGACCATGAAGCAGTTTAAAATTTTTAGTGACAGACAGAAAATTGCCACCAAAACTTCAGCTGTGGATATGGGGAGAGCAGGCTTCAGGCTGCTCAGGGAACTAGTTAGCAAGGTCCCCTGGGAAACTACTTTTGAAGGCATTGGCATCCATCAGTGCTGGTCAATCGTTAAGTACTGCCTCCTAAAAGCACAGGATCAGGCAATTCTAAAATATCAGAAGTCAAGCAGGCGGGACAGAAAGCCGGTATGGCTGACCAGGGATCTTCTTAGCCATAAATGGAGAAGATTATCCTATCCTATCCTATCCTATCCTATCCTATCCTATCCTATCCTATCCTATCCTATCCTATCCTATCCTATCCTATCCTATCCTATCCTATCCTATCCTATCCTATCCTCATTTCTGGAGAAGATTATCCTTGAAGTTATTGAAGCGTACCTGGGGGACAATGCAATCATTGGTCCCAGCCAGCATGGTCTCATGAGGGGTCGGTCCTGTTTGACTAACTTGATTTCCTTTTATGGTAAGATCACCCATATAGTCGATCAAGGGAAACCAGCTGATGTGATCATTTTGGATCTCAGGAAAGCTTTTGACACAGTTTCCCATAGGATCCCACTGGAAAAAATGTCCACCATACAGCTAAACAAAAACATTATACAATGGGTGAGCAATTGGCTGATGGGCAGGGCACAAAGGGTTGTGGTAAATGGGGCCACATCAAGCTGGTGGATGGTCACTATAGTGGGGTCCCCCAAGGCTCCATTTTAGGGCCTCTTCAATGTTTTTGTAAATAATTTGGCTCTAGAACTAGGTGTTTGGAGCAAATTTGCTGATGACACTAAACTTGGAGGAGTTGTTGACTCTCTTGAGGGTGGAAAGGCCTTGCACAGAGATCTGGACAGAATGGAGAGCTGGGCAATCACCAACTGCATGAAGTTTAACAAGAATAAGTGCCGGGTCCTGCACCTGGCTATACATACAGACTGGGCAACAAGATGCTGGAGAGCAGTGCCACAGAGAGGGATCTGGGGGTTTTGGTTGATTGCAAGCTGAATATGTGTGACATGCACATATTCACACACTAATATATAGCAGTGTGCCCTGGCAACCAGGAGGGCCAACTGTGTCCTGGGGTGCATCAAGCACAGCATCACTAGTAGGTCAAAGGAAATGATTGTCCTACTCTACTCTACGCTGGTGTGGCCTCACTTTGAGTACTGTGCACAGTGCTGGGCACCACAGTACAAAAAGGATGTGAAACTGCTGGAGAGTGTCCAGAAAAGGGCTATGAAGATGGTGAAGGGCCTAGAGGGGAAGATGTTTGAGGAGCATCTGAGGTCACTTGGCCTGTTCAGCCTGGAAAAGAGAATACTGAGGGGAGACCTCATTGTGGTCTATGGCTTCCTCACAAGGGGGAGAGGAAGTGCATCTGTTTTCTTTAGTGGCAAGCAATAGGACCCGTGGGAATGGAGTCAAGCTGTGGCAGGGGAGGTTCAGGCTGAATATCAGGAAGGGGTTCCTCACTGAGATGGTTGTCATGCATTGGAACAGGCTCCCCAGGGACATAGTCATGGCACCAAACCTGTCAGAGTTCAAGAAGCATTTGGACTCTGCACTTAGTCATATTTTCTGAAATTTGGGGTAGACCTGTGTGGTGCCAGGAGTTGGACTCGATGATCCTTATGGGTCCCTTCCAACTCTAGATATTCTTTGATTCTATGATACCAAACAGATACATTGTTCTGGTACAGGTACAGTTCTGGTAAAGTTCTGATAGGGAGCTTATCCTGCTTTCATTGAAATCAAAATAAAAATTCAGTGTTTTTGGAATGAATTACACAATTTGCTAAAATATTCTGTGAATCCCAGGAGGAGCTGGAATGTATCCGTAAGATAAATAAGCTGTACCATTTCCATATTATGCATCCAGCCACATACTGGGAAACAGATTTATATGCATAAACTATTCCTAAGAGGGTCTATAGTATATTTTAAAGGACTTACAAAATCCAGACAGAAAAAGGCTTCCAAAAGTTTAAGTAGGAAACTTTGTATCCTTATAGTTTCATGAGCTAGAACGTAGATTTGATACCAAACATTAAAATAAAATAAATAATACAAAAATTCAATTCTAGATATTTGCATCTGCAGTTTAAAAATATGCACAAATACCAAGCCAACCAAGCTCAGCAGGACAGGTAAATAACCAAAGAAAATACAAAAAGCTGGGTCTGTTTAAATTATGTCATTTTTTTTGCACCGTCTTGTTAGGTTGCATATACAGACTATAGGCCCATTTCAGGAGTCATTGCACGACATAAAGAATAATATTCCTAGGAATGGTGGAAAGTTGTTTAAATATGTTTTAAAGACTTGCTTTTAAAGATTTGCTTTTAAAACATCAATGTAGACTAAAATAAATGTTGAGGATTCTGGTTTAATATCTCTGTATGTTCACAGAGGACATCACAAAATTTGAAGATAGCTTTTCTTTTTTTTTTTTTTTTTTTTTCCCAACTAGCTGTATTTAAATTACAAGGTTATAACTGCAAATATTCTCAGCGTCAAATACCTAAGAAAAAGATCAACATTTATATTTTTATAGATTTTGTATATGAGTCAAAGCAAGGGAATTACAATCTTAAAGGATGATTGAAAAGTGAAGATGCAGTGGCATGATATCAGATATTGCACATATCAGATATGAGACAGCTTGTCTTTTATTTAATTGTTTAAAAAGAAAAAAAAAAAAAAAGGAAAAAAAAAATCAGGTTAGAATGGCTTGTAAACCATTAACTTCCTTGTGAAGAACTCATGTCAAGTCAAAATAGTGACAAGGAAACTTCTAGAACAGCCTTCTTTTTGTGTCATAGCACAGTATAGCTGATAGGGATTATTCTACAAGGGGAAAAATGTACAGAGACATTAAAATATCTTTACAGAACACAGCTTTAATGAAATAGTAGATGCAGCTCTGCAAGATGCAGAGTACTTCTTTCCTCTGAGCTTCAAATAATTTTCAGCTTCTGTGGAATATGCAGGACTTAAGGTGGTTAAGGCTAAATGGTGAGAACCACCACTGACTGTGACACTGTCCCCTAACTTTGTGACTAACTCCCAGATTTTTCCTGTGAACATGTAAATGGCTGGGCCTTCATATATCCTACCCACTGGATTGAGGGTGTAATTGCCTCCAGACTGATGTAGACGAGGAATATTTAAAAAAAAACAAACAACTACTGGAAATAATTTAGAATTGTAGCGATCTGAATTTCACCAGGCGTTGTTCTTTTTCTTTCTGTGAGTACATAGGGAACCTAAGGCATCAATGATCTTGAGCTTGGTGCCTGAAACAAGAAGTGATAATTGTGAATTATTTGTCTTGAAGTGAACTGACCATTCACAATGCTCAGAAAGGGGACATTAATATGCAGACAACTAGGAGGGAGAAAAAAGCCCCTTCAATGATAGCTATTGTTGATTATGTATATGCCTTCTCTTTTTATCAGAACAGCATAAATTAGAGCATACAGCTATCTCATGCTTCATGTAAAAACTTCCCTTTCCATCTTCAGGCCAAGTTGCTATTGATTATGCATTTTCTAGAAGTGCTTCTTTAGAAGATACTGGATGTTATGCTCCTAACTGCAACCGACTTATATCACTCCAAGGTGCTTCTGGTGAAGCTAATACCTCTGGTTATGTCATAAGGGGTGCCTTGTGAAGAAGCAACCAGCCACATAAAGGAGTTTTATCTCTTCATCACTGTAGAGTTATGCTTAAATTTATTCACAAGCCTCTTGTTATGTTATCCACATTAATGAATATCCCAAGTGCCTCTTTACTGCTCTATGTACAAAGGTATAGGAAAGTCCTACAGCTAATTATCAATTTACAGTCATATGTACCTCTATTTTTAGAAGAGAGTGAGAGGGAAAAAAGTATATTTTCTGTACTTGAAGTTCTGTCATTGATGATAAAACTTTACACTAAATGCATGTGAAACCGTGATGGAAACATTCAGTTCTAAATTTCAGTTCTTACATTTCTGTCAGAAATCAGCTTTTCCCTCTTAATCCTGTTATGTTTTATTCTCCTTTCATTCTCCACACTTGCTCCTTTTAGCAACACCCATGGCTGCTTTTACGTCATCCCTATCTTTCCAAGTCTTGCTATATTCAAAATATTCTTTTCACTTTGAGGCCTATTGGCATTAGAGTTTAAGATGCAGTAAGTAGAGGAGTTAGACCTGCATTCAGAAAAGTTCTTCTTTTTACACATTGCTTTAAATTTGTTTACATCTTCAACAGAGGGAAGAAAAACAAAAATAGCTTGTAGGGGGAGATGATGGAATCTATGATTTCCTAAAAAGAGGCACATAGTTTCAAGTACATTTTTCTTTGCAGTGATTAAGTTCATCCTGTAGTAACTTGCTGCTTTTTCAATCTGAACTGAAAGTAATTAATCATACGACCTTAATCACAGAACCTAATTTTGAACATCTAAATTTCAAATAGCAAAATTTTGCCACCCTGTTATGAAGGTAATATTGTTTTACTTCCTGTATAACCAATGACTGGTAAGAAGGACAAGTGCTTAAAACAATTACATCTATTCCAACTGTGGCAAATTAGAAGAGGCAGAGCTGACCTGTAGAATCTGGATTTGTGTCTCTGCACCAGCTTAAAAGATATCTAAGCAAAATCAGTTTTGGTTACTTGGATATTTCAAAATTTCTCTTCTATGCTGAATCAGGATAAAAAGGCAAGCTATAAATACATTCAGAGGATCATCGGAGAAGTAATAACTGGAATGAAATATTGGGCACAGATAATTCAGAAGCATCACAAGTTTTATATCTTTTTTAATTAATGAAATTAACTTTTGTTGTAACATGAACTATTTCATTCTGTGTCAATGCCAACTTTTGTGTTTCACTAACTCCTGCAGTACCTGATGGTCTCTGTAGTTTTGGGTTCTTCGTGTCCCTCTTTTCCTTCATATTGCTTGTTTTCTGGCTGGATTTGATGCAATATCTCATTTGGTCTTTTTTGGTACTGTTCCTATACATTTCATATTTTGTATTGTATCCTCTGTATCCATTAGATCCTTTTAGGTTCATGCCTAAAGCTCTGGACCATCCTCTGAAGTAGTGCAAAGGTGTATTTTGCCATCATTAGGGCAACCCAGTTTTGGATTCTCCAAATCAATAGTCACATAAAATAAAATGAATTTAATGTGGCTAAAGAATTTCTTTACAGAATTATTTTACAGAATAACACTAACAGGAAAAAAAGATCAGAGAATAAAAGATAAATATGGAAAATAAAATCATAATTGTTTTTGATGTTCATTCAAATCAATAGCAGTTTCCTGACTGCATATGCTTATCAGTCTTTTATCCCAAAGAACTGAGGTGATATATATATTTTAAGAAAGCATCTACTGAATACTTATAACCATGTCATTGAGGTCAATTCTCTCATTTCCTGCAATAAGACAGAATAAACATTACTGAGGATCAGGCATGACAACTCAAAACTTATTCTTCTGCCCTAAGAAAAAATTTGTACTCACCACAAATTCTTGATCTGTTGAATTTCTAGTCTCCTAGATTTATAGTAATACTTTTAGATTAAATATTTTTTAATGATTGGCTTTTTCCTAATGATGTTGATTTTAAAATTCCTATCAACTCTGTAGAAAATGTGCTAAACAAATTCTGAGCATATTTTATCTGACGTTTCTACAAGCTAAACCGTTGAGAAGAAGAAAATATTAGTCATTTTGGAAGAACTGCAACTTAAAATAAAACCTTTACTAAATTTCAAGCAACATAAAAATTGTTCAGACAAACAAACAAAACAACACCAAAAGAAACAACAGCAACAATAAAAAAAAAATCAGGTTTATTTTTGTTTTTAAAGGAGAATATTTTAAAAGTACAACCAAGACTACAGAGGGCTTTTAAGAAATTTTATTGAAAACAAACTTTTTGGTGAATTAAGTAAGAGTTGTTTTAGTATGCGGAGTCTCAATTTCTTTAAAAAAATAGTAAATAAATGATTTGAAGCAAGTACACTTATCTAAAAAATATGACTTACTTCCAAAGCAAGATTATAAATCTGATGTATTTGGCCTATTATGTAGTTATTTTAGAAGACAAAACAATAAACTAGTAGACTTGAGACTCATTCTCTTAGGAAAAGTAGATATACTCTTTATTTAAAAATAGATGTACTTTCTCTAGAAAAGAAAAAAAAAATACTTGTTCATCAATTTTACATGTTTTACAACTTTTATTCCCAGAAGCTACTCTCATGCTATAGATGAAAATGTGAAAGAAGCATATTGCATAGTCTCTGAACTCAATGATCCATTAAATAAGTGCTTTTAATCTCTTGATAGTGGGAAAGAATATAAACTTTGATGACGTGTTTCAGTCTCAAGCCCAGCATGTTTCTGCCCTGCTTCAGAAACAGAGGTGGTCACCCAGAAAGCCATCTCTCCAAAAGAATTATAGCGGGGGCAAGATGCTTTCCATCTCACAGCATTTTGTTGAAAAAAGAAGAGCAGCAACTGCGTTCACTCATAATCCCAACAAGCAGCTCACCTGGAAGAGGAAGCCAGAACATCACTTAATTCCTGAATGTGGTTATCAACCAGTCTGATCCAGTGAAAACATAGATGTGAGATGGGGAATGATCGGAATCTTTGTGATAATTTTTACTTTATTTTGATGAAATTAAAAAAATAATAATAAAATCCAGTAAAAGAAAAATGTTTGCTTCTCATCCAAAAGTCATGTTTCAGAGGAGCAGTTTTCAATGGCAAAAGAGTCCAGTCTTTGTTTGTGTGGCAGCTTGACAGGAAACACTCACAACCTAGCTTTACAAACCCTGCTAAAAGCCACTTGGCAGATATTAATCTGCTTCAAAATGTGAACTGTTATACTAAATTACCCAGAAAATTATTCTGGTTCAGATGTTATTTCTATAAAGTACCTGTCTTTTTATCTAAGCAAAAGCTTAGGTTTCGCAGAACTTAAGCAGCTACTTACCAATGGGATCATCATTAGGCGTTTTCTGATAAATTCTTTAATTTTCTGCATGTAGTCTGATACTTCAGGCATCAGGAATGAATATTTCTCATGGCTTCTTTTTCCCTCATTCCACTCTATTCAGAACAGAGGTCCTGACGCTCCTTAGCTATTCACAATAAAAGGACTTGAGCACCCAGGTTGGTCAGAAAGATTTTTCCTCTGTGTACTCTGATCCATTTTTCAGGAGTCTCTGCAAATCCCCACCATCTCAAACTGCACAAGGGAAGGGAGTGAAGCATGATTACTGCCCTCTGGCCCAGCCCTCCCACCTTCTCCCTTCCCCCCCCAACCTCCCCCCCCCAAAAAAAAAAAAATGCAGAAGAATGTGGTTGGGATTTTTCCAGCACTGCCATTATATACTAACACTAGCCTTTCCCTCTTCACCGTCCAAAAGAAGTGCTGAATTTTCCTCTGAAAATGCCATTTACTGCATTGAGCTTTGAACGGAAGGGAGGTTGTAAAGAGCAGGTTTTGCAGACCTGCAAGCCAGGTACCACAAAATGCTCTTGTTCAACCTCCCAGCACTCAATGGCTGTCTTACCAGACAGAAAGTATATATAGGGGAAACTCCTGTGGAATTCTGTCCAAAAGGATCACAGTCAGAAACTTCTGCAAATCTTACTTGGACATACACTAGGAGAAAAGAGAGGAGGAGTAGGAGGAAGGGAATGGACCTTGGAGAGACAAAGTCATAGGGAGACACAGAGAGAGAGAGCATTGCAGGTATAAAGAAAAAGGAGAACAAATCAAAAAACAGTTCCAAAAATTATATAGAAGTTTATGGTTACTAGATTTTCCTTTTATGAACAATAGAGTGAATTTGTGGATCTGTTTTCCTCTACTGTCACAAAGCACTGTGAAATGCATTCCCAAGGTATAAACTGCATAGTGTATAGCAAGGGATAGGAATCACGTATGCCTACATATACAAACAAGTACAGACAGCTGTATGTTGCTGGTGGTTTTATGCAAAGCTAGGCTTAAAGCACAAGCCATAAAGTCAACAGATATATTACACTGTACTTGGAGAAATGTGGCTTCTAGGCTGGGTTGGGTTGTGTTACTGTACAGAGGCTGGGAGTACAAGGGGCTGTCTACTTTATCTGGGCAAAACTGTAGTGGCAGCAAGAGCTGAGGGACCACATGGTGGTCTATGAGAGAGCGCTGTTACCTGTTTTCAGACAGAGGCATAGCCAAAGGATGACTTGCCTTTATCCTTTAGCTGAAGTGGCAGAGGCCTCTGCGTTTCACATGAAAAATGAAAATGGTCCCAGGAAATGTCGATTTTCTTAAAAAAAAAAAAAAAAAAAAAAAAAAAAAATTTGGGAGTATAATGAAAAATAGATAAATAAAAAATATAGAAGAAATAAGGTTTCCAGTTAGTTCCACAATAAATCTTGTTGTTAATCAATATGGGAAACAACATGCATTCACATATTGGAATATTTAGATATTATTTTGCTTGTTAAAAAAAAATAAAAAAGAAAAACCCTAGGCAATTGTATTAAACTAGAAGCACTGATTTGCTAAATGAAAGGTAAGATTGCAAAGCCAGCTGCTCAGAATAAGGAAAAGCTGTAATGAAGATTACCAGTTCTCCCTTTGTACATCTGCCTTGGAATTAATTACATAATCATACAGCATTTTTTCACAAAACTCCTGCCTTATTCAGTGCACAGAATAAATGGAGTTCACTGAATGGGTAACTTCATTATTTCAAATGTGGGGAGCTTTCAATATTCTAGTGATTAATTACAAATACTTAAAAATTGGTTTGGTTTGCATACAAATTGATCCTGAATTAGGCAATGGTCATGTCCATGATGAAAACACTCCAGTTAAATGACACATAGAGGAAGCTTAATTGATACTTTATGGTTTCTCAGCAGATGTCTGCATTCAGATGGAATTACTGTAAAAGAATTTTCTAGAAAGATGTAGGTACTGTATCTGAATAAATCATTTGCATTTGCTAAAATGAAGTTATATGCAGTGGGAGGTGCTGGTTACATCAGAAAGCCATAAACATAATTTTATTCTTGTATCTCTTTTTCATATTGTACATTAATATGCATCCAGAATGGGACTGATTCCCTATACATCGTGCAGCTTCATGCTGATGCAACTCTCTTAATTTCAGTCATTTAACCACCTAACTGCTCATTATACTGGTAAAATCCTGTCTATATACAGATATTCTGTATTTAATGCCCCAGTATTTCTTTTTATAGAGAAAATAAAAGCATAAGAGAGTTTCATAATGTTAAGGATTTAATAAGTTAAAAATGGGGCATAGCTGAAACAAATGGTTTAGCATTGCCCTGGAAGGAAGGAAGGAAAAAAAAAAAAAAAAAGCAGAAGAGTAAAATTTACGTGTGGGTTCTAATAAGACTGTGAGCTCTAGTTCATTTTCCCCATCTTTCAGTCTTATTGTAAGTGTGTATGCATTTACCTATATGTCCTTGCAATGCATTTTATCCTTGTAACCTTATTTTCTCCCTGTACTAAAGCCTATGTGAGGCTCTGAAGAACATTATGCAGAAAAATAAATGTAGAATGGATATCAGCATTTGAAATAAAATGATGCCAGTGTTTTTTATCCTTTCTGCAATTTGATCCAAATGCTGTGACTTAGGTTACTGTGGTTAAGATTAATGGGTAAATTATTTTCTCACAAAAACATTGCTTTTCTCCACTTAATTACCAGATGTTAAAAAACAAACAAACAAACAAAAAACAAAACAAACAAACAAAAACAACAACAACAAGAACAACAACAACAACAAAAACAAACAGAGGAACAAGCAGTTATTCTTCTGTGTACTCATCTGTGCCCTTTAGCTAATTACAGGCAAATTCAAAGTGATTTCACATAGCTTTTGCTGCTATGTTGCAGAATCCTTAAGGTTAACAAATTCTGATCTGTATCTATAATAGAACCTGGCGTGATGTCATACTCTGACAGTCAGTGTTTTAGCTATGTGTTTAAACAGGTACTTAGTCAAACATGTAAAATCTACAATGTTTTACAGAATTTCTTACTCCTTGATTATTATTATTTTTTTTGGTGCATGGCTGGGAACAGAAGAAAGAGACAAAGTCCAAGATGATATAATGGACTATGTAATACAGACCACCTTCATTATGGCAAGCCCATAATTTTCAAGTATTTACAGAAGTAAACATGCTACATGCAAGAACTGTAATGTTCCAAATGCATGTATTTGGAAACATCTAAACTTCTAAACAGGGGAACTCCAATTAAATGGTATAGCCTATGTTTTAACATCTCTACACTCTTGGAGCAGCACAAATGAGTCATGACAAGGTTAAATGCCCTGTTTACTTTGCAGAAAGGTGGAAGATTCACAAAGCTGAAGACGGGAGATTTAGACTACTGACATTTTAAGGGGGGATTAGATCCATCTATTAAGGTATAAAAAGGAGAGCCTCAAGACACTCAGTTGATTCCTCTTGTAGTTTTGAGTAAACATTTGATTTCAGTTTCAGATTGTCATCTATCTTGCATTTGCTAGTATTTGGGCAAAGTATTTTAAGTGAGCATTTTGTATTGGATATGTTTCTACCTCCAGACAAGCAGAGACGTAATCAGTATGTTAAAACCTTTGAATTGAATTAGTGAACCAAGCACTCTCACTAATGTATTTTTATTCGTAATTCCTGTTGTGAATCCAAACCAAAAATTATGACTTTGTATGCAAGTTATGACTTTATGGCTATGAACATCTAGAACTGCAATTCTTGCATAAACTACAGTTTTAAGATTTAGCAGGTAGGACACTGTTTTTAAGTCTCTGGAGCCTTCATTTCAGTCTTTATGAAAGTATCACAACAATGTTAAAATCCAGAAGGTATTATCAATTCTAATTTTATTTTACTTTATTAATTGAAATTATTATTACGATTATTTGATTGAAGTTAATACTGTAAATATGCTATTACAATTGTAGCTTTATTGCAGTTGTGATTAGGTCCACACATGATAATAGTTCCTAATTTTTCATAATTTTTTCCAGCAGCCTTCCTACAGTTATTCATAACTATGCCAGAAATATTAAAACATTATGATGTAGGATTATTTATTTGTAATAGTAATCCATGTGTATATCTACAACAAGTCACATTATGTACTGTAGTTAGAGCTGTAGGAAATAACAGTCAGTGCCTAGAACATGTCACCCATACATTGTGTACTTTTGTGCTTAGCTTTGGACTAAATCTAGTCCATCCATTCCATGGATGGAGTTGCTAGCAGAAATAAGACCGCTGTACCTCTTCATGTATAGTGTAATCCAGAATGAATCCTGTTTCACACTCCAACATCTTTCCATAATATGAACTGAAGTGGAATAAGTTAATATGATCAAGGGAACATCTAGCCATTTAAAGTCCAGTATAAAACAGGAAATTAAGTCAATATAAATTATCACTCTTACTATATCCTGAAGTTGTATAAAAATGCTAAAGAGAGTATGATTTCCATCAAAAGAATGGAAATCATCCACCTGAACTTAAAGTTGATCACATATTCAGAGATTCTATCCAACTTTTTTTTTTCTTTTTCCAAATGTGAAAATAAAGAAGTTGAGAATTCTTTTTTTTTCTTGGGAGTTTCCTAGCTTTCCTGCTGAAAGACAATAACAATAAGAACAAAAATAAATAAATAAATAAAATAAAGATAGCTTGTCAATGTACAAATCAACAAATCAACATTGATAAGCAACACAATTATTTTTCAGTAAAATAATTTTTCATTTTGTTTTTGTCCTTCATAAATAAGGGCACAGGTATAGATTCACAGACACTGTCCATAACTTAATGAAGGAACAGCTTACTACTTCATGCAAGGCTGGTGTTTATGCCAAATTTACTGTACTGACTGGAAATATATATATTAAAACTGCCCCCCCCCAAATCCACTGTGATTTCACAAGCTAGTAAAAAGGAAGAATTTCTGCATGGTTTGCAAGTGACAAAAATTTATGTGACAGTTTTCCTGATAAATGAAGTGTTTTCAATACTTGAAAACTTCTGTATAGTTTCTCCTGTTTTCAATACTTGGCTGGTACTATCTGTTAAATTGGTTTAGCTGATTAATTAAAAGTTGCATTTCTGCTAATAATGCATTGAAGAATCTGTTCCCAGTCATGTCACATAAGATTTTTCCTATTGCTTCTTCAACTACTTATTTAATATTTTATTTTATTTTATTTTATTTTATTATTTTATTTTATTTTATTTTATTTTATTTTATTTTATTTTATTTCAGTTCATTTCATTTCATTTTGATTTGATTGAATTATTGTCATTTGCATATTTTCATTTGGTTGGATTCTGGTTGCCTCCCACTGAGGCTAGAACCTCTCCTATTCTAGGGGCCCAGGGTGGACCTGTATGGTTTATTAATTGGCCAGATAAACAAAGAGAGGTAGAAACTTGTCAAGGGTGATAATTGGGGACATCCACTAGGGCAGCACTGGAAACATTTGTTATACTGAATTCCAACATCACACTGATGAACCTCTGTCCATGCTGTTGAAAATTCAGAGGCATATGAGCTGGTGGAACAGAAACTAAGCATATTACCTGAACACCTCTTCCTCGACCAGTCTTTCTCAGTCTTTTTGTTTGTTTGTTTTAGTCAGAAAAATGTTCTTTAAGACTTAAATAGCAGACATTTATTTCTTCTTCTTCAAGTAATACTTTCAGGTTTGTCTTGGTCTTACAAAACATAAAGAAATAAGCTAAATCATTCTTCCAGATTATCATATACCCATGCTTTGAAAGGCCAGATAAAGACCAAGGGTTAAGAAACAATTCCAGCATGTCTTTAACAGATTACAACTACTGGCTGACAATAAAGCTCTATTATTCTATTGTATCTAATGTTATAATATTATATCTAATATTACATCTAATTACCCATTTTTGTTACCACCACACAGAGCTCCTAAACTGTACCGTACTCCTCTAAAGTTTAACTTAGTGTTCTCTTTCCCTTTTACTTTTCTTCCTCTTAATCTGAAGAAATACTACAGTCATTACTAACTTTCTAAACTGATATGCCTCATATTTCAAATACATTGTTACTGAAGCTTAAATACTGATGTTATTTAACTGGCTTTCTTGGACCAGGCATGAGAAATATAAACCTTCTTGCATGAGAAATATAAACCATTTTTCTTCTTGCTTTATTATTTAGTCCAGAACATCAAATACGCTTCTGTCAGTCTACATGGATGCAGTGGAAGGAGATTAGAAAACTAAGACTTTCCATGCGTACTACTACTTGTGAAAACAAAACCCTTCACTGACTATTTTCTGTTGCAAAATGGATTATTATAAAACATGGCATTAGCCTGGAAAATGTGTCATCTGTTTTTTTTTCTTTAACCTCATTGTAGAGTAATTGTTACAATTCTCTTCCAAATGAAGATTTTCCTTATCCCATTTGACTGACTAAGATTAAATGTCAGTGCAAAGGCACCTAGATAAAACAGAAGAACAGGTATTTCTATCTATTCCTATTGCTGTCAATGGAGTTTAACATCAGATTGATACAGAGAGGAAAGTGATATGCATACTTCTATCAAGGAACTGTAAATTGGCATTAAAGCAAAGCCAAATACATGTATTAAACTCGTAAACAGCTTACATACTGGGTAGATTTTGATCCCTGTAAACTTCTCCTAAAATGCTAAAAGGGCTGATAAAAGAGATCAGTCCATAAATTGTTGGATAATATTATTGGTACTGTGAATAACCCTGCCCTTGACCCAGCAAAGTAATACTTCCATTTAATATAGCAACATATTTAACATAAGGTTTATATTCTGCTGCCTTTTGACTTCAGAAAACAAGGAGAGCAGAATGTTACCATGAGATTGTAAACAACATGGTAATAAAACGTTTTTACTTTTTAAAGTTGTCTTGAACTAAAATTTCTCAGAATTATAAAAGAGGGTTTTATTATTTTTTTTAAGTGCACCTCCCCCTTCTATTCACCATGTGCATTTACATTCTTGTAAAATACTACACTAAGTAAGCACATTGCTCTCAGGTTTTTAAAATTACATTGCCTTGTTTGGAGAAAAATGATTCCATGCTTTATAGGTCACCCTGTTTTTTCTGTCTAAACTAGAAAGAGGTCCAGATATACAGTCTCACACAGACAGTGACATTTACCCTATAGCTAAACTTGTTAAATGAGTTCATAAAAGTGTGAATGATGACGTCAGTGGGAAGCAGAATGTATTTCCATTTTCTGCTGTCTTGTCATTCTTAGCAAACTAAACATTTCCTGCTTAGTTTTGGGGGTCAGCCTGTAGATTTCCAATATAGTCTAAATAGTGTTTGCTCTGTAGATGAATACAATCGGCTGCTTTGCATTCACTTTATTTTTTTTTTATTATTATTATTTTTTTTGCTTGACAGTTATAAACTGAGGTAATTATAGTATACTATTCAGACATAAAACATGGTTTCATTTCAAGTCTTAAATAGTATTTGGACTGCAAGATTCCCTAATGTGTAGGCACTGAGTGACTCATTCAAAACTGAATAGATTTTAAAATAAAACTAGAAATTCATTTTATGAGACTGTCTTAATAGAAAATCAGTCTGAAAAAATATTTTGTACCACAGAAAGGGTTCTACCAATCCAAAAAATGAATTCATTTCCTCAGTGCTTCCAAATGTCAGTAAAGGTTGGATTTAGTTTAAAGAATTGTTAAATGACTCATGTATGTTTAAAAAAAAAAAAATCCTATTTGGCCATTCTGCATTTATTTTCCTGAAGAATTTACCATAATTTTGCACAAAAATTATCTTGCTTCTTGAGAATTATTTTGTTTGCCTTGTTTTGGGGCCCCAGTCCTTGTGACATCAGAACCAATGACCATATGAACTCTTTTGCTCTAAAGTCACTTATGATAGCAGAGGGTGACTAATCAGCAGAAATGGATTATCTCCTTAGCAACAGAAGTTCAACTTTAATGGAAATATCCAGGGAGATGGTGATAGAGAAACAGACAAAATGAAATTATCTCTGACTTAATGGCATTTTAACAGGTACTAAGGAGTACAGAACAGCTCCAGTATGCCTAGGCAGGAAGCCCAGAGCTTTGAAAATATGCATCTCTTCTCAGAAATGCAAACATAGAGGTTTTGTCTTTAGCATCCCACAGGGCACCATCCCACAGGACTCCAGGTTGCTTGCACTCCTCATATTCAAAACACTCAAAAACTTGGATTTAGGTTGCCTAACTGAACAACTAAACAGTGAAATAGTTAATCAGGATACTCAAGCTCAGTGACAATTTTATTTCCTTTAGAAGAACGAAACTTTCTGCAGTATGGATTTGTCATTGCGGAGGACTGCAAAGGACTTCTGCAAGAAACAAGGATGTTTGCAGACTCTTCTGTTTTAAGTGCAAGGCACATTTCTTTATCTTCTCTGATATCATATATGTAGGTAGGTGTGTGTGCATATCTTGTTCAAAGAAAAGTTCAGTAAACTTTATACACTGGAAAGGATTAAAAAAAATAAATAAATACATCCATCATATCTCTTCATATAGTACTAGGAAACGTTCATATACTCCAATGACAAATGCAGTAAGGAATCAGAATAGGAGATAAAAAGGTATCAGACATCACCACCTGACAAGTTTACTTGTTCTGAATGACCTCAAAATACAATGTACTCAGAACCATGTGGGAAAAGAATAGCAGATTGTATTGGCACTTAGGTGGGAGAAGGCTGAGTCATGCAAAGTGTTACACAGCCTGCATTTTCTTTCTTTTTATAGAGCAAGAACAAAGAACAATGTTTTTGGCTTGTATGTCTTAATAGACAGCAGCTCATGGGCTTCCTGCCAAGGGGGTTAAGTGCTGTTGTTTGGCCCTCAGTTTCAAAAACAGAAATGGCCATCTTTGAATAGATTTTTCTAGGCTAAAGAAAGAGCAGTCAGCTGAAGGGAGAGAAGCAATAGCGAATAAAACAGGGAAGCAACAGCTGAGATACAATCTTTCTTTTAGTTAGTTGAGCATTTAATTTGAGGTATTACTTTTTTTTTCTTTTTTTTAAAAAACTTTTAATTCTCAGAAGGATTTCTTTGGAAGATGATTTTCAAAAGAAGGTATTATTCAGCTACTGTACACACTTAGATGTATTTGCCACTGAGCTTTTGAAGGATTTCTAGCGGCATATTTTGGAAAAAAAAAAAAAAAACACGTTACCAATTGTTCATGGTAAATATCTGACAGTAAGGTCAAGTGAGCCACAAAGGAGATGGCATTCATCGATTAAGTTCTTGCTGCAGCATGAAGCAAGTTGACCACGAAAAGAATACTATATTTAAGGATTTAGTCATATTTTCTGTAGCAATAGTGTACTTTTATGTGTGCGAAAGAATGGAAATGAATTTTAATGCTTATCAGGCATTTAGGCTATCTTACTTGAAACCAGATTTGGCAATTCCTCCTGCAGCTGTTGCAAACAAGTCCAGCCAATCATCAGTACTTGTGTGCTTCATTCATCCCTCTGTAAGAGAAATAGAGAAGCAATAGACTCAGAACATTTGGAGATTCAGTTTTAACAAAGTAGATGATTTTCTTTGCAGAGCCAAGTCTTTCAGTTTGTTGTTGGGGTTGTATAATAATTTCACCAGCAGAATTGGATTGAGATTACTGCCTTCACAACTGCAGAAAGCAAAACAAAACTGTTTTCCAAGCTTCTAACAACCTCTGAGCTTCACCAATGTGTTTTAATGGGGAAAAAGTGTGTGCACAGCCCATCTTGAGTTTTGCAACCAAAGCTATCAAAATCACACCTGTATGTTTTTGTCCCACCACCACCTGGTGGCATGTTGTTAACTCAAAGTACCACATCAGGTAACAATATATACTATACTATATTTCTTATAACCAATATGCTAGCACTTTGTGGTGTACTCTAAAATACTGTAACATAGCTAAGGATAAACATTTAAACAATGGTTAAAGTAATGATGATACTAGATTCTTCAGCTTGTGTGTATTAAAGGGTTTCAGTTTACTTTGTGTTTTGTAAAATACATGCACCAGTAACACTGACTTCCAACATTCCAGCATTTTGGATCTGCTGCTTGAATTAAACTCATTAAATTGTCATCTGCATCTATAAGAAACATGTACAGAAACCTCCCATTCTGATAGACAAATTCTGACATGTTCTTTAGATGTCAATATTGATGACACAAGCTTCAAGAGATCTTAATTTTGTTTACTACTTGACCTTTATCACTCAGTAGAAATGGCAAGTACATATGTGAGAGCAAAGTATAATCTGATTCAATTAGTAGCAATTAACACATCATCTGCATGATATACCTGGTCATCTGCATGGTACTTTCAAGTATACGGTCTCCTGATAATTCTTTTTTTTTGCAGTTATTCAGGTAGACACATTCAGATGCTTAAACACAAGTAAATTTCCAAAGTTAAACTATAATCTATTTAAACATGTTTAGCATAAACTAAAATATTAAGGACATTCTTTTAAATATCAGAATGATGATATAACATAGTTATTTTTGGCACTATGATTATTTTCCGCAAAATCTGTCTTGTTGATATTGTTTCGGGGAGAAAGGAGGAAATTGTCTGTTTTGTTTTGTTTTCTGGAAAATTGTTCTAAAGGCCACATATGTGCTCATCAGGTCCTGGTTATTTGATCAGACAACTCTAGGAAATGGTGCACACATACCAGAAGTGTGTGCAAAGTTTTAGTTTCTTTTTCTGGTGTAAATCAGGGTCCAGACTGGGTCAATCCAATGTCTTTTATGCATTCTGCTTCACTGGTGGCAATCCTAGTCATATTTTCAAAGCATGTGAAATAGAACATTTTGCATAATATTTTCAATAAGTTATAATACCCTTTAGTTCAGCTTACTTTTCTTTTTAGTCATGAGATTTTGTTTCAACAATAAGAGGTCCCAAATTTAATGCAACAATGGCACAGAATGCATTCTCATCCTTTTTTGGGGTGGAGATGTGCACAAGATATAGTGGATGGGGAGGGATTTTTTAGTAAGGGACCATTATTTACAGCTACATGGGAATAACAATGTTGCACCAGATATCACTGATTACTTGTTATAGGAGTGAAGATAATGTCTTACAGACTATAGATAGCCATAAGCTGAAAGTAAATTCTTCCAGTTTCAGTGGTTTTGTACTTCTGAATTATTTTTATCTGAAGCAGTTGACTTGCAATTTTCTAATTTATCATTTTTACCATTGAAAGATTGCATGCAGCAATGAGATATTTTAATGCTTCCATTTTACTTTAGATCACACACACACACAAAACAAACAAACAAACAAACAAACAAAAAACAGACCATATAGACGTCAGGAAGTCTAAGCATCTTAAATTACATGGGTTATTTGTTTTAGTAAACAAAGGGAAAAATAAGGGAATACCTAAATGCAGAAGAAAATTTCAGTAAAGTATTGTGAAAGGAATAAAGAATAAATATATTTTGCCTTCCTCCCTTCCAAGTCCCTTGTTGTTGCACTGGTGGTATTTGCTTGACTTAGAAAAGAGACAAAATACTTAGACAAAAGCCAGCCAAAAGACATCAGCATATGCTGTACTCAGATTACACTATACTGACTGATATACATTTGTTCTCCTCCCGACTCCCCAGTCACCAACATGCAACCTGCTCTGAACTCTCTGCCGTTGTGCTGCTATGATACTACACTGTCTGTAACATGTCACTGTCTTGCTTGTTTGCAGTACTATGTCAAAGATAAGAGATGAATAAGTACATCTAAATAAACCTCTCAGATACTGTATCATGCTGTCCTAGGGTCCCATTTGTCCATCATTATGTTTCCTCTTATTCCCAGAACAGAAAAGAGCTTGGACACTTGCTATCTGACAAATGCAATGGAAAAAGGTACAATTCTGAGCAGTCAGACCAAACCCTTACACACTGAGTGACTGAAATTATTTTGTTAAAGTAAGCTAGTATAAAATTTTAATGCCTCAATGTCCCCAGTATCATCTTCCTGCTTTCCATCACGCTGGCTCTGCTACTCTGCCTGCAGAAGCCTTGCTTCAGAAAGATCCCGGGGCTGGAAGTTCCTTCACTGGAAAAAGGACTGTCTTTCTAAATGATGATTATGTTTCTCTAAATGCATTATCATACTTCTGATAAGGTTATCATTTCCTTCAAGTTGGTAAGCCAACCTGCAGGGCTGACTCTGTAGCTGTTATAATGTAGCATAACTCTTCTAAAATCAACTGTGTTATATTGAGTTACCCTGGCTGAGAACCTAATTCATATGTGGAGTGTGTTAATTGCTCTTCTCATATTCTCGTATTCATATCTCCTTTAATAATTCCATATAATGACCAACCTTCTCTTCTCCTCTTCTCTTCTTGATTTTCAACAACTATTTATTTGTTTATTTATTTGTTTTTAACTCCCTTTGTGGGTAAGACTTGCTGGTTGGCCTGGGACTTCTTTTACCTTAGGCTCACAAAATCTGAAATCTGCACCAGTTGCTTAGAAATGTGAACGCTTGGTACAGGTCTAGGCATAAATCATTCCTATCCGCAAACCCTGTCTTTGGGGTTGTGGTTCAGCTCTCTCATTTTTTTTATTCTGACTTAAGAAAAATTAAAATGCTTTCTGTAAGAGGAAAGGAAGAAAGAGGTATGTTGCAGCCCTTTTGTAAAAAAAATAATTCTTAATTATCAGGAAATCCAAGTAGCTTTACTTTTTTTTTTTTTTTTTTTTTTTTGTAGAGGATCTTACAAAGAGGCATTCTGTGAAGGGAGGAGAGGTATTCCTTTTACTTTTTGCCTAACTTGTAGGTCTAATTGGGATATTTCAGAGCTGGAGACTAAGGGAAGAATTCTGTCTGAAGTCGCTAAGAGCTTTACTGCTCTAAAACATAGGCCAAGAAAAGCTGCATGTCTTAGTAACACATTTATAATCAGAATGTTATTTAACCTTGGAGTAAAATTTCTGAGATGAAGAGTGAGCTCTTTAAAAACTCTACGGGAAAAGGGGATTTGAGACAATGTAGGAGAGGCAGATGGCCATTTTCTCCTTTTTTCCATTCTGACTGAAATTAAGGTGCCTTAAAATGTGAAAAGCTCCTCTTGCATCACTTGCCAATAAAAGGTCAAATCCTTTTTCTGTCTCCAACCTGGGACTCATCACAGAGAGAGTACCTTGATAGTGAAGAAAATCCCATTTGCTGAGAACTGGGGGAGAAACTACAGAATTGTTCTTCCCTCCCTGATGGCATCAGCAGCCCATGAGGAGCCTGGTTGAAGTGGTCCATCTTCTCATTATGTTTCTGTCCTCTCTGGGAGGCCAGGACCACCAAACCTGGCAGGAGAAGAAAAGCTTGCAGCAAGGACTACAGGCAGAGCAGGCTACTGGATGAGGGTGGGGAGAGTATCAGGATAAAATAGGTTTTGTAAATGAGCTTAAATGTGAAATAGAAATTAGGATAATAAAGGGCTTAATTCAAGGCTAGCAATGAGTCCAGTACAGACAGCAATGATTTGAATTTGTTAAGACTAGATTTGTTAGCATTTGCAGCTGTGAATACTTTTTATTTCTCCATCTTTAGTCAGGCAGTCCTTGCCATATATTTCATTATGCATTAAAGTCTTTCACATTTATTTTTTTTTCCTGTAGGCAACTTGTTCTGGTTTCTTTTGGTGTGGTTGTTTCACTGACAGGAGCAGCATCAGTGTTTTCTGAGGTTTCTAGGTATTCCCAGGTTAACCTGTCACTATACAAGATAGAGAACTGGTGTTGTTTCTGTATCTCATATCTAGTTCCCATCCCTTTGGACATGCTCACCAGTCTTTCTGAGGTATCGTTGCAATTCATTAAAATAAATGCTTCTGAAAAGTATGGTTTTTTTTTTTTTTTTTTTTTTTTTTTTTTTTTTTTTTTTTAATCCAGGAAAGGTAATGCCTATATCAAATTAAAAAGCCTTAAAAAGCCTTTCTCAGGGAATGTCTGCCTACAAAGCATTTATACTACTTTTCTCATTGCGAAATGTCTTACTCAGCTGATGGCTACATCTTACTCAGCTGATGGCTACAGTAGTAGTGTTGGGAGACATGACACAGGGCTTTCTGATGAACTTGATAATTTTTCCTTTTTTGCCTGTTTTTATTAGAGAAGGTGCAGGGTCAGATTTCCAAAAGCATTTAGTTTTGTTCTATCTCTGTGACTACCAGCTTGAGAGGAAGAAAAATTTAGACAACATAAAAGATGCTTGAGGATCTTACTTTAAGGCATTTAAGATTGGAAATGGTTTATGGCGAGTTCACACAGTGAGTAGCACAATAGAGATAATTGAGACCTCCAGCTGCTATTGTATTATAAACAATAATTTATTTAGCAAATGAATTTAGTTTCTTCCATGGACTACGGATGTTTCTTGTGCAGAGATGGGGACCATAATGAGACTATTGATCCATTGTTCCTTGTTCCCTCTATGTTAGGGAAAACTATATTTCCCTATAGTTTTAGGGAAAGCTACATAAGGATTTCTAGTGTGGGAGCAAATTTCCTTCAACAGTGTCTCTCTCCTATACTATCGACTAGGAGACATCATTTAAATGGCATTACAGACTCCTTAATAACTGCGTTTCTTCACCTCCAGTGCATATGTATTGTGGACACAGGTGTGACAATTACAATTATTTTTTTTTTTTATTATTATAAGCAAAGAAGGGAGCCTCCTGTTTAAATTTTCTGTAATGTGACTCTGTTGAGTAAACTCATAGAAACTCTTCTGTTTATACAGCTGAGAGAGGGTATTAACAGTTTGAAAACAATGCGATGATGAAAAACTTAAAACTTAAGATGAGTAAAAACTAAATTAAAAAAAATAATAGTAATCCATCAGGTAGCACACAGCACAGTCTACTGATGTTATCAACTAGTGTGGATCAGTAGGGCAAAGCAGTTGGTGTTAGGGATCTGATTCCCACACTGCATGGCTCAGGATATATTTCCCTCAAAACAACTCTGGACCGGTTGCATGGACTGAATGCCTACTTGCAGCTGTAGTGTACTTAGTCTGGTCCTAAAGAGCATATTCCAGCTTAGTCTCATTCAAAAGGAACCCAGTTCATGTGCCTTGAGACCAGTCCATGATGAAAACCAAAACACAGTAGGGGAATACTATTAGTATTAACAGTCTAATAGTAGAATCTCAGCAAACTCAGAAATCGAGTATCATAAAAGCTTGTTGCTTTGATAATAAACATTCTCTTCCCATGGCTGCTGTTTTGGACAGGAGCAACGGTGATGAGTCACTTAGGAAGGAGACACAGTAGGGGAAAAGAGAGATTTTCTGAGATTGGCAGATGATCCAAATTAAAACCCTAAGGTAAGTGGCACCTGCTTAGGTAGTATCAGACCTGAGTAGACTCAATTTACTATATGCAAGCTGCATTGTTAATTAGTATTTTAATATTATTCTGTGGTGTTTATGTGGCAAAGTTTGAGAAGGGGGGCTGCAGGAATGACTTATATGGGAGGATGTTAGGGGCTGCCCTGTGCTAGACACAGACAATTCTAGCTGGCTCTGCAACTGACCCAATTTTAATGGCCAGTAATTTTTTTGTTGTTGTTTTATATTTTTTTTTCCCCTGAAATAAGTCTGTTTTGCCCATGATAGTAACTGGGAAATGATATCCCTTATCTTTATTTCAATTCATGAGCTTTCTCATCCAATTTTCTCTCCTTGCCCCATTGAGGTAGCCGGAGAGACAGAGAGGGTCTGCATGAGCATTTGACTGCCAAGACTATCCCATTATATCTATAGCGGTTCTGTCTCAACTGAAATGGGAAAAGTACAGGGAAAAAAAGAAGGAAGGAAGGAAGGAAGGAAGGAAGGAAGGAAGGAAGGAAGGAAGGAAGGAAGGAAGGAAGGAAGGAAGGAAGGAAGGAAGGAAGGAAGGAAGGAAGGAAGGAAGGAAGGAAGGAAGGAAGGAAGGAAGGAAAAATGTAGTTCTCTGCTACAAAAGGCTTATGTTTCAAGACAGTGAAGTTTAGCTAAATATGCAAAAATTATTACTTAAGTCAATAGACAGTCATGGTAGAAGGATTTTTTCTCTTTCATTCAGGCATTTGAAAACTATGAAGTGATATAGACTGAAGCTACATGCACACCTCCTGGGGCAGCATCCAGGAAGGAAACCTATTGGCATAGTTATGTAGTCACATAGCTTAAGTATGAAGTCATATGTTGTGTTAACCTTCACTATGGAGGGAAGAAGCTGGTTCCCTTGGCAGGGACTCGATTTCAGAGTTCTTACAGAGGCAACTTGTACCCTACTGTCTAGTTTCTCCTCCAAAGATGCTCCTGGCAGACATGCAGTCCTACTACAAGCCACTGTCCTTGAATGCCCTCCTTTGCTGCTCACCTGCTTCATCCTCCTTGACTTTCTGGGAGCAGCCTTTCATTTCTGAGGGACCTCTCTATTTTTATAAGAGCTGGATGAATACCTTGGACACCAAGGAGTTACAGTGTACATGAAAAATCTTGAGGGTAATTAGGAAAGGAGCACTTGGTCAAGAACCAGACAGGGAGAACTCCGGTGTTCAATGGATAGAAACTCAGGATGACCTAACTTAAAAGTCAGGGCCATAAGAAGAAGTCTCCCAGATGTGTCCCAGATGTCTTTATTGGATGACTTGTACGGAATATAGGCATTGCAGAAGACCTTGAACCCATATCCTTATGAGCCTTTGATCCAGACTTTGATAATGAATCAAGAACAGATATTAAGAGATTCATGCAAGTCTGTTACCAAAAGATTTCCAGTGAAGCTCCACAAAGCTGTCAGATGGTCAGGATCTCTTAGAATCACTCTAGCATGCTCTCACTTCTCCAACAAGCTCTGTCAGAGCAGCAAAACTCAGGCTAAGCACAAACACAAATCACAACACTTTAGGTGTATTCTGTGTAGGAAGAACAAACTATAGCCTCATTCCTTTACTGTGATGTTGGGGCAATGGCTTTCAGCTTTCCAAGCTGCTGCCTTGCCAATATTAGAAATAGATCAGATGGCAAAATTCTCACTGCTAAGACAAAACTCTGGCTATAATCTGGTCATACTACTGGGCAGGAACCAGTTGCCTAAAGGCTTGCCACTGGCTTTAAAAAAAAAAAAAAAAAAAAAAAAAAAAAGGTGTATCTCAGTCAAGGAAGTTACAAGGGTCTTGGCAAAAACAGAAAGAGTCAAGGGCTATTACTAAGGGCTCACTTCCAACTCCTGGTGTGTCAGACCTGAGAACAGGAGTAACCAAGTGCTCTAAAACAGCCGTCACAGACCTGATCCACATTTCTGTGAATATCATGCTTCCTGAGCAGCATATTCTGTGTGGATGCTAATACGCTGAAGCAGGCAAGGCTCCTGGGACAAGTCAAAATGGGACATATATCTGCTAGGAGAGCATGTCAGACAGGCAGAGGACATGGATTGTAGGATATCTGAAGAGGTCAGATCTGCTTCAGCTGAAGCACAGAGGAGGCACAGGAAATGAGAGCCAGAGACATGCTAAGGCAGTGCATATGCAACTGTCTCAAGCTGCTTAGCTGGCAAAGCAGGATTTGAACTTGGCACGGATGCTGAGGAAGCAGTATAGATTTGGCCTACAGTGCTCTAGGGAACTTCTGCAATTGAACTGAAAGGGAATGGTGGGGGAGATTTGAGCATATTTTTCTATTTTATGCCTTCTCTAGAGAATGCTCTATCATCCCTGCCAAAGCTGGTTTATCCCTCTGTTTTGTAGCAATATATGGGCAAAGCAAATGCTGCTGATTGCAGCAATTGGCAGGTAAATTCTAAAAACTTCCCAGGGAAGAAAATCCCCAGGTGCTTTTAGGATGTTTTCACTTGAATTTAAAAATGCCCTAGGACAAACAGTGTGCTACAAAATTTCAGAAACAAAATGCAAGCAGCTTCAGAGAACACACATAGTCTAATCTTGTTCATCAAATTAAATATATGTTTTATATTGATAAAAATGTGAACAGATTCTACAGTACCCAAGACCCTTGTCTGGGATACAGATTTTATTTAGTAGATCAAGTGAACTTGTTGGATTTTTTTCTTGTTGTTGTTTGTTTGTTTGTTTTGTTTTGTGGTGATGAATCTCCTTTTAACACTTAATTTGGCACAGCAAGCTGCCAGCATGCGGCTGGGACCCTGTACACTGTCCATTCCCAGGAATCCCAGGCATTCCTGTAGAGCATATGACTTCCAGCTAAGTCCCTCTCCCCTTGCCCCCTGATGACAGAAATCTCAAGGTAGCACTCAATTACCATCAGTCTGGTTTATTCATTTGTAGATGAAGATAAGACCCAGAGAAAACATAATTTTATCTGAGCATTCACTTGGCCCCCTGAAGAAAGTTTTGCTTCAATCTCTTACCTAGCCTTGCCCTTCTACTCTTTTTTCGTATGTTTGCAGGCAGGTGCATGCTTCTCCTCTGTGTCCTACAGCCCAGTGTCCAGGGCAGAGAAAGGGCATATATTCAAGGAACTTAACATTAGGGACCTTAATGATCCAAAGAAGTTGACTAGGAAATGACCCAAACTCCCTCTGTAGTCAGAGAGAGATGTTCCTGTGGAGAAAATTCAGGTCAACTTTGTTAGGTTCTTGCTCTGAATTACCCTCTGGAGGAACCTGCCTATCTTCATTCATTACACAGGGAATCTAGGGAGCCAATCCAGCTAATATAAGTGCCAAAGTTAGGTGCTTGAAGGTAGGTACAATGAAAAACTCTCTTCAGTCAATGAGCTCCTGGAATCTCATGTTTCACTGCTGTTCTTACTACAGGAGAAAAATCAGGATGAATTTTCAACCTTTTTTATTGCACTTGACTTTAAAACAAAATCTCTAATCACACTCACTTTTTTAAGTGCACTTATGAGAGAAAAAGAATGTATAACTTTCCCACACACTCATGCTAATATGCACAATCACTGCTAATAATAAGGGAAACACAGCTTCATTCCTGTCATTTTCCCACGTATCTGAGCTCCATAGTTACTCTGACTGTCATATCTGTTATTTATTAACATAGAAAGGCATTAAAATGCAATTTCCTCATCTATTTGTTTCTTTCTAAATTACACTCTGTTTAATACTCAAAGATATTCAGCAATGGCTGTCTTGATTTTCCTCAGTTGCATGGATGCATATGAATTTATATTTAATCATTGTATTTATTTTTTTTTTGTTTTTCTTTATGTGAACTTTGTTCACTATTTCATTATACTTTTAATCCATTAGCTGTGTATATCTTCTCTTTCGTTAGCATGCATTTAATCTCACAATTGACTTTTAACTTCAAGAAAATATTTTTCTCTGAAAGGAGAATCGTTTTGTTTTTACATTTCTTAAACCTTCTGCGGACTCTTTAAGTGTATTTAAAATAGATCTGTTTTCTTCCTGATTTGGCTGTTAGAAATGATTACTTCCAAAGAAAGGGTTAGATATGTTGTGGAGGGGAATGAAGAACAGAATTTTGGTTCAGTAAAAAATGTTGGGATTTCAAAATAAACTTCTCTGAATCAGATAAAAAGCCATTTTTAAATTCATGTATATATATGTCTCTATATATAAAGTGAATCATTTATAGTCAGACAATATATTTTTTTAATATTTATTTTTCATTATTTTTGGCACATTAATTTAATTTTGAAAATGAAATACTGTCTCAAAGCTAACAACAACAAAACATGAAAAACAGAAAACAAGCAAAAATCTTTATTCTGAAGATGTCAATGTGTGGAACTTTCCCAATATTTAAGATTATTTTCCATTGCTGATTTAAATCAAACTAATAGCATAGAAATTGAATATATTTCCTGCAAGATTTTGGTTTCAATGAAGAATTTGTGTTTTAGTTGGAAAATACTGTCAATTAAAACTTTCCAACAAGCCTTACTTTCTCTTTCTTGGACTTTCTCTGATTCTCCTGTTTAACTTGCAGGAACATATAATGTTTTAATGTGTCAATGTGACTGAGTCTAAAATTAGATTTACATGTTAACACATTCATTAAGCTGTTCCTCTAGTGCACTAGAGAGAAGCATAAAGCCTGGTCCAACTTGCATTGTTTGCTGGGAGCTTTGAGGCTATTTCATCAGTGCAAAACCAGTCTGCTAATCATTCCTGACCTGGGAATCACCTACTCCATTAGGAAGACTCATTCTCCTTTATTTGTTTTTCTTTGTTTTCTTCCAAAGAAAACTGAGGACAATGTGCATTTTGATGTAGAGCAATTGTAACAGTGGGGAGTACGTCTCAGGAACCAGGGCTGTGGAAGGATCTGTAGCTTCTCCCCAGTCTGCAGAGGGTATTGCAAAAGAATGATCAAAAAGAATGAAAAAATGAATTAGCAATGTATTTCTACATGGTGCTAATTTTGAGTGTGCTACGTATCAATTGGAATCACTGGCACGATAGCTTCTGGATTCATCACAGAGATTAGAATTCAGTATCTTTTTAAGGTGTACTTCAAAGCTGTAAATAGATAGGAATAGTAAAAAAAAAAATCGGAATGAAAATGAATGAAAATGAATGAAATATATGAAATATCTTTTTTTTTTTTTTTTTCTATTTTTTATATAACAGGTATAATGGAAACTGACAGAAGAGAAATACATCTGAAATATATGTATATATTGTATATTTATTTATTTATTTATTTATTTATTTATTTTCCCTTTGGCAATAGAAGATTGAAGGATGATAATATTGTTTGATCTTGCAAAAAAAAATATTGTGAGTGAAGTCCTCAGTGTTAGAATTTTAAACTGGATTCTTGTTAGAGTTCTCTGTATGATTAACAAAATTGTACCCAGTATATAATGCAAATGTATTTATACATAAATATATAAAAAAAGAGCTCACCATAATTCCTAGGTTTTCAAAAAAATGTCAGTTTCATCCCTCTTCCTCACCATTGGTCTGAAGGATGAAGGACCTCTTGCTTTTCTTTGTATGAACTAGCTCTTAAGGCTGAAAATGAATCATCTAACAGCCACTCTCATGACATTACAGATACATTTATAATAGGGTTAGCACATCACCTTGATGTCTCATCCATCATTACATTTTTTTTCTCCAAAGATACTAAATGTAGTAGCATTTAGGGTACACTGTCTAAGAAAGCCTCACACAGTATCCCTTGTTACCTGGATTTCATATGGCCTTTGGGTCAGGATGGATCTGTTAGCTTTAGAGCCAGCAGAATAATGTGTTTGGGAAATGAGCTTCCAGCTCATGGAATGCTTGTGATTTTCATGAATTTACTTGTTTGAAAGAAAATTTTATTCAAGGCACTTTGTAGCTTAATGTCAGAATAATAAAAAAAGAATTAGGGAATGTGGAATGTTTGAACAGATGCAGAACTGACAGGGATTCCTTCCTCTGAAATGAAACTTAATATCATGTATTGGCCAATCTGTTGGATATTTTTTAATGCTAAAATTTGACTGTAATACTGGCAGGCCTTGCCAGAACCAGTGTAATCATACTGGATTCTTGGGTTATTACCCACAGCTATTGCTTTGTGAAGAAGTCTTCTTTACATATGCTTCTATATGATTTGCTGGATTGGTACCCTACTACAATATTAGTATTGACATACTAATAGAAAAACTGAGAATATTGTGATGTTTCACCTAGATTTAAAGAATAAATTTAATAATAATAATAATAATAATAATAATAATAATAATAATAATAATAATAATAATAATAATAATAATAATAATAATAATAATGTGAGGAATTCTTTTCCTTTTCTTTTTCTTTTTCTTTTTCTTTTTCTTTTTCTTTTTCTTTTTCTTTTTCTTTTTCTTTTTCTTTTTCTTTTTCTTTTTCGGTACAACATAGAAAAAGAAACAGAGTGACACCAATTAATGTTAAATCATGTTATTTAGCATTTTCCAAAAATATGGTATAATGGGAATTTTCAATTTGCTCTGTATTAGAGTTCACTTACAGCAATTTTGTTTGTACAGTGCTTGTTTTAAAGGAGGTTTGTTTAAAAACAAACAATCAAACTATTCTATTCATGGATTTTCTTCAATAGAAAATGAAAAATATCACTAGTGTCTAAATACTGGACCTAAAGGAATAATCTAAAGGAAATTATTAACAGAAAATTATGTAGATGAGCAGTTTAACAATTACTGACTTTCATCATTCTTTGTTAAAAGAAAATAAACATCAACTATTTACTAATGAAAAGATTGTTGTTCTTTTCCTGTGTTGATTTGAGTCTTTAGAGAAAGAAAAAGAATATTATTCATTACATGAAAAATTCATTCCAATGAAGGATCTGTTGAAGTACATAGCATAGCAACTCTATGCCCAGATGCCCTAAAATTAAGTAAGCAAAGGTAAATATATTTAAATGAGCCAAAAATAAGATCTTGGCCTGTGTTCTGCTCTGCCATACAACTCAAAAAAGACAGTCAGAATCTGGTGCTTGTCTCAGTCATTTTTTAAAAATGTCTCTATGTCTCAGTCATTTTTTAAAATATAAGTAAGTAAGACTTTGAAGGTATCTGGTAGGAAACTGATCTCATTTACACCTAGGAAATCTATCTGGATCAAGTAAGTTGTAAGAATGCAATAGAGAAAAGAACAAAACACAAAGAAACCTCTACCTGGTCACTTTCTGCAGCCCATGGAGACAAATTTGCTTTGTTTTTACTGGCTAGGAATAGTCAATAGAGAATAACACTGACACAAAATAAATATCTTCAAATGAAAGTGCATAGGATTTCTTCCTTTTGTGCCCCTGATATTCCAGCATGGACAGGAAATGGATGAGGACACTAAGAAAACACAGATCCCAAGCGATGACTTAGAACTCCTTAGTTAAAAGTCCTGATAGAGTCTGCATTAATTAAAATCACAAAGAAACACATACACAGAATGCCCCACGTGTTGCAGGACCTGCCTAGAAACTGTTGAGTTTCTAACTCAATCTTCAGAAGTGTACAAGTCTTCATTAGCTATGTAACTAATAATGACAGAATAACTCAATACTGTGAACTTTTCTAAAGGTTGTGGTGGGATTCATTAAAGACAGGGGAGCACCTTTTACTCATTATATCTCTGTGATTTGCTAGCTCCGTCTATTTTAGATGGTGTTTGAGAAGTCTAACAATACATATAAACCAGAACTAATATTGTTTTGGCATTAAAGTTACGGCACAAAGAGTGATCATGATATTTGATGTGTAATTTAGCTTCGGTTATTCTTCTACAAGGATTCCTTTAGCCCCTGGAGGTTCATAATGCTTCAGGAAATGTGCCTTTTCACTTTATTAGGAAAACATACTGACGAATTCTCTGATAGAATAACATGTGCCTTGTGTCTTGTTAGCCCCAGGATGTCTTGAAGAAGACATCTATCTCAATGGGCATATTCCTGTGGGACAAATACAGTTAACAACTGAATATATAAATCAACCAACAAGCTCACTACTGTAAGGAATAGCTTATTTTCTTGTCTCCTTCTTGTGTTTTTGTTTTCAAAATGCTAATTTTTATAAGCACTTGGAATGATAGCTTCAGGTATGATATGCATGAAACCTCTGTTAATTTTTTTTATATATATATATTTTTTAATAGGGTTACGGACCTAATCCAGCTCTCACTGTATCTCTTTAAAGTATTGCTTTGGCAATCTTACCCAGAAAGATTATTTAAAAAACGTAACACTATTCAGTAAGTAATCTTTCAGGTATATAGAATAACCTCACAGTCATCTTCAATATGTTTCTCTTTCTTTAGCCATATTCTCTAAATTTTTCTAGTTCAATGCTCCTGTGCAGATGGGTATGAACTTAATGTGCCTACACTCTGAACTGAATGCACACAAACTCAGTCTGAGATGAATGCACCATTTATAAATCTCAGGTGCCAGTCAGAGGCAGCTCACATCTGACCAGCTTGCACTGTGGACAGCTGCCAGATCACATCTGTATGCAAAAAGACAGCTGATCTACAAATTTATATAACACACCTTTCATTTTTTCATTGATACTATTATTGAAAGATTCTGTCTTCTGTTTGAAAGATGATTTTTTTTTTATTATTATTTTTTTGGCTTCCAGTTATCCCTGTGTATCTGTCTTCATAATACTAAAAATACTCTAAAAGAAGCTTGGAAGATCTATGTTACCTGGAGTATTTCTGTAGAGTCAGGTAACATTAGGATACAACTGGTGTAAAGAAAAATAAATCTTTTGTTTGTTTGTTTGTTTTCCTTCAATAAGTATCAGAGTATCCTGCAGGTTACTTGCAAAAATTTGGTGTAGGCAAATGACTATTTCTGATAAAGATTAAAATAGAATGTTTCTATCTCAAACTGGATGTTTTGTCCAACGATCTATTGAGATTTCTACTGTTTGTCATTTTAATCTGAACCCAAGACCCATGGGCTGCAGGGGGACAGCCTGCTCCACCGGGGGCCTCTCCACAGGCCACAGGGGAACTGCTGTCCCGTGCCTGGAGCACCTCCCGCCCTCCTGCTGCACTCACCTTGGGGGTTGCAGGGCTGCTTCTCACTCCACTCTCCCAGCTGCTGTTGTGTAGCATTTTTTTTTCCCTTTTCTTAAACCTGCTCTCTCAGAGGCCCACCCAGCGTCGCTCCCTGTCTCAGCCCTGGCCAGCAGCAGGTCCCTTTTGGAGCCGGCTGGAGCTGGCTCTGATCTGACATGGGGCAGCTCCTGGGCTCTGCTCAGGGGCCACCCCTGCAACTACTCTGCTACCACAACCTTGCCATGTAAACCAAATACAGATTGATAAAGAAGTTCTATTTGCAGACTGTGATAGTAAAAGTAGAGGATAGAAAAAACTAGTTTACTATCTGATGGGTTTGTTTGTTTTCCCTTTAAATGAACAAAGCATATATCCTACTAAAATATCTCAGTCTCTGACTGCCATTGGCTGGCTTGGGGGGTAGGTCATAGGGGTCACTGAGAGACCTTGGAAAATCATGTCCTCTCTGAACTCTATAAATGAAGATAAATGAAAATTCTGGGTTCCTTTCTTCAATGTCTCAAGGTTTCATAGGGTAAGAACTTAGCAGACTTTAAGAAGACTGTAGATACTGGAGTGTGCATAGACATACGTTTCTTTTTCAATAATGGAACATGTTTAAAGGGGTCTGAAACCTGTACAACTGCAATGTAGAGCATGGCTGGGGCTGTTTGAATGCAATAATATCTTGCTTGAGTGACTCAGGTCAGCGTATGTCACCACCAATCTGTCAACAGAGGTGTCAAACAAAGAGCAGCTCACCTGAAAAAAAAAAAAAAAAAAAAAAGTGCAGGAAAAAAGAGAAAAGAAAGCTCAAGAAAACAAGGAATGGCCACCACTAATGAAAGTTAAGGAGAAAGCTACTTTGAGAGCTGAATTTGTGAAAATTTATCTGCAGTCTGAAGCATTCAGCTGAAGAAAAAAGAAAAAAAAAAAAAAAGATAGAACAATGCAGGATAGAACAATGGCAGTGAAAATATATTACAGAATATGTATAGCTGTCTATTATTCTCAGGGCAGCTTAGTCATGGTCTCTTTTAACACGTTTTGACTATCTAACTCTTCTTGTAAATGACTCAATTAGTTGAATCACATTGATTAAACATGGAGAAAACTCACAGGAGCTGTCAACTCGCTGTTCTGAGAAAAACAACAGCAACAACAACAACAACAAAAAACATGGTCAAATACACACTTGACAAATAATAGAAGTCACACTTCCTCTCTCCCTTCCTTTCAGAGAAGACAGGAGCAAGTCTCAGGATTTGGCCACAACCTTATCACAGCATTAATATATATGTGCATATTAATTTGCATGTAAGAAAATAAGAAAGAAAACAAAATAAGAAAATATAAGGTTGCTTTTGTTTTTGATAGTTAAGCAACATGAAAAATAAACCATGTATTCGCAGTAATAAGCATTTGTAATGATTTTAGTAGATTTTTTGTTCCTCTTCATATAAAAGACAAAGTGAGATCCTCAGATGAGAATATGAATGCTATCTACAATTTGTTCAGAGAATTACTCTTATTGAGGAGACAATTTGTGTTTAGTAAATACATATTTACAGGATAATAGATGTCTCTGGTAAATAAAATATGTTAATATAAGTAATTTTCACCATTAATTTCTGAATTAACTAAATGTGTATTTAACAAACAAACCTCTGAAAAGAGCTTAATCACCCATGGGCAAAAGGAAGATTAAAATTGAAACAACAGGATACATTTCTTATCGTCAAAACAAAACCAAACAAAATCCAATTTATAATCTTCTTTATTAAACAAACTGTCATTTTATGCATGCATTAAAAAAAAAAAAAAAAAAAAAAAAGAATCCTTAGGCTCATGGTGCTACAAAGATTGAGGATCTGAACTATTACTTTCAACAAAAACATAAAGAATATATTAGGATAAATAAGGTTACTGAGATCAGCCACAAAATATCTGAGATAAGTGCATAGCTACCTGCCATTAGGTCTTTTTTCTCACAGGCTATCTATGCAATTCTGTGTGTAGAAACATGCAGTGTAACAACCTAAATATTAATTAATTTATTAACATTTCATCATTTCATCATTAAATTAACCTATAATACAAATCATTGATTGTTATACAGAAAGTAAGTCAAACTATTTTCTGTTAAAGCAAGAAACGCATTGTTTTCTTTTTGGGGGGTGCAAAGAGAGAAAGACAACTAATTGCAACAGAATTGTGTGAGGAGGAGGAAATACCTGGAAATTCTTAAAATTTCATTTACATTGGTAAAATTATCTAGAAAACATATTAAGTGACCTCACAAAAGATATGCTCCTCCTTAAATGTGATATCAGGATGGAGCATTTTGGAATGCAAATTTTATTAAATTAAGATTGGGGGAAAATCTGTTGTCTAAAACACAGTCATTTTATTTTAGCATTAAATAGTACCTCTTGGGTTGCCTGTCTTTCTTTAATCAATAATACATTTTTGATTATATATTCCCTTGTTTACAGATTACTGTACTTACTATGTGTTTATAGACAAAAGCATTATATGACATAACTGAGCCTGGCATCTTGGTGGAGAGAGCTGGAAATGAAAAGCAGCAGGCTAGTTAATACAGCAAGTCAAAAGCTAAGGACACAGTTTTCTATTAGAATGTGGAGAAAGAAGGAGCAGACGGATGCCAGTTGTAAAAGAGTGGGAGGGAAATAGCTCTAGATGAACATACATGTATATACTGCTTTAGCCTTCCAGTGATTAATGGCAGGTAAGGTGGACATCTGAGGTCAGTGAGAAGTGCGGGAGTTAGACAATTAAATATCAGCAGAGCACAAGCAGGGAGAAATGTATTATAAAACCTCTGAAGAAAGAAATGAAAAACTCCCCTTTGGAAATAAATAAATAATTGTGAAATATGTTCATCTGTAGGATTTGCAGCCCTTAAAGTTTTGATTTTTTTCCTACTGTATGTTCAGAGTTGTAATAAGCTTGAATTGCCTTCTGAGAAAAAATAAATAACATAAATAAATAAATAAATAAATAGTTGCTAATGACGTTGTAAGCCAGCAGCCAATATCTGAAGTGGTGGCTACCCCATAACAACTTCCAGTATACAGTAGTCCCAGTTTAAGCCAATACTCATTCCCACTAGTGCAGAATGCAACAAACCCATGCACAAAACGGACATATGTGTCATCCACTCTTGCTTCTCAATTAATAATCCTAATAATATAGCTTGTAGAGGCCAGTTGTATTACATGTAAATATATGAAATATGGAATGTGCAGTGTGCAGATGGCAGCTAAGAGCAGTGTGTGCAGTTTTGGCTACAGGGTTGGGAATGGCAGCCTTTGCTTCACCAGGTCCCAAGTAGAGTATTTGGGTGACACAGACACCATCGTGGAGCAAAAGCCTCTCACATTTCAAATCTACTGTGGAGATGTTGGTAACATCAGGATAGGATTAAATCCGGTACTGCAGCTCTCCAGGTGGGCAGTTTCTCCCTAATGTGCTGGCCAGATTCAAGAAATGGTCAGAAGAAAGCCACTGAGCAAGTGATAAAACAAAGGTGAATCTTGGTATTGCCAGCATCCTGGATGGTGTGCATGTCCCCAGTTTCAGAGAAAATTTAGTGGCTAATTTTCAGTTCTGCTCTTCAGGATTTGTGACAGCAAACTTTAGTGACAGAAGGCTAGTAAAACCCTAACAAGATTTGTGACCTTGGCACACTAGGAAAAAAAAAAAAAAAAAAAAAGAAATCCACATTGCTCTCTTCCTTCAAGTTCTTCACTAAATTGCTCTAAAGCTGCACATCTGGGTGCCAAGGAAACACCTGATACCACCTGGGTGGGGTGGTTGGCCACTATGGAGCACAGAAACACCATTGCATGTGTCTCTGACTACAGTCACAACCATGTCACATTGTGTCCATGCAGTCCAAGGTAGCAACAGGCAGGTTGCTTCTGGTTGTGGTGACAAAAATGACCTCACACTGTCCCAGTGCTTCACTGGTGCAGGGTGCACAGGGCACTCAGGAATGGGTTGTACTCTGTGGGTTTCAGGGGTGTTTTAGTCCACCAGTGTTTGTGCTACTGGTATAGGGGTGATATTAACGAAGTTTAGGAAATTGCTACAATTTAAACAGTTGATTCAGTTAAACTGGGTAGAATTATGCCAATCACAGCCTTGCTGCATTTACAGAATGGAAATGGAGATCTTGATCTTTGGCTGGGGCACCTTGGATTGAGAGAAATAACAAAAAATGCATAAGATAAAAAAGTTGCTTGTAACTTTTGGTCTCTTGTATTAAACAGTAAATTCCCTAAGGTGAGGATTATGTTTTCAATGTTTCATGGCATGCAGCCTAACTTATTTCATTCTCAAGGGTGAGGGGGTGCAGTTCTGTAACATATTGGCAGTCCTTCTAAAATCTCACAGCAAACAAATATTTTTCTTTGTTTTTGTTTAGTTGAAATGTCTGTCAAATTATTAGCTATTCTCTGCAACTAAAGGGGGGCGGGGAGGGGGAGGGAAGGGGGAAAGACTTCAATTTTGGAAAAAAAGTAATCATAAAATCGTACAATCATAAAATCATAGAATGGTTTGGGTTGTAAAGATCATCTAGTTCTAACCCCTTGCCATGGGCAGGAACATCTCCCACTAGACAAGGTTGGTCAAAGCCGCATCCAGCCTGGCCTTAAACACTTCAAGGGATGGGATATCCACAGCTTCTCTGGGCAACTTTCTACTGTGCCTCACCATCCTCATGGGAAAGAATTTCTTTCTAATATCGAATCTAAATCTACTCTCTTTTAGTTTAAAGCCATTTCACCTTGTCCCATCACTACACCAAATACACCAAATACAGCTCTTCCCCTATCCACCAAAATAGCTTTCACTTTTTTCTTTGAATCTCAGACACCTCACTACTTGTCCTTCAGACACAACAAACTCTATTTTTCATTTGCACAGTGTTGCCAGGAGTAACTAGTTCTAGATATTTTCTTTTTTTTTTGTAGTTGACCACAGAAATATGTGCTGATTATAGGCACTTTTAAGAGACTACCTCAGTATCACAGTAAGATCTGCAGCAGAGTTGGAACAGAAGTGATGGATGCAATTTTCACTTTTAGCTTTACTAAAAAAAAAAAAATAAAGTCAAACAAACAAACAAACAAACAAAAATCTGCCAAGCCTTCATTCCCTTGGAAATGAATCATTTGCTTGTTATTTTTGCAGCTTGTCTTATTTCATCCATTTTGGAAGTTGCATAAATTTTTAATGGATAAACTTTTGAGACTAAAGTCTTTTTTTTTATTATTATTATTTTTTTTTCCCCCAAAAGTGCTTTTCCTAATTGTTACATGTTCTCTAACATAGGACATTCAAAGAAGAAACAATCCCTGAAAGCTCTTTTGCAATGTGATTGAAATTTACTTCCACTTGTTAACATGTTTTGCCCTGTGAATGAAGGAAATGTTTGATTCATTTATGTGTTTGTGTTGATATATTTTGCTTGATTTTAATGCTTGGGATATAATTCATTTTATGTTTTGTTTCCTAGCTTTCCCAAGATATTTTAAAATTATATAAAGTGTAAATTTGCTTCAACGTATTCTATTACATACAAAGAGAAAATAGCCATCTATTAAATGGCTGGCACAATCAACTACCTGTGGTGCAAAGTACAATGACAGAATACAGCTCTTGGCAATTAGGTTGTGCCCACCTTGTGACTGAACAAAATGAAGCTGCTCTTAAAATAGAGATATCATTGGCTTAAAAAGATATGCATTTTAACATACTTTTTAGAATTCTTTCTTTCTAAGGGTTTTGTGGCAATCTGGATGTTCTGGAATTTGTTTTTGATTTGTTTTGATTAGTTTGCAGTCATTAATAGAAATTACTAAGGAAGCCAGTTTATGGAGTTGTTAATAAGTATCACTGAGATTCAATCACTGAAACATTCTTCTTTTGTCTTTTTTTTTTTTTTTTTTTTTTTTCATTAAGTGTTAATAAATGTGAATGTAACACATGTCATGGTTACAGGGAGAGAAGACTGTCATGAACTGGACATTCCCCAGCACAGCCAAGGGGAAGAGAGTGACCAGGAACTGGCTGCCCACTTGCTTCAGTGGACGAGCACAAGGAACCAGTGCTCTTGCCAGTTGGTGCTGGCAGAGCAGGCAAGTGAAAGGAGCGATACCAGGTACCCAGCAAAGGAAAATTTTCTGAGGTCATGACAGAAGTGTTCTACTTAGGAACACCGTGGGACAACATTGGACTCCCTGTAAATACAAGTGTAGGTTTTCTGGTCACTGACTGAGGGGAATAAAGCAGTTTATACTTTCCAAAGTCTAAGATAAAAACCCTGGTTGACCCAGCATGGCATGAACTACCACTCTTGCCAGGGAGAAGCATAGAGATGTGTTGCTGTGGAAAAAGCCCTGCATGCATGTCTTCTGCCCCCCAAACTTTTTGTTTGTGTTCCAAGCAAGGATGACACTGCAGCTGGCCAAAGAGAGCAGGAAGAAGTATCCACTCCTTCAGTGGAATGTTCAGGGAGTGATGGCAGTGCTCTCTCTGTTCAGAGAGATATGTCATACAGCTGGGCAAATATACCAGCTAAAATACCCATCTAATTCTCACTTCCAGTGGATAAAATTGCAGGTCCATATCCCTCCTTATCTTCAAATACACTACCAAAAGTCCTGTTCACAACCCAGGGGAAATAAACGAATAAATAAATAAATATATAAATAAATAAAGCAAGGATTGAGACATATTTATGTCATCAAAAAAAAAGACATTTTTGATTGATTTTTTTTTTTTTTCACTTATAAATATCAGTGTAAGGTTCACTCATGAATGTTTCTACTTATCTGCAACTCACCCCAGATTTTTCTTTTACAGTCAATCTGGTGGGAAACAGTAAAGGTGTATGAGTAGATCCAACCAACACTTCCGTCAGACTAAAATGGTAACAGGAGCAGTCTGGATTTGATCCGAGGTGCTGAACAACTGAATCCATATCATTCACAATTAAATAGCTCACTAAAAACACTTGGAGAGAAAGTATCCCACAATATCAGAACACTGTTCTGAACATGGCACTCATAATGGAAAATTTGTAGTCATCAGAAATAAAGAAAACAGAGCAGAGCAAAACAAAACAAAACAAAAAAAGCAAGCAAAACCAACCAACCAACCAGCATAACAACAAAGCTAATAGCTGTCCAGAATGGTGCAAATCCCAGCAAGCAGGAATTCAAGTATGTAATCTAATGCCTTCCAATAAGACAAGGACTTGCAATATTGTCTCTTGGTGTGGGAATTGGGGGCTTAATACTTAAACTTGCTGAGCGACTACTGAGAAGTGCTGAGTATTCAGTATTTATTGACTTCTCTAGGAATATATGCCAATATACAAATCTATTTAATGGATTTCTGACAGTGCAATATAATATAGCATAAGATGGTTTCTGTACTATACAGCACTTTAATAATGACAATTCAGTCTTGCTTACTCTGTCCCTTAAATTCTGACTCATTTTACTCTGCACAAAATAATTTACTAGTGCAAAGTTTTTTTATTCTGTGTGACAAAGGTAAATGGAATAATCATCTTGTTAAAAACAATGAATACGTTTAATTAACTTCAGTGTAGCTAGGCATTTGACTTGGAAAAGCTCAGACAAAAAAAAAATGTCAAAAGAGAAGATTGACAAAGATAACTTTAAAAATATAATTCCCCTCTGAGTAATGAGAAAATTGATCTTTGATATGAGAGAAAACACAATATTATGAAGTGTGCGCCTGGATAAAAGAATATTTGTTTTTCATGCTATGCAAATTATAATTCTATTTCTTTAATTAAGCTTTATAATTTGTAATTCCTGTATTAATATTTCCTTAACAGTTCTTAACAGATAACTTCTGAATTGAATTTTTTTTTTGGTTATCTTATTTTAAAGAGTTTCTTTTCATATATTTGTCTTGCATGTGTTGCAACAAATCTCCACTGATTCCCTACTTCCCTCCTTCTCTTTGACCATAAAAAAATCCTTTTGTTCTGAAATAGAGTATTATAATTACAAAACAGTAAAGACTGTCTTCTTCTTCTTTGTGCTTGCTTACTTACTTTTTGTTTATTTATTTATTTATGGAAGAGAACCTTATCTTTAGGTTGATAAGTCAAACAAGCCATTGAAATTTACTTAGCTTGAATCAGGAATAAAAACCTGCTTTGGACGGACCTTGATAGACATAAGAGAAGAATCAAGCAAACTTAAAAATTCAAAAACCTGTAAGGATCTTATTATAATCATAATTATATATGATAATATATATATATATACACACATGTCTTAATTATATACACATGGTATGTATAGAATATATGTAAGGTATATATATACACCATATATATATATAATATAATTATAATATAATCATAATAAGATCCTTACAGGTGAAGTAATCTGCCAGACTGAGTTTTTACAGTATTTGTTGCTTCTTTTCCCTCTGGAAAGAGCCATAGACTCTCAGCAAAGGGTCTGCTTATCCTATAGAGATTTTATATGGTTTGACTTTGACATCCAAATGTTACTGTAATCTGAGAGAAATTTATTTATTTATATTTTCAGATTTCATTTTCTTTTGCTTGTAATTGAAGAAGACAAACAGAACTTTTCAGTTTACCAGAATACTACTTTATTTTACTCTGACTTCTTAACCAATCTTTAAAGAAAAAATGGAACTGTGGTAGAATTAATTCTAGTTTTATGTTGTATTGCACAGTAACTATAAACAGGACTATGTTAATGTTTATTGTCTATTTTGTGGTGTATTTAAATGCTTGGTAGTAGTACAGAATGTGCTGTATATGCACAGGAACTGCTGATTTAGGTAGACGTGAAAGTACAGGATACTAGAGAGAGGCATTTCCTATTTTTACTGCTTCTTCACCCTACTAAAAATTTATAAGGTTGTCCCCCAGGCTGAAATCTTCATGTAGTTGTTATACAATCCTTTCTGGGATATGAGAGAAGTGGAAACTGCAGGAACAGTTCACGAGTTGGGCAAAGACAGGGGTTTCCAGGCTTTCAGTTTCAGGCTGGCATTTGGACCAGTAAGCCATCAGCTGTGTCTTGGTAATGTCAAACTGGTGGCACCCTTTACTGTGTCCTCTAAAACTGTTGGGACTCAGATATGCTTTTGCAGCCTCATTCCTGGAACCTGTGGGTGCACGTCACATCTTGCCCACAGGACTGCTGTGCCACTGCTCTGGCCCATGGCACATTCCTGCAGTGTAAATGGAGGGATCACAGAAACACCTAAAATGATCATTTCTGTGATTACATGAGGAGGATATCCTCTACACGGCAGAATCTACAGCCTGTACGTATATGATGCTGAAGGTCTGGCAGCTTGCAGAGCATGTTTTTGATGCGAGGTAAATAGGTGTTTCCCTGGGTTGGAAGAATGGCTATAATCCATGTTTACACTGTTCCTCACCAGTCTCCACCCTGCTCATAAAATATTTGCTTCTTCTTACTCAGTGGAATATTATTATCACTTTCAAACCTGCATGTTTTATGCTTCCTACCTTTCTTTTCCTCATCTTCATTACTTTCATCTTTTTTTCTTTTTTCCTGACTGTCCTCTCCAGCTTCAGAATCCCTTCCCAAACACAGAAACCTCAGGAGGAGTAATTGTTAAGTACTTCTAGAGAATTTTTCTATTCCTACAGGAAAATTTCATATAAGTAAAATTATACTGAACAAGAGCTTCTTCCTTCTTGACCAGATTGTCCCAGGCCACTTTTCCATTTTGTATCTACACAGCTGTCAATCACCACAATAGTCCTGGTCAGTATGATAAGGAAATATCAAAACTTCCATTTTACTTAGAAGGATTTCTCATAAAATAAACAATCTCATAGGGAGCTCCACTTGGAGCAGTCTGGCCTGACTGCTCTTTCCAAGTGGGGTGAGTTCAAGTGACCACAAGTTCAGTGCTCATCAGTGAAATCTGGTTATGGGGATTTTTGGTAAATGCTCAAGTTGCCTTTCTGGATTTCAGAAATAGTTCTAGTGTTACCAAAAAGCTCTTATTATTTTTTTTTTATTAATACTATTTTTTCTAGCTACTCACTAGGCAAAAAAAAAAAAAAAAAAAAAAAAAAGCAATCATTTTAGAAGATGTCATTAAAAGTATAATTTTAGATTAAAAAGAGAAATAAATAAAAAGAGAAATAAATAATATTTCTACCAAAAAAAAGGTGGAAAGATGGAAAGATGGAAAACATGTGAGTAGAGGAAGCCTGTTAGCGAGAAAATGAAGGAAGTGAAGCCATATTTGGGTGCGTAAAGATGTGGAGTTTTCAGGGCAATAGCAGGGTTTATGTTATTGTTTCAAGAACTTTTAATTTTTTAAAATAAGCATTCAGTGGAGAATATGAACAGGTATTCATTAATGTTCCAAAAAATTCTGCGTTCCATGTTTTGTTAAATCCCTCTCTGGTTGATCTATAATAGGAGAAGAAATAGCACATCTTTTGAATTAGATATGCAGCTAAACTTCCCAAATTAGAAGAAAGACTACAGGCTGGTGAATAGTTAGAGTGACTTCAGATTTCAAACTTACTTATCTGAATTTCTCACTGAAGACTCGATGACTAGAGGCCAATTCTTTTTAACTTAGTTTCTGTCAACATCAGCTATGGATTTGTCTTATGAGAAAGAGGAACAGTTCACAGATTCTTCTCTGAGAAAGTATAGGTGATAAATTCATAATGTCTTTCAGTCAGGAAGAATAGTTTGGCTGTGTTTTTCATAGCCTTCAAACATAGTCCACAATTCTACTTTATCACTACTCCTTTCTCTTAAAGCTATATCCCTGAGCCACTATAATTCACATAGGAGTAGGACTGAGGCAGGAAAGGGAATGAGAAAGAAAGAACAAAGAAACCCAGCACTTAAGAGATTCAACAAAATGTCAGCATGTAAGTAGTTTTTGATCCTGTGGGGCTGGATACTAACTGTTATTGTATAGTATGTATATGTATACATATACGCATACATATACATATATTTATACGTATACTTATACGTATACGTATAAATATGTATTAATTTTCCCTAATGAACTTCTCCAGTAAGAAAGAAAATCATATAAAATAGAAATAGAAAAAAGAAGTTTAAATTATTATTTTTCTTTTTCAGACAAAACACTGAGGATTTTGTACCTTTATGTGCAATACAATAGATTCAAATATGAGATTCTCCTCACTAAGCCAATCTTCTCATGGCCAAGTTTCAGCAGTATTTTAACCTTATATTCAAATAAAATTCCGAGAGCCATGATTTCCCTAGCTAATGGAGAAAAATAAATAATAAATAAATAAATAAATAAATAAATAAATAAATAAGCCAGGTACATAGCCCACACATTACCTTGTTTCTTTCCCATAACAGCATGTTGAATTGAACATAAGGACTTTGGTACTGCTCAGCACCAGATGAATGACATTAATTTTACCTCTAAAAATGTGTACCCTTTGGCGTTTGGTCTTTCATGACGTTGGCTTGCTATCTGCAAGTTAAGAGGTTCACCCAAGATAGAATTTATTTTTGTAGGTGGTGGCTTACTGACAATAGGAACAGAGCTTAACTGCTAGGTGAGAATTTTACGTAGACCTTATTGTACTTATTCCTGGAATACAGATGTCAGTTTATTCTGAATACATACTCAGATCTGTTAGTGTAACAGGTTGCGTGTTATAGGGACAACATATTTTTGTAGAAATGGATTTTTACGTCACTGACATAGTAGGTCCATGCTGTGGGAGGATGAACAATAAACAGGAAAATGACTGAGGCCTGAAATTCAAGATCTGGAAATATGACTCTGGGGAGCTCTCAAAGCTGACAGACAAATGTAGCAAAACAAAAGCAAAGCAAGGGCGCTTGCAAGCACAGTGAACCAGAGTATTAAGATTCTCCTGGGAAAAGATAAAGATATCACAGAAAGAATACAATTGTAAAAACGTCTTGGAGTACATTGGAGATTCCTCCAGTCCCCTTCTCCCTCTCTTTGCATGATAACCAGACACCAAGAGAGCCATTCATCTTGGTGAATGAACATGTCTGGATTGCAGATATCTGCATTTTATTGTCACCCAAGGCCCTTTTGCAACACTGATACTAAGTCAGTGGTGTCTAGAGCACACTTCATCTCATCCTAATGTAGACATCTAAGTTGTCCAAATAAACAGCACCCTCACAGCGGTCTTTGTTCTCTCTACAGGTTGTGGAATGAGCCTAAAATGATTTATGTCTGTACTTTAGCCAAGTAAAATTAAATGAGATAAATGGTGCTCAAAATGAACAATTGGAAATACCTCATTAAAAAGTTATATTCTACCTAACATGGTTGGTTCTTCATATTGCAATTCCAAATCTAGATTCTCTTGCATTGCTTTTCAACACTTTGTTTAGAATAAAGATAAGATAAACACAGTTACATCACCATATATGCCCTATACTCCAGATCTGAGGAAAACATCCTTAAACCGTTTTCTTGAATACCCCCAAGGCGTCTTTAAAGTTATGACTTATAATATATTTCTGTGAGCAACAACATTATCACAGGAGTGGAGGGATATTGAGCACTGCCATCTCTTGGATCTCCTTCAGCTCTGGCCCAAGTCAGAAGGCAGTGTCTAGGCCAGTATCAGAGCAAGAAACATACAGCTAAGCAATAAACACATCCCAGCTTTCTGCAGACATTTTGCTGAAATACTTTATGTCTCATTTCCACCACTAGAATGACAGAAAGAGTTGTATCACCAACAGTATGAGAGCAGTGGAATGTCAACTTCCTATCTTACTTTTGTTCCTATGGGAAATGTGATAAATGAACTCTGCTTTGCTTTGTTCACCTCATGACACTCTGCTTGTACTGGTATTAAATATAATCTTTTGTGCTATTGAAGGATGATTCGCAGCTAAGCCCTCCAAAGTTTCTAGAAGGTGTGTCATCAGATTTAAAATACAGACTCCAGAATTATGACATGACAGAGCTTCTTATAAATTATGTAATTTATAATTTGTAATTATGCAATATTTTTGCATATTTGCCAGAAGGCAGTGCCATGGTATTTAGTTTCCTTTTGCTTTGTTTTTATTATCTTTTACTTATTTTACAGTTGAACTGTTTGCATCTGAGACAGCAGCTCTATTTAAACTGTCATAACCCTAGCAATTACTTTTAAGTGTTTTACATTTCCTTGAGGTAAAAATAAATATATATATATATATATATATATATTATCTTAAGCAATACATAATTATATATTGCTCACAATGATTGATGGTTTGTGGAGTGCAGGATCATAAAATAGTACACTGAATATTACAACAATGCAAGTCCCACCAAGTTTCAAGGTTTCAGGAGCTGTCACACATATCAGTCATTTCGTATTGTACTCATAAAGGACTTCCAAAATGACTTAAAAAAGAATCAGAGAAAACACATCCTTCATTTGGAGAGTGGAGACAACTTGATCACTGCAGTTATGGGAGAGGCCCTAAAATAGCACAAGGGAAAATAATCTCAAGACAATTCAGATTTCTTCTACTTTTTTTATTTTTTTTTCTCATGTGATTTGACATGGCCTCTAAGAGCAGTTCTGTAAAATTAATGTCCAAAAGAGAAGTAAATCTATGTGTAAAGCAAATCAAGAAGATTACCATTTTCAAAGCTTCTTCAAAAGGGAGAAAGGGAAGAACTTTGAATATGTAGTTGCTAAAGATGTATGGTCCACCTTTTCACCTGAGCTTGTGTACAAACTTATTGATGTAGGATAGACTCTTTTTCTTCTGGTTATAATCACAGAATCACAGAATTTCTAGGTTGGAAGAGACCTCAAGATCATCAAGTCCAACCTCTGACCTAACGCTAACAGTCCCCACTAAACCATATCCCTAAGCTCTACATCTAAACGTCTTTTAAAGACTTCCAGGGATGGTGACTCCACCACTTCCCTGGGCAGCCTGTTCCAATGTCTAACAACCCTTTGGGTAAAGAAGTTCTTCCTAAGATCCAATCTAAAACTCCCCTGGCACAACTTAAGCCCATTCCCCCTTGTCCTGTCACCAGGCACATGGGAGAACAGACCAACCCTCACCTTTCTACAGCCTCCTTTGAGGTATCTGTAGAGAGCGATAAGGTCACCCCTGAGCCTCCTTTTCTCCAGGCTGAATAAGCCCAGCTCCCTCAGCCGCTCCTCATAGGACTTGTTCTGCAGGCCCCTCACCAGCTTCGTCACCCTTCTCTGGACCCACTCAAGCACCTCGATGTCCTTCTTGTAGCGAGGGGCCCAAAACTGAACACAGTACTCGAGGTGCGGCCTCACCAGAGCTGAGTACAGGGGGACGATCACCTCCCTAGCCCTGCCGGTCACACTGTTTCTTATGCAAGCCAGGATGCCGTTGGCCTTTTTAGTCACCTGAGCACACTGCTGGCTCATATTCAGCCGACTATCAACCATCACTCCCAGGTCCTTCTCTGCCTGACAGCTCTCCAACCACTCATCTCCCAGCCTGTAGCTCTGCTTGGGGTTATTGCGCCCCAGGTGCAGGACCCGGCACTTGGCCTTGTTGAAATTCATGCAGTTGACCTCAGCCCATCGGTGCAGCCTATCCCTATCCTTCTGCAGAGCCTTCTTACCCTCAAGCAGATCGACACACGCACCTAACTTGGTGTCATCTGCGAACTTACTGAGGGTGCACTCAATCCCCTCATCCAAATCATCGATGAAGATATTAAAGAGGACCAGCCCCAGCACTGAGCCCTGGGGAACGCCACTAGTGACTGGCCTCCAACTGGACTTGACTCCATTCACCACGACTCTTTGGGCCTGACTATCCAGCCAGTTTCTAACCCAATGAAGCGTGCGCCAGTCCAAGCCAAGAGCAGCCAGTTTCTTGAGGAGAATGCTGTGGGAGACAGTGTCAAAAGCCTTGCTGAAGTCAAGGTAGACCACATCCACAGCCTTTCCCTCATCCACCCAGCAAGTCACTTGGTCATAGAAGGAGATCAGGTTCATCAAGCAAGACCTGCCTTTCATAAACCCATGCTGACTGGGCCTGATCGTCTGCTTGCCCTGCAAATGCTGCGTGATGACTCTCAAGAGGATCTGCTCCATGAGCTTCCCTGGTACTGAGGTCAAACTGACAGGCCTGTAGTTCCCCGGGTCAACCCTCTGGCCCTTCTTGTAGATGGGCGCCACATTTGCTAGCCGCCAGTCAGCTGGGACCTCCCCCGATAGCCAGGACTGCTGATAAATGATGGTAAGCGGCTTGGTCAGCTCCTCTGCCAGTTTTCTCAGTACCCTTGGGTGGATCCCATCTGGCCCCATCGACTTGTGCACATCCAAGTGCCGTACCAGGTCACCAACCAGTTCTTCGTGGATAGTGAGGGCCACATCCTGCTCTCCATCCCCTTCCACCAGCTCAGGGTACTGGGTATCCAGAGAACAACCAGTATTGACGCTAAAGACTGAGGCGAAGACATTAAGCAACTCCGCCTTTTCCTCATCTTTTGTAACTAAGTTTCCCCCCACATCCAGTAAAGGATGGAGATTCTCCTTAGTCCTCCTTTTTGTGTTGATGTATTTATAAAAACATTTTTTGTTATCTTTAACAGCAGTAGCCAGATGGAGCTCCAGATGAGCTTTGGCCTTCCTAATTTTGTCCCTGCACAGCCTCGCAACATCCTTATAGTCCTCCCTAGCGGCCTGCCCACTTTTCCAAAGATTATAAACCCTCTTTTTTCTCCTAAGCTCAAGCCACAATTCTCTGTTGAGCCAGGCTGGTCTTCTTCCCCGCCAGCTTGCCTTTGGGCATGTGGGGACAGACCGTTCCTGCGCCATTAAGATTTCCCTCTTGAAGAGCACCCAGCCTTCCTTCCTTCCTTCCTTCCTTCCTTCCTTCTTCCTTCCTTCCTTCCTTCCTTCCTTCCTTCCTTCCTTCCTTCCTTCCTTCCTTCCTTCCTTCCTTCCTTCCTTCCTTCCTTCCTTCCTTCCTTCCATTGTTGTTTTGTTCTTATCGCTGCTATGTTTCAAAAACAAGCATGATAACATAAGGAGAAAATAGCAACTCTTATCTCTGGATCAGGCTAGGTGACTGATATTCCTTTTTACTGATAAGTGCAAAGGTCATCCCAAATTGTCTATCTTTGAGAAATAAATGTTTTATTGCAGAAAACTCATCTACTGTACTGCTTTTTGCAGCTGACAATCTTTTTCAGACTAAATTCTGGGAAAGAAAAACCTTCCGTACTTTGATATTCATGATATGCTGCAGGTTTGATTGAATAAGATAATGTGTTTAAAGAATACCTAAAATGTGAAAGAAAAGGAAAAGGGAGGTCTTATCCAATAATATTCCCAGATCTTACTGAAAGGCTGGCCAAGATCTTCTGACATGCCATTAAAAGCATCATAATGATGCTTAGATAGTAGATCAACTATCAGAGGGGAATTATTTATATTACTGCTATGCAAAAACAAGACTAGGTGATATTTCAGATCAACTGCAACAAATGACATGCAAAATGAACATTTGCAGTCCTTGCATAGACAATATCATTTAGCAAGCATGGTAGTGTATTCTTAAGCTAAACTGGAAGAGTCCATAAAAACTAACAGCTCTGTGTTATCTGTTTTGCACACAGAACAGCTATATATTTAATGGAACTCACTCCTACAGATCTGTATAAATGAAAAACTAAATCAACCCCCTTGACAAGTCTGGAGAACTAAAACTCAAACCTTCTAATATGAAGGTTTTGATAATATCATGCAGTTAAAAATCGTATTTTATAAGCAAAAATATAGCATTTGAAACAAGAGCTAGCCATAACTTTCCAGTGAAAATGCTTTCCACTTTTCTGGACGGGCAAGTTTGATTTTGAAGAAATTATTTTCTTTATTTCACCATTAGTGAAATAATTAGTGAATGTGGCAGTTTTGGAGGAAAAGACCTGAAAGGAAAAGAAATTCAGACATATTATGGCACTAAGAAAATCACTTTAAGCTCGCACTCTACAGCTTGCCACACAATGAAAGTGTTGATGTTGATGAAGGCCGTGGTACAAAGCCTTAGAGCTAACCTGCAGCAAAAGAGAAAGGTCTGGGAAAAAAAAAAAAAAAAAAAAAAGTTTGCATTTTTGTATTTGAAATGTTTTGAAGGGAGAAACTGTTGCTCAGTTCCCATTTCTTTTTCACTTAATGATTACTACGACACACAGGGATAGAAAAACATTAAAAAAAAAAGTATTGCTTTTCATCTGAAGAAATCACTAAGCGCTGGACAATAACGTCTATTTCTCCCAGTCTCTGAGGACTTTAACTAACAGGAAAGATGCCAATCTAGCAAGGATTTCCTTAAAGAGGTGGAGAAAGGAATTCTTCTTTGCAATGGGAATGTGTGCTGATATGAGAAAGTCTTTTTTTTTTTTTTTCCCCTCCACTTTCTCTTACTATAGAAGATGTTGGGGAAGGATCATGGCAGAACTGAGGCAAACACAAGGACCTTGAGTTATGCTGTTTGACATTTTTTTACAGTAAAAAGAACCAATCACCACTCTGGCTGCTTTGATTTATCAGATGACTTTAAATTAGGCGTGCTTGTATGCTACAACACAGCTACAGTGAGAAACAGTGGAGCTGACAGGGCAGAATTTCTCTGGCCATTACACAGTGATTACTTTATATGTTTTGATTAGTGCAAGTTTTCTTGATTTCACTGATGTTGTCACAAATAATATTGCCTTTAGGATAGGAAGTGAACCCCTGTCATAACAGTGAGCCATATTGCAGTTCTACATTACTTTGCAATATTATGCACTTTGTTATGCATTATGCTCTGCCACTCTGATAATGCTAGCATACACAGCACTAGCCATAGTGGATCAATAGGGAGCAATGACTTGCAAAAATACATCTTAGCAGTATAGCATACCCCCCTTTCCACATAGTGTTGGAAGATGCACTGGAGAAAAGTTTTGATGTGATCTTCTTCCCGTCCTGTGACAGCTTTCCTGTGGCTTGTGTCTGATGTGGGTGTTCAACACCAGAGGAGGGCCACTACATAGTGATTTTGTTATAAAACAAAAACACACACACAAAATATCAATTGCAGTATTTATGTTTGGCTTATAACAAACAATGCCTTTTAAGTAAATAATGTGTGTGGTCATTTGCACTAATGTACCTAGAGCCAAACACTTATATTTGTACTATTGCTTCAGTTAAATCATTTTTTTGCTTTCACAAAAGGAGTTGTTTTTGTATGGTATGTAACACCATGCTTGTTGCTACGGTGTTACATATATTCAGAAAAAAAAAAAAAAAGAATTAAAACAAAAAAGAGGCTGAAGTTGCTAGGATTTAGATTAGTCTAAATTATTTTAAACTTAAGTCAGGCTTTTTAACCAAAGTGTGTGAAGAAAAAGGATTTGTGTGTAATGCTAAACTCCTCACAGACTGAAGCCAACAAGGATATTTCACTTGGCATTTTGTGAATAATTTTATATCACAGTCCTTTCAACATAAATATTTTGTGAAAATATCACAGATTTCTTAATTATTTTCCTATCAAGAATTAAAGACCTGATTTTTTAATCAGAGTAAAACTTTCATTTGTAGTAATGGCAGCTGTGTTCACAGTCAAAATCTGACTTTGCTCTCCAAATAAATACAAAGAAAACTTAATATATATATAAAAAGATATATATATATAATGTATTGGATTACATGTCTTTATTTATATTAGGGCAGTGCTCTAAGATTCCCAGAAGGGTATAAATCTTTCAGACATGGATAGGCTTTACCCTGAACATAAATGGATAGAGAAGCAAAGTTAAGGCTGATCAGTGGTTGCTTGATCACACTACTCATTTAATTATATAAATTATATATATAATAATTATATAAAGTCCCTCCCAAAAATGCTAAATCTACCACTATAGTTATTTTTAAACCAGTCTTAACTGCTTTAAATCTCCTATCACAAATTACCCAATTTACTGGACACTTCACAAGCTACTTTGATCTAGCTCCCTACCATTATGTCCCTAAGATATCACCCACTTTTCCATCTCAGGCCTTTATTCAGATGGGAAAAAACAAACAAACAAAAAAAACATATTAATGTTTCCTGCCTTTTCTATTTTAAGTAGTTCTCCATAAGTTTTGCCCTATTTTACAGGCTGATAAAGCGGTATATTTCTTTCTTCCTTATGAATGTTGCTAAGAGAATGAATGGGATGTTATTTGTTTGTTGTTTTACTGAAATGTCTTTTTACAGGAAGACTTTCTTGATAATATTTCTACAAATATTAGTATTCAAAACATCTTTTAATTTTACTCAGAATCACAGAATTGTCTAGGTTGGAAGAGACCTCCAAGATAATCGAGTCCAACCTCTTACCTAACACTAACAAGTCCTCCACTAAACCATATCACTAAGTTCAACATCTAAACGTCTTTTAAAGACCTCCAGGGATGGTGACTCCACCACGTCCCTGGGCAGCTCATTCCAATGCCTAACAACCCTCTCAGTAAAGAAGTTCTTCCTAATATCCAACCTAAAACACCCCTGGTGCAACTTTAGCCCATTCCTCCTCATCCTGTCACCAGGCACATGGGAGAACAGACCAACCCCCACCTCACTACAGCCTCCAATAATGTACTTATAATAAGCGATAAGGTCACCACTGAGCCTCCTTTTCTCCAGGCGGAACAAACCCAGCTCCCTCAGTCACTCCTTGTAAGACCTGTTCTCCAGACCCCTGTTCTCCAGACCAGCTTCGTTGCCCTTCTCTGGACTCACTTGAGCACCTCCATGTCCTTCTTGTAGAAAACGGCCCAAAACTGAACACAATACTCAAGGTGTGGCCTCACCAGAGCCGAGTACAGAAGGAAAATCACTTCCCTAGACATGCTGGCCACACTGCTTCTTATACATGCCAGGATGCTGTTGGCCTTCTTGGCCACCTGAGCACACCGATGACTCATATTCAGCCGACTATCCACCAATACCCTCAGGTCCTTCTGTCGGGGTTTCAGTTAGAACAGAATTAATTTTCTTCCTAGTAGCTGGTGGAATGCTGTGTTTTGGCTTAGGATGAGAAGAGTGCTGATAACATCCTGATGTTTTAATTGTTGCAGAGCAGTGCTTATACTAAGCCAAGGACATCTCAGCCTTTTGCTCTGTCCTGCCAACAGGCAGGCTGGGGGTGCAGTAAGAGCTGGGAGGGAACAGACCCAGGACAGGTGACCCAAACTAGCCAAAGGGGTATTCCATACCATCTGACGTCATGCTAAACAATATATAGGGGTGGCCGGGGGGAGGGGGCCGGACTGCTTGGGGTGAGGCTGGGCATCGGTCAGCGGGTGGTGAGCAATTGCATTGTGCATCACTTGTTTGTACATACTATTATTACATACCTATTATCACCATTGTATTATTATTATTATTGTTATTATTATTTTTGTTATTATTATTTTCCTGTCTTATTAAACTGTCTTTATCTCAACTCACGGGCTTCACTTTCCATTTCTCTCCCCCGTCCCAGAGAGGGAGGGGGGAGGGTGAGCGAACGGCTGCGTGGTGTTTAGCTGCTGGCCGGGTTAAACCACGACACCTTCTCTGCCTGGCAGCTCTCCAACCACTCATCTCCCAGTCTGTAGCTCTGCTTGGGGTTATTGTGCCCCAGGTGCAGGACCCGGCACTTGGCCTTGTTGAACCTAATACGTCAACTTAATAAGTTGACTTTGGCCCATCAGTCCAACCTATCCCAGATTTCATCGATTGTCTTTGCAAAAGCCTGAGTAGAACCCAAATTGCCTTGTGGGCTGGTCACATTCTGCACTTCTAAGGATGTTTCTCAGAATGGCTTCATGGCTGTAAAAGATCCTGGGGACATGATATATATTTTTGAGTATATATGTTAGAGTATTTTACAAATAAATTTTGAAATCTAGATTCTTTTTATGTGACATGGCAAAACTAGACAGCTGACTTTAAGGTTAAAAAGATTTAAAGATCTTAAAAAAAATCTATATTACTGTTGCTTGTCTTAATTTAAGATTTTGTTTCAAAATTTCTTTTCTTTATGTTATGATACAAATTCAAGAAAGTAAACGCATGAATAGTTTTAAAGACATGAAGAGTTCTTGCTGAACAGATTAAAAACACTTTGCAACATTTGAATACTTAAATATTTTTATGATTTGTAAAAATATTTTACAAATCTTTGTGCAATTGTTTTCAAATACTGCAGTTATTTTGTTTTAAAATTTCAACAGTGATGAAGGCTGAAATTTAAAATTACTGAAGATAGTCTTTATAAGGATAACCAAATTGTGTAAACTAACTTTTATCTAAATTCATTATTTCATAGAATCATAGAATCTTTAAGGTTGGAAAAGACCTCCAAGATCATCTGGTCAAACCATCCTCCTACCACCAATAGCACCCACTACACCATGTTCCTGAATATCATATCCAATCTGTCCTTAAACACCCCTAGGGATGGGGTGACTCAAGTGTCACTCCATTTGCTGCTTACTTCCTGATCACATGTTCTTCTAATCAGCAAAATAATGAGCGATCTATAGAAATGCGAATGTGATGGAGTACACAAATCAGCAACTTTTTAAATTTTTATTTATTATTATTATTATTATTATTTTCACAATAATGTGTAGTACAAGTCTGTAAAAGAAATTTGTTAGCTATATGTCTTGGTGGCTTCACCTAATTCTGTATTCTATGATAAGCATCATCAACAACAACAGAAAACAGGAACTTGCAACAATTAGGAAGCAAATTTTGTCTTCTGCTAAAAGATTTTGAGCTTGTAAAATTCTGAGTTCTTGTTTACTCATGTTAAACAGGGAAAAACTAAGGTAAATAAATGTGAATGTTAATTATTTAAGGCTGCAGTTTGTATAAAAGTGATATCATCAAAACAATACCTCTTCAATATAATGAGGGATAACAGCGTCACTGAGTGCATTTATATACAAAATTTTCCAAATGTAATTAGCAGAAAGTTTCCTTTTCTTTTTTCCCAAAAATTATTGCAACCCAAATTTAGATGTAACAATTATTCATCCATTAATTTATTTAATTAATTGTACTGTAATTACTTTTGCATGAAAATTTGGGGGAAAGTTTATCTCTAGTCTTTGAGACTTTTTGTACTATTCTTTACAGAACATTAGACCAACACTAAGCAAATCTGCAATTAGAATTTATTAGCTTGAAACAGAAGAAAATGCTGGCAATTCTTGTTCACAATTGTATGAGGTAGAGACATTTTCTTTTTCTAGTGACCTGTCACCCAAAATAAAATCTACTGATAAACCAAAAGCAGATTAGAAAAAAAGACAGAGAATAACCATCCTTCAGGAATACTTCTTTTAATACATTTCTCATTGATAGGATTTCTCATTGAAATTCATGTGTTTTCTGCAGACAAACAAGAATTTTTGATGGATAAGAAATTACCAACTCCATGTAACAACAGTACTACTTCTGAAACAGGATATGTTAAAGAATTATAGGCCTCATACTGAGGTCAGAAATATTTCATACTCATATATGTTGTAAGGCATTGTCACATGGTGTTACAAAAATAAAGGACTGGATGTCAAACTGGAAATTTAAGGCTATTTTTCTCCCCCTCTCATTTACACTACTTTCCATGGGTGAATTAGACTAATATGAGACAGAAATATATCCTTTCCCTTGGGGCTGTCCTTGAGCTGTGAAATTATGTATGCTTGGAGAAAAACAAAAAAACTGGACTAAAAATAATGCAAAAGATGCAGAAAACAATTCGTAAGTGTTTTGAAAAATAAGAGTTCTATGGTACTTCATAAAAAGAAAGCTCATAGGAAGAAGTACAGGAAAGCACTTTTTAAGTGCATTAGCAGTATCAAACTTGTTTTTCACTGGTATAATTTGAAGTATCCCAGTGGCAAGACATGGTTGTGGTTCATAGTTTATGTATTTGAGGAAATCAAATGTCAGGCTACTGAAAGACTGAAAGAAAGATTAAAAAAAAAAATAAAAAAATAAAGTTAACTGCTTGCATTATCTTTGACTATGTAAACTTGCAAACCTGACGAAATTGTCAAAAGCTAAGGCACATTGTAATAAGCAAAATGTAGATTTAATGTGGACTTCTCTGTTATTTAGTTTAAAACAACAAGAACGAAGACAGAAACTTAAGCAGTTGACTTCAGTATGATCCAAATCTATAAAAATACTCTCTGCTCTCAAAATTACATGTGGAACATCTTTTCTTCCAAGACAAAGGGTTTTCACTGTGTGCCATTGTGAGAACTGCTACCTGTCCAAGCTCCAGAGATAACTAGTTCAAGTTGTTTCTTGTACAGGTTAATAGCAAAAGTAAAGATGCACAGGTGTAAGACCCAGGAGATTATGAGCATGCAAGAAGAAAAAGAATGGAAGAATGGCTGTGATAAATCAGACTAAAAATCCATCCAAGCCAGTGTCTCAGGCAGGGACAGATAGCATGTCTAGTTTATAGCACTATTCTTCCATTATATCCTCCCAGCCTCCAAGGGTTCGTAGCTCAGGGACTTCCTAACACAGCGGTGGTATCTTGGCATTTAAGAAAATGAAAGCAGTTAAACTACTGGAGATATCTGAGCACTGAGCACTTTGCTTAGGCAATCCCAAAGCAGTTGTAATTAAGATAAAGAATTTAGCAGTTGCTCTTTCTATAGATAATGTTCTGAACCTCTGCACTACTACCAGTTTAAACTTAATTCTTCACACTACATTCACAAGAACGACTTCAGGGAAGATGTATTATAAATGACAATTTACAGATATAGATGACATAATTGCCAGTGCTTTGCTTCTGTAAAATATTTTTAAAGTAGAAACAAAATTGAAATATTGATTTAATTTGATGAGAAAAATGGCAGTAATTATTTGGTACAGTGTTTTTTTTTTTTGTTTGTTTGTTTGTTTTGAGTCATGTCAGTAATATTAAATAGACTAAATAGAGAAAACTGGACATAACTTAAAAATTTTACTTTAATAACAAAGTGGTCTTTTTGTTTGTTTTGTTTTGTTTTTAACAAATATTGATTTTCCAGAAAAGAATTACTGAAATGAATAGGAGGGGCTTCATAAACATTGTGCTAGATTTTGGGTGTAATATCTATCAGTTTTATATCTGCAGTTTTTCTAAATTTATATTTACATCACTGAAGTGATCGCAAATAGGTACCCTTTTATTTTTATTTTCATCTAAGGTACAATTCAAAATTATATACAAGAATATGAAGTGTTTTTTGTTTGTTTGTTGTCTGCTTGTTTTTTTTTTTTGTTGTTGTTGTTCATTAGTTCCTGATTAAATGTTTTCACAGTAATTAATAAGAACTAGAAGCAAACTTGATATTATAAGTGTTTTATATAAAGTACTTTTTGCCTTTTGTTGTCAGCCAAACCGTTCAAACATTAAGGATAGTTAGAGAAAAAAAAGAAAATCTTGGGTAGAAAATTCCAAAATTATAAGAGCTCATTTCTGCAATGTACATAGAAACCACAAAACCCCAGCAATGTTTAGTCAGAAAACACTTAGCCTTTTTAACTTATTTTTTTTAGCTTTTTTTTTTTTTTTTATAGAATCTCTATAATCATAAACCCTAAATCTCAATAACAGAATATAATGCTATCAGTAGATTGCATATGCCTACAGAAGATTTCTTTGAAACCTTTTCCTGATTACAATATTTTTCGAAGCTTTTGTTTTCTTTTGTTTTCTGACTGAACACTAATGATTTTTTTGTTGTTGTTCTATGTATTTCCTTGTTCTCTGGTGAGTGAGAGGTCCCTTTCAGCAAAATTATTAAACATTTCTTCATTAAACCAATATGGCATGAATTATTTAATAATAAAAAATAATTAAAAAAATATCTTCCATGAGGGTATCATTGATTCTAGCAGATTCCATGTACTCTAAAGCAATAATATATAGAAGGAGGTAGATGTACATCCATTGTTTTTCTTTACTATTATAAATAATCTAAATTGCAGAAGTGTAATCTGATTAACCAAATTATTCATCAGGTCAATGCTTTCAAGTCTTTCTCTACTGTTCATAGAAAACAGTCATTTAAAAGAAAAAAAAAAAAAAAAGTTATATAACTGTATAGCCTGGCTGACCAAACGAAAAAAACTCTTGGCAGCAGGCAGTGGATACAATGAGGATACAGCAATGAACTGTGTATTATCTTAAGCAATCATATTGAGAGAAGCCCGAAGACTTTATCACAATAACAGTCATGTATTTCTTTCCTGACGATGGAAGACAGATTTCTGAAATTTTACAAGAAAGGTCAAGATATAATTTTACACTAGAATATATGTATGGAAAATCAAATATGTATGTATTGAAAGAATTTACACTGCACAAGTGATGAAATGTTGAGGAGAATTAATGTCTATTTTTCTATTTAGCAGTGTGATATATAGACATATCACTCCTATGTAAAACAGTCTTTTTAAACAGTCAGAATATTCAATGGGAAAACTGAGTTAGGTTTTGAGGTATATATCCATAAATTAAGGGGCAAACACAATGCACTAAACTCCATAGGACTAGGCACAGAGTAGCCTCAATACATAATGACCTTGCCAGGCTGTTATCAGTCTCTGATCCCAGTTTTCCCTGTAGCATAGTCAGCATCTGTCTCTAACCATCATGGTTTTCCCAAAGTAATGGTCATTGACTATACATCTCCTATGAGTTCTTATAGGAATCTCCAGTGCTTTGAAGAAATGTAGTGGGTTTTTCTTCATTAAGAAGAAAAGACATAAAGAGAAAACAAATAAGACAAGACAATACAATCAATCTTTGTTAATTTTCATGCAGTAATTAGGTAAGGAATATTCTGCAGCCGCATTATACCTGTTAACCAGAGTAATCTTCTTAACTCGTGAAAAGTTTACATAATACTTGAACATAACACATCCCCATCTGTATTAATCACAAAGCTGAGGTGACTGTTGTACCATTTTGCATACTCTGCAATGTCTAGCTGTTTTAACAATCCTGATTTCCAGTGGAGACAAACCTAGTTACATTTCCACACAGAACACTTATAGCCACTCAGCTGAAGTCTAACAAATTCTAAGAGGCTGTAAATTGCTCAAAGAGAAACTGTAAGATATAAATCAGTTACAGTTCAAATTATTAACTTACACTTTGCAAGTTTCAGCACCTGTTTTTTCTTAGACAGATTCCTCAGGTGGGGTTTCCAAGAAACAGAGAACCTTACTTTGAAGTGACATTTGTGGTAGGGAAATCATGTTTTCTTTACCCATGATTTTATTTTTGCTATAGCCAACTCACATTTATTCCACTTTAAAGTTTACCCCGCGATGAAGATCTGAGCATTTTGATACATTCTATGTGGTCAAGTCCTTCCCTCACTGGTAAGATTGTCGATATGAGTTTCTCTAATGTCTTGGTTATGGATGACAAATACCTTTCAAAAATTTGGTGTTGTAACCACACAACACAAACAGATGTATTGAATCTATATAGACAAAGGAACTTCGTATTGATATATATAGTCCATTCAGAAAGAAAAATCTATACAAAAGAGATCTTCTAGTAATTTTATGTCTGGAGCAATGGTCATAAATACCAAGTATAGGAAAATTCTTTCAATAGTTAGGATTATCATTCTGCATAGAAGTCTATACTTTTCTCCCCAGAAACAACCAAACTTCTGTTTTAGTCAGAAAGGTAGGTTCAACAGGCAGCAGATAATTCAGTACAAGTGTGAAGATGGATGAATGTCCAAAAATCAACTTCTTTACTCTCAAGCAGAATCCTTCTACTTGCCAGCTTCAACCATTACAGGCTGTTTTTAAATTTTGATACACGTGAATTAAAGCAAAATGGCATGTCCTGAATCCTTTAGTTGATACAGAGACATGAAGCAAAACTGTCAATAGGAGGCTAATCATGTCTTGGGCTTTTGCACAAGGGCTATTTAGGTTGGGAAACCGGGAGCTTTTAAAAAAGAACAGTTCCCAATAAAATGAAGTGCTCTCAGAGAGATGAAGACCCTGCCTGAAGGAAAGACTGCAGAAGTCAATGAAGATCCTGGAAATCAAAGTACAGGGTGAGGAAAAAAAAAAGCCAGAGAATGCCTGGGGACCTTATCCTCTAATGCCATGGGGGAAAACAACAACAATAATAACAAAAACAGAAGTGGAGAAAGATCCTGGAGAACAGGGTATTGTTTGGGAACAAATGCCAGGGAACAACCAGAGACCTTGACTGCTGGTTCTGGGACAGGTGACAGTAAGTAGTGGCACAGCACAAACTGACAAACTGCTCGACATTCCTGGAGCAGCAGTGAAACACAAGACCTGGGAATATAGCCTTGGGAATATAGTGAGGGAATGAGTGTGGGATGTAATCAGGCAGGGTAAAAACTCTAATTAGCTCTTAGCTAAACTCCAGGATCCAGATCTGCTACAGGTTGTCGTTTTTTCTGTCTCAATCATGACACCTTCTCAAATATTCTACCAAATAAGTTCTATTCACCACAAAAATTTAAAGCTTCTAGCCCAAGCAGAAATGAGAACCCTTTTTCCCAATAGGAGTAAGGAACACAAAGTAACTCAGTCATTTTGCCCATACACACTGATCTCGTGACATTTATGTCATTGCCCTTGTTACCTTATGATTCCATTTACAGTTTCCTATTTAATAACATCTCATTTAGGGAGAAAAAAAAAAAAAGAAAAAGAAAAAAAAAAAGACTAGTGAAATCACCGTTGAAATTATTCTGAAATGAAAAAAAAAAAAAAAAAAAAAAAAAGCAAAATTAGAAAATATATGTATTATTCCTTCTTTTTAGTAAAACCTTGTTATGTTTTGTTATAACCTTGTGTATAAACAGAAGGTCCAAGGGCCAAAAGCCTCTGAAATGTGTCCTTGTTTCCTTAGAAGTGGACACATATTCCTTAGGATTTTCCATAGACTCTTTCTTCCAACACAATCCTCACTGTAGTTTCACTCTACTATTGACCAGAGCAAGGATTGTTCCTGTTTACAATGACAATGAATTCTTCCCAGTTTTTGATGCCAGTGTATAATAGGGATGAACTCAGTCAAAAGTTTGTTGTTGGTTAGTCTCTTTCCTTGGTCTGGAATTGTCTACTTCAGTATATTCAGACAGGGTGTTTGACCTATACCCTGTGTATAATTGGATGAGTGCTCATATTAGTATTTAGTGATAACTCTTCTGTTTAGGTTATGACAACCAACTTGCTGCTTAAGTGTGGAGGAAAATAAGGTCGCTCATTTTGCCTTTCTTAGTTCACCGTTAGTATAAATTATATGATCCTGTAAGAAATCCTTGTGCTTTTGTAAAATCAACTTTTCCTTAAAGGTTAAGTGTCCCTTTTCCTGACACATTTTCTATAAGAGAATTTTACAGTGGCTTAAAGATTCTGGTTCAGATTTGCAAAAAGGAAAGCTTAGGCAGGTGTCTCAGGAGAAAATCCTCTAAAAATATGCTTGCAGAAATGTTGTGCTAAGTGTTGAAAATTGGCTAAATTACTTGCAGTAGGTGGGGCACATAATTCTGTTTGCTTCTCTTCCAGATCCTATGACTCATGTTCACCTTCATAAAAAGTTATTTTTGCTTTGGGAACCACTGCAGCTCATCTTGACTTCTTGCAGCACTTTATAAGCACTTCGTAGTAAATCATCTGGACCCAACTACCTGATCCATTGTAGTGGTTCAACAACATCTTTCTTTGCAATGTTAAATCATTTGTAAAATTAAATAAGTAAAAAAAAGAGGGAAATTATGATGAGTTCATGAACATATAACTAAAGTAACTCTGAGAAAGTAATTCAGCTGGCAAAGGTGAGTGATATATTTATTTTAAATTGGTTTTGTGAGAACATTCTATTAAGTTGAATACAGAAGTTGCAATTTAATGATGTAATTTCATTCTATTTAAATGGTTTGATTCATTAATTACTCAATGCAGATATTATTTAGTTTGAAATTAATGTGCAATTATACCTATCTCTAACTTGATTTGCATTATACATTGTATATACATGGAGTACTAGGTTTCTTGTTTAGTATTTTGAATGGTTTACAGCCAGGTATGTCTGGAGCTTGTAACAAACACATGCTCCTGCACCTCCCACATACACACTAGAAGCAATACCTACCTCTTAATGCATCATTTTCTTGATTTGGTGCCACTGCCACTAGGGAACTGGGCTACTGGGTGGCAGAGTTTCACCCTGTTATTGCACCTCCAATCTGCTGCCTCTTAAGTATATAATTAAGCTGTCTGTAGCATTTATTTGGCAAATGTGCACTCATCTAGTACAAGAAAAGGAAGAAGGGGGAAGGGAGGGTGGGGCTGGAACACAACAACGATGACAAAACCCTCAAACCATTATTTTTATTCTTCAATTTATCATTAGGATGAACTTGGAAAGGAAATTACATTGGTGCTGTGATGATGATTTATTCCAGGAAAGAACACAATTTACACAGAGAAAAGTTCAATTTTAATTCCACAAAGCTCAATAGAAACTTGTTCATATGTTCTGCCTATAGGTGGTGCAGTTAAGATGACTGTTTTTGTTTTCTAATAAGGGGAAACCATAAAACCTATTTTCACTTTTAATATAGTATTCTAATGTCTTTTATGTACAATAAAAGGGTTTTTTAATGAATTTGTATTATTATATTAAAGAACCCATGTCTATACTTTAAAATGTCTGAAGTTGTCTATACATGCTACTCTATTTCACTGTATCTCAGAAAATGCTGGCACACAATAGCATATCTATTACAATAATTCAATATGTTTATTATGTATTTAAAAATTCATAAAAGTATTTTTCTAAAGTTGTAGAAATGTCTATTGCTTATTGTTTTTTTGGACCTGGCAAGTTAGGAACTCATGCTATTCATATGAATATGTTTTGCATTAATGGCTTGCTTGAGGGGATCTCAACTTTGGGTCAAAAATGGTGCTTAATGAAATAAACTATGTGCACCATTGACATGTATTATGTCTTTATCATACTACCACCCATTTATTTAACCTCTGTGCAGTATTTTCCTTTGGATAGGAAAGACAATTTATTGACTGGAACTGCTACCTAGGACACATGGGATGTGTAAATACATTGCAACAATTTACATTAAACAAGAGGAAAAAATATGTATAATCTGAACAATTATTGCACTTTCTGTCAGACAATTCCCTGTGGGTCTTCAAGAAGGGGGTATTTCCTCTTTTTGTACTACATACTTAATACTTTGTAGTTTGCTTTACATGTTATTTGATGAATAACAGTAGTGGGGTTTTGTTTGTTTGTTTGGTTTTCCCCAAAGTCTATTTTAATTCTGATTCATGGATATTAAATTTAAACTCCATCTACAGAAAAATATAAAGGCACTTCTATAGTTAGTCTTTGCCAATTTATATTGTTCTAATGGAAAGAATTTGGAATTATATCTAACGTTTTCTGGAAAAATGGGATGTAATTATTGTTTCACTCCAAAAGTCATTTCAAGGGTTCAAATCAGTATAATCTAAACCATGTTATTCTGATGGGCTAATCTGTCTGTTACCAGGTTGGTCACATCTACTGTTGTGATGGAAGTAACGATCATTAAGAGGACAAAATTCTACAACCGCAAAACTAAAACTTTAGAATAATATAGGAAAACAAACAAACAAAAACCATATACAAAGACCACCAAAACCTAAGTGAACAGTAGTTGTTATGGTCTCTCTCATTAAGATGAAAAAAATGACTGGAAGTTTTATATGCACAATAATTTGACAAACTGAAAACACATCAGAGCTGGTTAGCCATCTTGTCAATGTAAATTTTGCTTGCCCAAAGTATCTTTTGTAACAAGATATTTATTTATTATAAAAATAAAATGTCAAAATACAAGAAATTCTTTGGAGGTGTTTCTTCAGTTGTTCTTCCTTCATTGCTTATTTTTCTTGATGGCAAAAAGAGAAAAAAAAAAATAATAAAAAAAGGTAAGATAATGGAGTGAAGAAGGAAAACAAAACTTTTCTGCTCCTCAAAACATTAATGATTTCCCAAGTTTTTTGTTATACTCATTTCTCTTTTACAAACTTGCCCAACCCTATCAGTGTGATCATTTTGGTTTTGATTGAACATTTTTTTCTTACCTTTCCTTCTAATTTGGTCTTCATGTCACCATCCTGCAGGGAAGTGAGTGATAGGCCACATGAAGGGACAGGGAAAAGAGGAATTTGTGATGAAGATGGATGCGTTGTTACTGCTGTGTAAAAGAGCATTAAACTTTCCAACATGGGCTGAAGCTACTATATTATATGCAGCCTAATGAGGTGTGCAGTGATGGGCAGGAGAAAGTAGTAAAAGAATAAATTGTTAAACACTGAAAAAGTAGCATTCAGACACAAGCATTTGAATTCTGAATGAGCAGCACATCATTAGAATATTGTATTTTGTTTTGGTGTCCAGTACATATTTTAGTTTATACCAGTCACCAAGGTGTGGAATTCCTTTGATGTTCTGTAATACTGTAAAATATTGTCATTTTACCCATTAACTACTGCATATATAGGGAAATCAAGCCACAATACTATTTATTTTTATATATACATTTTTAAAATGCCTTTTACTAAGCACTCTGTTAGCCACTGTTGTGATATCAAATGTTCTTATTTATTTAGAAAAAAAATAATCCTCTATACATATATATGTATATACATCTGTATCTATACAGATTGCACAATCTATACAATATGTTCAGAAATGAAAGTGGTAGAAGATCTGCCTTTGAGTAGTACTGAATCACAATTACTCCTAGTTTAAATGGATTGTGGAAATTTGGAAAAGTTACTTCGACAACACTTTTCATTGCTGAATGGTTCTTCCTTCTTGTACAAACTAAAGTAAAAACAACAGAAAACCTTCAAGGAGGAGAGATGCTGTCTGCAGTACCTACATCCACAGTAAAATGTTAACAGTAGGAAGTCTGGAGAAAATGAAGAAAACATCATTATAAACCTGAGAATCAATAATAAGCAAGGAGAAAACCTTTGAACTTAAGAAATAAGGGAATAATTATGAGAGGAGTAGGTACTAACTTCATGTTTTATGCATCAGGTATTGTTGAACAAGAATGAGTGTATACTCCCTTGCATTCTTAAGGAATCTACTTGAGACCAAGTGGCCTCGGTCTTTTTTTTTTTTATCTGTTTATCAATAAGACAAATAATAAAGTTCCAATGCCACCAAAGGCAAATGCCACAAAGAAATTTATCATACATGCCTTCACGTTTTGTTACTTACAGTGTTTTGCTTAAGAAAGAAAATGGAAATAAAGGCACTTTCTATATAAATTGATAGTTGTTACAGACTACTTTGTAATACTACCATTTTTCAGCCATGAAGATGAAGAAAATGTTTATAGTCATCTTGAGAAGCCCATATTTTTGTTTCAACAATATTCATTATTCTTTTATATTTTGTTGTTGTTTATTTGTTTCTTTATCAACATTCATAGTTTCTACTTTCCTCTCTCTGAAGTACTTTTGAAAGTCTGATAAAGGCCACCACATGCAGTTCTAGAATCCTTTATAGAGACCACGAAGTAAAACAAGACTCTGTTATGTAAATGTCCATTGCCCACTGCAGGTAATTCAGGGATGATGTTTTATTGCCTCGTGAAGCTGAAAGGAAAAGAGTGGCAGGAGTGGCATGTGAATAGCTGAGGATTTCATGGAGTGCTAAACCCTGCCTTCCCCACAGAAATAGCTAGGGGGGTACCAGGTTCTTTACATTATGAATTATGAGTGTCATTAAATGACTGTGCATCACTGCATGTTCTCCCCTAGCACTTAACCTGTAAGTTTTCTCCCCTGTTTTTGCCTGTCAATATACTCAGGGATTTTTGTCTGAAGTCTGAAGTCAAGAGATTCTGACCTTTGTTTTGACACAAACTGGTAGCAAATTTAGCCTGATGTTTACAGATGTAAATGGTCTGTCTACAACAAAAGAAAAAAAACTCTGCACAGAGAGAAAATCTGATTTTTCCATACTCCTTCTCACTAAAAGTTAGATTCCCACACGCATAGTTATCATTATTGTACTTGAGCAGCTCATCTGATCACTCCTATCTTCTTAAGACCTCTTTTGAGGAACTATCACAGCCCTTGTACAGTTACTTGGTCAGTACTCCCTATGGGGTTAATGACATAGATGTTGCATAATAGACAATTGTTCACCAAAGACTGTTGAATCCTTGTTTAATAGGTTGTTGTGGAATACTATTCTTTGTGAGCTACTAATGTGAACACTGGGAACACTTTCAGATCTTTGTGCAGGTTCTGCATACAGCTGTCATTTCTATGGCCATCTCCATTACCCCCTCTTCTTTTTTTTTTTTTTTTTTTCAAACTTCTTGTAAAATTAGTAGTTTATTGAGCAGCCTCACTGTATCACTTAATTTTTCCAAATAAATGACACTTTCTGCAGTGTTCCTACTCTGGAACATATTTTTTTTTTTCTTCTTCTGGCCTATTTGTGTTATTATATATGGAGTGGTAATTTGTGTCGAGAAAATGGTTGATATTAATAAAGAAGGGGGAGATGGTTACCAGGACAGTCTTTGTTTCTAAGGACGTATGATTTCCCATAATGTGCAACTGCTTACTAGCGAGGGGCAGTTGTGTGCGTGGGTCCGCTTCTCTCAGCTTGAGCTTCCTTCCAGCTCCAGTGCACCTATTTCCAGCGACTTTCTGTACGAGCTTCTCTGAGCAGTTTGCTGAGTTTGGCTGAACCTATCTTCATGAGATCAATGTGCCTGTTCCAGTCCTGGTCTCCGTTCTGCTAGCCTGTTCCTTTTCATTCCTTCTTTCTGCTTCTTTATTGATGACATAACTTCAACACATCGTGTTGCCTTTCTTTTTTTTATCTTGAGGGCAGGCTCCCCTCTTATACCCTTCTCCCCACAGCAGTTCTTTTCAAAACAACTTTTCATTGGTCAAACAACTTTGCATATAACAGCAACAGTAAACACCCAGAAACTTCCATGCCTCAATGGCTGGAGAACAAGCAACTGGAAACTGCATGGAGTCTCCTGAATCACCCTTCTTTGTTCCCTCTAAACCCTTTTACATTCCTGATGGCCTCATCATTAAGAGTCTGATGTTATCATCAACCACGAGGCTTTCCAACCCCCATGGCCACACTCCCACATCTCCCCCTTCTTTATTAATATCAACCATTTTCTCGACACAAATTACCACCCCATATATAACAGTATGTAAAAGCAATGTTCTATATATTTAGAATGTTTGATGTTCGTGTGTTGGTGGAGCATAGACTCCCCGCACACCCAGCGCTGTTTATGTGCCTTTTATACCTTTTTTACCTTTTATAAATATTCTTTTATAAATATTACTAAATTCAGATTGAGTTGAGACTTCAGTTATAACGGTGTTTAGAAGTCTTGTCCATACAACAACGCATTTCTGCAGTAACAGCAATTTTTGCTTTGGTAGGGCAAGTCTGTCTTTGCAGTGAGTTGAAACTACATGACTCAAATCAATTTAGAAGGTGGATAGCCAACCTTACGCAGAGTTGTACTCATGAAATTAAGTCCTGTTCAGAAGCTTATTAGTTATTATTGGAAGACCTTTGCATTTTTCATGTGGGTTTTGATGTTCAGTGGACCTTAGTTGTCACTCAGACTGTGCTGGACAATGTTAACAGCTGTTTGCAATACATCTATTAGATTGTTACACTTCATCTTTAGTGTACTGGTACCTATGCAGGAGATGGCATGCAATGGAAGATATGTGTGGATGGATTGTCCAGTGGCTTAAGAGCTATGCATGGTCCTCCACATTATCACCACACAGAACAGTATTTGTCTAGTATTCTATCTTCCTTATATTTACAAAAATACAAAGTAATCCCCCAATTAATTTAGGAGCTCTGAGGCTGACTTTGGGAGTGAGAGATTTATTTCATATACACTTGCATAAGATATCCACTTACCAGTGTGGATCTTTGTCCAGAGTCATTGTTTAGTAAAGAAGGAAAAAAGAGGCACTTCTACAGCACAGTTCACTTTACAATAAAGTAGTTTGCTTTATAATAAGGTACTGTTTTAGGTAACTGTCCTAAAATAGTACAATTGAGCCTAGAACTTTATCTCCCATTTATTAAAATACAAATTCTAAGCAGCTGCCTCAGAGTTAAATCTATTCTGTAAAGTAAGGTGAGCCGAAATTCTCCTGGCAGATATAGTCAGGGTTCATATGATTTTGGCAAGGTGCTGTTTACCACATATTGCAAATGTTATCAGATAAACAAATATTTAGTTGTTATTTTATAAATCTAGGCTTTATTCTTTCCTTCCTTCCTTCCTTCCTTCCTTCCTTCCTTCCTTCCTTCCTTCCTTCCTTCCTTCCTTCCTTCCTTCCTTCCTTCCTTCCTTCCTTCCTTCCTTCCTTCCTTCCTTCCTTCCTTCCTTCCTTCCTTCCTTCTTTCTTTCTTTCTTTCTTTCTTTCTTTCTTTCTTTCTTTCTTTCTTTCTTTCTTTCTTTCTTTCTTTCTTTCTTTCTTTCTTTCTTTCTTTCTTTCTTTTTCTTTCCTATTCTTTAGGCCTTAAGCTCTAGAGTTTGATCTTGGTTCATTCACCTTTATTTACGTATTTATTTCCCTCTGTTTGGAAATTGTTTTTGCTCATTGCATTGTTCCATTTTCATTGCAATAGATATAAGCCATACATAGAAATTTTGCAAGTTGGCTGTCACAACTGCATGTTTTGGAGAAGCTTTAGGGTACTTCCTTTGTATGACTTAATCCCACATAATTTAAAAGTTTCTTGTACTTTCCCTATTTTTTCTACTATAACGCAAAGACTTCAATTCTGTTTAATCTTGTTTCAGCCCTATTGATAATGTAATTGTGATCAATATTATTCTAATCCTGTTCGGCATTGTTGTCATCAGTCGTTTTCTTTAAAGTGAATCTGCACTGTTTTAAACTTAGTTTCCTGTAAAAAATAGCACATAGGTTACCAGTTTAATTCTGTTCAATATACTCAGATATATTTTTTCAGTATTCCTTCTGCTGTTCTTTTTAGTTCTTTTTAATGTCTCTGTCATTTTATATTTCTCCTAGAGCTTAGTGGAGTTAATTCTTTATTCTCCACTCCATACATATACACATATACACCATGTTTGGGGTTCTCTGGGATTTATTTATTTATTTATTTCATTTTTGCAGCAAAAACTGTCTGCTAACTAGTTTTCATTGGTGCAGTCTAACAGATTTTGACAATAAAATGTCTTTTTACTCTCCAGTCTTCTTCTCTGCCATTACAAAGCAGTAAATTTAGAACCAATAAAAGCAAATGCTCCTTTATGCAGCATATAATCAACCTGTGAAATTCACCCTCACAGGAGGCCATCATATCAAATACTCTGGTTGAATGTTAAAAAGAAGTGGGTTAATTTTATGAACACAAACAACATTTGTAGCTATGCATGACAAAATAAATAATAAGGGTAAACCAAATATCATGCTTCAGGTCATAAATTGATTATCTCCAGGTGTTAGGATGGACTCCTACTCTCCCTATAAAGCTTTGTGCAATTGATGACGTTTTTATTTTTATGAGGATATGAAATAGTTACAGGGTTGTCTCTTCCTTCCTTCCTTCCTTCCTTCCTTCCTTCCTTCCTTCCTTCCTTCCTCCCTCCCTCCCTCCCTCCCTCCCTCCCTCCCTCCCTTCCTTCCTTCCTTCCTTCCTTCCTTCCTTCCTTCCTTCCTTCCTTCCTTCCTTTCTTTCTTTCTTTCTTTCTCCTTCTTTTTTATTATTATTTTATTTTTGATTTGGTTTTATTTCCTCTAAACAATCTCATGCTGTTTTCTTTCATTGTCATAATATTGTAGCAAATAGTTCAATTATTGAAGGCAGCCCCTACTCATTCAGACATTTCAAGTGGGAAAGACTCTGTCATGTATTCTTTTGTCTACAAAGAAACTGAATACTGCAGAGGGAGGAGTTCTGTATTTATGAGCTGTCATGGTGTCTTTCTTCGCATCTGTCTTTAACTCTCAACTATATCTTTGTGCAAATTGACATTGTTCCAGCAAGTGATGTGACAATAAATTTTGGATCATTCATCTTAATTAATTTCTCTGTTATTTTTATATTTCTCTAGATTTCTTCCTCATCTTTTACTTGAATTCATTGCTTGAATTGTTTTTGTTTTTGTTTTCTTGCTTTTTTTGACTAGGATCATCTTACTGTTATATTGTGATGCAATGTAAAAAACTAGAACCTTAGTTATTCTAAGCTAATGTCCTAATTATAAGCAACAGATGAAAACCAATGCAACCATGATTGTATTGTGGGTACTTGAACAAATCCTTTGCCTAATTAATCTTTCTCTTAGAACATTGTTGCCTCTAAAATTCTGCCTCCTTATCTGGCAGTGTCATTGCTACATCATTTGCAATGTTTTTCCATTCATAGCTTACAGTTTTACTTCTTTCCAAATATCATTCTACCTAAACCAAAACAACCTCCAGTTTCCTGCACAATGATTTTCCTTACCTTTGGATCACAAATATGTGATAATCCTGAATATGTTCAAAATCAGGAAATTTAGTTTTAAGAATTCAAAAAATGTGCAAACTGCCAAGCTGTCAAAGCCACCATATTTTTTCTCCTTTGTAACAATGAATTATCCTAAATTTCTACAGATGTCTACAGTGATGGGAAGAGGAAGAACTTACAATGAAATTAGATAAATATCAAGGTTCCTTTAGGTAGTCTCATGGCAAGGTTCTAGGCACCTTTGATAGGCAGTTAAGCTGGATGCCTAGTTCCCATATAACTCTTGTAAAATTCTCTCTGAATTTTTAATAGAAGTATTGGTAAGCTGTAGAAAAAAAAAAGAAAAAAAAAAAAAAAAAAAGGATGTTAGGATGTTTCAGACAGACCTCCTATTAAACTGCCATGGCAGTTTTAGTCAGGTGGGCAGACGAGATCCACCACAGCCACTCTCACTCTCTCACTTCCCCTCCTTCCCAAAGGGAAAGGGGGAGAAAATATGATAAAATGATAAAAAGGGCACAAGGATTGAGATAAGGATGGGGAGATTGCTCAACAATTATTGTCATGGGCAAAACAGACTCAGAGTAGGGTGATAGTAACATTTATTGCCTATTACTAACAAGCTAGAGCAGTGAGAAACTCAAAACAAACTAAAAACACCTTCCCCCCATCTACCCTCTTCAATGTCTTCCCCCAGGTGGCCCAGGAGAACAGGGAATGAGGGCTGCAGTCACTCTATAGCACTCCATCTCCACTGCTCCTTCACTGTCACTCTCTGCCCCTGCTCCACATTGGGCGCCTCCCATGGGCAGCAGCTCTTCAAGCAGCTCTCTGTACCATGGGGTCCATCCCCCAGGAGCAAACTGCTCCAGCACGGGTCCCCCACGGGTGGGCGGCAGCTACCCCCAGACCCTCTGCTCCTGCGTGGGCTCTCCATGGGCTGCAGCGTGGAGATCTGCTCCATGTGGGACCCATGGGCTGCAGGGGGACAGCCTGCTCCACCAGGAACCTCTTCACAGGCTGCAGGGGAGCTTCTGCTGTGTGCATGGAACACCCCCTGTCCTCCTTCTGCACTGACCTTGGAGGCTGCCGGGCTGCTTCTCATTCCTCTCTCTCCCAGCTGCTGTTCCAGCAGTTTTTGTTTTTTTTTTGTTTGTTTTTCTTAAATATGTCCTCACAAAGGCACAACCAACATCACTTATTGGCTTGGCTCTGGCCAGCAGCAAGGCCCTTACCTAACATGGAGCAGCTTCTGGATTCTTCTCAGAGAAGCCATCCCTATTGCTCTCCGCTACCAAAACATTGCCACGTAAACTCACTACAACTCCATGGAAATAGTAAAACTGATATGAGGCTAAAATTCAGTCACATGAACACAGCACAGCAAGTAAGAAACTGACTCATTCATTTCAGAAGAGACTTGATTTTGTTTTCTGTATGACGCTATCTATATTATTTTTGACTACACATACTAATCAGATGGTCCAGCTGATGGAAAGTTGCAAGTTTTATAATTTATTAAACAATAACTTTATGTAGAAAGTCACTGTCCAATAACTAATGGCCCACAAAATAATGTAATGTAATTGATATAATAAACTACTTTTTAGATCCTTACTGTCAAAAGCATAGAGTGGGGGCATTTAGATTAAAGCTTCAATATGCATGTAAGTCCATTTGATAAACAAAAGTTATGATCTGCAGTCCTAGACTTTTAAGAAGTTGTTCAGTGGTGGTTAGTTTTAAAAGCATATTCTAAAAAACTGCTCTCTAGATATGTGCTTCAATCCACACTTAACATTTCAGCTGAGATCTGAGAGAAGATGACCATGCATTATCTAACAAGCTATATGATCAAAATACAATAATTAATACACTATGGGACTTGTAAAACATAAATGAAGATGAACCAAAAGGAGGAACCTGATAACCTTTAAACAAGGTTAACCTATTTGTATAATATAATAAATGCCTACAATATTTCTCATGAGTCATTCTTTCCACTCAGCCTGAGAATATATAATAACCCTTATTTTCTTGCATCTGAGATTGTTAACCCCATGCTAATGACTTCCATTTTTATATACAAGATTCAGACTGGTTTCACCCAGAAGATACAAATTTCCACAATTGTTTCTTGTCATCAACACTTATCAGCCAAGTGTGACATGCATGCTCCTGCAGAGGCTGCAGCAAGTGATGCAAGTTCAGCAGCAGTAAACAAGGAAAGGACTAGGAGAAGACATGGGAAGTGACACAGAAGCCATGGGGTATATAAAATTACTGGGATGGAGTATGCTATTGTCAGGCGTTTGAAAGTACTGATTTTATGTATTACTCAGAAAAAAAAAAAAGCGTAACACATATAGATATTCATTTATATATTTACAAAAAGCATATTCATCATAAGAGAAAATAATTATAAAGTTTATATTTTCAAATATGGAATGCGAACACTGTCAATACTAGTCATTATTGCATGGATGTTGGGTGGCTACTTAAATAACAAATCTACAGTTAAAATGGTGATTGATATTTCCTGCTTTTATGTTTACCCTCTACTTTTACTCTATTTGTAGAACTCTTCAAAAAATAACGTGAAAAATTAACATCAAACTTAGCTTGTTTCATTGTTGCCTTAATTTAGCTAAGACCAGAAACTTGTCACTAAAATAAAGAATGGAATAATGGAAAAGAGAAGTGTGCTTCTTTTGATTATAATCATTAAAATACTGTTCCCAAGAATTAGATGAATTCATATTTGATTTTGCTTTTTCTTGAAGATGAATGTCAGATGAATTACAGGAGATGTTGAACACCCTTAAATCACTACATTATCAGAGGAATCCATCAAACTGGAACAAATAAACTGAAATAACCTGACTCCTAGCAACAATTAAGTTTTACAACACATATGAGAAGGTAGTAAAACAATTATGTGTCTATCTCATAACTTCTCCTAGAACACCCCAATAATGTAATTAAGATGTTATTGTCTGCATGTAGTGGTCAGCCATAGTTTCTTAACTATTTTTACACTGCCTTAGAATACATTTTTTTAATGTTACCTATGAGAAGATTCACACAATATCACTTATTCTCAGTAGGCCCTCTTTCTATAGAGAATCCAAGTGAAATCAATGATTTCATCATCATTTCACCAAACTGATAAAAAATTTATCCAAATCTAGATGCCGTAATTCAATATGGTGTAGTACTACCGTTGTATTACAGTCTCCAACTGTTCTTAATCACCCACCTAATTTACAGCACACACTTAATTCACATGAAGTGGCATGTTACTCAATGTTTATTTTAATATTTTATATATTGAAGCACATGAAATGTGATAATACAGAGGTCTCTGTCATCTCAAATGAAGTAACCCAAGTCCAGTAAGAGATGAGGAGAGGATAATTATGAAACTCCCTGAAAAACTGTTCAAGATATTAGCAGAGCCATAGATCTGATTTTCCATTCTCATCTGTTTAATTTGTATGCTTAAGGAAAACTATTTAGTGATAGGCTGAAGTGCATTTGGTAGATCAATACTCCATTGATGTTGATATTTGTCAGCATTTTCTTTAGCTGATGATTTATAGGGTGCCAGAAGCATTTATAGAATTCTTAACTCTTTATCATGTCTCAATTTGCTCTACGCAGAAAACACTTATTCTTTATTACACTGTATTTTTAACAAAATAAAGGACATGGCATATTAGATATTTTATAAGTGTACTTGGAAGAGAGTTATAGTATCACTATAGGTTGGTTTAGGTTTGTGTTACTTGGTCTAAAATCTTGAAAAACTAGTTTTAAAATTTCAAAAAAATACTTTATTAGCAAATACAACACTAATCATGAACTGAATTCATTTGTATCTTTTAACCTAGACTTTTTTTAATAACATAAAAATAATTGAACATGTGGTTTATTTGAAGTTGAACAGCTGTTGCTGATGAAATTAAATCTGAGTTCTCATAAGGATTTTTTCCCCAAGATTTGTTAAGAAAAAGACTTGGAACAAGAAAAATGTTTTCTTCTGTGATGAAAATATATATTACAGCCTTTTTTAAAAAAATAAATGCATTTTTCAACTCATAAGCGATAAAAAAGTGTAAAATGCCTGGCTAAATAGACTAATAATAAGCACTTTGCAATTTTAACCCAAAACTTAAGAATAGCTTTTTCAGATTTTGTGAATCTAACATGCATAAAGATGAAACAAATTCTCCAAGTCAAGGTCTGGGCTGTGGCAGAATCAGCAGCAGAAATAAGTTCATGACTGGTGGCACAAAGTTCATCTGGAGGCCAGTGGTGCACCCCTGGGGCCAATACTAGGACCAATGGTATTTAACACCTGGATGATGGGACAGAGACCACCCTCCACAGATTTGCAGATGATATAAAATTAAGAGAAGTGTCTGGTACACCAGATGAATGTTTGTGTTCCTTTTCACATTAAGAGTGTTATGTCCAGGTCTGGCCTCTTCAAAGAGGACAGGGACATACTGGAGCAATTTCAGAGAAGGACCACAAGGATGACTAAGGGACTAGAGCTGATGCTGAGAACTGGGACTATTCCGCCTGAAGAAGAGAAAGCTTGGGAGTAATCTTAGCTGCATGTTTAAATACATGATGGAAGCAATGGAGAAGAGGGATACAGACTCTTTTCAGCAGTGCCAAATGATAGGACAAGAGGCAATAGACACAAAATGCAAAAATATAAAACTGGGAACAGGTTGCCCAGAAAGGCTGCAGAGTCTACATCTTTGGAGGTACTCAAAACCCAACTGGGTACAGTTCTGAGTAACCTGTTCTATGTGACTCTGCTTGAGCAGTGAGGTTTGGCTTGTTGATCTTCAGAGGTCCCTTTCTGTCTCAAAGATTGTGAACCCTAGGCTTCTGGCAATTTCCTTGACTTCATGACTTCAAACACCAAAAGTGCAAAGTAATGACTCCAAACTTCAAAGGCTTATTTTTCTACTTTTCTACTCCAGAGATGCAAAGATTGTCATCAGTGAATATATACCAGTGTACAACTGAAGTAATGCAGTGATATAGCCATGCAAGACAATGTTCCAAATACAGTTGAAGATTATTTTAAACTCAAAAGAGATTTGTTTGCTGCTCAGGTAGTAAATAGAGGCCAATTGTTACAGAGAAGAAGGTTACTAATTAAACAAATAGCTGCAGAAATATCAATATTATCTAAAATCATTTGTTTTACAAGGGTTTTGACAGATTTCATGGAGAAACAAACAATGTTTAATATTTTATTCATAGTTTAGTATAATATATTTCCAGGTAAAATCAATGCTGTGTTTTTATTAAAGGCAACTTTGTCCTTCCCAGTGAGAAACAAAATGAAACGTAAGAAAGGAACTGCTGAAATAGAAAATAAAGTGGTAGCAAATGCTAAAGCATAGCATTATGAACCATACAAATAATTCTTATTCACATGCATTTAGTTTGGTGTCTGCTGCTGTTGTTATTATTATTATTATTTACATTTCCATGCCTTTTTTGTTTCAGGAAGGGACTGAATCTAAAACTATCTCAAGGCTTGATTTGAAAATGACAGTACATTTGCATTTGTATGGCACATTTAGTGAGATCCCCCAAATAAATACACCCCAAACAAGAAGGTGGAATACAGGGAGACATGAGAAGGCTGTCTGAGAGAGGCAATCAATATAAAAGAGAATCAATACCTTTACTACTGGCAACCAGAAGTGTTTTTTGTACAAGTGCTATCTCAAAGGGCAGGATGATCAAGCTGGTCTAGAAGAATGATTTGGAAAGATAAGGAAGCTTTTGTGGTCATTCCCACTCTCACTGATGTGTGAGCCCGCTACCTTAACAAAAGGAAGTTCAATTGCTAATACAGAAACAAAACTGAGGAGGGCTGATAAAAAGCATTCTGAACAACATGAGGAAAAATGGGAAAGAAAAGGAGAAACAAATGCTTTACCAAAATACATCTCCTGAAATATGTATGAAATGAAAAGTTTAGACTGGTGAAAATGGAAATTCCAGAGAACAACATCACACTGCTTTGGTTATACTTGGAAAAACTGGGGAGTTAGGTAGCAGGAGAAAATCTGTTTGGGATAGTAAAACATTATTAGAAAAAAAAAAAAAAAAAAAAGGAGATCAACAGAAAATTTAGTGTCTGCCACTCTCAACAGTGAATTCAGGAACCCTATGTACTAAACTACCTGTCCTTTTTTGACTTAGGGAATTATTGACTACTGAATTTCAGGTAGAAGCTTTGTTCTGTTACAGATGTTCCACATTTGAGAAAAGAAATAAATATGTGGCAAAGAACATTAAGCCTTTTTTAAGGTGAATATCATCCAGATGCAGCACTCAAGCTAATGATCACCTTTTTAACCATTCACCAAGACCTTGTGCTTTATAGCACTTTGATCCTCCAAAATATCTGGTCCCTCAAGGAACTGCACCTTCTTAGCAAACAGTTATTCCCTCAAACTGTTATAGAAAACTACTTTTTGAATATAGGTAATGAAAGAGCAAGGCTATGATTGACTCCAGTCTCTCATCCTTCCTATTTTATGAAATGAAGATTCTTAAAATGTCTTTCCATGAGACCTCCTTCATTAAGTACTGCAGTGTGTTGCATTTACTTTTAATATCTTTTCAGTCTCCTAAGAGAAGGTGAGAAAGCTGTAGTTACTTCTATCATGCTGTCTGTCCTTATATCTAGCTTAAAGTCCTTCTATTTAAGGAAAAAGGAAAAAACAAAACAAAAAAAAAATAAAGTCTCCCTGCTTCACAGACATAGGAGCCTGTACAACTACTCACATTGACAAAGTGGTTCCTCCTCCCATTCCAAAGCTAAATATTTGAGTTTTGGCCATCCAGAATTGTTAGTTTACTTCCAAATCTTTACCTTCGTACTACCAAAGGACTGTGTGATACCCAAACAGCAGAAAAGGGTGATTCCTTTACACTAGTCCAGCAAGAAAATTTCATGCTCCACCATACAACTCTCTGACTCAGCTATGGGGTTGTTAGCTCTGAAGCTCTTTTTAAGCTGGTTAAGTAATTTTGACACGATGAAACAAGGTCATCATCATTGTTTAGGCTCTTCAGTAAATTCAAAAAGAAAGATGAAACAAAAGAAATCTTAATTGACAATTCTTTCCCCTATGATGCAGTTATGAGGGTGGATTGGTGGGGAGTCCTTTAAAAAAGATAAAGTGAAAAGTTTTTTTTCTATATTTTCGCTTTGGCCTTTCACTGCAGTAATATTGCTTAATTACCATTTAACTAGTGCTTACATTTCACCTAATGCAACAGAAGTCAGTAGATTTTATTTAGGTATGAAACAGTATAATTAATGAATTAATATAAAATAATAACTAAACTAATGAGATCTAGGCTGCTGTTGTTTGTTTTGCTACTTTTTTTTGTTGTTGTTCCTTTTGTTCCTTTTGTTGTTGTTCCTCTGATTAGAGGAACAATATATATATTTATTTGAAGTCTTCTGACTCACTGGCTGAAGTCTCAGAGGAACGATTTGAGGTCTTAACCGAGACTGGAGATCATTTATTTCTTAATATATTATATACAAGGAAGAAAAAAAATCTGAAAAATGTGCAGCCTAAATAGATAAGACAGACAAAAGACTTTAAAGAAAACAGCAACAGAAAAGAGAGTAAGTTTCATAAAGTCAGATAACCAGCTGTACAGATGAGGAGAGCCCTGCTCTCCACATATTCAATATAAGCCATTAGATTTTCTTTATTCTTCTATGATTTTCTACTTTAATCACAGAGTTTAGTTTAATTTGTCTTGTGCCCAGTGTCTTTCCTACATCAGAGTTTTCCATACAAAGAACTGGTAAGAAGGAAGAAATTGTGAACTTTCTTGTCCTTACCTGGTGAGATTAAACATTCTAGATTTAGTCTAATTTCACTACTGGGGTACAGTTTCCACAACCAAGATTTTAACATTTTTCTTAATGTATTTCTCATAACCGGATTATCAATTTATCAAACTTTTATTCATTTTTCCCTGACATTATATATTTCTTGATTATACTTATAAATTAACTTACTGGGCAAAGCAGGGAGGCAGGAGAAATTTCTTTTGAAACTTTATGACAGTGGTTCAGTCTTGGAAGTGGTTATGAGAGTAAATATGTTCAAGGAAGATATATCTTGTGGTGCAGTAAGAATTAGCAAATAAACAGAAACCAGTGCTCTCAAAGTCCTGAAACATGAGTTGTCAGAGGCTGAGTATCAAAAAGTAGTATTACTACTTGCCTTACTAATTGCTTGCTCTGTGGTTGTGATCTTTCCCAGGTATCTGCTTTTGACCACTGTCAGAGTTTACAGAACTAAATGGACTGTGTAATAACCAAAACTATGGAGACTTAAATGCTTAGGTTAGCCATTGTCTAGAGAAGGCCTAAGGAATGACCACAGGAAGAAAAGATTTAAGGGATAGCTGGGGATATTCCTTCATAGTGGCCACACGTAACTCACCTGTGTTTGATCCAGGCCTCCCCTAATTATTTATTTTACCACAAGAAAACAACATCAGTTCTAGTAAGAGACAGATCTGGGCTTGCCTAAAGAAGGATGGGAGTCTGGTTGGGCATCTTCTCCCCAGCTACTGCAAGAAGCAAAGTAGATCTTTGTTTTGTAATAGCTCTAAAGGGACATGAATTGGAATTGGGATCTTCTGTTAAGGGAGAGCAGAGCTTTTTATGTCTAGGATTAAGTCCTTAATGAACATTCAATTGAAAATAAAATATCAATCCATAATAATGACAATAAAGGTGGGTTTTTGTGTTTGTTTTGTTTTGTTTTTAACAAGAAAACATTGTTTAACATTGAAAAGGTTATCTATCTGAAATAATGGACACTTACATTAAAACCAAACATGAATGAAAGGCATTTGTGAGAAAACAAGTTTCACGGATCCTGGTTCCAGCCATATTGTATATGTATTGTGTATGGCAGAACTATACATGGTTGTAGGTTGTTGTAGAGATGTATGTGAAATACAGACCAACAGTATAGATCTGGACAAAAATATTATCAAAGAAGTACCAAATTCACCCACAGAAGCACAGAGAACTCATCTGACAGAAACTGCTGAATTAGAAAATTTCTAGTTATGTAATAAGGTAAGAGATAATGAGATAATTTCTAAAAGTGTAATGAGATAAGGAATTCTTTTTGGTGAGTCATTTGTCCTTATGTTCAAGGAAATGGTATTTAATCTGGAAAATAAATAAATAAATAAAACACCTACCGCCAGTACTACTACTAAAATAAAATAAAAAAAATAAATAAATAAAAAGAGAAACAAACAAACAAAAAGACATAAAAACATAAAGAGATCCACTAAGAATGTATCAAAGGTATCTGGCTAAATATCAGATTCTCATTCTACTTATACTTAAAAGTCAAAATGTTGACTTTTTTTCTATTATTATAATAGTATTGTTATTATTATTTACTATTTCTACTATGGCTACACAATCTCAGTCACAGGTCAGATCTCTGCGTTATGTATACGAATTAAAAGGCAATAAGCCTTGCAAGGCTATATACAATATAAACGTGTTCACAATGACGAACTCTCTTTCAATGGTATTCTAGAAACTGTGCTCTGTCAGGCAGAGTTTATGTTTACATAGGCACACTAATTTTGAGTACTAGTAGTACTACAGCAAGATATGTCAGTATTTTCAAAGGTATGTTCAGCAGCTGAAACTGACATTTGAATGGTGCAATACCACTCAAGTGCTTTTCATGCCCAATGAAGCCTGACTAATCTGAACACTCTAGGACTGTGTCACAGTTTCAGGTTAATAAATGCTTGGTTATTGTAAAAAGGTAGAACATATTTTTCAGTTAGCTATTGAGTTTTCTCAGCATATGTAAAAATTTGAGGCTAAATAAAAACAAAACTGTAAATGCATTTACTATGTATCCTTGAACCAACAACAGTGATGTTGATGTGATGGGAGCAATAATGAGAGTGACTCTGAAAAAGGCATCTTGAAGTGAAGAAAGCTGTCCATGGCTTGCCTCCCTGCCCTCAGTAAGAAAGCAGGGCCTGGTTGATAGCAGCCTCACCAAGGCTGGTGTGTTATTCAAGAGAGCCATATACCTGACTGCCACTGTGTGCTCCTCCACAACTTTACATCATGCGTTTGCAGGTCAGTGTTGCCAACATAATTTGCAGCCTGCCAATAATCTGTTTTGGGCAAAAGGGGTCCTAGGGCCCCAGTACAGATAGACCAGCAGGATTCAGAGGAGGAGGCGGGGAGACAAGCAGAACTTTCAGAGGCAAACCACAGCTGTGGCACTGAGTATTCTCAAGAGTTTGTTGATCACCTGTGTTTGCTGTTTTGTTTTTATTTGGTTTTGTTTCTGATATTTTTTGTTTGTTTTTTTGTTTGTTTGTTTGGGAGGGGGTGTTCAGTGTTACTGGCATTTATTCTGGTAAGTGTTGTGCTCCATTTGTCTGCTGTTTTATAACACCATTAAATATTTTATATTACTTGGCTAGACTAATCTGTTCTTATAGGACCAGCCACAAAAATGACATTTGCTGCAGAAGAGTCAAGAGATCAGCTTTTGGCATGGAGATGGCACAGACTATCAAATCATATTGATTAATAAAGATCCTTGTCTCATATATATATTTCTTCAAAGCAAAAGGGAAACTCACATTCAGATTTCCTGATAGTCTCAGGCTCAGCACATTGGCTATAACTCTACTTTATCCATACAAATTTTACAAGCTGCCCTGTATAACAAGGGTAGTACTTGGAGAAATTCTGTAATGAGGAGCTTCACAAGACAAAATCAAAGTGAATAGTATTTTTTTTTAGTTTACTGAACTTATATTCAGCTGCTTAAAATGTGTGGTATAATGTAAATGCATATGGCTACATAGACTGGTCTTCTTCAGTGTTTTTGTTATAGTTTAACACCAGTTGACAGCTTAAGCCCCACACAGCTGCTTGCTCACTCTCCCCAGGTGGGATGGGGGAGAGAATTTTAATGATAAAAGTGTGGGAACTCACTGGTTGAGATAAAAACAGTTCACTACATAAAGCAAAAGCTACACGCTCAAGCGAAGCAAGACAATAAATCCATTCACTACTTCTCATTGGCAGGCAGTTTTTCAGCCATTTCCAGGAAAGCAGGACTCATCACATGTAATTGTTTCTTGAGAAGACAAACACCATCATTGCCAATGTGCCTCGCTTCCATCTTCTTTCCCCCAGGTTTTATTGCTGAGCATAATGCCATATGGTCTGGAATATCCCTTTGGCCATCCTGGGTCAGCTGTCCTGGTTCTGTCCCCTCCCTGCTCCTGCTGCACTCCCAGCCTGGGAGTGCTGGCAACCAGCACAAGAAGCTGAAAAGTCCTTGGCTCTGTGTATGCAGTGCTCTGTGAGAACTAAAATATCAGTGTGCTATCACTGCTGTTTTAATCAAAGATCCAAAACAGAACATCATATGAGCAGTAACAGCCAAAACGAGGATAGTTTTGTGTTGTTACAGGCCTAAGTCATCTTTCCTTGGAGTGCACCTAAGGAGAGAATTTGGCTTTAATGATATACTTTTGGGCAATCTGGTATTTAACCTAAGAACTGTGTTGTCTGAGAAGACATTTGATGCTGGGAATTTTTATGAAAAGATTATACAACACTCTTTGACACCACTTCTCATGCAATCCCTGTAAATCAAGTACAACTGCTTTGCTGAAGTGAATGGAGTTAGATTGTTATAAAAATAGTGTAAATCAGGAAGCTGGTCATATCAAATTTGAATATTGACTTGTTTCATCAGATTTTAATAGATCGTTAGTCTTTACTTTTCAGTGAGACTCTGCTCTTTCACACAATGAATACATATCCATAATTCTAAGAAGAAGCTATCATATCTACGACCATGTATGCAATTTAATGCAGCCCTATGAATATAATATTTTCCCTTTTTACTTCCTCACCTGAAATGTATTTCACTACTGTATTTCATTATTTACAGTGCTATTAACATTAACTGTTGGATTCTTTCTGCTCTAAGTTGATAAGTTATCTGCAAATAATAATTCTCCCCGTGACATGTCCAGAGGAATTCTTGCATACTTATCAGTATAGTAAAATACTTTAATCCCACCAGAAGTTTTTAATATATTTCTAGACCATACTTACAATTCCACAACAGGAGTTTTCTCTATTTTCTATAAGGAAAACCTGTGAATCCTGTGAAACTAAAGTGACCCACAACTGAAACAAAATATAGTTCTATTATTTATTAGCATCCGTAATATATCTTTACTGCAGATGATTTACCAAGTCATGTGAAAACTACAGAATTGACATGAGTTGTGTTTTATCAACACAAATAGGAGGTATTTATCTTAATCAAGTGATTATTTCAGCTCAGGCTAAGACAGATCAAAGAGAAAATGATTACAAATGTATTAGGAAAAAAAATAGACCTTGCAATACAATATTCTATGTTGCTTTTTTTTTTTTTCCCCTTCTTTCTTTCTTTTAATCCTTGTACATAACAGTCATTCATTATTCTGTTACTGTGAGTTCACTGAACTGAGAATGTATCCAAGATTCAGGTAAACATCCAACCATTTGTGTAGCCTTCTAATTATCTTCTGATATTCTAGGAAGAAAACCAAGCAACTATGGATTTGGAGCAAATGCACATGGCTTCATTATCTATTTTAAGCTGTTTACTTTTGTGAGTCTGGGGAGTTTTTAGAGCTTAAAATAAAGAGAAGGAAGCAATCAAACATTCTGTTTGGTGATGATTCATTTATTCAAAAGCCCCTGACAAAAAATGTACAGTTGACAGGAGCCCAGCCATTTGCAAAGGTGACTCGAGGCACAAGATAAAAAGAGGTTTAGAGTAATGTTACAACCTTTTTATATCACATTAGCATTGCAGATGTATCAAAGCAGAATCACATTATCTGTTTTTGCCGTATTCTCCATTTTGATGCAAAAACTTAATTCAACTCACAGTCCTTTTCTTTCAGTAAAATCCTAGGTACACAGAGAAAAAGTATGACTTACAGTTGAAGGAACATAAAATTCTACTAAGAGTAGTAGGAGCAGAAATATTAGTAAAAGTATAAAGTATTGTTATTCCAAAAATAATAATAAAAAATAACAATTTTTTTAAACTTCAGGTACTTCATATCTCTTGGGTACTGGATGAGTATGGCATTCTTTGAGTAAAAATTTCTAATTTCTCTGCCTACTTATGCTGGAAATTCTTAATATAGTTGGAGATACTCATAGAATCATAGAATCAAATAATAGTAGAGGCTGGAAGGGACCTCTGTAGGTCATCTTGTCCAACGACTCTGCTAAAGCAGGGCCACCTAGAGCAGGTTGCCCAAGACCATGTCCAGACAGCTTTTGAGTATCTCCGAGGAGGGAAAATACACTGTTATAATTCTGGTGGTCTGCTCACAGAGTATTTTTTATCAGCATGTCAAAGCCAAAGCTTGAGTATGCAACACCTTAGAGATGTTAAACTCCATCATTTGTCTGTGTCCTGTTCTCAGAAGTCAAACTGTTCCCAGAACAAATACACAATTAATGTAGAACAATCAAAAAAATGATATTCTTTTTCAATCAATCTCATTACTCCCATCCCACTCAAAATAATAAATATTTTAATGTTTAAATTATCCAAAACAAAACAAATAAACAAACAAAACGACAACAGCAATATAACAATCAAACAAAAAATCTCTTCTAATGTTAAATTTCTGAGGATGTAATCTCTCTTAAATATATTTCTTCATTGCATGTCTCAAGATACATATGATCTAGGATTCATCTAGATCAAATCAAAATAAAGTCATTTGACCAGTAAAAGAAATGAAAAGTTTGATTATGCACTGTCTGGCAATCTAGGTGTTTTTTTGTTCTGTAGTGCCAGAGCAATTTTTTTATAGGCAGCTCAAAATAAAGGTCATTACACTGATAACCATCCAACCCTCCCTTAAACAAAATTAGAGTTTCTAGTATTTCTCAAATCATAAAGAAATACCAAGTCAAAACATTTTAAAGAGCCTTACACTTCAAATTCAACTATGAAGACAACAAGTAATTTCTACCAGCAGTGAATTACAGTGAACGGTTCAACCATTAACACTGAAGAAGACTTGGATCTAACTGAGGTTTAACTAACATTACCTGCAGGCATCAAAACCAATTTCTGAAAAGGTGCATGAAGTATAATAAAAACATGAATAGAAACATGATAGAAACAAAGTATAATCTTAAGGTGAAGGAAGGAATATGGGCAAGCCCTTGCAAGAGATTAAGGTTTTGCAGACATACCATCTGAAAATAACCTTGAAATAGGACATCTTTGTACCAAAGGATATAATTATCTTTGCCACGTAATCAGTTTTAGCAATTTTTATACACATGCAATGTAAATTCCTGGTGTAGTCAAGCAGAATAATAAAGGATCGATATTATCCTTGCCTGCTCTCATAGGTCAGTTGTAAGCAATTGTTTTCCAAAACCAGAGTTAGATTTCTATGCTTTGAAGTGCATGTTGCTTTGACAAGTGACCATGAAAATGTGGTTTAACCTGTCCGGCAGCTAAACACCACACAGCCAGCCTCCACCCCTCCCTCTCTGGGACGGGGGGGGGGGACGGGGGAGGGGGGGGAGGAGGGAGAAACGGGAAACTGAAGCCTGTGGGTTGAGATAGAGACAGTTTATTAGTACAGAAAATAAAATAATAATAATGATAATAATAATAATGTGTACAAAACAAGTGATGCACAATAGCACAATGCTCACCACCCTCTGACCAGCCTATCCCCAAGCAGCTGGCCCCCAACCCAGCCAGCCACCCCTTATATATTGTTTAGCATGACGCCATGTGGTACGAAATACCCCTTTGGCCAGTTTGGGTCAGCTGTCATGGGTCTGTCCCCTCCCAGCTCCTGCTGCAACCCCAGCCTGCCCGCTGGCAGAGCAAGAAGCTGCAAAGTCCTTGCTTAGTGTAAGCATTGTTCTGCAGCAATTAAAACATCAGTGTGTTATCAACATTATTCTCATCCTAAATCCAAAACATAGCACCCTACCAGCTACTAGGAGGAAAATTAACTCTATCCTAGTTAAAACTAGGACAAAATACTACCTTGGAGTTTTACTTCTTAATGATTTCTAAATCAAATTTGTAGTTTTCAACTTAAACATCAGGTTGCACCTGGATGATTCGCCAAGTCATGGCATATGTTTTTTTTTTTCCTCTTTGCTGTACTCTCAGTGGTGCTCATGAAACATTTCAGAATTAATGAAAAGGAATATTAAAACTACTTCCAAGGACAAAGTAGAATTCCTGTTATTTTGTATTTTCTGTATGGGCCTGAAGGCTACAGAAAGGCAGAAAAATAAAATCCTTTGTAGGAAAGATTATTTTATTTAATTTTAATATCTTTTCAGTTAAATTATTATTTTCTGCTTAATCTTTTATGTGGATGATTTTATTGTTTGTATGTGACATTGCAATCAGTATGATAGCACTGATCTTATAGTGTAGGGTAAGAGGAAACCTATGTATAATAGAAAAAAATATGAGAAGTACATAGTAAAGCAGGTACATAAAACGCGAAGGATACAGAAAATAAAATGTGGTCCAAGGCAAGTCCAAGTCAAGCTCTCAGTCATATGTCACCTCTCCAACCAATCTTCTATTGGTGTTAGAAGCTCCACTAACATCATAAAATCTTGATCTTTCAAGATGTGTTTAAATGTCCAAATACTGTTTCCTGTTCACTGATAAAGATAGTTATTTATCTATTTTAGTCAGTTGATCAGCAGACAAACTGTTTAGAAATATGAAGTTGCCTCAGACACTTCTGTATCAGATTTCTGGACTAAAAGTTAAGTGCAGATCATTCTATAGGGAATAAATAAATAAATATATATATATATATAAATCTAGGCTGAGTGAAAGAAAGTTTTGGATGGAGAGATTCAAATAGTTTTTATTTTATTTTATTTTATTTTTTTATTTCATCTGATATCTTTTTCCTATGGGAGCTATCAAAAGTATTTATAGAAGAGCCTGAAGCCCCCACATATGTAGTTTAGGGGGAAAGAGAATAATATGAATTATTCAGTAAGAAATGAATAGTTTAAGTAAGAAAAGAACATTTCAACCTGTTCTGAAAATAAAAACTGTGGGAGCCTCTCATAAATGAACTATGAGCACATTTATCATGGGCAAAAGAGGATACTTCATTATGTAGTCAGAAGCCATTTTGTAGAATTCAATGCCGTATAAAAGAATTGAGATAAACAGGGAAATTGGATGAAAAAGTGATATAGTAGTATACAGCTACAAGTTTAACATAAAACAGCTGGTCAGAATAAATAAATATATAGAAATAAAACAATAAGGCAAAATCCATCAATAGCTTTTGCTCATAATCTTATGAGGGTGAAATGAGAAGAAATAATATTTCCCCATTAGAAAAGTTGGATGCAGTAAAATCTTGGCAAGACTGATAAAATGCACACTATGCTAGTATATTGTTTTGACTGAAAAATAAGATAAAACTTGGTGTCTATTAATAATGAGAGCCCAACCACAATATGCATCTCCTCAGTTACTTTTTATAGTGTTGTTTTTAGGTAACTATAAATTTTGTGGCTTTTCTTTTTCTTCTTATTTTTCTTATTCTTCTTCTTTTATTTATTTATTTGTTTATTTTCAGAAGAAAAGACACATCTGCTAAACAAAAGCTCCAAGTGAAGGTCTTCTAGTCAATGGAAAAAAATATTTTCTGCATTTAATTTTCCTCTATCTGATCAAAAACATTATTTTATTAAATTTACCATTGCAAACATGGCACTTCTGTGCTTTTGAGGTATATTTGCTTTTTAACTTCCAGAGTTGGTTTTAACAGATTGTTGTTTCTCTCATTTTCCATGAAGAACTTGCTGTTTTCTGTTGTAAAGTAGATTCTACCCTTTCTAATATTTCAGTTTGATCTTGCATTCAGATTGTTGTATTCATAAAACCTGCATGTTGATTTCAGAAGGGACTACAGTTTTACTGCTGTATCAGTTTCGTACCCATTTTTAATTTACATTTTGTACCATTTTTAATTTACATTTTTGTATCAGAGGAAAGAATACTAATAATGACCTGGTCAGTTTTTCCATTTCCAGATTTCTATTTATGTATTTATCAATTTTTCACGTCACCTGCTCCATATTTTTTTTTCCCACTGGTAGAAGAATTTTATCAAAAACTAAACAAACAAACAAAAACCCCTCTAAATCTTCAGCCGAATTCTCAGTCAGAAAGAGTGGAAGAATAATTAACAATCATAGCATCAGCAGCCAAAGAGAGGGTCACAACTGTCCTTGGTTACTCTCTGTCTTGGTCATCTCTCCTCTTTGACTTTAAAAGAAAGTCATTCTTAGAACATGAAGAAATTGAGACTAGCTGAGAAACAACTTGACAGAAGATTAAGAAAATTAAGTACTACCATGGTACAAATAATCAGGCCAGCTAAGGAAGAGTCATACATTGGAAAGAGGAATCATTATCCTTGGGATCTCTTTTTCTGGAAATGTTCAGCTTTGGCAAACCATAAGGTGGCTTTATCACTGACCTACAATATGGCAATGTTTATTTTTGAAAGTAATTACTAAATTCTGTGAGCAGGACATAACTGTGATAAGACCTTAGCCCTCATAGACTAACGAATACTGCATTTTTGTACTGAAAACTGAAAGCTGTACATTATTTCCCTTGCACAACGAGACATTCATGGGGTTATCAATCTTTATCTGAAACAGGTATTTACTCTCATTTCTTATCCTATACTGATAGCTACTCTTTAGAAAGATCATGTTAGATTCAGACATGTATAGTACGCTTTGCTACATCAGCAAGCAGATGGTTTTATCAAACACCTTAGCAGTCATGAGACACAGCAGAAGTTTCTCTGATTTTGAGGGGTCTTCTTTCAAGAAAGGGTACTCTACCTTAGTTATCACAAGTTTTTTGTTTGTTTGTTTTTTTGTTCTTTTTCTGTTTTTGTTTGGGGGTGGGGAGGAGGAGCTGTTTGTCAGCTCTCCTACAGATGTTGTTCCTCCTTGCTGAAATGTTTAAATCTTTATTTATTGAGTTAAAGAGGAAGGACAAGAATAACTTGATTGTTTGGTAGTTAGGGTAGAAGCTTGGTGGGCATTTGGTAGCCAACTGAGATTAACCCACCACACCTAGAAAAATTGAGATTACTATTTGAGTCCCTACTTTAAAGGATATTTATGTATTTCATGACAGCTGATAAAATTCTGGTGCTATTTAAAACACTGGAATTTACAATTCAACTACAAATTTGCTGTGTATTCACAATTCTGTTTGCTTTCTAAAATTTAAATAAATATAGACAATGATGCCAGGACCAGAGCTGCTTCAGAAACTTGATAGAATATAGGCACAGATATGCTTACTGATACCTTAGAGTGCAAGTGGAAACCTTATAAAGTGTCTAGATCAAAGCTCTCACATAGACAGAAGTGATTTACAAAAATTTTAAATTTTCTGGTACCAGTGATCCCTACAATCTTGATATTTATTTATTTTTAATGAATTGACCTGATTAATTCTTTCATTTGTGATCTGTTTTTATGATCAGCCCTAGCTGATTTGATTAAAATATTTTGATAGTAAACCACAGGCCCTGTTTGCTGTCTACCAGCTATTCATTACTACCCCTTCCTTAAAAGTTATCACCCCAAGAGCTGAGCTACAGTAACCATATAACAGGTCCTTCAGTAAAAAGTCAGAGAGCTTCAGAACACTGACGTTAATTACCCTTAACACAGAAGTTAATTATCATTTACTATGGCTTAGATGGGTGAGACCCAAACAATTACCCAAATATTTGTTGATTCTGATGGGGTACTTACTTGGCCTCTTCATTGGGTTACAACATTCTTTATTTTCCAGCTTCTGTCTCTTGTTTAAAAGTCCAGACTTTAAATCTTACTATGGCCCTTGCTATAGAATAAAGTTGGTTTTTCTCTACTATACTAATTATTGGTAAATAATGCCTTAAATAACTTGAAAACTAAGAAAAAACTCTCATGAAACTTCAATGTGTTTTTCTAATACACAAGAATATGCTAGAAAGCTGTTATCCAATACTACCTCCCACTATATTAGCAATCATATTGTATGTGATGACACATTCTCCTGAAGAAATCATGGGCATGCTGCAGGTGGGGGAAAGAATGTTGTGTAAGCAGTGAAATTTCATGTTGCTGTAAACCATTCCAGACTGGGGAAACAATCCCCACCCACACTCATTAACAGAGGATCAAAATAATATCTAGCCCCACCTCTGGCATGCTTTATTGAACCCTGATTTTGCACTCCCATCTGTTCTTCAGAACTGCCAGTTCATCTGGCAGCCAATCATACTAGACATTTTTGAACTGTGAGAAGAGTTATCTGGAGCTCCTAACAAATTGCTGTTGTCATTTACCATCAATTTTCCTATTATCATTGACAGCAAGACCAACCCATGGCCAATAATCATTTGCACTTCCAGCTGACAGAGAAAGTTTCCTCCCCCCTAAAACTTCATTTAAGCTAAACCACAAATCTTGTTTAACCGAACAATATCAGCTGAGAATTCACTCACCTTTCTCTCCCTCAAAAAAAAAAAAAAAAAAAGAGAGAGAAACTACTTGTTTTTCTTGGAAAGATAACTAAAGCAAGTTTTATCATATAAAATAAATTTAGGATTTTCTAACTGGATTAAAAATTGGAAACTGTAAATTACTATGAGTTGGAAGAAGTGAATTCAAGCAGCAAAATACATACTTAGACTCCTGTTCTGTAAAAGGGCATTGACTTTCCTTGTATTTTTTTTTTTTCATCCAACCACTCATAGTGCCCTTCAAAAATCTAGCCCATTGTTAGCAAGATTGCTGCTTCATGAAGTCACATATTAAAGTTTGTGTCTGTCTTACCAAAATTAATAAGAATATTATTCCTTAAAGCACTAGGACTGAGATTGAAAACCTATTTCTGCAGGATATCTTCTTGATACCAGTGGACAAGTCATTTTCCCTGTACTAGATATTTTCATGCCTGTGAAGAAGCATAAGGCTAGATCATTACTCACTGAAAGACTTGCTTAGAGATCTGGATAGATTTGAGGAGGTGATCGTATGCTCCTTTTAAGGCTGTCACACATACAATGATACTTTCATGTGGGTAGGAAACATCTACACTAACTATACTGTAGTCACAGCTTCTGCTTTGCTTAGTGTGAAATGGGAGGCTAACACTGATGATTTCTGTAAAGTGCTTTGAAATCTGTTGATGAGATAGGAAAATGCTCTGTGGATTGCAAAGGTAATTTACTGTGGGCTTGATAATTTGTCTATACTGGAAGGTTAGTAGGATAATGGTGACTGTTACTTGACATGATGCCTATATCTATACCAGTAAACGTGCCAAAATACTCATAAGCTCTGAGACCAACTGGTATGAATAGCCTACATCTATGCTAGTAAACTATGTGGCCATATAGAATGAATGACATGGCGGCACTCAAACTCCCTGCTGGTATTATGTGGAACACTGCCTGTGAATACCTGATTTGACACAAGATCCTCAGGGCCCATTGATGCCCCCCCCCAGGCACTGTTTAATTTACTTATATACAACTAACCTCTGAGTCCACAAATGCTGCAGGAACCCTTAAAATGACTTTTCTGAATTGACAAATGGAACACTCAAGTTTAGTGATTATGTGAAAACTTTGAATATTATTTCCATAGCTCTAATGATTGTTTTTTTCTGCTAATGAGCCCAGATTCTGAGGAAGTCCACGTTTTTCTGAGGATGTTTAAACACAAGTAGACCTGGTTAAATGTAGTTTAACCAAATAGATATTTTGCTATAACATCACAGCTTTCCACATCAGTGTGGAATATTTTTTGCCCGTCTTTGGTAATATTTATTCTGCATGATATCCTTCAGACTATGACTCTTTTACAATTTTCTTTGCTACATTTTCTCCTATAGCATTAAGGACTGAACAACATAGATATTACTTCATGTATTACTTCATGGCATGTTGAAAACAGGCTTGTATCATTTTTTTCTATCTACAGTTTTTATTTCACTATCATTGATATTTTTCCTAAGTACAATAATGTTTAACTTGAAAAGTTAATTAAAAAAAAAAAATGGAGGTCTACTAATTATTATTCAGCTTTCATTAATGGAGCATTACCTTATCAAAGAAAATATTAGTTCCAGTGCTAGACAGAATCAGCAGTTTCTAATGGCACAATATTTGTTCTGTGTATAGCTCCAGGTCAGGGAAAAAGGAAAAGTGTCATTAATTTCCTTTGCTTTTGAAGTTAGTCAAAGACCATTTAAATTATTAGCTTAATGTGAAAGAGTGTTACCCAAAGTATCAGTGGAGATGGACTGTGGAGTTTATTATTTAACTAATTAAATATTATATTTCATGACAGTTCTCACATAATATAGTCTGAACACTTCTCAAACAACAGAAGGTGCCTACATTTACAAGTTTGAGGAATGACAGAAATAGGAACAGTTAATGTTGTTTGAAGGTCTCTACCTCTCCAAATTGGAAGGCACAAAGAAGAAGAGAAACCAGTAGTAGACAATGAAACAGAAGGAACTTCCCTGGAAAGCCAAATTCTATGGCTGCATCTATACCAAAGGCAGCTGCTGATTCACATCTCCAGTATCATAGGCCTCCTGAGTTGCTCTACTAGACAGGAATCAAACATCTTCTGTCAAAGTTGCTGGCAAATGTCTCCCCTTGTTCCACAAGTGTCTCCTTGTAAGACAAGATAGTTTGGATCAGTTACCTGTTGCAAATTACCCGAGGATGGTAACTTACCAATCAGTAATTATCCTCTGTTAGAAGTCTAGGCTCAACCACCATCCTGCTTTCCCCATACATATGTGGACTGTGCCTTGGCTGGCTCTTTTTACTCCTTCATCCAACCAGAAGGAAATCAGTGGCTCTAATATTTATATTGAAAAGGGGATAAGACCCCTTATGCTCCTTTCTCATGTAATTTTCCCAAAGAAAATGCATAGGGGTGGGAGGATGGGAGAGATGGAGTGGTATTATATAAGGAAAAGAAGTACATAAGGAAATCTCCTACTAGCCAGTCAAAGTAGTACTTTCATTGTTATTGAAACCTCATTTTAGTTGTTGCAGACAAATTTTTCTTGCCTTGGTTTCTTGAATCTATGAGGTCAATGAAAGACTTTCTGTGACTAAGAAGAACCTTCCTTACTTCTGTGAATAGTAGTAAATGAAAAAGTAAGATAGCAATCTACAGAACAGTTGAAGAATATTGCACTCACTGTGATTAACCATTGTTTCTCAGTCAGGTTTCCATCTTTACTAAATGCAGCCAGAACAAATGAAGGGGAACATTTATATCAGAATCAGATGATATCTGAGTTCTGATTGAACAAAACTATATGCTTCACATTTTCTTCTGTACCCTAGTATTGCACAGAAAAAAATCTGGGATGGCACAGAAAAAAAGAAACTATTCAGAATGCAGCAATCAGGCTCACTTTCAAATGCATAATGTGAATGATATCGAGGTGAATACCCACAAGAAAACTTGAATAACCTAGTTCTGGCATTTAGATATTTACTGATTCCAAAATGTCTTTGTGAAAACTGCAATTTAAAGAGCATAGAAGTTTAATTCAGTATTCCCTGAAATACAAAAGAACAGAAGCATGGTGTCATTTGACTGATTTATTCTTCTTTCTTCAAGAGCACCTGCATTTTATTCTCTTGAATAAAAGAGAATTGTACCTTGTATCTTTCAGAGAAGCAGACTGGGAAGCTAACCAGGTATTGTCAATGCAGCGTCACCTTGCAGCTGGGAACAGACTTGATGTGCTGATTCCTGGTGACACTGCTTTTAAAATACAGGTAATGTAAATGGAGAATCTATACAGTTGTCAATAGTTTTGGAAAGCTTATTTGTCATCACCCCAAAGTTGAGAAGCAAAGTAGATAAAGTTTTCTCATTATTGGATGGCTTTTTGCAGCAGATAAAATGAGCTTGTCGGACTAAGACTATGTTGATGCTGTACATAGTGGGGTGGCGAGAGGGTTAACACTCTGCCCGCTCCAGCCCTACCTCCAGTTCCAGCTCCAGATTGGAACAGGATTAAAATTCAGCAGCATGCAATCTCAGTTTGTTTCAAAATATTTATTTTTTTGCAATGAATATATCACGTGTGCTCAGAGTTATCTAGGCCTACAAAACAGTTAATAATTCATTACATACATTTTATGAAAATCAGAGCCCAATTCATGATATTTTGTGAACGGTATAAGGAAGTAATGGCAAATTGTTTCTAATGGTCTTCCTGACCTTGCCTCGCCCTGAGCAGGATAAACTGACATGAAGATCTGTGTTCCTACATGTTTTGTTAAAAAAAAAAAGATTTTCAAATGCAAAATTAATTGCTGTGTCACTCTTTCTTGATAGTTAAATTATGTTGAAATCAAATGATGATTCTGTTTGTCCTTGAGATGTCACATCTTCTTCAGTTTAAAGTAACTTTACGGTTTCTCTAAGGTATACCTGAAAATATATTTGATTTAAATTACTTTAGAATCATGGGTCACAAAGTGCACTTCAATGTCTTCTTCACTCAGATGCATCATCTGATTAGTTACAGACAAAATTTCTATGAGGAGGCCTCATCTATAAAGCAGGAAGATGCCTTTATAAGGGCTCTAATGTGAATTACAGGCCTAAACTATAACCAAATACAGGAAAAACTTTCTCAGTGTTCAAAGATGTTTAGATCAAAGTGTTACTTTCTCAGCATTTCTGTCTAATCAAGCTTCACTCATAAGGTGACAAAAACTCTGTCATCACAAAATCTTATGACACATTTTCCTTCTGCAATTCAGACCTCCTGTACAAGGACTTATATTAGAAAATTACTTTCCTTTGTCTGCATATGAAGACATTACTGAATGCTTTGCTTTGAACTTTTTTTTTTTTTTCTTTTTGGTTTGAATTCTGTCAGTTCTGTCAGTTTTCCAGAGTAATATCTGTAAGAACGCAAGTGGAATGGGAGCTATTAAGCAATGTAGTGACCCTTCTTGCATTCCTCCCTGTAAAATGTTAGTGATAGTCTTTGAATACAAAAGATTTGTATGCACACGCTAGCTATTACCTGAAATAAATAAACCATTTCCACTTGGTTTATGTATTCCATAGAGCTTTTTTTCTGTTCTTAGATCTTATGCTCCTCTGATGTTCTTTCTTTATTCACAACTGCAGTAAACCTACAAGTAAGCAAGCACTTTAATTCTTCATTCAAACAGACCAAAGCATAAAGATATGACTAGCTTATTTGTATTCATTTTTCTATGAACATTTGCAGTCACATCTTTAAATGAAAATGAATAGGTGAATAGTCAGTTGCAGCTCCAGATAAGCTGGCCTCTGTATCTTCTTGTATAATTTGTACTCAGGGATGCTTTGTGCTCCTTGAAGAACTAAGTAGCCTCCAAGTGCAAGTTAAATGGAGTCAGTCAACCACTTTCTGATGGATGTCTGCCTCACCTTCTTGCATCTTAAATTCTTAATCGCTTCTTTTTTTCCTTCCTTCCTTCCTTCCTTCCTTCCTTCCTTCCTTCCTTCCTTCCTTCCTTCCTTCCTTCCTTCCTTCCTTCCTTCCTTCCTTCCTTCCTTCCTTCCTTCCTTCCTTCCTTCCTTCCTTCCTTCCTTTCTTTCTTTTTCTTTCTTTCTTTCTTTCTTTCTTTCTTTCTTTCTTTCTTTCTTTCTTTCTTTCTTTCTTTCTTTCTTTCTTTCTTTCTTTCTTTCTTTCTTTCTTTCTTTCTTTCTTTCTTTCTTTCTTTTCTTTTCTTTTCTTTTCTTTTCTTTTCTTTTCTTTTCTTTTCTTTTCTTTTCTTTTCTTTTCTTTTCTTTTCTTTTCTTTCTTTTCTTCATTTCCCCCCTCTCTACTTGGCACTTTTCTCCTGCCATATATGCCCAATTGTTTATTCTCGTTGCAGTTCCTCATTTCTCTTTTTTACTCCTTTGCTTGATGCTTCTGAAGCTTGAAGCTAAATGACTTGTCCTCTTTCTTTTTTTTTTCCTTTTTTTTTTTTTTTTCTTTCAGAGTCATTATTCTAATGATGGTGAACCTGAACATTATTCAGACACTGAAAATTGCACATTTTCAGTGCAAGGAATATTTTTTAATTATGGTAAAAAAGATGAATAAATCCTGGAAGATGTCCACTTTTTTTTTTTTTTTTTTTTTTTTTTTTTTTTTTTTTTGTCTTCTTCTTCTGTAATTTGTTTTGTTTTGTACATGTAAGGAAGAAATTGCACAAGCCAAAAATAGCATGCTCCCAAGACAGCATATTTCAGAGGGTGTCACAGGTGGGTGGGAGATAGAATTGCCGTCCTCTGGGAAATTTTTACTGTTTGATATTTGCTTTGCAACAAGCATACTTCATTTTGCTGACAGCCAAATGGAAGACCATCCTTTGTGCATATTTGTGGAGCTGGTGGGGCATGGTGATAAGGCAGGAGATTAATTAATTCTCCTGTGAAAAATATTTGGAACATCACAGTGCACTGATTCCAGATGCTCCAAACACTTTCTCTGGGCTCCATCTCTTAGCAAAGTAACCAAGCAGTGCTTGATTTGCATAGAGTGCACAGCTCTCTTTTCCACAAGTCAAGAGAGAAAGGCAAAGAACTCCTGGAACAATTAGTAGTGGCTTTTAAGAAACAAGAAAGGTCCACAATTTCTTCGGTACCAAAAAACTGCAGTTAGGTTGGGAACCCTAATTCTTTATTATGCTCTGCTCTAAATTACTTCCATCATGTCTTGTATGTTAGAATTAATGCTCGCTTCTCTACAGCATTTGTGAGCAACAGACGGTCAACCTGTGCTCTAGGATTCCAGCCCATAAGTACACTACAGAGCTTATCTAAGGGTTTCTCTCTCTTATGCTTCTTTTAAAGCTTTGACCCTAAATACAAAACAAATCAACACAGGCACTGAAGACAGAAAAAATATTCTTACAGCACTGAAAGTTGTTAAGTGTCTGTATAATAAATATCAAAGCCCCAATCTTAAATATTTTGCTAATGTCATTACAAAAGCCAGTTGCAAGAGTACCATTCATTCATTACCTAAGATTCCCCAATCTCTACTTGTTGGAAAAATGTGTTCAAGATTTATTTCTGTGGGACTAACCCACTCATTTAACTTTCCATAAAATAACTGGAAAAACAGGTCTAATTGACAGAAATCATTGTAAACTAAGTGGTTAGTTTATGAAGGTTATTCCTTCTCTCCTTATGCATATTTTTCTTTTCAAAAACAGTGTGTGGAAAGAATACAAAACTTTTGTGGTTTATGTAAGTTTGACTTTTTTTTTTTTACTTTTTTTTTTTTTTCTTTTTCCTTTGAGTCACAAAGTGATTGATTCATCATGGAAATCAAAAGCAAAGATGAAACTCTGGAGCACTGTAAGAGGTGTAGTCTACCTAGAAAGCAGTGCTTCTGAGTCAATACTGGAACAGAGGAATCCTAAAACTAAAATTTCTGTGAGACATTCCAAGTACTACTATAGCTATAATGTACTGACTTATGTTCATTTCTCAGGGAGGTGGAAAAGAAGGAGAGTACAGTATGCTACAATATATACTGTAATACTTTGGAGAAATATAAGCAGAGAAAGAACCATGGGGCAGTAAGATGAAACATCATTAAACTTAATGTACAAACAAAGAATGATTCATCAGAACTAAGGAGGAACATACATAGTTTCTCTAACATAATGGTTGCTCTCCTGTTAATCCTACTTGTTGATATACCTCCTGCCACTTCAAAAATTAACTAATTTGAAAGGCTGATGAAAATAACAGTGAAGACAGATAAATGACATGTGGTAAGCCAGCATGATCTTCTAAAAGTCATAACAGGCATAATAGAGAAAGGGAGGGGGGGGAAAAAAAAGAGGGAAAAAAAAGCGGGGACAGTAGGCCAGTACAAAAAGAGTTAACAAATAATAAATTCCACTGTTTGAATTCTAATTTGAATCACTGGTGTTTTTCTCTAAAATTACTTTTTTTTTCTTTCCTTCTTTCTTTTTTAATAAAAAATTAAGGCCAAGATTCATACAATCTGTTTATTCCAGAAGACATGAGTTTATGAAAAGCACCAAGTGCAGAAGCATATATATTAAAAAAAAATAAATAAATGTTTACAGAGGCAATGGGCTAAAGTTCAGTAAAAGATGAGGGAGATGCAATAAAAGTAATAAAAGTTTTATAACATTAATGTTAATGAATCACAGGTCTTCTATTCTGAAGCTGTTTAATTTGCTTATTTTCTTTTGTTTTGTTTTCCTGGGGGAAGGCAGGTAAATTGTCTTAGGTAAAGACAATTTTTAATATTTTTTTTCCTCATATTAAAGAGTTTTTGGGGTGGAACGGGTAAAAGATGCAAAGGAGACTGTAAAATTTTGTCAGTAATTGAAAGGCAAAGTGACCAGGTGTGTCTGTCATATAGAGCTTACAGAGCGAACAGTTTTGTGGAATATTAGGTACTGAAAGGACATGGAAATTTAGCCATAGCGAGGGAGCTAGAGTGAGTGCTCTGCTAAGTCAGATGCTAGTAGAAGGAGCCTGTCCTTTAAGTGTTCATAAGAACTTTTCATTTCACACTTTAAAGTGCCATTCATCTTTAATTTGGCTGTTCTTTCTTTTCTACTTCTGGTATTACACCTTCTTTTGTAACATGAACCAAATTACTTACTCCAAATAAAATAAAATAAAATAAAACAAAATAAAACAAAATTTGCTATCTGTGATTTTATGTGTAACAGAAACAAAATCTACAAATCAGATAGTTCAATGACAGGTGTATATTCTCCAGGAATACAAAAAGAAATCCTACTTATGCAATTTTCTGATCACTGGAGACCAATTAAATGCTGAATAATATTTGATCAAATAAAGCATTTCATCTTTGACCTGCACACAGGGAAAAAAAATACTATGCAAAGTAGACTGGCAACAAAGGATAAGGATCTAGCTGAGAGTTTAAGGACAAAAAGCACAGAACAGCAAATGTCTTCATGGATATCTCACCAGAGTCCTTGCTGAATTCTTTTGCATTATTCTCACTCAGAAAATAGCAGCAGAAGTGTTCACCCTATGATACTGTACTATATCTTTGGAAGATATAAAGAACAGAAAGTCTCGGTACAAAATGTATTGTTGATGCCCTACAACAGCACAGTAGAGAAAGTAGCGTGCCTAGGGATAAATGATAAAATTCATGAGGACACCTAAGTGATTTAGAAGCCCGAGTTCAAATTTTTCAAAATTGAAGTAGGCCTGTAAGCCCAAATCCTGAGAGGAACATAGGACTTGATTAAGGATGCGGTAAGCTCAATGATGCAACAGTTATATTGCTACTAGCACCTGAGCTAGTCAATTTGAAGTTGGCTCACATATCTGTGGTTGCAAGAGTACCCTGAAGGTTATTGGCTTAAATACCTAGTCCATTTCTGAAAATGGGTCTTGGACTCTTAGCTGGCTGAGACCCTTTGGAAACATATATGATAATCCCCAGCCTCGCAAGGCAGAAACTACCTTAAACTGCTGTTTACATCACAGGGAACTGAAAGCAGCAGTAGAAAACAGCAAAACACAAGTGTAAGAGTTAACAGAATGAAAATGAAAGAACCTTTTTGTTTGTTTGTTGCAGTGTATCAATTTTAGTTAAAAAAATAAATTGATTTCATCACAAGTACATGTATATCTTTAAACATAGTGATTATGTATAGTTTATATATTCTTATGTCTATACATATTATTCATAGTCCTGAGCAGAAAGGACATGCCATATCAAAACAAGTAGTAAACCAGGCATAAATGCAATGCATCTGTTCCAGGAACCTATGCCTACAGTGATTAATGGAGTGAGTAAATACTATATATACAGTGTAGTTCAAAAAATTTCCAGTTATCCTAAAGAACTCATTGTAGCTTCATCACCTTTTGTGGTATATTTTTCCTCAATAAAAACAAGTGTCAACAGGTGTCTATTCATAGAATAATAGAATCATAGAATATCCGAAGTTGCAAGGGACCCACAAGGATCATTGAGTCCAACTCCTGGTATCACACAGGTCTACCCAAAAATTCAAACCATATAACTAAGAGCACAATACAAAGGCTTCTTAAACTCCGACAGGCTTGGCGCTGTGACTGGGGAGCCTGTTCCAGTGCACAATAATCCTCTCAGTGATAACGTCTTCATGATATCCAGCCTGAACCACCTTAGGCTCTTCACCATCTTAGTAGCCCTTCTTTGGACACTCTTCAATAATTTCACATCCTTTCTGTACTGTGGCACCCAGAACTGCACACAGTACTCGAGGTAAGGCTGTACCAGCTATGAGTAGAGTGGAACAAATATTGTTAAGCTTTGTACACTGGACTCACCAAAGTGATCAGATCAGAGAAACACAGCTGTTGTTACAGCAGTAAGCTTATGAGAAAAAGCAAAATCATAGGGTACCTCTGTTTCTCATGCTCTGAATATGTAGGAATTGTCACAACAAGAATACCTATAGTGTGCTTCTGGAAAGTGGTGGCATCACTGTCCTGGGGGGGGGTGGTTCAAAGAAAGGTTGGACCTGGTGCTTAGGGCCATGGTTTAGTGGGTGACATTGGTAGTAGGGTAATGGTTGACCAAATGATCTTGGAGGCCTTTTCCAACCTTAATGATTCTATGATTCTATGATTAACCCATTGCAACCATACATAAGGATTATGTTAAGCATTTTTCCTTTTAATTTGTTGCATACTAAATTGCCCTATATCTTGAAGTAACCAGATCTTATATATTGAAAGCATTACTTTAATGATACGAGCTTTTGATAATAGAAAGGCAAAGAGCCTTGCAAGAAAGTCAGCTTTGATGTCTTGAAATATATTACCAAGCCTTAGCAAATAGTCAGGTTCTGAGAAGTATTATGACCTAATTTGTGTTACCTTCTGCCCAACAAACTTTGGTTCTCAGACACTCTGTTGTACATGCTCTGCCTGTGAAGTTTTTCATAATGATTGAGCAAAATACTTTTTGTTGTACCACTTGGATACTGTGCAGAGCAATTTTTATTTTTATTTTTTTCTGGAAATTGAAATAACTTGCTAAAATCTGATGCTGAATTGGCTTATGCATGAGAGATGCAATTATATATTATTTGGAATGACAATTTACTCTACCACATTCTTCAGCAATGATTTGTGCTCCGCTTTCACTGAAAAAAACAATCAAAAAAACAAAACAAACAAAACAAACAAACAAACAAACAAAACCTTTTTTTTTTTTTTTTTTTAATATTGCGGTCTAATATCACTGAGGCTAAATATATATTTGACCGGGCTTGTTTAAGGTGAAAAGCCCCTTCAGTATTCACATGATTACTTTTGTCACTTACTTACTTTTAATCTGTCTTGCAAGGATCTCATATATTAATTTTTCTTTCAGTTAAATGGCACAGGACTGATCGTGCCCTCATTACCCAAACTGTTATTTCTCCCTCTGGCCTCACAAACTGTATTAAATGATGTTTCACTGGGGGAGTCCTGCAATGACATTCTGAGTAATGCCTTAAACGATGGGTCTCAAATTGGATTTAATTTACATTTAATAAGACATGTATTGTATGGCAAATTAATTATAACTGACTGTTGAATGTATTTTTGAGAATTAATAGTTAAGGAATTAAAAGTATGTTTATTATATATGAGGTTGTAGAATATCAATTATATTTCTTTTCAGTAATGAAGTGGTATTTGTTTGACATAAGTTAATTATTTGGTCAGGTTTAAAAGAATAATTATCTGAGCTATGTAAACAGGCTCTTTTAATTAAAAAAAAAAAAAAAAAGGCTTCATGAAAAAAAAAATGAATTTTTAACTATCTCTTATTTTCTGAATGTTTTTCTGCTGTTAATTTTGAATTTCATCACTTCTGCAAGTGAATCCAAATTAAATAATGCCAAAATATCCTTGTAGCCATAAATTTGCACACAATCCACTGTAAACACTGGATAAATTGGCTATCATATTTGCAAAGTATAGTTCTTTGCAGGGTGTAGGTTTTACATACTTTTACACTAAGGTTGAAAAAATGCCTAAACATTTTTAGCCTAAACAGCTAAGAAGAAAATTTGATTCCAAAGTTTTGGATGTTTAGCCAATTCAACTCAAATGATGTGCCACAAATACAATGCATTATTTTATGTTAGTAATCTCTTCTCTTCTCTTCTCTTCTCTTCTCTTCTCTTCTCTTCTCTTCTCTTCTCTTCTCTTCTCTTCTCTTCTCTTCTCTTCTCTTCTCTTCTCTTCTCTTCTCTTCTCTTCTCTTCTCTTCTCTTCTCTTCTCTTCTCTTCTCTTCTCTTCTCTTCTCTTCTCTTCTCTTCTCTTCTCTTCTCTTCTCTTCTCTTCTCTTCTCTTCTCTTCTCTTCTCTTCTCTTCTCTCTCTCTCTTTTTTTTTTTCTTTCTTCTTCGCTTTCTATTTTCTCTTTTTCTCTTCTCTCTCTCTCTCTAAAGTACTCTGGCATTAACGTTCAATATTTCATAGGTGTAGAATTTCTCATCTGTCCTTTAAACCATCTCACTTTCACAAGTCTTACCAAAATCAGTTGAAATATTTCACATAGATATTTAATGAGTTTTTCAAAAAGTATTAACTAATGGCAATACAATAGACCTGATTTTTCATTGTTCCTTTTGCAGTCATTGACCTTTGTGCAAAGTACTTTTAAATACTGGACTTTGGTAGATCTTTGCCCTCTTTGTCACAGGTGTAAGTGAGTACATGAGGAGCAAGTGAAACCAATCCCAGTGACTACATAATTTCTCCAAGTCCTCAGTTTTAGTTGCAAGGTTGATCACAGGGACTGGAGTGTTATTTTCAATTCTGTAGATTTGACAGGAAAAGGATTTTCAAAGTTTAATGCCAGGTACATTCTCAAACTGGTACATGTGTACAGTATTAAATTGACCTTTCTGTTTTGCAGTTTTGATAGTGTAGCAAGTCCACTTTCTCTTATACACTACTATAATAAGGCTATAAACAATGCAGGAGTCGAATGACCACCCAATCAAAGTATAAAATATTGAAAAGGTCAAAAGAGTGCAGCTCACTACTAAGATTAATTGAATATAAATTAGGCATTAAACTCTTGATACCTTGTTCCCTTGACTGAGTAGTAATGAGAATAGAAAATGGCAGAAAATTAATCCCTTCTCATTAAAAAGCTTGTAATGAGAATGTGAAACTTGGTAGAAATGTAACCCATTCTCATTACAGGCTTCAGGAAAACGTCTTTGTGGTCTTCAGATGGCATATCAGTGAACATTTTCTCCCTAATAAAATAGTGCAGAAAATGTGGTTACATATAAGTCCCTTGCATGCATCTTCTGTACTGTAAAATCATTCTAATGTGATTTAAACTTTTTAATTCATTGACACTGGAATATCTGTTGTATCTATATTTTATGTTAATGTGCACATACATCTGTGTCAACTGCAATTTCAGTTCTGTCTAAAACAGTTTTATACTCACATCCCATTGAATTTCAGTATAATTTGCAGATTAAGTTCCATCAGCATCTTTTGCAAAGTCTTGCACAAGTCAGATAAATGCATAAATATATGAAAAGTCAGATAAATATACCAAGGATAATTATCCAAATATAAATGTTTATATATAAAGCAGTGAGTGGAGATTATCTGAGGGATAAATTCTAGGAAAATGTTTACACACCTATCCATACATACACACTTTGTTGACAGGAAAATACTCAAAGATTTCTTTTTTCCACATTCAATTTGACTGTACCCACAACATATAGTTTATCACATTAAAATTCAATAAAATTTGCATGTTCCTTGACTTTGAAGTCTATGCAGGCTTTTCTCTAACAGTAGTAGATTGCAAGAGCAGGGTAGGAAAACAAACAAAGAAATAGAAAAAGCAGCCTCAAAATACTGCAAATAAACAAATTTGCATTTTGTTTTCCATGAAAAAGTTAGCAGAAAAACAAATATTTTGATGGAACTTTATAAGTTAATATCTATTTTGATTCTCAGTAACTGAACACAACAATTAAGAAAATAACCAAGTATATTTATTTTTGATATTGAAGCATACATTACAGACTAGTGTGGTTATGAAATCTAAGGAGTGAAAAAAAAATCCTTTTGTGTTCAGTCAGGTTTTTTCCTAGTCTGTGACTATACTAAGATGCTCTTGCCCTAGCAGAAGAGTGATCCCCACACACTGGCTATATCAATGGCAGATGCTCTGGACTGCAAATAATGAGTCGGATTTCATCTGGGTGTGCTCACAGCTCACCTGCCACACCAGGAGATATGTTAAGTGTAGCTATTCAGGCAGCCACACAACTCTATCTTGCATTTTACACATGATGAAAGGTAGTTATGAAGTGCATAGGCTATTAATGAAATAAAGAGGAAAGATTTCTATAGGAAAATTCTTAACTCATTCACTTGCATACAGACATACATACATTTGCACAATTGCATACACATTTTGCTAGAGCTATAAAAACTCACATGCCAACCAGAGAGAGCCAAACTGAAGATCCTTCCATGTAAGCTCCAGACCACTTTGCACAGTGTGGAATGATAGCACTCAATGTACCAAATACCCTTGAGAGCTGCAGGTTGCAGAACTACCCACAGGCAACATAGGAAAAGCATCTGTAACTTAGAGCAGCAGCCTGGCCTCTCTAAATTATGCTGGCAGCAGTTTTGGCTCTTGAAACACAATCTACAACTGGGAAAGTATAAAAAGGCTAACCTCACCTCTTTCTTCTCAACTGGTTGCACCAGTTTGTAAAGTGACCCCTACTATCAATGTAAGTGCATTTTCTTGATATCGTTGGTGTGTATTTACAGCTATACTTATGCATACAAACCTTCTGCTTCTCCTCAGTACTTTTTTTCTCTCTCTGTAGGGATGGATGGATATATTAGATACCTTTTTTTTTTTTTCTCTTTGAAAATGGTCATGAAAATGACCAATTTTGATGAGACATTTCTCACAAAACAATTGTTAACGTGTACAAGCAATCTGTTTCTTCTTAGTATTTTTTATACTATTCTTTTATTGAAATTTTGTGGAATTTTCTTTAGCAAAATATTTTAGGATATGCCAGGTAATTTCATATTAGTATCTGTGGAAAAAAATAATAATAAAAAAAAATAATAAACAGACAAAACCCCCCACAAAAAAAACAACAACAAAAACACAGACATTTAAGTGTTGCCTAGAATTGCACTTTAGATCCAAAAGGAACCTGGTATACTGCAGAGTTCCCTTCACACCAAGGAACTCTGTAAGGAATACTGCCTCACAGAAGCAGAATTGTTTTTAGTGTCCCTGTGCTATCTACACAGCTAAACAACTTCTTAGAGCAGGTCATCACCACTAACACATGATCAGCCCAACAGAAGCAACAAATATACTTAGTCCTAAGCCCAACTCCATGGATACTTCGGTGTCCATAAACTTCCTAATACTTTGACAGAAACACATTTTTTTGTAGCACATTTTCATGTCCATAGGAAATACTCACCAGCATGAAAACACATACTATTTAGATATATCCCAACATTTCATTAAACAAAGACTATGACATGGATTTTGCTAAATGTCTATGGGATACATTTCCAAATACTCTCTCTCTCTCTTTCTCCCTTCCCTTCCCTTCCCTTCCCTTCCCTTCCCTTCCCTTCCCTTCCCTTCCCTTCCCTTCCCTTCCCTTCCCTTCCCTTCCCTTCCCTTCCCTTCCCTTCCCTTCCCTTCCCTTCCCTTCCCTTCCCTTCCCTTCCCTTCCCTTCCCTTCCCTTCCCTTCCCTTCCCTTCCCTTCCCTTCCCTTCCCTTCCCTTCCCTTCCCTTCCCTTCCCTTCCCTTCCCTTCCCTTCCCTTCCCGTTTCCTTGCCTTGCCTTCCCTTCCCATTTCCTTACCTTGCCTTTTTTTCCTTTCTTTCTTTTTCCTGAGGATTAAACAGTAGATTTCACAGCATCCTCTCTGTCATGGGCATGTGTGATTTTCTAACTACTCTCTAAATTATGCCTCTCTAGTATCATTTTAAAATTATTTACACTTTTCTTTCACGCACTATTTTGTTCTTCATCATATAAAACATCTGAAATCTCATCTGCTGAATCAAAATTTTCTACATCATTTAATATCAGGAGGTAACTGCCAAAAATTACTATTATCCAGATATGATCACCTGGGCAGTCATGGCCCTGGTGGGTGGGAGGGTGGAATAGCTCATTTCATTGTCAAATTTCCACATCAGTAATTACAATTCTCACATACCAGTCCTTTTCATTGCACTTTTTTCCTTATAGCGTCACATGCTGGGTTTGCTTCAAGAGGCACCTCATTTTCTCTTTCCTTCTAAATGACCATACTCTTGAGAACCTAAGGTGACAACATTTGCATGGATATTGAGGAATCATTAAAAAGTTACCTAGTCTCTGAAAGTTTAGAATTACAAATATGTCCTTCACCCATTCACTCACTTGTGCAAAATTGATTAAACATCCTTCTCTGGGATCATGTGGCCAACAGCTCCAAAAAATGACCTCGTTGTTTGAAAAGTACAGATCCATAATTCAATGCTCTTTGCAACCATAGTTCCTGACCCAACTGTGTGAAATATTGACAGTGGTAGGAGCACTCTATTGCTTTTGAGTGATTGCAAAAGCTTTAGAAACTCCTTCCTGAATCACAAATGGAGTAGGTGATTCATGCTTATTTGGCTACTGTAGAAATATTTTTAAGCACATTTAAAAATCTATGATTAATAGTTGAGAAAAAAAATAAAAAAATAAAAAAAATCAGTACTTCTGTACACATGCTTCCTGAGACTAGAATCTGTTAGACATATTGTATCGGGAGTGCCCTCAATGGTACTACTCATAAGGGGCAACACAAAGAATACAGCAAAGAAGAAGGCTTTCCAGGTATTTGCAGTTCTGCTTCTTGGGGTTGGAATGAGAAAAAAAAAAAAAAAAAAAAAAAAAAAAAAAAAGGAAAAAAAGGAAGACCAAAAAGCATTTGTCAACAAATCACTCACGCTTTTCCTGACTTTATCCATGGTATAATTCCATCCCTCTTCAGCAAGGCATGTAAGTAAATGCTTGCCTTTAATGCTTGTCCAAAATGCAGAGTCCCAAATCAAGCACAGATATTCAATGACAATGTCTGGATCTTCACCATCACCAAGGCAAAACTTTGGCAGAGCTGAAAAACAAAACCGAAATCCATAAATATACCATGTTGATAAGTTACTCCATATGCCTCCTGTTAAGTAATATTTTAAGCAAATAAATATTACTGAATTGTTTTTCATATCAAACATTTAAATGGAATATATTGAAACCCTGTGTTTGACACTGGCACAAACAGACATATACCACTGTATGGTGGAATAGGAATTCTTGGAACTTTCCTCTCACTTGTTATCTCTTACAGATTAGTAAGATAAGCAGACAGATAAGCAGACACAAAAGATGATGTTATTATATAAATAGTTATTGTGTCAGGAAACTGACCTTATAGAGAAAATGTGAACTTTTTTCTCTCTCCCATGAGAAATACTAAGAGTTAAGTGAACCTGATGTGCCAGGGTAAGAAGCTTGACAAGAAAACAGTAGGAGTGGGTGGAGAAAAAGACAAACTACGACTATCCCACTCCTTCACTTCTGATCATCCCCCTGGTTGTTGATCAGAAAAATATCCCTACAAAGGAGAATAGATGATTACTGCACAGTTTTGAAAACAGGATATTTTATTTTGTAAGCTACCATATAATACAATTATATAGTTCACTAAAAATGAATTTTATGTCAAGTCAACATTAAATTGTTGTTGACTATCAAAACCAAGAATTAAACATGGATTTAATGTGGATCTTTAAGCATTTGGCAACAAAAAGCATTCACTTTTTTCAGTCTACTAATTCTTACTGAGACAGGGGCTAGTAGGATGGCATTAATCATATATCAATATTGTTTGGCCTACTGTTTTGTTTCCCCAGTATAAAAACAGGGAAAAATGCACCACACTTGAAAGACACTCTTTTTCCAGCAGAACAGAGTGTGAAAGAAGAATGGGTTCGAAAGAAAGAGGAAAGTATTCAAATTAGAGAAATAAAACCTTGTGGATAATTTTATTTTCATCCTCTGAACCAAATTTTCCTGTTCAGAACTGAAGGAGCTGATTTGTAGGAGAACTTGGAGTGTATAAATAATCTCTAGGCTCTCTGCATTCTACACGTTGATGAAGTCCTTTCTCTATGACATTGTGGTATCATATTGTTTGTTCTCTGCCTACTTGTGGATGAAATAAAAATGGTCAGTTGTAGTCTTCATGAGGTCTGCAATGTTATCAGGAGTCAAAAATGATCTGAAATTATATACTTGTTCTTTATAAAGCTACTTCTTAATAGGCAGAAATACACAGTGAAAGAAGAATATCATTTAAGCATTCTTGCTCTATATGCTATGCAGAGTTTCAATGCACTGTCTTGCTGACTGAATTGGAAATTAATTTTGTAATCGGAGTTGCAATAAAATGGACACCCTCACAAGTATATAGTGAAAAGCCTGTTGGGCCTGCATTTTATTTTTATTTTTTAAACTACATAGTTTTAACTCAACTTTCAAGTAATGCAGCTGCTTCAGGTACACAAAGACCATTCTCTCCAAAATACAGTTTATTTAAACCATACTGCCACTTAGGTGTCTTTCATGTGTCCCTTACAAATAGTCTGTTGATTCCTCCTAGCCTTAGGACTAAAGCAGATGCAAGCTGGTGAGGTAGTGCAAGCCTGGATATGGAGACATCTTTGGATTTCCATCTCTCCCCCAACTATTTCATATGATCTCAGTGCATCCCAAGTACATCCCATGTTTCTTTCCTTCTGTAAGACATGGATGATAATGCTTCCTTTATCTATTTTCTCCCCTTAGGATAAGCAATGATGGGTATGTATGGCCAGATGTGGGACAAAATGTGGGATTGTGGTCCCATCTGCTCTTCCACAAGTACAGAGCTGTCAGTGTACAATCGGCCATAAAAGAATGTTAGCATGCTTTCTGCCACGTCTGAAAAAAATAATTGTTAGGATATGCTCTGAAACAGGAGTCAAACTAACGCTTTTCTGTCAAAGTCTCATGAAAAACAGTCAGGTTATTGGGATAAGAGTTCAAACTTGAATATTTCCCTCATCAAGGGATATATCTATCTAAATCTCATTCAAATGTTGAGACCAGAGTTTAACTCAGAAGGTAATAACTAGCAATGATTTATCAGATTCAATTAATACAGGGTCACCTTTATAGCATTCAGTCTTAAGTACATGTCTCAGAATTTTTTCAGTGATTGTACTGACACACCTGAACACCACAAAAAAAAAAATAAAAAAAAATCTTTTTGTTGGGGCTTTTGTTATCCCTGTTTGCACAGGATTGCTTTGTACAAAGCCATAGTAAGAATTAAGAATCAGAGGAGTGCAATAAGAATCTGGGTGAGTTCTGCCCCCTTTGCAGTTTTGGTGCAACTCCAGAAAGGCTTAATTTAAAAAATAAAATAAAAAAAATAAATAAATAAAATAAAAGGCAAACATATTCAACACATTCTGTGTTATTTTTCTTTTTATACTGAGTTTATATCCAATGAATGATACAGATTTTTTATTTTTTTTCCCCATTGGTTTCTATGAATTTTGGAGTACAAAAGAGTATGAATTTGGGAGCATAAGATAAGCATTGACAGAAGAGCAAACAGTGGCATGGCTACAACATTCAAAACAATAATTTTCAGTATTGATTGACTGTTGTCCTGACTCATAGCTACTATGCTAGCTGCATACAGTATATTGCTGCCAATATTAGACTATTCCATTATTCCATATTCCTTTGAGTACCTAGCATTAATGAAACACTATACTGGGCCATTATAAAAAGAAATGCATGCACACATATTATGAATACAGATATAGATTTTACTGAGAGGGTGAGATAATGGGTCAAATTTTGCCAGTAGCTATTGACCTCTAACAACAACAAAGATCAAAGGATGTGCATAACTGAGGTTGCTGAATCTCATCATAATCACAATTTAGATTGCTTATATATACGTAACATTTTATATTCCTGTTTGTGGTGGTTTTACTCAGGTGTGCAGCTAAGCTCCACCACAACTGCTCTCTCACTCCCCCTTCTCAAAGGGAAAGGAGGAGAAAATAGAGTGAAAAGGGCTCACAGGTTGAGATAGGAACAGGGAGATCACTCAACAACTATCCTCATGGTCAAAATAGACTCAGTATAGGGAGCTTAATACAATGTATTGCCTATTACCAACAAGTTATAGAAGTGTGAAACAAAGTAAACAAACTAAAAACTCCTTCCTGCATCCACTCTCTTCTACATCCATTGTGAAGCAAATTACAGCCCCTGTTCATTTAAATAAGATATCAGTGTGCTTACTGGGAAAAAAAAATAAAAAAAAAATAAAAATAAATAAAAAAAATGGGGGATGTTTTCATTATCATCCAATAAAGTCGTAAAAGACAATTTAAAAGAAATAATGATATTTGCATGTTCTTAGATGGAACTGCACAACTTGTTTTAAAAAAATATCTGATTATCCACTGGTTTGTCCAGTATGATAGCAAACTCATGTTCTTCAAATCATAAGTCACAGTATACTGCTAGTGGTGGGTGGGCAGACCTTACTATGCAGCACACCAAAGAGGTATGAGAGACTGCATAACAAACACCACAGTCTAGTCAGTTTTCCAAAGCAGAAGAATCTCTTTGACATTAGAGAAACTAGAAAGAAATAGTATGGCAGGAATGAGTATGTTCGCTATACTTCAGAGGCAGATGGAAATCTGAAGGAACACCTTAGTGACACTAAGACACTAAAATCCTTGTAATCTAGCTAATAAAGCCATATTTACATTTGTTTAGTCTCCAAATTCTGTCTGAGTAAGATCATTAAAAAGACTGTAACCAAAAATTTTAATGGTTAATTGAGCTTCAGGTTTTAGTTGGTGCAGTCAAGATCGTGTCTTATGAAAATGGTTTAATGACACTGCAAGAAAAAGATCAGCAGTCTATGCTGATTAAGAATAATTAAGAAAACATCTAATACTGTGGAACTCCAGAGTTTCAGATAAATGCCTTGAGGCTTTAGAGAGAACAAATTTTATTAATTTGTTGTAAATCCTGTCTTGCCTTTTCAGAAAAAAACGCAGAATGGAGGTGGGGAAAAGTCACAGTTGTCCAAGTTTCTTGTGTAAGTTTTTACAGTTTTCCTTTAACAGCAAAATTAAAATAACATTATTACATTAACCAGTACATACCATTACTATATTAACTATGTTATATACATTTTTTCAGTAGAGGGAAAACTGAAAAATCTGATCTTTGGTACCATCAGCATATACATAATATACCATCCTGTCTTTCCTGAGTCCTCAACAGATAATTTATGATTGTTTATAATTGGTCTTTGTCCTTTGGTCGGATTGAATCAATATGAGAAAGCTGTTTAAGACTCAAGAATAAGTGATAAGGTTAGGCATGTATCATAAACTGGCAAGAAAAGGAGAAGGAAACACTGAATGTATATATATATATATATATACATATATCACTTCTGAAATCTCACATCTTTAGCTATTTTTGCTTTGCTTTGATGGGAAGAAGTTCTGATTACCTTTGACTGCAAAATCTGAGATTTTTCAATTTTACTGCTAATTAAGGGATTGCACACGATAAACTTATATTCAGAGGTGTAACATCAAGAAATGTCAAAAACACACATTTTTTGTGAAAAACTTCTGTATATTTCTAAAGACAAGCTAATATGATTATTGTACACAGATACAGAAGGTTGAAATATGGTTATAGACACAATACTGTAATGAAATCATAGTTAGTGGTGTTTTGTTGCTGTCGTTGCTTTGTTTTGTCTAAAACAGTAATTAAACTCTTAGAGTAGTTGGAGGAAATGAGGAGAGAGAATGTAATGTAGTGGGATCAGATTATATTTGCAAGGAATCAAATAATAGACTCATAAAAATGCAAGGCCCTGCATCTGGGCTGGGGCAATCCCAAGCACAAATAAGAGGTGATACCACCACCTCCCTGGGCAACCCATTCCAATGGCTGACTGCTCTTTCTGAGAAGAAATGTCTCCAACCTAAACCTCCCCAGGCACAACTTGAGGCCATTCCCCCTAGTCCTATCAGTAGTTATCTAAGAGAAGAGGCGGATGCCCAGCTCCCCGCAACCTGCTTTCAGGTAGTTGTAGAGAGCAATAAGGCTTCCCCTGAGCCTTCTCTTCTCCAGACTGAACAACCCCAGTTCCCTCAGGAGCTCAACATGAGCCAGCAATGAATATTTGCAGCACAAAAAGCCAACCATATGCTGGGCTACATCAAAATAAGCGTGACCAGCAGATTGAGGGTGGTAATTGTCCCACTCTTCTCTGCTCTCATGAGACCCCACTTGCAGTACTGCTTTCAGCTCTGTGGCTCCCAGCACAAGAAAGACACAGAAGTATTAGAATGAGTCCAGAGGAGCGCCGCAAGATGATCAAGGGGCTAGAGCACTTCTCCTGCACTGGCACAGGTTGCCCAGAGAAACTGCAAATGCTCCCTCCCTTGAGGCGTTTAAGGCCAGGTTGGATGGGGCTTTGAGCAACCTGGTCTAGTGGGAGGTGTCACTGCCAATGGTGGGAGGGGGGTGGTTGTGTGAAATTACATTTACATCTTTAAGGTCCCTTCCAACCCAATACATTCTATGACTCTATGTATGATTCTATGATGAAGTCATGAGGAGAATATATATATATTAAAAAAAATGGTAACAAATTTATGCTTCATTTGGGTTTTATGGTGAAATCACCCTATACATTTTTGCTCACCACTTAAGACCACTCTGAATCTAAACCTTCAGAAGTAAACAGAGTTCTGATTTCTGCCTCTTGCATTATCTCTTTTCTATCCTTTTATGTTCAAGGATGAGTATTTTCAAGCTCTGTCTCATTCTCACAACATGAAGAGCTTTGTGAAACAGCTTTTCAAGCAACATTTCAATGATCAGAGCTCTAATGATTTCATTAACATAATGGCTGCTCACAGATTTAACTGTAACTGAGCCAACGCATTGCCATTTTAGTGATATTTAACAGAGTTCATTAACCCTGAATGTATTTATTTATCACTGCTGCACTTAAATTTTAATGCAAGAAATCCACAGGACAAGCATTTACTTGCAAATTTGGCAATTTTCATATGTAAACATTTTCAGAAGGAGTTCATATATTTCTAATATAAAAAAGCAGTCTTGAAAGAGAATTGGATAGTACTGCACATAGGTCTCTGAATACATACTTCATAATAACATATAAACATCTAAAGAAGGTGGAGAAGACAGTAAAATTACCTTTATTTCTGGATCAAATCTGTAGAATGAATATTTAAGAATTATGCTGACTTCTACTTTATTAACAAACAGATTTTAGTCATTCATTCACCCATTCATTCATACAATTTATGAATATTAACAAGAGAGTTTAAATGGAAAAAGTCTTACCAAAAAAAAATCATCTAGTTGTGAAAAAGGGTATCAATATCCTATGATTCAAATTGGATTTTTATTTAGAGTAAAAAACATATCAAGTGTAGTAAAGAAGACAGTTTAATGTTACTGCAGTAATTCTAAGAGAGTAGATAAGAACTTCAACTGAAGGATTTAAATGATTTCAGAGACACTTTGCATTATAAGTGCTCTCATAGGTAGCCAGCAGAAGACCCACCCCTATTCTGTAATTTTTTTCTTCTTCTTTCTTTAAATAGGAATAAACAATTACTTATTATATCAGTTTCTAGTAATTATTCCTATGCAAATATTCTCACTCAAAATCCTTAATCCTAGAAGCAAGCATTCACACATGGAAGAGAGTTAAATAACAAGGGTTGCTCTGAAGCACAATTCAAAGCTCTATGTTGCTTTCTATATGTAAAGTCAAAATATGAAATATAATATTTCATTTGCTGTAACATAAAGACTAGTTTTAACAATTATAAGACTTCTGATGTTTTTCTACAGGCTTCTGTCAATTGTGTCTGGCAAGGAGATGGTAATTTTTTTTCTAGATGGGAATCAATTAAATTAATAAGAGAAAAAAAAAAAAAAGTTGTATGAAACCAAAGAAATTCTGGCACACATTCTCTGGATTTTATCTTTTTGAAATGGTCCTAGCATCCCACAGCAGCTGCTGTGTGCCAGCCTCCTTCAGCTGCTGGCTGTAAAGCACAACTTCATGATGTGCAATATCCTTGCTGAAGAAGTAAGGAACACACTAACAGAAATGTCTGTCCTTCCTTCCGTGGTAGTGTGTGCTACATCTGTTCAATAGGTCTTGCCACCTTCTCTGCTAAGAGCAGGCCAGCTACAATGGAAGTCCACAAGACCAACACGTCAGACATACTTGGTTCTGACTTGTTCTGGCCTTTCTGTAACTTTTTGTTTATTTATTTATTTATTTATTTAGCATATTTAGCTACAACAGCAATTTCTCCAATGACCAGGCGGCTATGCTTAATTTATTTCTTATCTTTTTATGCTCTAAGCATAATTTTTATATACATAGTAGCAATAAACAGCTATTCTGTTTAAAATGAAATATTCATGTTTCTAGCATAATGATATCATATAGAGAAACAGACCTGGCATGACAGCAGAGACCTTGAAAGGGAAGATACAGGATGCAGTGTAGAGGAGTGCAGACACGGAATGATAAAAGGCAGATTAAAAAAGACTAAGGTGTAAAACATGTTAGAACACACACACAAAATAGCTCTAAGTAGACCCCAGGGTGTGAAAAAAAAGATGTCATTATGTTACTGTGGTCAATTTCAGACCCTTTCTGACAATGAAGAGGAAGGACATCATCAGCATCACTATTCTCTTGATGAAGAACCTGGGATACTGTTAACTGCCTGTAAAACCCATCCTCAGTCTCCAGCCAGACCAAGTTGTTGACCTTAGCACTCAGAGGGGCTGAGAATCAGTGAGTATAACACTAGAAAAAGGGGCTAGGTACTAGAAAGTGCATATTACAATTTTAACTATATTACTGTTATTGTTAAGCCTTTTTCTCCAATAGAATCCTTTTCTTTATTTTTTCTCTCTCTCTCTCTTTTTTTTTCTTCTTCTTTTCATGTACTAACTAGTTCTGTACTAATAATCATTTGATTAGGCTGTTAAGATTTCAATTAGAGTAAAAATAGACTCTTAGCTTTGCAAATAAGATGTTTCCTTTTTGTCATTTCAAGATTTTGAGTGTAACAGGCTATTTGAATAATGTAAGAATAGTCACGTGGAGATCTACATCTGAACTACCTTAAGCTTCCTTTAGAGTGAATAAAACTTACTTTAGAGACAGTCAAAGTGATCAACAGGGTCATAGATGTAATTCATCTCAAAGCAAATATTTCATTTATTTCCTTTTTTTCAAGCAAACTGCAATGTGTAGCTTTGACAGAATGTATGCTAAGGACTTCTGAACTAAAAGAGGTAAGGTTCATTGTGTTTACCTGTTTACAAGTTGGAAATACTTAGCTTGGTATGTTTTTTATTATCAATTTCTTGCACCCATGTTTTGGGTGCTTTAGTTCTTACCAGATTGCTTTAGATTGCTTTAATTCTTACCAGTTTATTAGGCTCAAAATCTTCCTTGCTACTATGCTCACCTTTCCACTGCACCTTTAGCTCTTAACCTGGGACAAGCTGTCAAGTGTCCTATATCCTGTGCTGGGACAAGTATGATGCTGACACTTATAATTTCTTCTTCCTCATTCTAGGGACCATTTGGGGTAATTTTTCTATGTTTGATAATATGCTCTGCTTGTGTTCTTCAGTGGTCCATGACTCCAGTGCTTGCAGACCAGTTTCAGTGGTCTGTAAATAACAATGGCAACAACATATTTTCTGCACTGCAAAGTTACAATTTAATGTATGTATATATATATAGAGAGAGAGACAGAGAAAGAGACATACATACATACCTAGGAAGTTTTTTTTTGTTTGATTTTTTCTGTTTTTTCAAATAATTGTCTTTTGGATCCTTTCTATTATTTTTTTTTTTCTCTCCATAATTCCTCAGGCAAGCAGCTGTGAAGACAAAAAGGTTGGATTAGAATGGTCAGCTACAACAAAATTAAGAACAATTCTGGACCAATAAGTAAATAAATGGAAGTTTATGAGAACCTGCAACACAGTTCAGGCACCATAGGTTTCAGGAAATAAAAGAGGTAATTTGATGGTGCCTATAACGACTCTGCATTTCATTGTAAGAGATTATATTATTTGCTTATTTCCAAAGATATATCAGCCTCAATGAGGGAGCATTCCTGTTGTATCCAGAACTAAGCAAGGCTTAAGTGATGACAACAAAAAGGTATTATATTCTTTGAGATTCTTTACTGCAGTTTTCCAGAATGATTGTGTATTGGGTTTATGTGGCAAGGATTTGGTAACAGGGGGTCTGCAGGGGTGGCCTCTGTGAGCTGAACCCAGCAGCTACTCCATGTCAGATCAGAGCCAGGTCCAGATGGCTCCAGAAAGGACCCACCACTAGCCAGAGCTGAGCCAATAAATTATGTTTTTTTGCACCTCTGTGACTGCATATTTAAGAAAGGGAAAACAAACAAACAAACAACAACAAAACAAAACAACAACAACAACAACAACAAACAAAACAAAAACAAAAAAAAACAACAACAACAACAACAAAAAAATACACTGCTGTGCAACAGCAGCTTGGAGAAAAGAGTGAGAAGCAGCCCTGCAGACCTCAAGGTCAGTGCAGAAGGAAGGCAGGAGGTGCTCCAGGCTCTGGAGCAGAAGTTCCCTTGTGGCCTGTGGAGAGGCCCCTGATGGAGCAAGCTGTCCCCCTGCAGCCCATGAGTCCCGTGGTGGAGCAGATCATGCTGCAGCCCATGGAGGAGCACCAGCTCCTGGATATGGCCTGAAGCCCATGGAGAGCCCCTGCACGAGCAGGCCCCGGGCCGGAGCTACAGCCCGTGGAGAGGAGCCCATGCAGGAGCAGAGGATCTGGGGGAATCATATCACAGAATCATACTATGGACTGGGTTGGAAGATCATCTAGTTCCAACCCATGTAGGATCCATGTTGGAGCAGTGTGCTCCTTAAGGATGGACCCCATGTTGTGGACCTATGTTGGAGCAGTCCTTGAAGAGTTGCTGCCTGTGGGAAGCCCCTACAGTCTAAGTTTGGGAAGGATGACATCCTATGGGAGGGACCCCACATGGAGCAGGGGCAGAGAGTGACTGTGAAGAAACAGAAGAGATGAAGTGTCATGGACTGACTGCAGCCCTCATTTCCTGTTCCCCTGTGCTACTTGGTGGGAGGACCTGTAAGGCAGTGGATGGGGGAAGGTGCTTTTACTTTGCTTTTTGTTCCTTACTGTTCTAGTCTGCTAGTTATAGGAAATAAATTATATTAATCTCCCTTAATCTCCTTACAGTCGGTCTGTTTTTCCCATGACGGTAATTGGTGGGTGATCTCCCTGTCCTTATCTCAGCCCTTGAGCTCTTTTCATTGTATCTTCTCCCCCTTTTCCTTTGAGGAGGAGGAATGAGAGAGTGATTGTGGTGGAGCTCAGATGTCCTGGAGGGTAAAACCATTACAGACTGTAAACCCAGATCTTATTTCACTTATTTTACAACATTAGTTCTAGCAACAGGACTGATTCCAATGGCACCCTGTAAGCAGATTCCATGATTTTAAGCATGTATAAAGTCTGCTCTGAAATAAAATTCATACTACTTTACAAGAAAATATTTTTTTTATTGCGACAATGAATCACTGCAAATGTTATGTTGCTCTTCATGAATCCTACACTGTCTTCTATAAACAAGTATGAAATGGATATGCAGTGGATATATACCTAAAGGGCTTGTGCTATTGTTGAATTCCTGAAATGTTTACTTGAATTATACTTTTAGTGAATTATGAAATTCAAAACACAATTAAATTACAAATGCATACAAGTAATGATTTTAAAAGCAAATTAATACCAACAAAGCTACCATAAATAAGTACACACATGATCATCTCCTTATGCCTGATCAGAACAAATATATTCTCTACACTCTGAAAAAAATAAATCTGAGGAAAATGTAAGACTAAGAAAATTAAAATAAAGTACATTGTATTACTTATTTCTTGTTTTCTTTTTTATTTTTATTGAATGGTGACAATATCAAATCTGTATTAAACATACAAATTCAAGAGCACTATTAATATATAAAACTTCTTAAAAAAAAAAAAAATATATATATATATATATGTATATATATCTTAATTAAGGAAAAGGTAGGTTGAAGTTCAGTGGCTAGAAACACTTACCCCAGGCAGAGGATGTGTAGTTAGCCACTGACAATGTTTGTTGGAGCACTTATTTTATTACTTCAGGGTTTGAATGTGATCCCCTGCTTTGTGGCAAGCCCGGGTGTGTTAATGCATACTTCAGTGATGTTAAAAGGCTTGAAACAGCGATGGTGTCAAACTATCTGTGTCACCACATTCAGAGCATTAAAGTGCAGTTACAGCTTAAAAAAAATGATTATGAAAAATACCATATTCTTACCCAGCTGATCTAATCCCCATATGCACTTGATGTGCTTACTTGACTGACTAAAACAAATGTTTTGTAATATTAGCACTACAAAACGAAGACAGCTCTGTAGGATTGCACAGGATTTCATTCTGGCTCATATATCACTAGCAAACCCCTCAGATGAATTCCAGGTGTGGAACAATTATTACTGATGATAATGTAACAGAGAGGAAGAACAGATTCCTAGCAGAATTCGCAAGGTAGGCAGGTAAAAAAATCATCAGGTGCACACATGCACACAAACACACACGCAAAACAGGCAGTCATTACAAGCCAACAGAGAATATTTATCCTAATTATTTTCGTCTTGAGTTTTGATGTCTAAAGTGATGTCTGTCAGTCAATGAGAAAAGACTTTCTCTGAGAAACAGGGAATGTGTGTGCTTCGTATATGTGAAATTTCAAGTTAAGAATTTAAAACAGCCTAAAATTAATGTTCTGAATTTGCACCAAAATGCTGATCCCCATCACTACAGCACAGTGCTTTTATGAAGTAGCTGTACCTTTATGAAATTATATGGGTGAAGTTTTGTATACCTTCTTAATTAAAGAACTTAGGCCTTTGCAGCGTGCTTAATAACTTTAGTTTCAGAATTTTATTTTTTTTCCTCAAAGTACAGGTTATTTAAATAATTATCTACCTACCTACCTATCTTCCTGTAATCTGCAATTCTTTCTGAACATTTGTATCAAGCAAAAACACATTGCCATAGTATAGACACGTATTGGAAACAGAACCATCTACTAATGTTCCCTGATTCTTGCTGCTTGGTTCATACAAGAGCCAACTATAGGGAAGTAAAGGATAAGGATGCTGTCTGCAACTATTTCTGAGGCAGCTCACACTCAGTGTGGGTGCATTACAAGTCTCCATACTGTAGGTTCTGTATGTTCATTTCTGTAGGATCTCCAATTCTGATGCCTCAAAGCACTTAACACTTGTTTGTCTTTTTTGTACTGAGAATCTGAACCTTACAGGTCTGTGCCTTAAGAGAGTCTTGATACACCTCATTATCAGAAACCATGGCAATTCATTATAGTAACAAACTCAAGATACATATACATATACATATAGTCTGCTTTAAAATTCACCTCGTAAAATCGCAGAATCATAGAATGATATGGTTGTTTTACTCAGGTGGACAGCTGAGCTCTACCACAACTGCTCTCTCTCTCCCCCTCCTCAAAGGGAAAGAGGGAGAAAATGCAATGCAAAGGGCTCAAGGGTTGAGATAAGGGCAGGGAGACACCTCATATATATAATCCTAAATATAATCCATCCAATATAAATCCTAAATATAATCCATCCTTGAATGGAGCAAGATGCGGTTCATGTGTAATATGTGACCAAGTAGTAAAAACCCAGGGCTGAATTTATAGAATCATAGAATCATTAAGGTTGGTAAAGACCTCCATGATCATCTGGTCCAACCATCACCCTACTACCAATGTCACCAACTAAACCATGTTTCTAAGTCCAACCTTTCCCTAAACACCCCCAAGGACAGTGACTCCACCACCACTTCCCTGGGCAACCCATTCCAATGCCTGACTGCTCTTTCTGAGAAGAAATATCTCCTAATTTCCAACCTAAACCTCCCCTGGTGCAACTTGAAACCATTCCCTCTAGTCCTATCACTGGTTATCTGTGAGAAGAGGCTGACCCCCAGCTCCGCACAGCTTCCTTTCAGGTAGTTGTTAAGAGCAATAAGGTCTCCCCTGAGCCTCCTCCAGACTAAACAACCCGAGTTCCCTCAGCCACTCCTCATAGGACTTGTGTTCTAGGACTTTACCAGCTTCATAGCCTTTCTCTGGACACATTCCAGGGCCTCAATATCCTTCTTGTCCCAAAACTGAATACAGTACTCGAGGTGTGGCCTCACTGGAACAGAATACAAGGGGACGATTTGTGCAAAATCTTCTACAGTCTTGTTTAAGACATTTTCCTCACAAGATGGGGCTGCATGTTTGAAACTCGTGGGTTCAGAAGGTAAATTGTCTTGAATTCTGCACATTAAAGAATGAGAGATATTGTACAAATCAAGGCATTGATTGTCGTGTGAAGCCCAAAAGAATGAATATTTCTGGCAAGCTTTGAATGCTTAGGCCCTGCTGACATCCCAGCTCATGTCCATTGTTCTCATTACGGGTGAGAGATTTTGTGACATATACTGTATACAGGAATAATGCTTAAATAATTATTCTTACAACTCCTAACTAACAGGAATACAAGGTGCTTGTCCATATCCATGGAGCATTATATTTAGAAGCACCTGTCACAAAGCTCCAGTGATGTTGCTCATTACATCTGCATGCCCCCTAGAAAGAACTATGCCTACCTTTTCCCCATACATATACATATACGTGCAAAAACAGTGCATTCATTTTTATATTAAAGAAAGTGATAAAATGATTTTTTTTTTTTCTCTGAAAGAAATTCAGAAAAATATTAAAGAATCTTTAAAAACACAACAAAAATCTTCTCTGGAGGTATGCCAGATGCCTTGTCTCCATATGGAGAAATGTTGAACATTTCATTTTAAATTCTTTACCAAAGTCCATGGAGTCTGCTACAATATCAAAACTCAAATGGCTTAGGAAGCTAGTGAAAAATTATCCAGCTCATATGGTTAGTACGGTTCTACTGCATAACCTTGGAAAAATTAAATCTTGCAAGTTGATCAGACTAGTAACAATACACCAAAACATACTGACAGATAGCAACTAAATGAACCAGAATTCAATGAAATTATAAATAACTGACTGTTTTTGTACAGTCATAAAGAGGAGGAGCAACAATAAATCACCCCTCAAAGCTTTCTTTTTAAATTTGAGACACTGTTCAGTCAATTATAATCATCTTAAATTATAAGCAATAAAATGTTTAGTGGGAAGATTTAGGGAAGCAGAAAATATGGGAGAAATTAAGCAGCTAATGGGGAACTGCTCAAGTTATAATTTACTAAATATTGTTGCAGGTTCCTTGTGTCAGGTTGCAATAAAGGGAAAATCTTCTTAAATTAATGTATACTGATTAATTAGCTCCTGGATAATAACTACGGTTTTATGCAATATGAACCTACTGTTCTAAGCTGGATGCCCGAGATTCGACACTCGCAATCTAACAGTACCTGCTACTGTATCCTGAAAGTAGGCAGTCACACTTGAATACTGGCCTGTTGATCTGCTCTTGTGGTTCAATAACAAATGCCATTTGTTACTTCATTCTGATCAGTCCTTGCTTTTCTGAGAAATTTGCTAAAAAGGAAAAGGATGAAAAATTAAAACTGGGCTGCATGAAGATTGTTATAAATACTGCTCAGGAGTACAGAGAAGTAAAGTAGGTAGTTATTTATCTGAGTGGCACATATTTACTTGAGGACATTGGACACTTCAATAATGCATACCACCTCAAGCTAGGAAAGTGCGACTAATGGCAGGACTGCAAATGTTGCTGCTGTATAAGCCTTTTCTTCCTTTCTTCAGTCCTTCATTTGTAGTGAAAAAGGGAGTAGAGAAGAAATAACATTCTTGTGTTACATTTGATGTTTTGGATTTGCTTCTAATGTTTATCTTTAAAGAGGCCTTATGTGGTTGTTGCTCTAAGAATAAATAAAAATAAATAAAAGTAAAAATATCAAATAAAAAAAATCTAATAATCCACATGTTTTCAAAGGTGTTTTCATTTTTTTTGTTTTGTTTTGTTTTGTGAAAAGCCTTGGCAGATTTTTATAACTAGCTATGAATAAACAGCTTGAGAGAAAGTCACATGTGCACACCAGATTCAAAGAGAATCCAGACCAAGACATACTTAATAGCTGATATATTAACTTTGCTTTTTGAGGGAATCCACTTTCCTCTTCATTATCCTTCCAGAGTATGGAAGAGAAAGAACCCTGGAGAAAATATTTTAAAAATAATGCTGATGACTATTATCTCTGCGTATTTTTAATAATAAAATTATACAAGATAAAAACTGGAGTAACTCCATTAAATCTAACAGGGATATGTATTTGATTTACAGTCTTTTCAGATTGTTCACATTGTTGCTGTGATATGTGGCACTTCCAGGAAGAGCAGTACTGCACCAGGAAGCTCGATTATGCCCCAGTGTTACAGCATCACCTTTAGAGGAACTGGGCACAAAAAGTAATGGCTGTGTGTTTCAGTAAGTGGTTGCAGTTTTAGCCAGTGATCACCTAGAAGTTTCACTTATGATCAATATATCAAATTTCATTTGTGAATTCCTGAACTTTTTAGAAAGAGTTAAAAAATAACTTAAAAATGGATAATGGATTTCTTATTATATGCAGTGCTCCCAATGAAACAGAAAATTAATGCCAGAATAAGAGTCAGAGCTGAACTCCTCCAAAGGCACATCTGATGGGATTTAACCAGCAGGTTGAACTGTAGCTTTTAGTTAAAAATTTATAAAGCTACATTTTGACATCCAAATAGCTCAATGAATGGAAGAATGTCATATGGTGCATTAGTATTTCTCCATATAGTTTGGACATTTCAAATCAAAGTAAGAAAATATCACCTAGGGCAGTGACTGGCCCTTTATTCTACGTGTTGGCAGATCTCTTTAACTAATTGAGTCTAGCTCTACTCTTTTTGGAATAGAGTTGGAACATAATGGTGCTGAGAAAGCACCCATAACCAATGGGTTGTGCCAATACATGCTTTGGAACAGTGACAGACAGAGAAATGTACGTGATTTTAGAAAAATACTCAGTAGGCATGATATGAAAGTCATCCTGCTCTCTGCATCAGCACTCTCCCCTGGGCTGCTGAGGGAAAGTGCAGTTCTTCAAGCATCACTTTTCACTTTTCCAGGCAAAGGATAGAGCTATCTTCTCACATTCTCACAGTGCAGGAAGTGTTGATACTGTTGGGCAAAAGAAGGCCTTTTAACCTCCTTACCACTCTTTGAGGTACCTTCAATAATCAGACCAGTGTATTTTAAAGGAAAGTTCTTCTTTCTTTACTCTGTACTTTCCTATACTGTTACAATTTACTAAATGCTCACCAGGGGTCAACTTCATCTAGCAGTGCTGTGCATTATGCAGTAACTACCATCACAGCACTTATACCAGCACTAGAGAGAATTACACCTGTAACATTCTCTTTGATTTTACACAGTGAACAGAACAGTGTTCTCTGCATTGCCTCCACCTTTACAGTACAAAGAACTAGAATGACTCACTGCCCTACTTCAGATTCAAGAGAAGGCAGATTTTCCCTTGCTGTTATAAATAAATAAATAAATAAGTAAATGTTTCTATGCATCTTCTGTTCCAGCTGTAAAGATGTGGCAAGCAATGTAAATTGAGTATTCTTGGCAGTTAACTTCTTCCTAATATTTATGGGTCAGATTGTCAGACATGAACAGCAGGGTCAGCCAACTTCTTTTCTACAGTAAGTGACATACTTTTCTACTTGTAAAGATCTAAGTGATTTTGTGCTCTGGCCGCCTTATCCCCGTGTTTTTCTGTTTAATCTAAGAGAGACAAAAAGAAGGATCCCTTGATCTTAGCATTAGAAGAATCACTTTGTCAAAACTCTCCTCTGTTGCTAAAACTCGGTATCATAGATTTAAGGAGTGAATCAATGACTTCACAGAAAACAATATTTTCCATCAGGATTTATTCTAATTTTTCATAGATTCATATATCCATATTCCATCCTATGATTTGTCAGCTCATTAAATGATTATGTGAGTATAGATTAAAGTTAATTTAATTCTCTTGAACTCTTACTTGTATAACAATGAGGGAAACTATGGAAACCTTATGGGGATATTGGCTGTCTAGGCACAGACGTCTAGAATATCCTGATTTATCTTCATCTACACTCTGAATAGGTGTAGGCTTATGTCAAGATCTGTTGTGCATTTTTCAATCCTATGCAAACACCTGAGATACTCTAGGGAATATCAGTGGACACCTTTAGCATAGACAGTTAGCTGAGCACTGTGAAAGATTCAACTAGAATCAGCTTAGAGATGTTACTTTCATAACCTCTGTACCAAAAATGCAGCAATAAGGATGAAGTTCAAGTATCTTCTGGTTCATCTCTTAAAATACAGCTTGCATAATAAGAGAAAAAAAAAAAAAAGAAAAAAAAAAAAAAAGAAAATAACTGCTACTTAAGCTATGTCCTGGTATTGGAGGATTATGGTGGACAGAAAATATTTTCACACTTCCAAATTCTGTATTAACTAAACAACTAAACTGTCTTGTTGTCTTCTGCAGTATCAGGTGAAGAGGATGGGAGGAAGCAGTTTCAATAGTTATACCTAGAACTATAGAATAGTTGTAGAACTATATAGAACTATAGAATGGTTACATGTATACCTAAACTATATAATAGTTCTACTACCCCACTGGGGTCTCGGCTGGTTACAACACTAGCAGTCATTTCTGACCTGTTTCCAGTCAAGGATTTTGGCTGTTGCAGCATTTGTAGGTTGGTACGACCCCTAGTCTACCCTTGCAGTTCAGAAAATAGGAGTGAAACCTGCTTTGCTCAAGAATCACTCTGTCTTTGGAGTCATATTTTATCTCTTTAAAAGAGCTAACCACAGAAATTCAGAGCTCTCCATGAACTTCATTTAGACTTTGAAAACTGAAAACCATTTAATTAGTCAACTCAGCTATATGTAATACATATTCTGAATGGAATGGAAAGAGCTACTCAAGGCTGATGTTAGATTCTACCTCTACCTTTGTATGCCTTGTCTTTAACTGGTATGTACTTCAGTTTTCAGAATAATTGTGACATTTTATTTGTGTAATACACAGGAAAAAAAAAAATTCAACAGAGGGACTGATCCAGTTTCTATTCAGATCAATGGACATTCTAACATTCTTCTGAAATTATATCAAGCCCTTAATAAGTAAAAATTTATGTAAATAAAATGTAGAATGGTACTATGACACAGGAGTTAAAAATAGTCTTCTACTTTGAAATGCCTGTGTGCAGGTTCTCTCAATTTCCAACAGACACATTAGCTTCACATTTAATTTTGTACTTAATGCCAAAATGTGATAAAAAAAAAAAAAAAAAACACCTCATTATGCTGAGCTGTACTTGCATAATTATTCTTCAGGCTTCACTTAATTATATGCCCCGCCATGTGTTACTTTTCAGCATCCTAAGTGGTACCACCTTACTGCTAGGAATATTAAACAATGAAAGGCAACACTCCTTTGTTTGGTTACACAGCATGCTGTGTCTGAATTCAGTCTCTTCTCACAGGTCCCCCCTCCCAGCTTCTGAATTATATCCTTTACAAGTTTTTCAAAGAAGGGCACTAGTCATGCTTGCTCTGCAATGTTAGGGCTGCTGTGAGGCTTTTAGTGTTTCCAAGAACTGTCCCCATTAGTCAAAATGAAATAATAATAATAATTAAAAAAAAATGAAAGAGAAGATTAAAAAAAAAAAAAGACAAAAAAAAAAAAAGACAAAAAAAAAGAAACTACAGAGATTCTGAAATTTTATTTCAGGTCATTTTTTTTTTTCTTACAGTGCCAAGATCACACACCAACAATTGAGATGAGGACAGAAGCACTGGAAAAGCTATTTATCCACAAATGGTATTTCTTAGATACCTAAGAAATGTTATTAGTAAGTATTTCCTGAAAAGAACTAGGATGCTTAAGAATCGGTGAAGAAAAATAGGCAGTGACTAAAAAGAAACTGAAGATTTTGCTCCGATCCAATTGGATGGGAGTTCTGATCATGTTTTGTATGTCTCATCATACACAAACACACACACACACACACACAAAATAAATAAATGGGGGGGACATCCTGACCTCTTTTGTGTCAAACACAGAGATAGACTAACACAGAGATAGACAACACGGAAATTATATTTTTTATATAAACAGTTTTTTCCCTTCCCTTCCCTTCCCTTCCCTTCCCTTCCCTTCCCTTCCCTTCCCTTCCCTTCCCTTCCCTTCCCTTCCCTTCCCTTCCCTTCCCTTCCCTTCCCTTCCCTTCCCTTCCCTTCCCTTCCCTTCCCTTCCCTTCCCTTCCCTTCCCTTCCCTTCCCTTCCCTTCCCTTCCCTTCCCTTCCCTTCCCTTCCCTTCCCTTCCCTTCCCTTCCCTTCCCTTCCCTTCCCTTCCCTTCCCTTCCCTTCCCTTCCCTTCCCTTCCCTTCCCTTCCCTTCCCTTCCCTTCCCTTCCCTTCCCTTCCCTTCCCTTTTTTACTTGCCCTTCTTTGCCCTGCCCTGCCCGGACCTCTCCTTGCCCTTGCCCTCTGTTCCTCTGAGAAATATTTTAAAAAGTCTGATCTGAGAAGCACATTAGCAATGTCCAAGTCAATGAAGCAGATGGGATTTTTACACGGTTAACACCATTCTTTACTACCTAGTTAAGCTGTGAATGCTAGGCTACTGATGTTAAAACAAATCAAAACAAAACAAACAAACAAACAAACAAAACTCCTATTGATTTAAGTCAGGTTTGTGTCATAGGGATATAGTGGGAGTATACCTGAGACAGGAAGTTATTTTAATAGTTTAACCAAATAAAAGTTCACTTTGTTTTATTTTATTTTATGGCTTATTTTGTATATCAATATTCCAAATTATATTCTTAAAACAAAACCCCTTAAATAAAAGAGAGAAAAAAAAAAAAAAAAAGCAACAAAGCAACATAAGCAACATGTTGCTTTTTTATAACACATTAAGCTTTACTGATAAATAATCTTGTAAAACAAAGCAATCTATCAATCGTTTCCAATCAACAAATCCTAACATTTAATCACAGATATATTCACACTTCAACATGGATCGACTTCTGTCTTTAAGCTTCTAATTAATAATTGTGTTGTCAAAATGCAGAATCATGAATCAAGACTTTTCCTGTGCAGAAGATGATGGATTCTTGTACTTAACCAATCAAAAATTTATTTACTTTTTAAAGAACACGTCTTTCATGTCTTTTAAAAGTAGGATCAAGCAATCAGAATGCAGGCTTTTTTACCATTTTAAATCTCATTTTGAATGCTATAGAAAGTGAATAATTAATAAATAATTACTGAAAAAGGCACTTTTCC